>NC_138178.1:41726234-42326234 GCF_964165515.1 Mesoplodon bidens | reverse complement strand
CCCAGTCCGGGAAGATCCCACATGCTGCGGAGCGGCTGGGCCCGTGAGCCATGGCCGCTGAGCCTGCGTGTTCGGAGCCTATGCTCCGCAACGGGAGAGGCCACAACAGTGAGAGGCCCGCATACCGCAAAAAAAAGGGGGCTGCCTTAGGAACAGGTGGGTCAGCTAGAGCAGGTGGTGAGCACACCATCCCTCCCTGCGGCTTCCCTGAAAAAAGAGCAACTGCCTGCATAACCATCAGTGAGAAATCTCCCAGGAAGAGGCTCTAGTGAGGGTGCTAGGTCCCAAGAGAGAAGCAGTGCAGAAACTGAGGCACCTCTAGATCTTCCACCAGATACCGTGTCAGAGAAGGGAGAGGAGAGAGGCGGCTATTGCCCAGGAAGGAAATATACTGAAATGCATCTCTTGCAGAGTGAAGCCCTACAACCTGGAGCACTTGCAGAGGACTCCCTGGTTGCCTGCCAGCTTCTCATGCACACAATGCAGAGAAGGCCACCAATCAATTCACCTGCCTGCTTACAAAAGCACTCACTCATTCATTCATTCATTCAACCAAAAAAGACTATTTATCAGGCTTCTACTGTGTGCTAGCAGTAGAGAAAACAAAAATCCCTGTTCTAGGGAGCTTATATTTGAGTAGGAGGGGCAGAGTCAATAATTAATCAATAAAATATATGGCCTGTCAGTTGGTAACAAATGGAGAAACATAAAGGGGCTTCCCTTATAAGGGAGAGATCTGTTGGTGAACCAGATCGACATAACAGGAGAGGAAATAGTCCCAGTTTACACAAATCAGTTTTGTTCTCTATCTGGAAATATGACCAGGCAACCAATGATTACTAGACATATTAGGGAAACCAACACCATGAAAGAGAAAAGCCAAGTTGACCAAACAGGAGAACATGCCATACAGGGAACAGAGATTAGTCAGAAAACATAAATATGTAAAACTTCTAATTGTTATAGTCTCTCTCCACCCTGCCCTACTTCAAAAAAAAAAAAAAGAAGAAAAAGGAGAAAGAA
Organism: Mesoplodon bidens; assembly: GCF_964165515.1. Taxonomy (NCBI): domain Eukaryota; kingdom Metazoa; phylum Chordata; class Mammalia; order Artiodactyla; family Ziphiidae; genus Mesoplodon; species Mesoplodon bidens. The sequence goes on along the minus strand of NC_138178.1, from coordinate 42,325,211 downwards.
AAAACATTGTAGCCATAAAATAAATAAATACTGGCTATTACATATATCTTAAAAAAGAGGACAACAAACAAGAAAAAGTTTTGAAAATCTGTACTACACTGAAATTTTAAAAAGCAATGGGCATTTAGAATTATAAAATGATCATGGCTGAAGAGCAAGTTGGTGATCTAGAATACGGAACTGAGGATGTTTTAAAAAATGTAGAGTAAAAGACAAAGAGAAAATACAAGAGAAATGTTAGGAGGTACGGAGGGAAAGATCCAGAAGCTCAACATTCATCTTATTGGAGTTTCAGAAGGACCAAAAAAAAAAAAAAAAGACAACAGAAAGGAAGAAACTATAAAATAATAGGGAAAGATTTCCCAGAGTTAAAGAAAGCTTCAAGTTTTTATCTGAAAGAACCTGCTGGATGCTCAGCAGACTAAATAAAAGACTATGCGAGCACATACAGGTGAAATTTCAGAACTCCAGGAGAAAAGAGAGAGTCCTAAAAGTTTTTAGCAAGAAAAATTTACTCACAAAGGAACAAGAATCAGACTGCCATTAGTCACCAGATTTTAAGGCCCATGAGAACAGAGATTTATATATTTATACAGCCAGATAATTGTAAATGCTGGTGATGTTTTAATGTTTTTGGAGTCAATCTATATACATAACAGAATATAATGACATAAAATGTATAAAGCTCAAATGTGTGAAATAATAGAATAACTACAATTCAGAGGTAGAAAAGGAAGGAGGAATAGAAGGTAGAGTGAGTACAGAACTGCCCTCACCTTTTCTAATGGAGAATCAAAAATTGTCTAAGATAATTAATCAAAAATATAAGTGCACGTATATTAGTGCTTTTCTACCCTGGTTGCATATTAGAATGACCTGGAAGCTTTAAAAAATATAGCAGTACTTGGGCCCCACCCCAGATGAATTAAATCAGAATCTCAGGCTGTGGCCTGGACAGTTGCTTTTTTTATTCGTTTTGTTTTTTGTTATTGAAGTGTAGTTGATTGATTTACAACTGCATTTTTGAAAAGCTCTCCAGGTGACTAATGTTCAGCAAGGATTGAAAACCACTTTAATTAAAGTCATACAGACAATGAGAAGAATGAAAAACAAACTGCTAATAGTGATTGCTCTGGGGAGCAGAACAAGGAACTTCTGAACTATTTTAACTGCTTTTATGGCAGAGAAGACAAGAAGAAGGAAGAGGAGAAGGAATCCAACTTGGGACAAGAACAGGGTTTCCTCGGGTCTATTGACATGAAGCTGGATAATTCTTTGTTATGGGAGGTTGTCTGGTGTATTGTAGGAGGTTTAGCAGTCTCTGAGACCCACGAAATGCCAACAGTACCCCTCCCAGTCATGACAACCCAAAATATCTCCAGACACTGCCAAATGTTCCTGGAGGGCACAATCACCCTGAGTTGACAATCACTGGACTAGAAGAATAATCCTGTGTATTAGTCAAGCAGTTGCTTGAACTACCAGGAAGCTCAAGGATTTGGACTGATGCTATTGTACACCATGTAAATTAAAGTGCATTTATTCAGTGCTAGGTCTTTAGTTAGAATTAAGTGTATGCATTTTAATTAGAGCCCCAGAAGGGAATGCATCAAGCCTTTCCTTATGGACGCTCCACGCTTTGGGATTTACTTCTATTACTAGAATAACAAAATGTCAGAGCAATTAGGCCTTTGTAAAAAAGTTGCAGGACCTCCTGGCAAGTAGCCACGATCCTGCCAATTTCTTTTAAACTTGAGAAAACACTTTTCACATACTGAACAAAACAGGGAAGAGAGATCCAGCCAAACATAACCCTGGGCTGTAGGCCCAGGTTCACCACAGTTCAGCAAATATTTGAGCATCTATTACATGTGCTGGGGATAATAACATTAGTAAAACGAAGACTAGATTTCTTGAAGGTTACGTAAATAATTAGAGTAGAAATACATTTTTAAAGAGAAGGTTTTGCTTTCAGTACTTTATAGAATTGCCCGGAAAAGCAGTTTCCTGCACTGTCCAAACCTGTACTATTCCAGTGGTAGCCACAGGACACAGGTGGCTATGAAGCCCTGAAAAAGCACCTGTTCTGAATCAAGATGTGCTGTAAATAAATGTAAAACATGCATTGGATTTCAAAGATGTAGTATGGAGGGGCTTCCCTGGTGGCGCAGTGGTTGGGGGTCCGCCTGCCGATGCAGGGGACACGGGTTCGTGCCCCTATCCCGGAGGATCCCACGTGCCGCGCAGCGGCTGGGCCCGCGAGCCATGGCCGCGGAGCCTGTGTGTCCGGAGCCTGTGCTCCGCGGCGGGAGAGGCCACAGCAGTGAGAGGCCCGCGTACAGCAAAAAAAAAAAAAAAAAAGATGTAGTATGGAAAAAATACTGTAAAAGACCTCATTACATCTTCACATTACATTTTGAAATGACGATATTTTGGATATGGTGGTTTAAATAAAATACATTATTAAGTTTAATTTCACCATTTTTTTGTTTTGTTTTTTTTTTTTTTTTTTTTTTTTTTTTTTTGCGGTATGCGGGCCTCTCACTGTTGTGGCCTCTCCCGTTGCGGAGTACAGGCTCCGGACGCGCAGGCTCAGCGGCCATGGCTCACGGGCCCAGCCGCTCCGCGGCATGTGGGATCCTCCCAGACCGGGGCACGAACCCGTGTCCCCTGCATCAGCAGGCGGACTCTCAACCACTGCGCCACCAGGGAAGCCCTGTTTTGTTTTTTTTTAATGTGGTTACTGGAAAATTTAGTTACACATGTGGCTTACATTTGTGGTTCTCATTTTATTCCTATTGGAGAATGCTGTCCGAAACTTCTGATTTTTATGTGGCATACCTGTTAATAATATGTAATAGCATTCTTTTACATATTTGGGCCTTTTCTCTACATCGGCATTCATTACTGTGGCAAGTTTCATTAATACTCCCTGCTATAGGTGTGGTTATGTGGAAGTGCTTGGAGCATGGCAAACTGAATTTGATTACAGGTCACTTAAGTTTGCTTCCTGGCTTGGCCACATGCTGGGTAATCTTAGTTAAATTACTCAAACTCTGAGCCTCAGTTGCCACATCTGTAAAATGGGGATAATGTCATCTCACATACACATAGCTGGCCTATATTCACAATAATCCCACAAGTACTTTGTTGAATCTGTTTCTGAACCTTACATAGAAAAGTCTCTTGAAGCTCTTGCTTTAATGCTGATTCATAATTCTCAACAGCAAGTGGTTCAGCCATAATAACAGTCTGAATATCTCTGTTGCCTGTGGGGTAATCAACCAAATTACAACCTATAGAAAAGTTCTTTCCTGACTATAGCATAGCTGAAAGGGGAACCACCTGGCGTCAGCCAGGTGAGGGCTGGACCATGTGAAGCCATCCAGGCATAAGGCTGAAAGAGGCTTTTTTTTCACACCCTCAAGGATAACAGTTTTTCCTTGAAGTTGTATGGTTTGCTTGTCACATGGCATACATTCAATACATAGTTGTTGGATTAAAAACAGTTACAAAGAGATTATTATATTTGAAATGTATTTAGTCCATTTAGCAAGTTATCTATTTGACTTAGAGTAGACGTTAGACTGCTTACTAGTAGTGCTGACAATGAACTATACACTATTTGCATCCCTGCCATTTTACTGTAAATAATATATTAAACAGAAATGACAAATCATTTCTTTATTTATCCCTTTAGTTACTTACTTACAAAATGTATTGTGAATATTTTTGCTTTATTGAAAACAAACCTACTAAAGGGCAGAGATTATACACAAAATCATACACAGATAAGAACCCTTAAATTGCTAACTTCACCTTACCAATAATCTAGTTCTGCTCTTTTTCTATTTTAATGATAGGTTTCAAATTCAAAACTGCTTTCAACCTACAAATTTAGATATGTAAGAATTGCTGGTGAAAACATCAGTTCTGTAGCTTAGCACCTCTTTTACATGAGTGCTTAATTCAAATTTGCTGTCGTCATCATGGAAATATTGTCTAATGCTGAGAGGTTGGAGGGCATGTTCATTCATTCATTTAACAAGTATTTTTCAAATATCTACTCTGTGCCAACACTGTGATGGGTAGTCATTACTTTCATGTTGTCCGTTTTTAATGCTATTTTTTTTAACTTATTTTTGGCTATGTTGGGTCTTCATTACCACACACGGGCTTTTCTCTAGTTGCGGTGAGCGGGGGCTACTCTTTGTTGCGGTGCGCGGGCTTCTCATTGCGGTGGCTTCTCTTGCTGCAAAGCATGGGCTCTAGGCGTGCAGGCTTCAGTAGATGTGGCACGTGGGCTCAGTAGTTGTGGCTCGCGGGCTCTAGAGCACAGGCTCAGTAGTTGTGGCACACAGGGTTAGTTGCTCTGCAGCATGTGGGATCTTCCCGGACCAGGGATCGAACCCGTGTCCCCTGCATTGGCAGGCGGATTCTTAACCACTGCGCCACCAGGGAAGTCCCTAATGCTCTTTTAGATCTTCCAAAAGACATGTTACTTTAAATCACATCATCAAGTCAAGAAAACTTTCATTTTTCTAGCTTAATTCAAGTGCTGAGAATAAGATGCTGTAGAACCACCGATGTAGCCTGATGCTCAGGCTTCTGACAACCGCCATAGTTTAGCAAACGTACGACAGTGAGGCACAGTATGTAAATATAGCATAGCTTGGTGGGTAGGCATCCTGGTTGTGGAACAAGAAAGACCTGGTGGTGAATCCTGGCTCTGCCACTTGCTGGTTGTGTTACTTTGGAAAAGTTACTTAACCTTTCTGAGACTCAAATTGCTCATTTGTTAGAGTGGGAACTAATAATAGTACATACCTCACTGTATCATAGTGAGGATTAGGTGAGATGATGTGAGTAAAGCACAGAGATAAGCACTGGCATTTACTAATTGTTCAAGAAATGTGAGCTATTAATAGGAGGGTTAACGCTGATAATGGCAATGGCAGTAGTATTTACTTGGGTCCAGGGGCTTCCTTATTTACCTGAATTATCTAAAGTGCATAGAAGGAATAGGGCTTTTGGTTGTTTATTTTTTTCATATTCTGGTTAACAGTATCAAACAAAAAATGTTTCAAGATTTGGTTGTTTAAAATATTTTTGAGACACATTAATCCATTTCAAAGATTAAAATGAAATATATGTTAACATTTTTTATATGGGCCGAGTTCCTGTAGGCTTTGGCGGGGGGGGGGGTCTCATAATATCCATTTACTGGGACAGAATGTTACTGTAGATACAAACGTTTCAGGAAATTTGTGCTAAGCACAGAACAAAAATCTAAATATTTATTTAGCTAAATACCAAAAAGTGTAGTGCTAACAAAATTCTAGTGAATTCAAAGTGCCTGACAGTTGGGTTCTTGTTTTACTGTCTCATTATAACTAATATTGTTTATTAACTATACAGAAGATAAGTTTACCCAATCTGAACATAGTTAGTTGATAAAACAAATTAAAAATAGCTTCTAATGAATTAAATATTTTCATGTTATATTTCTAAGAATTTTACTCACAATCGCCACAGGGTCATTGCTGCGGGTTGCGGCCAGGCTGAACTTTTTCACGTGAGTATTGGTCTCCAGAGCCTTTGCAAATTCCTTCAGGGTTGGAATTGGAATGTTCTAAGATGAGGAAGACACAGATCCTTGATGAATCATTCTGCAGCACCTTCACCCCAAGCTAAGGACCAACAGCTTTTAAATACCTTGTATGTTTAGATGTTATCCTCTCTAAAAGACTTTCATCACCCATTCTCTAGCAACCAACCTATCCTAAGCCAAATAGCACCACTTAGTGTCCAATAAGGGAATCTAACACAATGTGACATCTGGCATCACTTCTGTTTACCCTACTGTCCAAATTATGCATACAGCACACTTTCCTCTTTCCTTTTTTCATTGTCTATATTTTAGCCAGACTGACCTGCTTGCCATTCTTTTACTATCCCATGGTCTTTCTTTCGTCCATACCTTTAGATATGCTTTTCCTTTTGCCTAGAAATTCCTTTATCCTTTGCTCTAATTCCTACTCAGCCTTCAAGACCCTGCAGAAATATCACCTCCTTGATTTATTGGCTCTCCTAGGCAGGATCAAAATTTTCCTTACCCACAGTTCCACATGTGGGGGCTGACCACATCATGTAATTATTCGCTTAGGGTTTTTCTCGTAATTTAAGTTCTTCAGAATAAATACCACGTGACTCTTACTTCCTCTTCCATAGCACTTAGCCTAGTACTGGGCACTGGGGAGGCAGACAGTACGGGGCACAGCTAGAGGCTAATGTGAGTTTACAGAGCACTACAGGCCAGCTCTGTGACTGTGGGCAACTGAACGTCTTTAAGTCCCACTAAGGATTCAATGAGATAATGAATTTCAAGTATTTTAGCAAAGGATATGGCACATAGCGAGTACTTAATAAAAATTAGTTAATATTATTAAATGCTAGAAACTGGCCCAAAAAGAATGAACAAAAAAGATGTCAGGCAGTTCTCTCTCTCTCTCTCTCTCTCACACACACACACACACACACTCACACACACACACACACACACATCTTACCCTTGAGAGTGACATGACTTATGGTCAAAGCAGAAGTGACAATGTGTGACTTCAAAGAATATGTCATAAAAGGCACTGTGGCTTCCAGTTTAGTCTCTATTTTTTTCTCTTGGATCACTTGCTCTGGGGGAAGCCAGTTGTCATGATGTTGTCATGATGTGAGGACACTCAGGCAGCCCTACTGAGAGATCCACGTTCTGAGAAACTGACGCCTCCTGCCAACAGACACATGACTGCGCCATCTAGGAAATGGATTTCTGTGCCCACGTCAAGCCTTCACACAAGTGCAGCTCTGGCTGACAGCTTTACCATAGCCTCATTTGAGACCCTGAGCCACAACCGTCCAGCCCAGTCACTCCCAGATTCCTGACACTCAGAAATTATGTGAAATAATAACTGTTTGTTGTTTTGGAGTAATTTGTTACTCAGCAATAGATAACTAATACACTGTGTATAACACAAGTACTGTGATTCTTTTCAAAGAATTCTAGGAATCACTCTTTTTTTAAAACCCATTTCTTTCAAATAGGATATTGTGCCTCAAAATCCAGTGAGTACAAAGGATTTTAAACAGGTGTAAAACAGGCAATCAGTCATCTCCAGTAAGTTTTCTGACCTCAACGGACAACAATCGTAATGAAATACCTTAATGTTGTTGAGGTTGACCTCTTGCAGGCTGGGGTCATTGGCTTTCATCTGCTGCAGACTTACTTCCACATTTGTGGGATTGGGTGGTTCCTCAAATACTGGCTTGACCTTTTCACCTTTGACCACATCTAAGACACAAGTTTTAATTTTAAAAATAAAATGTAAGGGCTCGCTCATAAAAATCAGAGGTGACGTCCCCCAAAATGACCTTCCTTTCATATGCTCTGATTCCAATAATACTCTGATATCAATGACAGTAAGCTTACTCTCAACTAAGCAAGCACAGGAATGGTATGATTCTGAGTTATAGCCTCAAAGGTGGGTGTTTTTCACCTGCAATGAGAAGTCTCAGTGGCTGATGCTCCATGGGGCCAAAAGTGAAGGAGGCCCTACAGCAAACTCCAACACCCAAAAGAATATCCATGGGTAGTTACTGCTGCTCCATATGGACCTCTTTCAGACTATAATAACCAAACCAAAGAATCTAAGATGCAAAAAAATGAGTCTCTTTATTTCCCAAACCTTAATCCTCCCCTGGCCCACCCTCCTCTGAGTTCCATTTTGGAGCTTTAATTTTGAGGATGGTATGGGAAGAGAAAGGAATAGAAAAGAAGAATGGAAGAATTCTCAAAAGCAGTTAACAGAAGATGTTTGCAATATATGTAACATACAAAGAGTTCATATCCCAAGATACACAGAGCTCCTACAAGTCAATAAGACAACCCAATTGAAAATGAACAACTAATGATCAGAGGAATCTGTATCAGTCAACCAAAAATGATAATAACTAATTAAACTCTGAAATTTAAAAATGAGATACCATTTGATTAGCCAAAAAATGTAAAAAGAGAACATTCAGAGTTGGCAACAATGTGGAGGAAAAAGCATCCTCATACATTGTTGGTGGGAATGTAAACTGGTACAAATTTTCTGGAAGAGTAATTTGGCATTATCTTTTTTTTTTAATTTATTTATTTATTTTTATTTTTGGCTGCGTTGGGTCTTCGTTGCGGTGCGCGGGCTTCTCATTGCAGTGGCTTCTCTTATTGAGAAGCACGGCGTGCGGGCTTCAGTAGTTGTGGTGCACGGGCTTAGTTGCTCCGCGGCATGTGGGATCTGCCGGGCCAGGGCTCGAACCCGTGTCCCTGCATTGGCAGGCAGATTCTTAACCACTGCGCCAGCAGGGAAGCCCGGCATTATCTATTAAAATATAAAATGTGGATACTTTATGACCCAGCAATTCTATATCTAAAAGTCTAATCTACAGAAGAAGTAGCATGAATATATGAAGATATATATTTATGGATGTTCACTGACACGTTACTTGTGACAGCAAAACATGATAAACAAAATGTCCATCAAGGGCTTCCCTGGTGGCGCAGTGGTTGAGAACCTGCCTGCCAATGCAGGGGACACGGGTTCCAGCCCTGGTCTGGGAAGATCCCACGTGCCGCGGAGGAACTAGGCCCGTGAGCCACAACTACTGAGCCTGCGCGTCTGGAGCCTGTGCTCCGCAACAAAAGAGGCCGCAATAGTGAGAGGCCCGCACACCGCGATGAAGAGTGGCCCCCGCTTGCAGCAACTGGAGAAAGCCCTCGCACAGAAACGAAGACCCAACACAGCCAAAAATACATAAAAAAATAAAATAAAATAAATTTTAAAAAATGTCCATCAATGCCAAACTGTTAAACAAGTTTTAGCATAATCACATAATACGATGCTATCTATTCATTAGAAGAATGAGGTAAACCTACAGGTACTGATAAGAGAAGAGAATCACAACTTGAAAAAAATGTTAATGAAAAATGAAATACTTAGGTATAAATCTAACTATATATATATACATATATATATGTATATGTGTGTATATATATATATATAATCTGCGTGAAGAAAACTACAAACCTGTACTGAAAGAAATCAAAGAAGAACTAAATGGAGAGATATTCCATGGATAGATTCAATATTGTCAAGATGTCAGTTCTTCCCAAATTGACCTATAGATTCAATGTAATCCCAATCAAAATCCCAGAAAGTTATTTTGTAGATATCAAAAAACTGATTCTAAAGTTTATATAGAGAGGCAAAAATACTCAGAATAGCCAACACAATACTGAAAGAGAAGAACAAAATTAGAGAACTGACACTATCCAACTTCAAGACTTAAAGCTATAGAAAGCAAGACAGTGTGGTATTGGTGAAAATATACAAATAGATCAATGGAACAGAATAGAGAATCCATAAATAGACCCACATAAATATAGTCAACTGATCTTTGACAAATGAGCAAAGGTAATACTGTGGAGAAAAAAATAGTCTTTCAACAAATGGTGCTGGAACAACTGGACATCCACATGAAAAAAAAAAGTGAATCTAGGCACAGACCCTACACCCTTCACAAAAATTAACTCAAAATGGATCACAGACCTAAATATAAAATGCAAAACTATGAGATAGATAGATAACATAGGATAAAATCTAGATGACCTTGGGTTTGGAGATGAATTTTTAGACACAGCCCCAAAGGCATAATCCATGAAAGGAAGAATTGATAACCTGGATTTCATTAAAATAAAAAATTTCCACCCTGCGAAAAATACTCTCAAGAGAATGAGGAGATGAACCACAGACTGGGAGAAAATGTTTGCAAAAGACATACTTGATAGACTCACAAATGTAACGAACAGACTAGTGGTTACCAGTAGGGAGAGGGAAGAGGGGAGGGGCAATATAGGGGTAGAGGGAATAAAAGGGTTATTATGGGATTATTTGAAATCGTGTGTATGAAACTTTTGAAATTTGTAAAGCACTATAGAATTTTAAAAAATCTTTCATTCATTAAAAAAAATCAGAAAAAAAGACACATCTGATAAAGGCCTTATCCAACATATACAAAGAACTCTTGAAACTCAACAATAAAACAACCTGATTTTTAAAATGGGCCAAAGAACTTAACAGATATCTCACCAAAAAGGATATACAAATGACAAATATGCATATGAAAAGATGTTCCACATCATATTTGTCAGGGAAATGCAAATTAAAATAATGAGATACCACTACACATCTATTAGAATGCCCAAAGTCTGGAACACTGGCAAAACCAAATGCTAGTGAGGATGTGGAGCAACAGGAACTCTCATTCTTTGCTAGTGGGAATCCAAAATGGTACAGCCATTTTGGAAGACAGTTTTGTGGTTTCTTACAAAACCAAACATCTTGCCATAAGATCCAGCAATCAGGCTCCTTGATATTTACCCAAAGGAGCTGAAAATTTATGTCTAAAACCTGAACACAGATACTTATAGCAGCTTTATTCATAATTTCCAAAATTTGGAAGCAACCAAGATGTCCTTCAGTAGGTGAACTGATAAATAAACTGTGGTATATCCAGATAACAGAATACTATTCAGCATTAAAAAGAAATGATCTATCTCTACCATATGACTCAGCAATTCCACTACTCGGTATATGTCTGAAAAAAACAAAAACACTAACTTGAAAAGATATATGCACCCCAATGTTCATAGCAGCATTATTTACAATTGCCAAGATATGGAAGCAACCTAAGTGTACATCAACAGATGAATGGATAATATATATGGAATACTACTCAGTCATAATAAAGAATGAAATTTTACCATTTACAACAACATGGATGAACTTGGAGGGTATTATGTTAAGTGAAATAAGTCAGATAGAGAAAGACAAATCCTGTACGATGTCACTTATATGTGGAATCTAAAAAATAAAACAAATTAGTGAGTATAACAAAAAGGACAGACTCACAGATACATAGAACAAACTAGTGGTTACCAGTGGGGAGAGGGAAGGGGGGAGGGGCAAGACAGGGTAGGGGATTAAGAAGTACAAATAAATAAACTACAGGGATATATTATGCAACACAGAGAATATAGCCAATATTTTATAATAACTATAAATGGAGTATAACCTTTAAAAATTGTGAATCACTATGTTGTATACCTGTAACATGTAATATTGTACATCAATTATATCTCAATAAAAAAAATAAATGATCTATGAAGCCATGAAAAGACATACAGCAACCTTAAATGCATATTATTAAGTAAAAGAAGCCAGTCTGAATAGGCTACATACTGTATGATTCCAACTATATGACATTCTGGAAAAGGCAAAATGATGGAGACAGTTACAAGATCAGGGGTTGCCAGAGGTTAGCGGGGAAGGAGAAGTAAATAAGCAGAGCACAGAGGAATTTTAGGGCAGTGAAACTACTCTGCCTGATACTGTAATGGTGGAAACATGTCATTGTACATTTGTCCAAACCCAGAGAATGTACAACTCCAAGAGTGAGCCCTAATGTAAACTATGGACTCGGTGATAACGATGTGTCAATGTAAGTTCATCACTGTAAAAACCATACCACTCTGTGCAGCATGTTGATAATGGGGGAGGCTGTGCATGTGGAGGGTCGGGGGTATATGGGAAATCTCTGTGCCTTTCTCTCAATTTTGCCGTGAACACAAAACTGCTCTAAAAAAATTAAGTCTTTTAAAAAGTTAATGATATGTGTGTGTATGTGTATGTATAAAAGCCCAGAAGGTTATGCACCAGACTTTTAATAACAAACATGTTGTCAGAATGTTACCCTTTGATACTGAAATTAAAAGGATGAACACGTTTCATCTGTATGCATAAGAAAACAGAGGGTAAATAAAAGGAATATTGCTCATTGTCTGGGTAAATTACCCTGTATAAACAGCAACTGATAAATATACTGCTGAGACTAGAAAGCATTGTCCAAATCACCATCAAAGAGAATAAAATATAATTAATCTAAGAAAAGCTGTGATCTTCTGTGAGTTTTCATAGTACCTGGATCACACTGTACTGAAATTACCTCATCACTGATCCATCCCTCCCACGGATAGATAAGTTCCTTTGGGCAGGGACCATCTTTTTTACCTTTGTACCTAAGCCTAGAACATTCCTGAAACAGCAGGTATTTAGTAAATGACTGACGAATGAGTCAGAGAGTCTAATGAATTGTACGTTTCTCCAGAAAATGGTGACATAGAAGATAGCGGTCTGGTACATCCTGTGCCAGCAAGTCCATGCCAGTGTGTCTTTCATGCTCTCCGGGGGAAGTGGGTATTCAAATTCTAATGACAAACATCCGTTACTGAGACAAAAAGGCACTCGAATAGAGTAGGAAACTTATCTGATACTAGAGTTAATTAAAACATTGTTAAGAACATAAAACTCTGCATTCTGTGCTGACTAAGCAAACTTTTTTATCAGTAATTTTCTCTTTTGACTGAACAGACCTATCAAGACAGTGTGTTCTGGGCAAAACACTGATTGGTACTAGTTACGCTGCCAGACAGAGCTCCCAGTATTGGCTAGTCTATCCTGGTTTGACTGCTCAGAGCCTAGTGATCCTTGGTGAACTGGCAAAAACCACCTTCAAAGCCTAAAAGAATTCTGGACTCCCCAGGGGGCCCAGTCAACAGGCCTCTTTCCTACCAGCAACACCTGGAGGCTCCCAAGTCTCATAAAACCACAGATTTCACGTCAACTTACTTCTCACATGCCCTTTGCCGCCTTTCGTGCTGGCCGTTTCTTCATCAAACTTGGGATTGTTGAGCAAATTGTGTACTCCAAGAACAGCTGAAAGCAAAGATAATCAGTGAATAAACCTTAAGTTTGAGAAAGCGTGTTAAGACGTCCACATTGTTAATTTGCCCCTCGAAGAACAATTCTTCATAACATAAAGATAAGTCTCTAGACCCTCTTGCCTTGCAAAGCACATGACACATGTATAGTATGAAATAAGCTTATTTAAAAAAAAAAAAGAAACCCTCCTCCCAAGACCACTGGCAATCTTCACATGTCTTTCTACATCTATACGTGTAGAATCATGTAGGATCTGAGGGACAATGGTCTCGTCATAGCTCCACACTGAAAATCTGCATAGATGTCCTAGTTAAGTAGATTCATCCCTTATGTTTCCTCATCTGTAAAATGTGAACGTAGGACTGAGTCTAAGGATAGTTTAAGATCTAACATAATACATACTATGGCATGTAGTTTTTCCAGAGACAAAGAGCAGAAAGATCACGGGCCTTTTCCAATGTAAGTCTCCCCATCTCTCCCATCTCTCAGTACCAAAAAGAGTGGTTCTTTTCCCATCTAGAACATCCCAGGGTGGGAAATAAGAGATGTCAACAATAAAAAGTCAGATAAGCAGGCTGAGATTTTTGAGTCTCTTGTACTACATGGAACTTACACCAGGGGGCAGTACAGTATGCAGGGGACAGCACTCGGGTGACAACACTGAGCACGCTCTAAATGCAACTGCCCAGCTTTCCCTTGGCTAAGGAAATTCCAGGTGAGAAATTACAGGTGGCTGCCTGGGGAAGGATCCCAGAAGAGTCGGCCAACAGGTGGCAGAGGCGCACCTGAGCTCCTCACGCGCTGTAATCTATACCTTAGAAGGAGGGGGGCAGCCCGTACAGCTGAGAAAGGGCAAATGCTCAGAACCAGAACCAGTGAGTCTAGGGGTTGAGAGTGGCAGTCAGGAGCAGTCAGCCAGAGCTTAAATCCAAGCTCTGTCACGTACTATCTGTATGACTTGAGAAGTTGTTAAATGCCTCTGAGCCTCAGTTTCCTCATCTGTAAAATAGGGATAATAATTACACTTTACCTATTACAAAGGTTAAATGACTTCCTATGTGTTAGACGCAGGTGCCTCAACTCCTGCAGTGACTTCTGAGAGGGTTTCAAATATGTGAGCTTAATATTGACCACTGATATCATCATAGAAGGAATGAAAATGTAGCTGAGATGGCTGGCATGCTATTAGAATAAGGCATAGCTGGTTCTCCTGGGAGGAAGGAGATTATTATTACTTACGTATTCCAATGGAATAACAATGTGAGAATTCTTGCCAAAGCTGTGGACTGTTTCTCAAAGCACCTCTATCCTGGGAGGACCTAATGACCCTAATAATCCAAATTTCCATCCAATGAGTACACAAATATGCTGGTACATGCATGGAATCTTTTTTGAAGGAAATGTAAGAAATGGGAGGGGACTTAGGAACGAGGGTGAGAGACTTTTCATTACATATTCTTTTGTACTATTTGGGGTTTTTTTTCTATCTGTACGTATAACCAATTCACATAATTATTATAATTACTGTATTGTTGCTATTGTTAAGAAAACTAAAAAAAATCAGCAGATTGGGCTGAATATGGATTTACTTTACTGGGGAAATGTAACAGTAAATTGGTCCTGCTCCATGGTTAGGCTAACAGAATCAAAATTGAACAGTGACTGTGGGGAAGAACAAGAAATTTTGTGATGGAAACGGAAATTCTGTGATGATAAAATGCCAAATGTGGGTCTTCCCTGGTGGCGCAGTGGTTGAGAGTCCGCCTGCCGATGCAGGGGACACGGGTTTGTGCCCCGGTCCGGGAAGATCCCACATGGCACAGAGCGGCTGGGCCCATGAGCCATGGCCGCGGAGCCTGTGCATCGAGACTGTGCTCCGCAACGGGAGAGGCCACAGCAGTGAGAAGCCCGCGTACCGGGGGGAAAAAAAAAAAAAAGGCAAATGTGAAGCTCTTTAGAAAGCAGAAGCGCTGTAATTTTATTAAGTTCTGAATACTCCTTCATATTTATTCTCTTTGATTTCTCACAGTAACTCTTGGATTTTGTAGGACAAGTACTACTGGGAGTACTTTATAGCTGAAATATGATTTTACATTTTACAACTGAGATACAGCAAAATGTTTGCTCAGAGAGGATTAAGTCACCTGCATCCAGCCTTATAGCTGCCTAATGGCTGAAGTCAACCTGGTATCACAGTAACAATCAATAGTTACACAGGAGCTCAAAGGCTGCTGCGAGGGGGGTCAGTGCCTGTCTGGAGGTCACAGAGCCAGACCGGAAAGTTTCCCAGAGCTGAGGACTAACCTGCAAGATCGTAGAGTTCAGTGTCGGAGGCGCTGGCCAAAGCTTCTTCCAGTTCTGGGTCAAGGGTCACTTTTTCTTCTTTATGAGTTTCTATGGGCTTTTCTTTGGGGATAAAGACTCTCCCTTTAAATCAAAAGAAAAACAAAAACCATTGTGTGCTGCTGCCTTGTTGTAGGGTAAGTGAACTAACCAGAGAATGTGCAGCTCTGGCCATTAAGAGCTGAAGCATTAGACCATTGCACATCTAACTGGGATTCCTTAATTTCTGGGATGATGCCAATATCAATAATCCACTGTTAGAGAAAGGAAGGTCAGAGGAGGAATCCTGCATTTGGCAACACAGAGATCTGAGGCGGCAGAGAGGGAAACAGGGGCTTCTACCTCCCTATCATGGGCAGCATTGCCCTTAGACCTGGGCAAGAGGGGCCCTGCCATGAGCCCTCTGCTGTAGAGGGGCCCAACTCTGGTCTCTTCTGGATGCACACCCGTCCTCACTGCCTGCATCCCACTGAGGGAGGAGTCACGGGGACAAAGGGACATTCCCATCCAGAATACAGGCCACCTGCTAGACTATACCCCAGGCACCCGGGGCCCTGCAATTCCCTGCCAAAGAGCCCTGAACCTGCTTCCAGGGCCTGCATGAGTCCCTTCCCCATGTCCATCCTCCTGAAGGCAGGTCACACTGCTGGGGTGCGTACCCACGGGCCAACAGGATGCTGTCTGTGAGTGAGTATGGATGAAGCTTGGATATGTAGGCGGGTGTGTCAGCCATGGTGCTTGAGGCCTTGGCAGTGCAGAATGGACCCATATCCCTATGTGGAACTCTTGGAAGTCCAAGAATATTGGCCTAGGTAGGAGGACAGCACATATTTTAACAGTTTGTTAGCTTTCAAATATTTATAAAAATGGCACATGGACTTCTATTTGCATTCTTGCCTTGGATCCTGCATATGGGGGGCAGATGCATCCAAACAGCCCCAGGGGCTCCTGAGACAAACTGGTGATCCCCCTCCTAGAGTTTTCCTCCTACCAACTGAGATTGTAGGCAACCAGCATGCTATATCTAGGGTACCTGACTAGTGTGGTGACCTGGAAACACAGTCACCTTTCTAGAGCACATCAAAGTCAGCCTGACTTAAAAGGAAAAATCAGGGTTGTCATATTTAGAGATGTGGAGTTCTGAGCAACAACACGCCATGCTACCCAAATATGCATTCTCTGCCACCACCTCCCACTTCATCCTGTCAGTCTGATTGCATTTATTTTGCCCCCTACTCACTTCTGAATATGCTGAAATCTATAGCACCACCACAGCTGCCCCCCACCCTGCCCCACCCAAACCTCTGGACTGATGATCACAGTTCTGGGAGGATGGCACATGACCTTCTAACTTCCAGCCAGGCCAACACAGCCACATCCCATGTGTGCAGTGGCTCCTCAGGGTAAACCCAGGCCACTACAGAGCCACCATAGGATACCCCAGCCCTACTCACACTCTTTTCCAATTCCTCCCAGCTTTGACTCTTGGTTTCCCTCTTTGTTGGAGCTGCTCTTACCTCTTGGCATGATCTTTGAAATTGGCCTCTTCCATTTTGATCATTGGAGGTCCCTAAAGACTCACCCCTCTATTGCTTTTCCTCTTTGTCACCTTAGAACAGACAGCTGGCTCCAGCTTCAGACAATCAGAACCCAAGCTCTTGCCAGGTCTCCTGGGCTAGCCTGGCCATCCCCACCCTCATGGGAAAGGAAAGGGTCATAACCCAAGTCAAATACTCCCTCATGAACACTCTCCAGGAGACTCCCCTGGTTACAGGGCTACATTCTTCCTGCTGGTTTACCAGATCTTCAAATGGTTGGATACATAAACAGGGGCCAGGCAGAACTGGGCACCCCAAAAAGGCACCACTGCTGTGGTCAGTCTGGGGTATCCTGACCACAGGGTCTCTATCACTGACCATCATATAAGCTGCCACATTTCCCAGAAAGAAGGGAAATAGACTGGGAAACAAAACAGGAAAATAGCCAGAGAATAGAAACGGAAAAAAAATCAAATCAATCAATCAGTCAATAACATCTCAGACACTGAGGCTCCTCCCAGACTTTTGCGTAGTGTCTGCAGCCCGAAGCATTTTCTTTCTGGTGCCAAGATCTTGGATCCAGAGTCAAAACAGGGTTTCTGAGTTCCTAACTCCTGGTACCATTTAGGATTACTCTGAACACTAGGTGCGCAGGTGGCCCAGCTACCAGTATTCAGGATAAATGCTACTGCATATCCATTCCTGGGGTCCAACAGAACGAGAAGCTCTAAATGAATAATGTAGCCTAGCAACCTGAAGGCCCAGGGCACCTGGCATTCAGAACTGAGGCTGGGCAGTCCCTCTCCCGAAACCCTCACCACAGCCCCTGCATCACCGCTGTTCTGCCAGGGGCCCTGCACACGCCTCGCTCTGATCTGCTCTTTCTGGAAAACACACTCTCTGCTCATTGAGCTCAATCATGTTGCTTCTCAGCCTTCTCCTAAGCTCCCTGGTGCAGCTGTACACCCCTTCTGTACCCCCATTTATTACTCTGACTGCTCCTGTACTCCTAACCCCCTAAGAACCATCTGTAGATTAACCCGGATCAGGAGGTAATTTACCATAGCTGTTCCTCAGACCGCTGCTCTGAGAACAGAAGACAGCAGCTTCCCTCTTATTCTTCTTTCACTACCCTAACACTGGATGTTAACTGGGATTTTATTGAAGGTTTGACATTATAATTAATTTTTTCCTTCACAATTAAATTAGTCTAACAATAACCATGCTGCCATAGAAACAGCTCCGTACTTCTACAGCAATCCTCGGTTATTTGCCCAGTTTGTCAGTGCCCAACTTTACCTTCTTAATAAAATGACATTATGAGTGGTGCACAAGCCATTGGATGTGCATGATTCAGAGCAGCTGGGAGGCTGCATAGAGAAGGCAGCAGCCAGGCAGCGAGTGCTTCTGCTCCCCATGGCCACGGCACAGAAGCTCAGAGATGGCATTTATTCCAATCCACGTTTATCTAGTGTCTCCCCTGTGTCAGTTTCTGTGCCATGATGCAAGAGAGACACAGCCCCACTGTTAATCTCAATCTCCTATGGAAAACACACAAATCCTAAAGTGAGTAAACAAAAGGATGAACACTGTCACAGTGCTAAGAAAGCAATAAATGGGGTCTGTTTTAGACACAGAGGTCAGGGAAAGCTGGAGGCGCTGACATTTAAGCCGGAGCTTTTAGGAGGTGAAAAACAGGGATGCGGGTCAGAGGGAAGAAGACCCTGAGATGGGAGAAGAACTTGACAAGTTTGGGGAACGAAGTGAGGACAGTGGGGCCCAGGCTTAGTGAGGGTAGGAGAGATGCAGTCAGAGAGGTGGGCAAGGTGAGCTCTGCCAGGACTGTGAGGACCACGGCAATGATTTGGGACTTTAAGCAGGGAACTGACATGATCTGATTTGTGTTTTAAAAAGACCGTAGTTACTATGAAGTTATCAGTGATTCCAGTCGTATCTTTGGGCCCAAGTCACTGCTTATAGCTGAGGAACCTGGACAGGTGATTGGTGTCCACTTTTCCTTCAAAGAGGAGCTCAGGGTCAGGAGCTAGGGAGGAGGATTTTCCTTGTCTTAGTTCAGAGCTCACCCACTGTGTGGAGACACATCCCCTTACTCCTCAGGCCTTTCCAGATCTATCAGAGTGTTTCTTGCTGGACCACATGCTCCTTAAGGGTAGGGCAGGGTCTCATTCCCTGTGTTCCAAGCACATGGCACAGGGCTCTGCACCCAGGAGGTGGCTGGTACATGCTGGATGAACAGATGATTGACCGCACTGGTCTCTAATGGTAGCAACTGGAATAGAGGCAGCGCCTCGACCTGCAGTAGACTCCTGAAGCTAGGAAAGCCCCAGGCTAAGAGGAATGCGCCAATGCCATGAGACCCTCTTTTAAGCTTGACGCTACTTTACACTTCCAAAACTGATTCTTGGGGCTTAAGATTTTTTTTACAAAACTAATGTGAGTACCATTACACTCTAAGTATTCAGTTAATTAGCCTACATATTCCTTTGTTCTTTCCCCCTTACTCAAGCAGATTATTTTTATAAATTATGGTTACCTGCATGTATTTCAGAAGCAAGATTCATACCTTTCTAATGACAATTTTCTTTCTTTTGAACTGGTAGCTTTTTTGTTGTTGTTGTTATTCAGATCTTTAATTTCTCTGCACAACAGTCTGTGTTTTTTTTAAATTTTATTGAAGTATAGTTGATTTAAGATATTATATTAGTTTCAGGTATACAACATAGTGATTCAATATTTTTATAGATTAATTTCATTTAAAGTTATTAAAAAGAATGTTTATATTTCCCTGTGCTGTACAGTAGATCTTGTTGCTTACTTATTTTATACATAGTAGTTTGTGTTTCTTAATCCCATACCTCTGTCTCACCCTTCCTCTCTTCCCTCTCCCCTCTGGTAACCACTAGTTTGTTCTCTATACCTGCAGCCTTCATATTCTGCCATGGTTCTTTTTTTTTTTTTAATTAATAAACTTTATTTTTTGGAGCAGCTTTAGGTTAGCAGAGGAAAGTACAGAGAGTTCCTGTGTCCCCCCCACCCTTCCCTATACTCACAGCCTCCTCTCTATTGACAGCCTGCAGCACAGTGTACATTTGTTACAACTGATGAACCCACACTGACATTATCACCCCAAATCTACAGTTTACATTAGGGCTCATTCTTGGTGGTGTACAGTCTGTGGGTCTGGACAAGTGTACACAGACATGTATCCACCAGCCACGCTTCTTTTTAATACTGAATCCAGTTCGTGGTCTTATTTCCCCCTTTCAGGCCAGTTCTGTTACTTGACCTTCCATGACAAAACCTTAGGAGTACCTACATTCCCAGATGCTGCCTGTGGTCTTACCTTTCTTTTCTCCAGTGAAGGGCACAAAGTCTTCCCTGTCTTTCTGTTCTAAAGCCTCCTTCTCCAGGTACATGAGGAGGTGCTCGCGGTCAAATGGGCCGGTGGCTGCTTTCTGTGTCTGGTCTTTCTGTCGAAATCCAGCTGGCAGCAGTGCGCTCTGACAAGACAGAGGCGTGAGCAGGAAGCAGGGTGTGTGCCTGACTGATACCTGTTACCCCCCCCTACCCCTGCTGTGTATGGAGAGATGTGGGTGTGAGCTGAGGGCTAGGGCTCTGGCATATCTTTGAGGCCCCACCTGCTCTAACATTCTGTGCTGAGACGGGGGCTCCTGGTGAGCTCAGGCAGAACACACATGGCTGGAGCAGCCTGTCTCCTGCAGCGGCCTTCTAGAACGTGGTAGCAAAGGCCAGCCTCCCTTCACGACCTTTTTCTTCGTAGATCCCTCTTAGGTTTGGCCAGGTCTGCACCCAAAGTGCTCCCAGGCAGGTGTGTGGACGAGCCAATGCGACCACACTCTGTTATTTCTAACCTCTCCTGGGAAACATCCAAGCTGGTAAGTGAGTATTATGGTAGATGTTGATACCTGCTTGATTAAATATAGAGGTATCTTTCTTAAGTTTAAAAAATTTAAAAAAGGATACTAATATTTTTTTAAAGTAAAAACAATATCCAAATTATCTGGCATAATGGAATATCATATAAATATTTTAGTGACATTTTTATTTATAGTAAAATCACTATTTTAGATGCCTCCTATTCTACATTTGAGATAATATTAGCAGGGCTGAGGAAAGTGCTTGCTAAACAGTCACTATAACAAGCTAATTACCTTTTCAAGAGCTCATAAAAATATGAGAAGCTCCATTTAAATTTACTTGATATTATGGTTACATTTATTTATTTTATTTTATTTTATTATTTTTTTTAATACTGAAAAAAAAATTGGTTTTGGCCATACCATGTGGTATGTGGGATCTTAGTTCCCCGACCAGGGATCGAACCCGCACCCCCTGCACTGGGAGCATGGCGTCTTAACCACTGGACCGTCAGGGAACTCCCTGGTTACATTTACTCTAATCTATCCATTGTTGCGGGATCATCAAAGATTTCAAGTTGTTTATACATGTTAAAGAAACAAGATATAAAAAAGATCTGCTTTTGTGGTTAAAGATCTGGTTTAAATACCATCTCTGACATTTACCAGTATAGGATCTTACGTAAATTACTTCTCCTGGTGTGTCTCCTCATTTATGAAATGGGGATAATACAATTTATCTCAAGCGCTTCTGGGCCCAGCAGAGTATATGAATCATAGAAGAAACTCAGTCATATTTGTTTCCTCTCCCTCTTCCTTTCTTTTTCCCTAAGTCAGTCTAGTCCTTCTTCAGCCAATGGAAAATATTTTCCCCCACTTACATTAAACTGGTTTTTGAGAAATACAATTGCTGTATCATAGATGTGGCAACTGAGGTTCTCCATGGGTTTATAAAAGTAATGACCCACAGCCAATCAGGGAAGAACACATAATTTGCATTTAGAGATCAGGAATTCCTACACTATTGTTTAAGGACCACACCACACCATTTATCCCATCCTATCACTAACCACCTGCTTCAGTTCCAGGTCACTAACCTCGGGATCTAGGTCATCAAGAACATTTTCCAACTGTTTCAGTTCGTCTTCTGAGAGTTTGCCAAGAAGCTCATCTTCATCAATGTTCTTGTATTTCTCCAGGTCTTTCTGAAAGGGGAGTGCCATGGTTTCCTATATGCCTTTCTCATGGGCCATGAACATTTAACTGCACCAGCTTCCTGAGACTTCAGAATACTGCTGAGAAGAAAGAAACACTGTTATCTCCTTTGGGTAAACAGGACTTATTAGCAGGAGACAGGCCTATGCTATGTGCCAGTGGGGTCTCTCCCCTGACGAGTAACTCAACAAAGTAAGTAATAGCACCTTCATTTGCAGAGCAGCCTGACTGCTTATAAAGTATTTTCATATATGTTCATATATATCTCACTTATTTAGATCTTTACAATGACCTGGAAAGGAAGCCTGGACAGATATCGATATCCCATTTTACAGATGAAGATTCTCAGGTCGAAGGGGCTGAGCGCCTTGCTGGAGGGGCTGGAGCTGGGATGTGCCAGGCCCTTGAGTCCCTGTGTAGTGAGTGCCTTCCCACCAGAGGACTCTGCCTCCTGTTTTCTACAGAGAACAATGAAGAACAATGCACTAATTGTAAGGCAGTGTAAGGAGAAGACTTGTGTCTTTTCAGAGGGAGAGTGATGTGAAGAATACAAAATGGGGTTCATTCAGGAAAGAGTTTGGACGTCCATGTGAGAAAGCATCGTCCAGAAACTCCCCTGCAATTAAGCTAAGTAAGAGTCTAAAATCCTGGTACTCTCTCCACTTTTCTCCCCTCTTTTCTTCTTTCTTCATCTCCTATTCTCTTTCTAGTCCCATTTCCTTTTTGTGTCTTAAGCCATCTTCCCTAATTCTTTATACACCTAGTCCATTCTTTTTTTCAACCTCCTCTTTTTATATGACCTCCCTCCTAAACTTCCACTCAAAACAGAATTTTTCCTCAATCCCTTCTTTCTGGCAGAGGATTTTACAGATTTTCCCTCAAAAGATAATACTGCATTCAGGAAATAGCAATGTGCTTAACTGATTGTGTTTCTCCTTTGGCCGTATTAATATCAAACAGATCTTTCAAGGCAATGAATACTTGCTGTCAACCTACTATTTGCCAGGTATGGTTCTAAAAAACAGGAATACACAGATAAAACAAGATATGACCCTTTCCCCAAGGAGAACACAACTCAGTGAGACATACATATATAGGGATAATACCACTGGATAAGTGTGTGGACTAAGAATGCCGCCTGCCACATCAGCAAAGGATGCAACCCTCAAACACTACAGCCACCCTCAGGGGACTCAGGATGGGAAAGAACAGAATACTGGCCCTAGACAGTTAACGTGTATATCACAGGAATGACTTCAGTGAGTCCAGACTTTTGCATCTTCCCCTTGTTGACTTAAAAAAAAATACATGCACAACGTGAGAGTTGCGAGTTAAATTTTATTTGGGGCAAGATGAGGACTGCAGCCCGGGAGAGAGCGTTTCAGATAACTCTGAGAAACTGCTCCAAGGAGGAGAGGGGAGGAGCTAGGATATGTAGGAGTTTTGCAACAAAGAGCAGGTAATTGGGAACGTCAAAAGATTATTGTTAAGTAAAGAAAACCGGACATCTCAAGTTAAGGAATTTAGTGCTTTTCTGTGTACGGGAAGATGCAAGAGTCTGGGCCCACTGAAATCATTCCCTTGATATGGACCTCAGCTATCTGGGGCCTGTGTTTTCACATCCTGAGTTTCCTCAGGGCTCACTGCAGGGAGTGGCTGCAGTCTGCTGGCTGCTAGATGGCAGGTATTCTTTTCAGCCCCGAGTTCCCTCAGGGCTCACCAGCTCACGTTGGAGGACTGCAATCATTGGTGACTGTGACATCCTCTGTTTATTGATATGGCAGGAAATATTCCATTTATAAATATTCCATTTATCACCCTACACAGAAAAGTGCTGAATTCATTAACTTGAGATGTTTGGTTTTAACTAATAGTAATTTTTTGACGTTCGGACTCCCTGGGTTTTGTAGCAAAAACCCCCATACATCCTGGCTCCTGTCTACACAGCTATCTGAGAAACTGCCTCCTGGGCTTGAGTCCTCAGAAAGTCCACTGAAGAAAACATAATTCTCAACTTTTAGGTTGTGCTTTTTTTTTTTTTTTTCAGTTGACAAGTGTTATAACAGAAGTCATGTACACAGTAGGTTTAAAACACACGAGGAAATAATCCTTGGATGGGGATAGGGGTTTTGAGTTGACACTGAAAGAAGTTGTGTTTGAGCCTTGAAGGAAGAGGTCCTAAGGTGGATGTGGGCAGGGAAGGCTCCTTCCAGGAAAATGGAACAGCATAAACAAAGGCACAAAGATAGAAAGTACATGATGCTTGGTGAATGGCTGGTGTGGCTAGAGGGGAGGAGGGGGAAGAGGAGAGGAAACAACTAAAGATGAGGGAGGAAGGGACAACTGTGAAGGGCCTTCCCTATACGTCTTGCCAAAGAACCTGGGCTTTATTCTGTTGGAAATGGGGAGTCACCACAAATGTTTAAAGTAGAGGAATTGATCTGAGAAGACCTGTTTTCAGTAAGGTAATTCAAACGGTAAGAATGAAAAACAGGTTGTCATGGAAAGAGACTGGTTGTAGGCGGGGCCACTTAAGAGCTATTGGAATGTTGTTCCTCTGTCCTTACTTCAACTGCTCACCACGTTCCAGTTTGTGGTTTTTTATTTTGGTGTCTTTTCCATATACAATGTAACTCTCTTTCCCTTCCATCAACCCACCTTCTTTTAAGTTTTAATTGTAATATTCCAGTAAAAAAATAAAGCCAAACCAAAACAAACAAACAAAAATCCTCTCCCACTAAAGTCAAAGAAACCAACTGGGTCGTATACACTTTGTTCTGGTCCCAACTACCACTAATTTATTGTGTGAGTCTAAGAATGTTGCCTGCCATATCAGCAAAGGATGCCCTCAGCCACTTATAGCCATCCCCAACAGTGTACCCTGAGGGGACTCAGGATGAGAAAGAACAGGATACTGGCCCTAGATAGTTAAGGTGTATATCTGCCAGGCTCTTAGCCTGAACTGACTGAATTACCCTATCCAACAGATTCTAAGATGCACAGTTTTCCACACCTAACACTCAGAAATTGTGTGTCCTGCAACTGATGGTCCTACAATTACTACCGACCCAGCAGCGGTCAAGATGTCATACTTGTCATTGCCTATGTATGCATAAATAACAAAAGCACCAGCTTCAAAACTAGCAAAAGGGGTGTCAGGAGTTTGGAAAATATCTCAGGGACTTTTTAAAATAGTGGAATACTCTTTTAAAACCTAACATAATTTACAGAGTAGGTTTAAGAGCCAACATCAAAGGCTTTTAGTTCTTTTACAGAATTTTTTTTTAAATTACCACTCTTGATGGCACAGAGGAGATACTGTGTGGAAAAGACCAGACACTGATGAATATGAGTCATTCAAAAAGCTGGAGTCTGAACATGAAGAAGCTTTAAGAATATTAACCAGGGGCTTCCGTGGTGGTGCAGTGGTTAAGAATCCGTCTGCCAATGCAGGGAACACGGGTTCGAGCCCTGGTCTGGGAAGATCCCACATGCTGCAGAGCAACTAAACCCGTGCGCCACAACTACTGAAGCCCGCACGCCTACAGCCCGTGCTCCGCAACAAGAGAAGCCACTGAAATGAGAAGCCCATGCACCACAACGAAGAGTAGCCCCTGCTGGCCACAAGTAGAGAAAGCCCGTGCACAGCAACGAAGACCCAACGTAGCCAAAAATTAATTAATTAGTTTTTTTAAACAAAGAATATTAACCCATTCATTTCCATTTTCCATCTTATGTATGCACAGAGGTGATATATTATTTTTTAAAATGTAGTCATAGCAGCTTTATCTGTAATAGCCCAAACCATAAATAACCTGAATGATCATTAGTAGGTGAGTGGATAAACAAATTGTGGTATATCCACATAATGGAATCTACTCAGAAATAAAAGGTAATGAACTATTGATACACACAGTAACATGGATGAACCTCAAAACAATTATACTGAATGAAAGAAGCCAGATCAAAAAGAATGTACACGGCATGATTCCATTTGTCTAAAATTCTAGAAAATGCAAACTGCTCTATATGACAGCAAGCAAATCAGTAGTTGCTTAGGGATGGGAGAGAGGTAGGGAGGGCAAGAGGCTTACGAAGGGGCATGAGGAAATTTTGGGGGTTTGATTGTGGCGATAGCTTCACAGGTGCATGCATATGTCAAAATTCATCAAATTGCATCGGTTTAAATATGTGCAATTTGTTGAATGTCAGTTCAAAAAATCTGTGTAAATCTAAAACAGCTCTTCAATAAAGTAAAAAAATTATATTTTTAAGAAGGGTCACTTTTTTTTTTTTTCTTTTTGGCCACACCATGCGGCTTGCAGGATCTTAGTTCCCTGACCAGGGACTGAACCTGGGCCCTGGCAGTGAAAGTGCCAAGTCCTAACCACTGGACCGCCAGGGAATTCCCAAGAAGGGTCACATTTTAATTGGCAGCATTCTTCTTCTCAGTGGTATGTAAAATACTGGTGCATTTTACAATTGATGGTATCTTAGAGTTGATAAGATTCTATTTGCAGTTCTATTCCAGGATTCTACAACTATGCCCCAACTTCTTATCTTCCCCTGAAACAGACTTGCTCTCCTGGTTTTCTAGATCATACTATTAATCTACCAGTCAGTCACTGCCAAAACTCAGACCACTTGAGTTTCTTTTCCTTCTTTCCCTGTCTCGTTGGTTAACACCTCCTGTGGATTCTTATTGCACAATACTTTTCACACCATCCCTTCCTGTCACTCTTGCTTTAGATCTTTGTTCTTTCAGACCTGGAGTACTCTCATTGCATCTTGAAAGGATTCTATTCTTCCCTCTAAGCCACCCGGAGCACCATGGTTAGATCATCTTTCTTCACACTGCTAACAAGCCACTTCCCTGATTAAGGACTTACAATGGCTCCCTCTTGTCTACACAATGAAATTCAGACAGTCTACCATCCCAAACTCCTATTATTTGGCTTTGATCTGCACTTTCTATTTTCTGTCTTCATTACTTTCCTAGGGAGCCCTCCAATCCAGCCAAAATTGTTTATTCACTCTCTGTGGTCAGCAGAATAATGGCCCCCTAAAGATGTCCATATGCTAATCCCCAGAACCTGGGAATATGTTACTTTACATGGCAAAAGGGACTGGGTGTGATTAAATCAAGGATCTTAAACTAGGAGACTATCCTGGATTATCTGGGTGGGTGCAATGTAATCACAGGGATCTTAAAAGATGGAAGAGGGGGCTTCCCTGGTGGCGCCGTGGTTGAGAGTCCGCCTGCTGATGCAGGGGACACGGGTTCGTGCCCCGGTCCGGGAAGATCCCACGTGCCGCGGAGCGGCTGGGCCCGTGAGCCATGGCCGCTGAGCCTGCGCGTCCGGAGCCTGTGCTCCGCAACAGGAGAGGCCACAACAGTGAGAGGCCCACGTACCGCAAAAAAAAGATAGAAGAGGAAGGCAGAAGAATCAGAGAATGAGATGTGATGACCAAAGCACAGGGACAGAGTGATGCAATTGCTGGCTTTGAAGATGAAGGAAGCGGCCGAGAGCCAAGAAATGTGTGCATCCTTTAGAAGCTGGAAAAGGCCTGGAAATGAATTCTCCCCAGAGCCTTCAGAAAAGAATGCAGCCCTGCTGACGCCCTGATTTTAGCCCAAAGAAACCTGCTTTGGACTTCCAACCTCCAAAATCGTGCGATCATAAATTTGTGTTGTTTTAGGCCCCTGCATTTCTGACAGCAGCAACAGGAAACGAATATCCCCTTATTCATAGACTTCCAGTTTCCAAGATGATTGTTCTGGACACCTCGTTTGCCCTCCCAATTCACTTCCCACCCTACTCTGTACCCTAGGAAGATGTTGTATTTACACGGCATCAAGGCTCCCTTGCTCTCTGGCTTCTGTTTGGCCAACAGGAGGCACTAGCAGGAAAACGGAGGGCAGGCGGAGAGGGAGGTTGGTCCAGAAGGCCACACTGCCTACCAGGAAGCCCCCTCTACAACAGCTGTCCCTATGCCCTTGCTGACTTCAGGCCTGGGGGTGGTGAAGGGTTCTTATGTGGCTAGTGCCAGATTTCTGCCTTGTTGGATTCCTCAAACCCTCCCTACAACTTTGTAAATAGCCTCTTTATTAAAATTCCCTCAAATTATTCAGTTTGAGTGTGTCCTCTGTTTCTTGTTGGGACCTTGGCTGATATAGTAATATTACTTGGAACGCCCTTCTCTACTCTCATGGTCAGTCCATGTGCTCTGCCTTTGAGACCTGGCTCAGATCCCAGCTCTGCAGGACCACAGAACGTCAGGGCTGAGTGAGGCCTTAACAATCATCCAGTCCAGCAACACAGATGGTTTTTCTCCTGCTTCTCCGATCACTCCTTGGTCTCTTTTGGCAATTCTTCTTCCTCTACCTTAAATACTGGCATGTTACAAGATCCTGCCTTAGCATTTCTTTTCTTAAACTGTACACTTTCCCTGGGGAAACTCATCCCCTCCAAAGTTTTATTTATAATCCATAACCTGAAGACCCCCAAATCCATATCTTTGATCTAGACTTTGTTCCTTGAGGGTCACGTCCATATATTTCCACTGCCGAACCAACATCTCTACTTCGCTGAATCAGCCATCTCAAATGTCAGAAGTATACACATCATCTTTCCTTCCAAATAGCTTCTCCTCTGGAATTTCCAATTTTAGGAATTTGGCCAAGAAACCAGGGAGCCATCCTTGACATCTCCTCTTCCTTGTCTTCTCCCCGCCCACCAATAACCAAATCTGGTCCACACCTAAACATGTTGAGAATCCGCCTACGTCACTTGCCTGCACTTCCACATCCAGCCTTAGTCCATCTGCATCCATTCTCCATACAAATGGCCAAAGTGATCTTTTTAACCAACTCTGCCCTAGTTACTTAAAATCCTCCAGTGGCTTCCCTTCGCTTGGAGGGTAAGGTTCAAATTCACAGTCTGACCTCTGTCATCCTCATCAGCCTCATCCTGCACTGCACTCCCCATCTCCTCCTGGCTCCAGCCCCCTGGACCACTTCCAACTCCTGGATCATGCCTTATGTTGTTTCCTCTGCTCAGAGCACTCTTACCCCCTCTTTCTCTGGCTGACTGGTAGCCAACTCACCTTCCAGTCTCAATGTAAGCTTCAATTCCTCAGAGAGGCCTTGTGCAGACCCCCAGGCAGGTCTGAGTCACTCTCCACCCCATGGCACACCCCTTATTCAGAGCTCTCCTTGACTTTATTACAATTGCTTGTTTTATCTCTGTCTTCCTTGCTAAGCTCTGTGAGGGTGGAGACTGTATCAGTTTTAGTCATTGTTATAATCCTGGCTCTCAGCACAGGTCTTGACCCAGAGAAGACATCCAACAAGTATTGTGCAACAAATGTCAAAAGAAGGAAATGAGCTCAGAGAGGTGAAGTGACCCATTGGTCCAGAGATCATTCCACCATATACACAGCCTGCACTCTCTGTCACGGAACTTTCTGAGGCCACCTAAACGCACAGAAGTTGCTCTGTTTCCTAAATCTCGTTGCCTATGTCACCAGTTGAGTGTTCATCCCTCTCTCATTATTTTTTATGTATGCTACATAAATGGTTCTCTCTCCAACTACACCACCAACTCGTAGAGGACAGGGATGACGTCATAATTCTTTATATTCCTGGGCTTCTTGTATATACATTCAACAAATATCTACTGAAAGTCCACCTTTTCCAATGCTGGGACAAAAGCAGTGAACAGAACAGATGATATCTTGTGCCCTAACTGAGCTTACAGTTTGATAGTGAGAGAGACTTTAACTAAGTAGTTACAATAACATGTTAATACTATGTAACAGTACCTGTTAAAACAAATTGCATATGTTGTGCCAGTGCATCAGGGGGGTCTTAAAGCCAGAGGAGAAAAAAAAAACAGTGTATCCTCCGGGAGCACAACTCTGATTTAAAGATTTGGGGGAAAGCTGGTTTTATTTTTAATAACAAATATAGATATATGTGAAAACATTATTCACATAGCTTTTAAAGTCAAATCACAGATTTCTAGCTCAGGGCTAGCCTGCTTTAGCCCCTACCCAGGCCTCCCGGAGTTCATATTTGTCCTCTTCGGAAAGTTTCCAAAGAGTTGCCACAGTCTCACCTCCAGCAGAGTGTGTCCCATGGCAAGCTCTCAACGTGCAACAAGAAACTAATATGCACACTGCAGTGAAGCAAGCGCCAAACAGAGCTTCCAGGAGTCCAGGTAGGTATGTACGTACACCAACCGGTTAGAAAATGGACAAGAGGAGCAAGGACTTGAGCTGAAGGGAGGATGATTTGGGCCCTCTGATAACTCTTCCAGTTGCCAAAGATACGAGCCTGGAGAAAGAAAACAAGCAGTGTGGCTTCCTTCGCTTCTCTTTCTGCTACCTTATTTGTATAACTGTGGTATGAAAGAGGAAAATCAGATACAGCACGAAGTGCCCAGCCTTTGGCCCTCCCTCCCTACACAATTAGAACCAAAGCCAAAACAAGCAGCCCTATTTATTAAATCTGATCCAAACCAAAGACCAATTTTTACAAAAGAGTAAGAAAAAAATACTTGTAAAACCTAGCGAGAAGTTTTTTAAATGGGTAAAACAGTGCCATAAATTGTTTTGGATTACATACGCATCTGGGAAAGCTACAAAGGACTGCACGTGGAAAAGACAGACACCACGTAGCGAGGGGAGGGGGAGTTAATTGGGGAAGGAGGACTCGGGCTTCCCCCGCACTGATGATGATTTAGTCCCAAGAGGGGTAGTCGGTAAGTGAGCAGTTATTATTATTTATATATCTTCAATATTTTATAGTAATCTTTAAGCAATCAGTGAACCAGTTTGCACAAGAGCCAAATCTACATTTTCTAAAACTAGTAAATTAGAAAAAAATCAGCTTATCACTATATCCTCCAACAAAACAGGAATTGATCCTATATATTTAATTCCTTTCTAGCTGCAGGAAAATACAAAGATGTGTACAAAACACATAGCCTGTGTTTTAGAATCTAGCTATTTGAAGATGGCCCATTCAAGTCTGTTTTTTTGTTTCATTTTGTTTTTTGCGGTATGCGGGCCTCTCACCGCTGTGGCCTCTCCCGCTGCAGAGCACAGGCTCCGGACGCGCAGGCCCAGCGGCCATGGCTCACGGGCCCAGCCGCTCCGCGGCATGTGGAATCCTCCCGGACCGGGGCACGAACCCGTGTCCCCTGCATCGTCAGGCGGACCCTCAACCACTGCGCCACCAGGGAAGCCCTGTTTTTTTTTTTTAAATAACCAAATGGCTCCTGCCATATCCTGGGAAGTATCTGCAGGCGATGCAGGACAGAGAATGGGGTGTGATAAGGAGGAATTTCAGGCAAAAAATATGAGAAGGCAATTGGAAGGGGCAAGTTGAATGGGGAATGAGGAACAGATCTTACCAGAATGAAGAGTTTGTCTCTGAGATCATTTGTTCTTAACTTCCCAATCTTACAACGCAAAAGTTGCCATAGCTCAAACTGTGCTTGAAAACTGTCTCCTTTTAAAACAATGTGCCCACCAGTAACCACCCCCTCCAGGTTCAGAAGAGCCTGGAAGACAAAAAGCATGTGCCTTGGAGCCAGCCAGCCCTTGAACTGATGGTTACAGATCCATGTGCGAGTGACAACCTCTCCAAGTCTCTGTCCCTTCCTCTGTAAAACAGGCAAAGAGCAGTACTTATCTCAGAGGGTGGTTCCCTCCGTTAACCTTGTCAGGATCTGTTGAACGTGGAGAGGTAGCACCCTATAGGAGCCCTGGGTCAGCACTGCCAGGTGTAGCAAGCCGCCATGGGTAGGCTGGCCAAAGTATGAGATAGGTTTCCACCTGGGCAGGAAGTTGCCAAGAAGCTTCCTGGCGGGGGCAGAAGGGCTCTAGCATGGAAGTCTCACTGTCTGCCCAGACTGCCACCTGGTTTCTAATTATCTTGGCAGGTCCTATTCCCTGCTGCTGCCCTACCCCTTTGTCTGGCCCTATTCTCTGTTTTCTGAGGAGTTCTTGTTTCTTGACTTCTAACTCCTTGCCTTCCACGTGGGTGTCTGGGTCTTTTTGGTTTTCAACTGCCTATTGGTTCTAGCCATGTCCCCTCATCTTGGTTTCAGGAAGTTATGGGCTTCTCACTTCCTGACTGGCACTATGGGTTCTCTACTTTTTGTCTTTTCTGCCTGCTTATGTGTCTTTGACCCACCTATCTTCTTTCCTTCTCTGGCATCTGTATCCCAGTTAGGTTTTGAGCAAAGCTTTGTTATGACTTACAGGTGCTATGTGCACCTTGACTCATGACTGCTTATCAAGATGATATGCAAAATATTTAACTGGTATGAAATGGGCACTGTCCTATCAGAATGGTTGTCAGCTATAAACGACAGGGATGGCTGACCCTGTATATACTGGCTGAACAGCAGCCCAGCTCCCTAGCCTCAAGACCCCTCCCACTGCTCTGACAAGAGGCCTCCTGGTTCTTTCATTGGGCTGGTGCCTCAGATTGGCTCCTTACTCATGTCCTGGCTCGACATGGCTGGCCTTGCACCTCGTTTCATGAGCTCCTATTACCCACAGTCCTAGAGCTGATCTTCTCATTCCTACTCTACTCAGCCGTCACCAGGGAAATCCAGGAATACTGGTGACACACAGGAAAGAGATGGGGTAGCCTTGATGCCAAAACAGGGGGGCAAAACATAAAAGCATATATATATATATATAAATATCAGGTATAGGAAAAACATCCTTGCAGCAAAAGGTTCTGTATAAAATTAAGTGCTGTATCTTAAGAATTGGTTCTGTTTTCTTGGTCTGGTAATAGGTAATACTTCTCTTCTGCATCTGCCTTTTATGAGCTTGTTTGAGCCACATGGGTGCAGATCTTGAACTCAGAGAGGAAAGGGATAGCACTTTCAGAATGGTTCTTGGGTAGGGCTAGAATTTCTAAGGTTTGGGAATTATTAATACTTTAAGGTTGGAGTTAGGGGATGAGATGTCTTAAGAATAAATGATTCATAGTAGCCAAGACAAACCAAAAAACAGAACTTCCCCTGACCCGACTCACACCTCCAGTAGGATTTAAATCTTAGGAACTTGAAGCCACAGACTTACTGTGAGTCCCCCGCGGATCCACTGCTTTTTTCTGTCACTAACCACGCTGTCCTCTACAATCCTTTCCTTTGTTTACTTATCTATTTTATTGATCACCTCAATTTTTATTTAAAAAGTTCAAATCTACAGAAAACATAAAATAGTACAATAAACACCTGTATACCACTCTCTTTAATTCACCAGCTGTCATCATTTTGCTGCATTCTCGAGCGTCCTCCCCAACTCTTCTAATCCCCCTCCACCCTGAACCCGCTGAAAGTTGCAGACGTCATGACACTGTGCCTCAAATACCCACATCTCAAAAGAAAAAGAGGGCTTCCCTGGTGGCGCAGTGGTTGGGAGTCCGCCTGCCGATGCAGGGGACACGGGTTCGTGCCCTGGTCCGGGAAGATCCCACATGCCGTGGAGTGGCTGGGCCCGTGAGCCATGGCCGCTGAGCCTGCGCGTCCAGAGCCTGTGCTCCGCAACGGGAGAGACCATGGCAGTGAGAGGCCCGAGTACCGCAAAAAAGAAAAAACAAACAAACAAAAGAAAAAGACAGTGTCCTACATGACCACAGGACCACCACTGCACCTAAGAAAATGAAAAGTAATTCCATAATATTACCTAATATGCAGTCTGTATTCAAATCTCTCCAATTGTCCCCAACTCATCGTTTATAGCTATTTTTTATTTATTTTTTCTGATCTAGGATCCAAAGTTCACACAACCTGATTGGTTATCACTTGAATATTTTAATCTACAGTATCCCATTCCCACCATCTTTTTGGCAGGAACACCACACACGTGAAGTTACGACCTTCTTACTGCATCCCAACAAGAGATGCATGATAGGTGTTGGTAAGCTTGATCATTCAGCTAAGGTGATGACTTCCTCATCTCTCCATTTTAAGGACACATTTTCCCTAGGTAATCTGTGCCAAGATACTTCGAAAAAATGTGAAAATCCTGTTCCCCAACAACCTTTTGCTCAAAGGTTTTGTACCCCTGGATGAATCCTTGCCTGAATCAGTTACATTAGGGTTACATACCACTGGTTTCTCTCATTCCTTCTACTGTGTATTTATTATTCAAACAAGGACCCATCAATACCCATCCTCTCTATCCTCAGTGTCTGTACTCTCTGCTTACTTTTTGCTGCGGTTTCCTCCCCTCCTCCTTGCTGACCACATCTGACCACTCTGCCAAGCATGCGGGAGCCATTTGCTTCTCCCTTTACCTACTGATCCCATCACTTCACCTTCAGCAAATTAAAAACAAACACAGAACATCCACAGCCTGTTGCTGTCTACCAATTTATAGTAATTTACAAAAAATAAAAGTTGTAATGTATATTTATTGGGTTAGGCTGCAGAGAGTAGACAGAGGAAACTGGTTTTATTTTTTAAAAAATCAGGTTGCCTAAACCCTGAAAAACCTTTCCTCCTCACTAGGTAAAGCCACTTGGTCTGTCACAATCAGGTTTTTGTAATGGTGTTGAACACCAGCACCCTCATCTCCTCAGTTCCCTGATGAGAGTCTTGGAAGAACAGACGTTTAGAAATCATGTAACCCGAATGCCCCGTTTTACCATGGAGAAAGAGGATAAGAGAGGTGAAGGGACTTGTCCAGGGTCCCTCAGCTCCTTAATGGTAGAGCTGGAAATGGGTTTTATAAATACCTTCTCCGATGTTCTTTTCATTCCCTTCCCAAGGACCTGGTGATTCAGATGTTTAGTAGGCAAGAGGAAGCCCGTAGCATTCACAGCCTCCTTCATTGCTAATTTGCATTTTGCTCGCATCACCTTCCCACCTTTGAATACGTTAAGTAAAAATTCCCTTTAGGAGCCATTATTATTATTATTATTATTATTATTATTATTATTATTATTATTAAAAAGCAATTTTCATTTCTGCAGGTCAACAGGGTAAATTTTGGAAGACTCAAGGGAGCACATGCTACCATTACTTTAACCAGAAAAAAAATGAGTCCCGAGGACCTGCATCAGGCCGCTCTCGGAACGCTGCTTTCTCGGAGGCTGAAACGCCCTGCGGGTGACAGCTCCAGCCGGAGTCTACCCTTCCCCGTCGCCTGCTCTAACGCTGCAGTGACAGGCATTAGGCTCCAAGAGCTTGTCAAACGTTAACAGGAAAGGATAAAATGGGGAACAAAGCCCAGCGTGGAAAAACCCGGCCCCGCAGCTCAGGGAGGACAGAGACCGCGCCCTCACTGCGGCGGCCCAGGGGCTGCAGAGACTGCGGAGCCGCAGTGCAGGGCGTGGGACCCACACCCGCCGGGCGCCTCCGGCCCGCGCCGCCCTCTCCTCCGCGCCGCCCTGAGCCGCCCGTCGAGCCGAGGAGGCCAGAGGCGGCCTCGGCCTCGACCGCCCGGCCGAGCGCCGACGCCGCGGAGCATCCTCCCGAGGGCAGGGAGGGCGCGGCCGCCCCACGCTGCGGGCCGGGGGCTGCGGACGGCGCCTCGCCCGGGCGGGCCCGCACCCACCCACCCCCCGGCGCGCTCACCCGTCAGCACGCCCATCCCGGAGCCGGCGGTGCTGGCAGTCAGTCCGTCTGCCCCGAGGTAGAGGGGCCGGCGAGCAGGGCGGCGCCGTGGCCGGGGCGAGAGCGGCAATCAACAGGCGGCTACCGGCCGGGCGCGGCGCCGGGGCGCGCGGCTGCTGCGGAGCAGGCTGGGAAGCGTAGTTCGAGGCGGCGTGCGGCGGCCGCGCGGAGGCGGGACCCCCTGCCCACTGGCTGTCACCCCGGGCTTCCTCACCCCTCCCCTGAAGGTGTCCTCGCCCGGAATCTGCGTCCCGACCCCGTAACTGCTGTGCAGGCGAGGAGGACCTCAGCCTTGGGACCAAGCTGTGCAGGCTCTTTGGAGAAGCTCGGGGCTACGGATAGGGTGGGTGGCAAAGGCTCTCCAAGCCTGTGAGGAGCTGTTGGGTGAGTGAGCATCTTTAAGTGGAAGCCTTGTTAACACCAGCTCAGAGACAGAACAGGCCTGCCCTAGGTTTTATTGGCTTTACGCCGGCCTAGGGCGGGGCGTGGGGAGGAGTAGTTGGGGTACATGCCTGTGGGTAGGGAGGTGGGGTGTAGCGAGGCCGATCTAAAGGTTGTGGATGAGAACGTTCGAGAGCCCACGCACAGGCAGTGGCGTCACTAGAGGAGAGGCTGGCTAATTTAGACTCTGTGCCTTAGCATCCTTATCTGTATGGTAGGCTTAAAGCTTGAAGACATGTTGTGAGGACTAAACGCATTTTAGTACAACCAACGCACGGGTGCATATGTGAAAGCACCTGTGTCTGGCACTTAGCACATACTCAATAAATGTTCCTTCCTCGGGAGTTGCAGGGGAGACCCGGGCACTCTTCCGCCCTCGAAAGCCCTACGTAAAATGCTAAGCTAAAGATAGTCGGCCTCGTTGGTCTAGATAAATAAATGTTACAACCCGCCGGGTTTGCTATTGTCACACGTTTAGCAGGCTCACTTCATCCGGAATGTAAACTGAGATGTGTCCTCTATGCCAGGTTCTACAAAGATAGAGAAAATAGTGTCTAGTCTCTGAAGCATGAAGTGGGGTGGGGTGACATTGGACAAAGATTGAAATTATGAAAATATATGGCATAATAGGATTACCTTCCAGAAACGTTTTCTAATCAGATGTGATATCTCTCCTTTTTGAACCCTTGCTGCATATTTTCAGTGCAATATTTCACATTATGGTGGGATTTGTATCTTCCAGATGTGGTGGAAGGAAAATGAACCAAAGAGATGGATGCACCACTGCTGGCATAATCTCTGAAATAGGCAAAGGGTGAATGGAGGTGAAACAGTATCATAATCTGGCATGACCTGTGCCGTAATCATGTGACTAAAAAGAAAAAGTGCCACAGAGAATTCCATGTTTGAAAATAGTAGCATCACTTTGCATCTGTGGAAGTACTTTCCTATCCATGTTCTCGCTTGGTTTTTGCAACAACCCTGTAAGAGGTAGACTGAGGATTTTCTTCAGTTAAGAGTTCTAAGAGACACAGAGAGGTGATATGAGTTATTCGGTCATCCAGCTGGTCATTAAGCCTATCTTCTCTCCTTCAGCCCTGACCTTCCCCAAAGAGGCACTCACAGCACTCTCTTTCCTTTGTACATTTCACAACAGGGCCATACCTTCCCCAGCAAGAGGGCTGAATCAGAAAATAAAGTTAATTCTCAAAGGCTCTCGGAACTATAAAGATGAACAATGGCATACAGTAGCTGCTGATTGAGATACCCATCTCGTTTCCACTATCAACACTATAGTAATGAACTACAGTTTTGGCCTCCTCACCAGAATGACTAATCTGAGCAGGAAGGAGTGAACTTAAATGGAGGTGTGACCAAATCAATTTAAATCACATTCCCAAGTTTTCCTATATGTGTGTTATTCCAAATATCCTATGTAACAGACCAGATGTCTTTGACTTTTTTATGTTGTACATTTGTCACAAATTATAGCTTTCTGTTAAATAAGAATAGGACTGCTTACAGGTCAAGCTAGTAGCTTCCTCAGAGAAAGCTGATGGTAGGCATAAGCTGAAAATAATAAAGCAATTTTATTCAGATTTGAAGAAAGTGTAGCAAAGGTTTGATATAGCAAAGATACTTAGTGGTGTACTATCTTTCTCATTGGCTTCCTTGTGATTCCCTGAAAGGATAATGTCTGCATGTGATGAAATGAATGGAGCACTGCTTCAGATGAAGATTGTGAAAGGAAGCAGGCATAGAAATGATTTCTTAGGTTAAAGTCATAGGTGGCAGCCAAAACAGAGATACAAGAGCTATCCAACAGTCCCAGTCCCATTTATATGAAAATGTAAAATTGAAACACAACTCCTAGAGCTGGAAGGGACCTTACAGATCATCTTGTCTAGCCTCTTCATGCAATGAGGAGGCTGATACATCGACAGTAAATTCGCAATGGAATATGTAGCATACATCATTTGGAACACGTAGTAGATACTGTTGCTTGCCTACACAACATCCATTTCCCCCTTTTCCTTCTTCTTTGCAGAAGCCTGTAAAGGTGTTCACCCATTAGGGAACCTGACCCTATTACCATTCCATACCAACCTATCATGGGCAAGGGGAATACAATCCTCTTGACTGGCCACTGAGAGATTAGGGGTGGGCATGTGACCCAGTTCTGGCCAGTGAGGCCTGAGGAGGGGTCAGCTGAAGTCCTTCAAGGAAAGGTTTTCTTTCTCTTAAATAGAGGTGTACAGGGAAACATGCCACCATCTCCATGAGATGTTGTTGCATCTGGCCGTGTTACCTCAAACTGGAATAGCCATCTTAGGGGATCCAGCCTTAAGACAAAGCCAACACACTGATGATGGCAGAGTAAAGAGATAGAATGAACTTGGGTCTGTGATGTTGTTGTTGAGTCAGTAAACCAATCAGCCCTGGTGCTGCCCTACTTCTGTATTTATTATTATATGAGATAATAAATATCCTTATTGTTGAGCCCATTTGAGATGGAGTTTTCTGTTACTTGAAACTGAAAGAATCCTAAGTGTTGCAGATGAAATGTGAAAGTAAGTTCTTTGGATGGAGTGAAGGACTACTTCCCAGAGTTAATAAAAACAAACAACAACCACAACCCAGGCAAAGGATAGGGATATTATCACATAATGGATAGAAGTATGCATTTTAACTATGGTTAAACTGTGGTTTCCAATCCAGACACACCTGGGTTGAACCCATATACTTACTGCTTGCTTGACTGTGGCCAAGTTTCTTTAAACTTTCTAAGCCTCATTTTCTTCATCTCTAGGCTGGGGATAATAATACTTACCACATGGGGTTGTTATGAAGATGAAATGAGATAATTTGTGTCAAGTATGCTACAAAGGATATGGTGTCTAGTAAGCACTAAAGGAGTGGTGACTATCTTGATGAACTATGAATTATCTTATTTATAGTGTAATAAATAACACTATAACAGCCCTGGTACTGCATCTAAAAGTGAATCACTATATAATAGTAATCATATTAAATGACACCACACTGATGCAAGCAACGAAGTCCAGAATATGGGAAACTCTACATGACAACCCAGTTCTTCAATAAATTGCAAGAAAAATAAAGGAAGGAGAGTTTATAGATACACAGAAATAGAAGAGGCAAATAACCAAATGTAGTGTGTTATCTTGATTTGAACAAAGCAGCTGTTTAAAAAAATCACATTTATGAGACAACTGCGGGGAATGTGAACACAGAATATTTGATTATCTTAGGGTATTATTTTAAAATTGTTTGGATGTGATAATGGTATCGTGTTATATTTTTAAAAGGAGTCATCTTTTGGAAAGATACTACTGGATATTACTGAAAAAATACCGAATATTTACAGAAGAAATAATATCTGGGATTCGCTTTTCAAATAATCCAGCATGAGAGCAGTGGTAGGGTGACAGGGTGGAGGTATCGATGAAACAAGATAGGCCATGAGTTGATAATGGTTGAAGCTGAGTAATGGAGCTTTATTAAACTGTTCTCTCCGCATTTTTTTTTGGTACCTTTTGACCCCCTTCCATATGATGAGAACTTTTTTTTTTTTTTTTTTTTTTTTTTTTTTTTTTTCTTTTTGTGGTATGCGGGCCTCTCACTGTTGTGGCCTCTCCCGTTGCGGAGCACAGGCTCCGGACGCGCAGGCCCAGCGGCCACGGCTCACGGGCCCAGCCGCTCCGCGGCATATGGGATCCTCCCAGACCGGGGCACGAACCCGTATCCCCTGCATCGGCAGGCGGACTCTCAACCACTGCGCCACCAGGGAGGCCCGATGAGAACTTTTTAATATCTATTCTCTTAACAACTTTCAAATATGCAATACAGTATTATTAACTATAGTCACATGCTGTACATTACATTCCCATGACTGATTTATTTTATAACTGTAAGTTTGTATCTTTTGACCTTCTACACCCATTTCACCCACTCCCCGCTCCTTGCCTCTGGCAACCACTGGTCTGTTCTCTGTATCTACAAACTTGGTTTTTGTTTTTGTTTTTGTTTTAGATTCCCCATGTAAGTGAGATCACACAGTATTTATCTTTCTCATCTGACTTATTTCACTAAGGATAATGCTCTCAAGGTCCATCCATGTTGTCGCAAATGGCAAGATTTCATTCTTTTTTGCGGCTGAATAATCTCTGTATTTTTATTTTGTTTTTATTTATTATTATTTTTTTAATCTCTGTATTTTTAAAATACAGCTTCCCTGAGATATATTTCACATACCATAAATTTACCCTCTTAAAGTGTATAACTCTGGGCTTCCCTGGTAGCGCAGTGGTTGAGAATCCTCCTGCCAAGGCAGGGGACACGGGTTTGAGCCCTGGTCCGCGAAGATCCCACATGCCGCAGAGCAACTAAGCCCATGCGCCACAACTACTGAAGACCGCGCACCTAGAGCCCGTGCTCCGCAACAAGAGAAGCCACCGCAAAGAGAAGCCCGCGCACCACAATGAAGAGTAGCCCCCGCTCGCCGCAACTAGAGAAAGCCCGCGCACAGCAACAAAGATCCAATGCAGCCAAAAATAAATACATAAATAAATTAATTTTAAAAAGTCTTTTGCCTACTTTTTAAATTGGCTATTTGTCTTTTTATTATTGATCTATAAATGTTTTTATGTGTTCTGATTATAAATTCCTTATCAGACATATTATTTGCACATATTTTCTCCCATTCTGTGGGTTGTTCTTTTTTCTAATTTCTTGACGGTATCCTTTGGTAAACACCCTTTATCAGTCTGAAGAGGTTCCTGTCTATTCCTACTCTGTTCAATGCTTTTATCATGAAAGGGTGTTAGATTGCACCAAAGACTTTTTCCGTGTCTGTTAAGATGATCATGTGGGTTTTTTCATTTATTCTATTAATATGGTGTATTACATTTATTTTCCGATCTTAAATTAACTATTCATTCCTGAGATAAATCCTACTTGGTCATGGTGTATAATCCTCTTTATATATCATTGGAATTGGTTTGCTAGTATTTTGTTGAAAACCTTTTGTGTCCATATTCATAGGAAGTATTGGTCAGTAGTTTTCTTATCTTTTGATGTTTTGACTAGTTTTGGTATCAGAGTAATACTAGCCTTATGGCATGAGTTAGGAAGTGTTGCTTCCTCTTCTAATTTTGGGAAGCATTTATGAAGGACTGGTATTAATTTTTTAAGTTCTTTAAATGTTTGGTAGAATTTACCAATGAAACCATCTGGGCCTTGGCTTTTTTTGTTGGAAATTTAAAAATTTCTAATTCAGTCTTTTTGGTTGAATTCAGATTACGTACATGGATGAACATGGATGAACCTTGAGGACATTATGTTAAGTGAAACAAACCATACACAAAGGACAAATACTGTAAGTTTCTCTTTGTAAGAAATGTCTAGAATAGGCAAATTCATAGAGATAGAAAGTAGATTAGAGGTTACCAGAGGCTGTGGGAAGTAGAAATCGGAAGTCACTGCTTAGTGTTTATAGTTTCCATTTGGAGTGATGAAAACGTTTTGGAGATAGACAGTGTTGTGATGGTGGTACCACATTGTGAATTGTATTTTGTTCCACTAAGTTGTATACTTAAAAATGGTTAAAGTGGTTAATTTTATATTATATTATACATATATATTTTTACCACAAATTAAAAAACTAATTATGTAATGTGAAACTTTTTTTTTTTTTTTTTTTTTTTTGCGGTACGCGGGCCTCTCACCATTGTGGCCTCTCCCGTTGCGGAGCACAGGCTCCAGACGCGCAGGCTCAGCGGCCATGGCTCACGGGTCCAGCCGCTCCGTGGCATGTGGGATCTTCCCGGACCGGGGCACGAACCCGTGTCCCCTGCATCGGCAGGCGGACTCTCAACCACTGCGCCACCAGGGAAGCCCAAAACATTTTATATGGGTTAATTGTATGGTATGTGAACTATTTCTCCATGAGCCTGTTAAAATATGCAATTATATAATTATAACACAATTTACTTATCTGTTCTGCTGCTGAATAATTGATTATTTCCAGTTTTTGTTGTTCTGAATGATGCTGCTATGGACGTTTTCACAACATGTCTCCTGGTGTATAGGTACGAGATTTTTAACAGGGGATATACAGTGTCTAGTGTTGGAATTTCTGGTTTGTAGGGAATGCGCATGTACAGTTTTGCAAGATAGTGGCAGAGTGTTTTTCAAAGTGGCTGTACCCAATTGTACTCCTCCCAGCATTGCATAGAATTCTTATCTTCACTGGTAACTGGTCTTGCCAAACTTATATTTTGCCCACCTGGTGAGTGTAAAAGGGTTACTCTTTGTGGTATTATTGTGAATTTTTCTGATTTTAATGAGATTGAGTATCTTTTCATATGTTTATTCACAATTAGGATTTTTTCTTCTATAAAATTCTAGTTATCCCATTGGATTATGTCTTTTTCTTATTGTTATGTAGGAATTAGCTCTTTAAATATTCTAGATATTAATCTTTGGTTGATTGCATATGTTACAAATAGACATTCCTTGCTACCAGAATTTATGAAGTTTCTGAATTCAGATAACCAGAGTTCAAATAATGAAGAATACCTAGTTTTCAGAATCTATTTCGTTCTTGATTTTCGTATAAAAGTTAGCTAGAATTTGGATAATGAGATAATTCAACATTTTATTCAAATATTTTTGGTTCCTAGGACACCTGTTTCTTCTCTTAGTTTCTAATTTGTCTTTTTATTTTCTTTAAGATATCTTTTTTGTTAGGAGTTCTTAATTTTAACGTTGTCATGCTTATCAATCTTTTATGAATAGAGCTTTTTTTCATCCTACTAAAGAAATCTTTTCTTGTCCTGAGATCATAAAGATATTTTTCTCTATATTCTTCTAAAGGTTTTAAAGTTTTATCTTTCACATTTAAGTCTGTAATTCAACTGAACTTAAATTTTGTGTGTGGTAGGAAGTAGAGATTCTACCATGTGGATAACTGTCCTGACATCATGTGTTTTATAGACCATTTCCCAGTGACCTACAATGCTAACTTTGTCATAGATGAAGTTCTCATACATTTGTGATTGTGTTTCTGGGTGCACTACTCTTATCCATTGGTTTCCCAGCATCAATATCACCCTGGCTTAACTATTATAGCTTCATAATAATTCTTGATATCTGATAGGGCAGTTTCCCTCTCCTTATTCTTCAAAAATATCTTGGCTGTCTGTGGGACTTTTCTTTTCCATATCAACTTTAGAATTAGCTTGTCATGTTTCTTGCAAACCCATTGCTCTTGCATAGAATATACGATCAATTTGTAGAGTACTGACATTTTGTATGATATTGAGTCTTCCTGTCCATGAACATGGTGTAGTTTTTCCATTTATTTAAGTCTTCTTTAATGTATTTTCATGTATTAAAATTTTTTTCTCTGTAAAGGTCTTTATGAGATTCATTCCTTTGTTCTATCTATTCTGTCATTTAATCTATTAATGTCTTAATATTAAGGCACCCTTGAATTTCTGGGATAAAGTCATCTTGTTTATGATGGATTATATTTTGTATGCACTGCTAGATTTGGCTTAATAATATTTTAAGATTCTTATATCCATCTTTATCAGCGTGATACCTTCCTCAACTGGTTTTGGTCATGGTTATACCATGATAGATATGGGATTGGGTGTATGGTTATATTATGAACTAAGTTGAAGATTGTTCCTGCTACTTCTTTTCTCTGAAAGAGTTCACATAAAATTGGATTGATCTGTTCTTTGAAAGGTTGACAGAATCTTCCAATAAGATCTTCCGATGCTGACTTTTTTTTGGTAACAAAATTTTTAACTCTAGTACTGATTCAGTTTCTTTAATGGTTATAGAACCATTCAGACTTTCTATTTTGTCATGTATTAGTTTAGGCAAGTTGTTTATGGTTCTAGCTTACAAATCCCTCTTGTTTTGATACATAAGGCTGTCCCTTTTTTATTGCCAACTCAATTATGAATTTCATTAAAAAATTAAATCATAAATACTTATATTAAGAGGACTTCAAGTTAGCTTAGACTTCCAGCTTGCCAGAACCAGAACCAGATATGAATTTCTTCAACTTTACTAGATATTGTCCCACAGCTCTTCAAAGTGGTTGCACCTATTTATACTGCCACCAACACTGTTTGAGAATTTCTGTTGTTCAACAGGAATCTTACCAATTCTTAGAATTGTCCAGTTCTTTAATTTTTGCTAGTCTCACGCCTATGAAATTGTAGTTTTAAGTGGAATTTCTCTGCTTTTTGGTAAGGTTGTGCACCTTTCCACTGGCCATTTGAGTTTTATCTTCTGTAAATTGTCTGTTCATATCTTTTGACCATTTTTCTAGTGGGTGTTTTTCTTCTAATAACTTGTAGGCATTTTAACATACTCTGGATAGTAATACTTTGTCAGTTATAGGTATTCAAATATATTTTCCCATTTTACACCTTGTCTATTGAAATTTTTCAGGTGCCTTTTCAGGATAGAGGTTTTTATGTTTATATATAGAATTTGCCAGTTGTTTTCTTTGTAGTTTGTATTTTTGGTATCTTGCTTAAGAAATTCTTTGCTATCCTAAGGTTATAAAGATATTCTAAAAGTGTTAAAGTTTGCTTTTCCCAAGTATATATTTAATCAATCTATAATTGATTTTGGCATATTGTATAAGGTAGATATCTACAGTTTTTTTCCACGTGGATGGCTAATTGTGGCAGCAGCATTTATTGTCATAGATTCATTTCTCTCATATGTGTGGGTCTGCTTCTGGGCTTTCTTTGTTGTCCCCTTCTTACATTTATTTGTCTTTCCCAGCATCACTACTGTAATAGTTTAGTTCTCATCACTTTTTTTGTAAATCTTGATGATTGTAAAGTT
This sequence comes from Mesoplodon bidens, assembly GCF_964165515.1. Lineage (NCBI taxonomy): Eukaryota > Metazoa > Chordata > Mammalia > Artiodactyla > Ziphiidae > Mesoplodon > Mesoplodon bidens. The sequence continues at coordinate 42,280,353 of NC_138178.1, read as the reverse complement.
AAGTCTCCCTTCCTCATTCTTCTTCAGGAATATCTTGGCTCTTCTTAGCCTTTATCTTTCATATGAATTTTAAGGTAAGCCTGTCAAGTCCTTTGAAGAATCCTATAGGGATTTTGGTTGGAACTTCAATGAATTTATATATGAGTTTGGGAAGGAAATGAAAATTTTGCATGTCCCCATTTATAAACATGGTATATCTCTGTTTTTGTTTAAATCTTCTTTTATGTCCTTTAATAGAATGTAATAATTTTTCCATATAAAGCATGCTTCTCTTTTGTTAAGTTTATTCCTAGATTTTTTTTTTTTGGTATCTAAAAGGTTGTCTTTTCCACAAAATATTTTCTGATTGATTGATGCAATTGATATTTGCATAATGTGTCTTATAGTCTTTTGTCTTATAGTTTGAACAGTTCCAATGTAGACATTATCTGTGTTATCTATACACATTTTAGTATTGTTTATTATTGGTAAATAACAGTTTATTTCTTTTCAATCTTCATTTCCCTTTCTCCTTCTTTTTCTTATTGCATTGGCTAGGACCTCCAGAATAAAATTAAACAGGAGTAGTAACAGAAGCCTTCCTGTTCTTATTCTTGATCTCAGAGGGAGTGCTTCTAATGTTCACTACTAATGATGAGGTTTGTTCTATGTTGTAGGTAGATATACATAAAACTAATTTTGAAGTTCTGGTTGAAGAAGAAAAAATAAATGTACAAAAAATTCAATCTGAGCCACGAATTGTAGATATTAACTTTGGATTAGGGAGAGATCGATATAAAATTCACAGGGGCTTCCCTGGTGGCGAAGTGGTTAAGAATCCTCCGGCCAGGGCTTCCTTAGTGGCGCAGTGGTTGAAATTCTGCCTGCCAATGCAGGAGACACGGGTTCGAGCCCTGGTCTGGGAAGATCCCACATGCCGCGGAGCAGTTGAGCCCGTGAGCCACACCTACTGAGCCTGCGCATCTGGAGCCTGTGCTCCGCCAACAAGGGAGGCCACGATAGTGAGAGGCCCGCACACCGCGATGAAGAGTGGCCCCCTCTTGCCGCAACTAGAGAAAGCCCTCACACAGAAACGAAGACCCAACACAGCCAAAAATAAATAAAATAAATAAAAAATAAAATAAAATAAAAGAATCCTCCGGCCAATGCAGAGGACGTGGGTTCGAGCCCTGGTCCAGGGAGATCCCACATACCGTGGAGCAACTAAGCCTGTATGCCACAACTACTGAGCCTGTGCTCTAGAGCCCGCGAGCCACAACTACTGAGCCTGTGTGCCACAGCTAGGAAGCCCGCGCACCTAGAGCCTGTGCTCTGCAACAAAGAGAAGCCACCTTAATGAGAAGCCCCTGCACCAAACGAAGAGTAGCCCCTGCTTGTAGAAACTACAGAAAGCCTACGCGCAGCAATGAAGACCCAACACAGCCAAAAATAAAAATAAATAAATTTATTTTTAAAAAATTCGCAGGAACACTAGATATTTGACAACAGCTCAAATCTATCTAGGAAAAAACAACTCACAAAGAACCCTAACCATGCAACATCAAATAAGTACTTACTTAAGCCGATTAATTTCTGAGAGCTAGAGGAAACGCTAGTGAAGATCACAAAAAGGAATCATGGAGAAAATTCTGAGAACTGTGTTGAATTTATTTCAGAGCATTTTAGAACTGTTCTGGAGGTATTTTCTGACCCAGGATTTCTTATGGCTGGAGAAATTGAAAATAACTAGGGACAGCTTAGAAATTAGCTCTGATAAGAGAGAAGTGGGATGGCTTTCAAATCTCCATACATTTCTTGTGATAACTTTTCCCTTGCACTTTTACAGAGGACTTGATCTTTTTGTAAAGGAATTAAGTGATCATCACCTAGCCTTTTTCCTTCCTGGCTCATTTTCTGCCTCCTTATATATACTGTTCTGCCTTTTGGGAATCTCTGACTCCCAAAACTATCTTCCTGGTTCCTTATTTAGGCCTGTCTTTCCCCATTTTAATTCAGCATTTCCCAAATTGTAAAAATTCTGAGAAAAAAAAGGGTTCCATGGTCAAATGAGTTTGGGAAATATGGTGTCAAGCAAAATCCAATACCTTATTTTACTACAGGACTTCTAGAGCCTTCAGTATCCTAATGTGCACTGTGAATTTCCAAAAGGGAAGCATATATCGCAGTGTTTCCCCAATTAATTGATCATGGAACCCTTTTCAAACAACACCTAATAATACCTCATAGAACCCAGTTCATTAATTTTCAAATAAAAACTTCCAGTTCTTCAGTAAACTCTTCTTTAGTGGAAGACATGTTATATGCTATCTCTCTACTAGACTGTCGACTCTGAGGGCAATTTATCCTATTTTCTTGAAGTATTACCTGATCTCATTTATATATTGAAACTCTGGGGTTCTGCCTCTTTCTGAGGTCCTGGGATAGGCACACTGGACACCACCCAAGAGTTCATCTATGGCAGACTCTTGCTAAATTACCTAATTTAGATTTCAGGATCTTTTTACTATGCCTCAATTCAACCACTTTTGATGCTTTATTCAGGGCACTGAGCTAGGTAGGCACTGCTGGAGCTAAAAAGGATGAGTAAGATCTAGTTATACCTCCCAGGAGTATGTATAGAGGAAATAAGACAAGTACATGACACAAAACACGAGTTAAATTCTAAACAAGAGGTACAAACCACCTGGATATTCAATGGAGAAACAATAACAATTGGGCAGTTGGGGGAGGGGGACAGGTGGGAAGAATCAGGAAAGATCTCATTTTGGGATGTATCATTTGGGATGGACCTTAATATTTTCTTACATGTAGACAGAGAGTATTGGAAGAGTGGGGTTACAGGTGGAGGGTATAGCATATGCAAGGCATGAGGGTAAGAAGTTCAAGTGGCAGGAGTATATGGAGTTTGCAGGATGAGTTGTAGATGGGGTACGGCCAGAGCATGAATAATAAAAATGGAAATAAGAGTTGAATGCCAGTGTGAGTTAATACTGCTGTCCACAGGGAGCCACTGAAGAATTTTTGAGCGGGAGGGTGATTCGGGGTCCACGTGTTCCTCCCCCACTCTCGTCCTGTCTCCTAAACTCTAGTTCCTTTGCCTCTGTCCAGCACAGCAACATATCAAACCTCCAGTCTCCTAACCTGCCTGTAGGATACTTCCTCCTGGAGAGCTGTCCAGAGTACAACAGAATCCTGAGCGCTAGATTCTAGTAAACGCGCACCCACTCTGTGTAGAATACGATCGGAAGCCAGAAAGTTGAGGAGAGGGTGTTCAGATAAAGACTACAGATAAGAGGTCATTGATGGCGTTAATGACAAAACTTTGGGGAGTCATGATTTCAGGGTATCAAAGAGGAAACTGATAAGAAAAAATTGGGTGCAGATAGTAAATTCTAAGCAGTGAGCCAGGAGAATGAACGGTAGCTAGGCAGACTTTCAAGGCGCACAGGACTAAAATTGGCACTGGTGTGCAACGAAGAGTGAAAGCAAAGCAACTGGAGGGTTAGTTTGAGGTCAGCCACCCGGCCTTAGAAGCACTATCCCCCCTGGAGTGTTGAGCACACCGGACCCTCCAGGCTGTTGAGATGGGCCTGGAGAAACTGTGTGTGTTTAATGGTCTTAATGTTTTCTGTGAGGTCCTGGGGTAATCGGGTGGGAGCGGGAAGCACCCTTGGCTGGGGGAGCTTGAAGGTCCGAGAAAGCTGGCGCCTGCTGGGGAATCAATAAAAGAGGCAGAGCAAAGCTTTGGTGTTTTGCTGCGGACAGGGTAGGGCTCTAACCAGGCTGTGTCGGCCCGGCGCGGGGTTGCCTCCGGGGCCGAGGGCGTCTAGGGATGGGGCCCCGTAGCTCCACGGCGAGGGGCCTTAGCGCGCCCCGCTCCTCGCACCGCAGGGCCAGCTGGGTCCCGGCGCGCAGGGTGGAGCCGGGGCGTCGGCGGGGCAGCAGCCGGAGCTCGTTTCGCTCTCCTCCCTGCAGGTGCGCTGGGGAAGGCGGGACGCGTAGGAGAAGGTGCTCGCCATGGCCGGTCCTCAGCTTTCCGCCGCGGCCTCCAGCCCGCCGTCCCCGCGGAACGGCCTTCCGCAGCCCCTGTGAGGAGGAAGAGGAGGCGGCGGCGGACGAGGCGCCGCCCTCTTGGCGAGCTTCCCGACCTGGCGGCCTCCGCAGGACCCATGGCTGATTCCTCGCCCGAGCGGTCCTTGCGGGCAGCCGGACCCCGCGCGCCCCGGCCCTCGGCCCCCTCGCCGCCGCCACCATCGCGCTCGGTCTCCGAGGCCGAGGAGGCCGAACTGTCGCTGAGCCTGGCGCGCACCAAGACCCGCTCGTACGGCAGTACGGCCAGCGTGCGGGCGCCGCTGGGCGCCGGCGTCATCGAGCGCCATGTAGAGCACCGGGTCCGCCCCGGCGACACGCTGCAGGGCATCGCGCTCAAGTACGGAGTCTCGGTGAGCAGTGCTGGCGGCTGCGGGCGGGGGCGCAGCGAGTAGCGGGGCGTAGGGGAGGTAGCCAGCCGTCCCCTGGCGGCTCGGCCCCGAGCGCTCGCCCAGCGCGCGCTGCCGGGACAGCTACGGTTGCCAGAGCCTGTCCTGCAGCCAGAGGGGCGGGCCTCCAAGGCTCCCTCCCCCGGTGGGTGCATCCAGTTCTCGATGCCCTGCCCGCACTCGGACCGGATCTGCCGCGTGAGGAAGGAAGGTCAAAGAGAACCAGGGCGTTGGCACCCTGGGAGCCAAATTCGCCCGATTTTGAGTCCCGGTCGTACTGCTATATATTTCCTGAAAGCCGAACTGAGGTGCGGACTTGGGCAGAGAATTTTGTTTTCTGGGTAAACAATCGCTGTGATGAGTCAGGAAGGGTACAGTTGTTCCCCCAGGATGGTTCTGTTTCTATTGATTATGCTTCTTTATTTAGAAGTGAAATTACACCCCTGGGCTCACTGGCAACTGTGAATGTGACTCCTGTCGCTAAGCAGCGGCCAAGAATGTGGTCTTGGTGAGCTGCAGAGCAGTGTTTATTATAAATTTATAAGTGTGTGTGTCTTGGGCCTATTGCATTACACCCCTGGGAAGAACATGGAAAGCTGAGGGAACATATTGTTTCATTAAAATTACTTATAATTAACTCTGAACTATGTGATGGCCTTTTTACATTTGAGTTCTATATCAGTTTTCAGTGTTCTTTCCTGAAGCACCCTAGACAGCAATGGGAAGAAAGGTGATCTTATCTTTATCTTTCTCTTTAAGTGAAACTCTTTCTGGCCCTTCACCAGTGACAGAGACTGAGTCATCTCCTTTGCACACCCCCGCTGGTATGTGTTTACCTGGCAGGTCCTTCTATCCTTTAAACATTTTGAGAGCAGGGATCTTGATGTGCAGGCATGTACTGAAGACTTCATGCCATGATTAGTCCTATTCCGCCCTCTTGAGGGTTTCTAAATGTGAACATAGAACTTCAATTCTTGTATTTGCATTCATGGGGCCTGGTTTGAGTCAGAGCCAGAGGAAAGCAGCGTTGGGAAGTATCAGCAGCTACTTTCTGCTGAATGCCTGCTGTGTGCCAGGCATTGCATTTGTCTTGTTCCATCTTGTTCTTATTCAATTTGATTTTCCTAGTAAGCCTTGGAGATAGGTATAATTAATCTCCTTTTTACAGATGTGAAGGTGGATGCGAGGTAAGGATATTTTCCAAGTATTCATTGAGACCAGCTTGAATTAGCACAGTGACAAAGCATTTGCTTTGTCCTAGGTATTACTTCTGATTTCCATCCTTATTTATTTATTTACTTTTTGCGGTACGCGGGCCTCTCACTGCTGTGGCCTCTTCCGTTGCGGAGCACACGCTCCGGATGCGCAGGCTCAGCGGCCATGGCTCACAGTCCTAGCCGCTCCGCGGCATGTGGGATCTTCCCGGACCGGGGCACGAACCCGTGTCTCCTGCATCGACAGGCAGACTCTCAACCACTGCGCCATCAGGGAAGCCCCCATCCTTATTTTTATCCTAGTCTTATCAAGAGCTCTCTTAGCATCTTGATTACTGAAGAAGGGAGGTCTTTTCTGTCTGGTTTCTGTGCATCTTATCTACTAGGCCAGGCTGACTGCACCTAGGAATCCATGATACCCAGAGAAGTGTTGTTTCCCTGGTCCCTACCCACAGCAATCTCTCTGCATCCCACTGCCCTCCATAACTTCATTTGGGTTGCTTGGAGCTCCCGAACATCTGCTCACTGCGATTCTCCACCTTTGATCAAATGCTTTCTTTCTTTTTTAAAAAAATAAATTTATTTATTTATTTTTGGCTGCATTGGGTCTTCATTGCTGAGTGCGGGCTTTCTCTAGTTGTGGTGAGCGGGAGCTACGCTTCGTTGCAGTGCACGGGCTTCTCACTGCGGTGGCTTCTCTTGTTGTGGAGCACAGGCTCTAGGCGTGCAGGCTTCAGTAGTTGTGGCTCGCAGACTCAGTAGTTGTGGCTTGAAGGCTCTAGAGTGCAGGCTCAGTAGCTCTAGAGCACAGGCTTAGTAGTTGTGGCACAGGGGCTTAGTTGCTCCGTGGCACGTGGGATCTTCCCAGACCAGGGCTCAAATCTGTGTCACCTGCATTGGCAGGCGGATTCTTAACCACTGCGCCATCAGGTAAATCCTGATCAAATGCTTTCTAATTCCTATTTTCACTGATGTAGATCCTGTTACTTATAAATTTATCCCTTTTCATTAAAGTGTAAATCAGGTTTTTCATTACCTTTATAAAGACCTGATTTTAAGATGTTAAGCTCAAGTGTAATGAATTGGGAACTATAATCTGTAGCTGCAGACAGTCTGTTTCAGTGTTTCTCAACTGCAGCCCTATTGATATTATGGACTGGATAATTCTTTGTCTTGGGGGGCTGTTCTGTGCATTGTAGGATGTTTAGCAGCATCTCTGGCCTCTGCCCACTAGATACCAGTAGCACTTCCCCCCTCCCCCCCATCCAGAAATAGCCAGATATTCCCTGAGAAGCACTCACTGTTGGTTGAGAATCACTGGTTCTCATTTACTTTGGACCCTGAACTCTAGTTGATGAAATTGTTAGAGACTCTTTCCACTGGTTCTATAGAACTAGTGAAAGTGAAGATAATCACCATAACAGGGAATTGATATTCTTGCAGATATTAACTACAGACATTAATCGGATTTACTCATTGAAATTGATATTTCAGGTGGAAGTTAAAAAGGGAGAAATGTTTTTTTCATTCCCGGACTGAACAGAAAGAAGTTGAGTGAGTTAAGTTTCTAATATTGACTGCCAAGATCACCCACATCGTATTTAGACTGTTTTTGGTTTTTTTTTTGCTGCGTGGCATGGGGGATCCTAGTCCCCCCTCCAGCCCCAGGGATCCAACCCACGCCCCCTGCAGTGGAAGCTCAGAGTCCCAACCACTGGACCACCAGGGCAGTCCCACCCACGTTGTACTTAAATTAGTGTTTAAAGGAGTAGGTGATGAGATGTTGGAAATTTAGAACCTACCTTGAACCTGCTGGATCAGAATATCCAGTAAAGGAGCCCAGGAATGTTCCTGTTTTACAGACAGGGCCTCTTTGCTCTTTCCCAATGCACTGTCCCTGCTTGGGGTCTTTGCCCCTGCTGTTCTATCCATCTGTTGGGAACACTTTCCCTGATAGCTGCATGCAGGGCCACAGGTACGTGCAGATGTGGGACCTGTGTAGTCACATAGGCCCCATGCTTAGAAGAGCCCTGCACTTAATGCTCTGCTGTTGCTGTCTTGAAATTTTTAATAATTTGTGAAAAAATGCCCCACCTTTTCACTTTTCTCTGGGACCTACAAATCACGTAGCTGATATTGGCTGTGTGACTTGCTCCCTCACTGCCTTCAAGTCTGCGTAAATGTCTCCTCCCTGAGGCCTTTCTGACCACTCCATGTCATACTGCAACCCTCCCTCATCCCAGTGCCCCTCCCCCCTTTCCTGTTTTGTTTTTTCAACAGTGTTTATCATTCATCGGATTTTTCTTTCCTCTTTTTTCCCAGCTTCTACCTTTCTGGTGATACATTAGTGAATAAATAAAAATCCATGCCCTCATGGAGTTTATATTTTAGTCAGTGGAGACAGTTAGTAAATAAACAAAATATGTTATATATCAGGTATTGATAAGCAAAATGAAAAAAAAATTAAGCAGGGCAAGGAGACAGGGCTGCTGGAGGTAGCTGCAATTTCAAATGGTGTGGCGGTGGAAGACCTCACAGAGAGAAACTGAAACTGCTGGGGATGAATTGAGAAACTGTTAAATGTAATTCAAATCTCAGACATAGACTTGCTTGGGCTGGAATTTCCGCTGCTGTGAACTTTTTGTTAGGAAGCCCTGTATATAAACTGAAAGTGAGTGAGAGGCAGTGAGGGAAACTTATTTGCACAAACTTTTTCTTCATCTTTTTGTTACCCCCTGGAAACTTCCCTGTCCTCTACCCTCTCCAGACCATTGACCCCCATATCCTGAGTCATTTCCTATCCAATTTTATTCCCGGGGTCTTCTCTTTCGCCTCCAATGAGCTGCTAAGCCCACTTGCTTCTTCATACTTCTCCTATCAGATGTCACCTTGCTGAGAAAAGGTGAAATGATTATCATTTTAGGGGGAACAAGTGCAGTGAGTTAGAAATATAAGTGCATATAAATCTTTTGTGTTTATAACTTTAGCTCCTGCTCTTGCTGGAAATTGTTGACCTTTGCTGGTCAAAGGCAAGAGAACCATAACTAAATAGTGCCACCTGTTGTGAGAAGTATGGTGAAGTAGCCCTTAGTAGTTTTAGGTTTTAATAGGTTCTCATGCATTCTTTATTTAAAAACAGCTTTATTGATGCATAATTTACATATTACAAAATTCACCCATCTTAAGTGTACAATTCAAGGACTTTTAGGAAATTTACAGAGTTGTGCAACCCTCACCACAATCCAATTTTAGAACAGTTCCATCACCCCGAAAAGATCCCTTACTCCCCGTTCTCTTCTATTGTCCCAGATAACCATGAATCGGCTTTCTAATCTATAGATTTGCCTTTTCTGGACATTTCATAAATGGGATCTCATATATTCTTCTGAGATAGCATGGAGAAGAAAAAATCCTTTCCCTTATTAACACATGGCAATGGAGGAGGCTGATCGCCGCCACCAACACCTAGCACTTAATAGGAGACAGCGGGGTGAGGAGGTTGAATCCAGCACTTACTAGAACATGATCTTGAGAGAATGCTTTAATGTTTAAGTCTTTTCCTCTATAATGATGATAATAATCAAATGAGAGTTGTGTGTATATGGAAATATTCCATAAGCAACACAGTGCTGTGTAAATGTTAGTTATCATGGGTCCTGAAATGTTTTCAGAACAGTTTGTCTGTTTTCAAGGAATGGAGCGGAAGAAAAAGAAGCTTTGAATGTTGCATTCCCAGTTAGGCAGGTGGCCTAATGAAGCTGATCGAAAGTAGCCTTTGGAAGCAGCCACGCATAGCACAGGGAGATCAGCTCGGTGCTTTGTGACCGCCTGGAGGGGTGGGATAGGGAGGGTGGGAGGGAGGGAGACGCAAGAGGGAAGGGATATGGGAACAGATGTATATGTATAACTGATTCACTTTGTTATAAAGCAGAAACTAACACACCATTGTGAAGCAATTATACGCCAAAAAAAAAGCATGATGCTAGCTATCGGTGTCTATGCATTTATAATCATAAATAATTAAAACAATTTAAATAATATCAAAAAAAAAAAAAAGAAAGTAGCCTTTGGGGAGAGTTCTTGATCATGCCCAGCGGCAGCTATTGAGATAACTTGGGGGCGGGGGACGTTTTGTGAGTTCCCTCCACAGTGAATTCACCTTTACAAATGTATTTACAGGGGAGTCATTTTAAACAAGCTGTTGATGGTATTTGTTCTAGCTGATTTCACCACGGTCAACCTTGTGGCCATCCTGTCAGCTCTTACTTGATTATTCCATAAATTGTTTCTTAATAAGCAGATGGTAAATTTCACTGAATCATGCTACTCAATCCTGATTAGGAGACAGTTTTAAAATGAAAGCATTTGGTTGCTGTTATCTCCCCCACTAGTCATTTGCTCTCAAGAAACTGAGGGTAGTTCTGCATTACTTTGTAAAGGTCACACTTTCTATTCTCAGCGTTCATTGGGTAGTAGGAGATATTGAACAGAGGGCAGGTGGTAAAGCTGTAGAGTTTTTCAGCTCTTCCTTGTATTGGATCATGACTTTTCTTAGTTTTATGTGAGGTGAAATTCCCAGAACATTAGACCCATCCAAGTTCAGCTAAAAGCATAAAACATTCCAAAGCAAATTAAAATATCATTTCACTGTTTGGGATTATTTATATTTCTTATCTGTGCTATTGCAGTTTCTTCCATAACTGGGCTTCCTGTTTCCACTAATGCCTCTTTCTTACCAATCCATTTTCCATAAAGCTGCTGGAGTGATATTCAAATCATGTCACTCCCTTCCTTTACCCTCCAGTGGCTTCCCATCACATTTAAAGTAAAATCCAAATTTTATTTATTATATGAGTGGCCTGCAGCTTGCTCATTACTCCCTATTTCAGCCACACCACTTTTTCCTGCTCTGGGGCCTTGTAACTACTCTTTCTGGAAAGACTCCTTTTTTTTTTTTTTCCCCCTGGCTTTTTGCATGGCTGGTTTCATTCCTTAACTTCACTACTGATAATAGAGTTTGGAGCCTATGGTTGTAAAGGAGAACAAGTTAAGATCAAATTAAATACCTTATGAAAAAAAAACGCTCACACCTCAGGGCAGTGATAATATATTATGTTATTCATCTGGGCTTGTTTATATGAAATTTTCTTATATATTTTTACTTTGTGGGAGAAATATTTTTTATGGAGAGAAAATTCCTACCTCCTTCCTCCTCACTTGCTGAATACATGTTAGGATCTGCCCTCACTTGTTGCTTTCTCACTTTTAACCAAATTTAATGATAGTTGCTAACATTTTTGAGTGCTTCCTGTGTGCCATGCATTGTTCTAAGTGTTTTACATGAATTAACTCATTTAATTCTCATAATAATCATATTGTGTGGAAAGTACTATTTTCCTTACTTTACAGAAAAAAAAAATAGACATAGGGGATGCTTAGAAAGTGGTAAAGCCAGGATTTGAACCTAGAAAGTATGGCCCCAGAGCCCTTGTTTCTAACTACTACCTTATATTAACCTCTTTTATCTGTTTTCACCTTCAGTTTCAAATCTGCCCATCCTTAGATTGGTTCCCACCTTGATGCTAACTATGTCTGGATATCCCTGATGTCCTTGATGCTGGCAACCATGTGTCATCTTAGAGTCTAGACCATAAGGGTCAACATACACCTTAAATGCTTGCTGGCAATGCTGAGATGGAGAAGAAGCAGTTCCTGACATTGGGAAGCTCATAGACTTGTTAAAAGAGGCAGTTCTGTTGGTGAATCAATGGTAGAATGGCATGCATGAGAGCTAGGAGAGCCCTGCCCTTCACCCCCTGTGGACTCCCTGACTACACCCAGCCTTTTACTCAGTCCATTTGTCTTGTGCTTCCTGTCTTCGGCCCCTTGCCTGGCTATGATGGCCTGCCTTGCTCTGAGTGATGGATGTACCAGGGTCCCCACAGAATACATTTAGCGCATTCCAAGGGTGTGGCCAGAGAGGGTTTATCGCAGGGACATTTACAGAAGTGTGAATAGGATTAAGAGAATCAGGAAGGGATGGTGCGGCACCGGAGACTAGCAACAGCAGGGAGACATTACCCCTAGGCCTGAGGGCCAGGGGAAGGAGTGGGGTACCTGACACCGAGGAGAATGGGAGGAGTGGACAAGGGGCTGCCTGGTAGGAACTCTGCTGTAGAGGGATGTAGGCACCAGAGTCATGGTGTGGTTGTTCTGCTGGTGTCTTCCTTGGGAACACTGACTGGAATTCCAAGAACAAGGGGGCTGGGGGAGTGCAGTTCTGAAGAGGTCAGCCTCCTGCAGTTAGAACAAGTTCAAGAAGACTGGGGGATGGATTGGGAGGTGAGGGTGGGTTTAAAGGGAGAATAACCAACAAAACAGATAACTTACCACCCCTTTCTGGTTACTTCTCTGGGTTCATCTTTTATGCCTGTTTCTCTGATCTGTATTAATTAATTAATTAATTCATCCATCCATCCATCCATCCTAAGCACTTAGTGTGCATAAGATCTTTGTTAAACCTGGGAGGCTATAGAAATAACAGGTCTTGACCTGAGGGAATTCACAGTTAATGGCTGATGTTCCCAGCCCAGCTTCAGCAATCAGATCCCGGTGTTCCTGGCTGTTTCTGTCTTCCATCATTATTCCCAGGAAACAGTGTCTAGTAGCAGTTGTAGGCCCCTGCCAATAAGTATTTCAAGGGCACTGTATCAGTGAGGGTTCTTGCATTTACAAGTGACAGAAAACTCAAGATGGCCTAAGCAATAAAAACAAAACAGAGTGGCATTTACTGGCTCATTACTGGAACTGAAGGGTGCGAGGGTATTCTGGCTTCATGCTTTGATTCAGAGGTCTGATCGCTCTCCTTCAAGGTGGCATTGTTGTTAGGTTCCTTGTGGTGGAAGGATGGCTGCCAGCAGCTCCAGGCCTGTCTCTTTGTCACAGAAAAAATAGAGGTCCTTCACCTCCCAGACTCAGCAGAAGTCTCCTTGCATCTCTGAATTGTTCCGAGACGGGACTGTGACCTTTCAGGAGCCGGGACACTGTGAAGCTTCAAAGGGCAGGAATGAGTCATGTGCTCACCCTGGAGCCAGGGGAGGGCTCAGTGCCCCTGGAAGCCCATATACTAAGAGAGATGGAGGACATGGATGCTAGGTGGTGAAAACAAGAGGCACTAAAGGCAGATTAGGATATATCTGAACCTGCTATGGATAAGTTTTCAAGTTCTTTAATTCGCTCTAATCTAAGCCTAAACTAGACCAGAGATACTTAGGATTTTTAGATGTTAATTCTGTCTCTAAAAATGTACCTGCCTATTCATGTTCTTTCTCACCCTTGCCTTCTCTCCTTTAACTAGAAACTAGAACATAAAAGACCACCCTACACAAAAGATACTTTAAAGTAGTATCTTTAAAAGAAAAAAAGAAAGCATTCAATGTACTATTTGTGTGGATTCAGCTTATAGCTAGAAAGCAGGAGGAACAGGGCCCATTTTATTCAACCATTATTTTTTCAGGCTCTTTGAAGTGGAAATCTAATTTTTTCACTCAGTCGATTTAGCATTAAAGGATCCCAGAATTGGGTTCCATTAGTCATGCACTTTAATCTTGGTGTTGTATGGACTTTAGAGTGAGACGGAAATTCTGGCTCATACAGTTGCAGAGCCATATGCACTTGGTCAAATCAGTCATCTCTTGTGTGCCTTAATTTCTTCATGGGAAAATGGACAGTAAGTACCATTTACTGCTAAATTGTCTCTCCCTTTCACATCTATATCTTTACACCTATATCCATATCCTCTATGCATATACATGTATAAACTCTCATTTAATCCTTCCAACAACCCTGTGAAGGGTAGATGATACCTGTTTTACACATGAGGAAATAGGCTCAATGAGAGAAGTTAACACGCTTATGTTCAGACAGTTCGTGTTGGTGGAGCTGGGATTTGAAATTAGCTCTGTCACGTTCCCAAGCCTGTGCGCTTAGCTGTTGTACCAAGCTGTCTTGGTGACAGTACCTCACAAGAAAATTAGATGGTACAGTGCATGTAAAGAACCTAGCATGGTGTGAGTTCCTAGGCTAGTTGGGTGGAGAAGTCTGCAGATGCATGATAGTCCGGTGTGATTAACATGAGGGTAGGTATTTCTCCGACAGCTCTGCAAGAGTCCTGTCTGCACTTACCCACATTTGTGGACTTAGGCATGCCACTTAACTCCCTGGAGTCTCCCTTTCTTCTGTAAAAAGGAGGTGATAATATCTAGCTTGCAGTTCTGTTAGCAAAGTTAAATGAGGTAACATATGTAAATTCCATTCCCCCTTTCACCCCTACCTGCTATCCCCATTTCTTTGGTTTGGAGGAATTCACAGGGTATGAAAGAGTTTGAAGTTTTGAAACCTGTATCAAATTCTAGCTTCTTCATCTGCTGGTTGTATGATGATTCCATGGTACATAATCTCCTTGAGTTTTGTTTCTTTTATTTGAAAAGTGGATCTTCAAATACCTAATCCGTAAGGTAGAAAAAATAAGATACTCTATGTAAGGTGCTCCCTACCTCTTTTCCTTACCTGTCCCACTTCTACCCATTCTTCAAGGTCCATCTAAAGTCAAAAGAATCAAAATCAGAACCCCACCTTCTCCGTGAGGCCTTTCTTAACGACTGCAGCCCCAGCCTACACCATTCTTCCTAATTCTCGTTGTACTTTTTTCTTTACCACCTCCTGTATCCATTACATTTACCAAACACAATTCTAGAGATGGGAAGCACTCCATAAGGAAAATCACAGCACTAAGAATTTTGTTTTTTTAAATCAGATAATAGAAATGTTAAAATAAGATTGAAGTGTATTAAATAAGTGCTAAATATTCTACATTTTTTAACTTCAGGGATTTAAGGCTGCTTGGTAAAAGCTGCCTTGTAGGGGAAATAATATAGCAGGGAAAAACTAGTCTTTCTTCTTATAAAATTGTGAAAGAGAATTTTCTGGCACCCTTGAAATAACTGGGGGTATCTGGGGAGGTGACTAACCCTGAATTAAAAATTTCAGATCCAGAGATAGCACTGCACACATTTTGCTTATGAATATTTTTATTTTGTGTTGTATAATAAACCCTACTTTTGGATTTATTTATATGTAACTCTGTTGCTTTTTTAAAATATTTTAGATGGAGCAGATTAAAAGGGCAAATAAACTGTTTACCAATGATTGTATATTTCTGAAGAAAACTTTGAACATCCCAGTTATATCAGAGAAGCCTTTGCTGTTTAATGGACTTAACTCAATAGATTCTCCAGAAAATGAAACTGTTGATAGTGTTTCTCATGAAGAAGACCTGGTAGCGGCTGGGGAAGACCTTTCCCCTCCCAGTCCTCAAGAATCTGATGCTCAGCCCATGCAGCCCGAGGAAGTGTCAGCCAGAGATTTCCTGCAGAGGCTGGACTTGCAGATTAAGTTATCAACACAGGCAGCCAAGAAACTAAAGGAAGAGAGCAGGTAAAAATATGCTGGAAAAATGTCAGAGGCTGAACAAATTACTCTTAAGGTGTCCTTGCTTGGTCAAATTCTCTTTTCTTTTTTTGCTTTAAAAGCTAGATTTTAATTCTAGACAGGCATTTTTAATGTATAAAGTCTAAACAGAGCTACTGCATTCTGCATAAAGCTTTATCTGTTGCAATGCTTTTGTTTTTGTTACTTCTTATAAAATGTTTACTTCTTTGCTTTAATAGCATAACTGTCCAGCTAGCAGTTCTGGAGAGCATCCAAGTAGACATCTAGTTGACACCATCAGAGGAAGTAGTGCCCTAGAGATTACTTGTAAAATACTGTTCTTTATAAAACTTGCCAAAGACATTACTTGTTACCAGGTGTTTCCTATATAAGATCTCATGTGAGCTTTTATTCTTTGTTCTTTAATTTGGTACTAGGGCAAAACTTTCTCTTTCCTATAGAATTGGTTTCCTTCTTCCTTTATCATTCCAAGAATGGCACAACCTATTGTGTTTTCTTTTTTGCCCTGGCTACCAGGAAGCTTGCAGCCAAAATTGGTCCTCAGTTCAACTACTACAATATTACTGATGGTTAATATATTTGTATCCTTCTCCTTTCCTTAGTTGTGATTTTTAATTTCTATTTTATTCATATTATATGTATGCCTTTTGTTGTAGGTACCTCAAATCCTTTTGAGAAAGAGGTAGAATATAAACAAATATAAATGTGAATATAATTAATTTATAATTTAATATAAATTTATATAATATAAACAAATACAAATATATAACAAGTACCATTCTTTATTCCAATAACTGAGATAGCAGTAAAATGGGGACAATGAACTATTCCTTAGTAAATGTTTGCATTTCGTACAACTTTCAAGGCGTGCATGATATTATAAGTTGATATAACTCCTGCCCTTCTTTGGCAAGTGGATATTAAGTTGTATAATGAATGTGTGTTGGTTTTCTGAGTACAGTTTTTAAACACTGATTTATGCTGTGTTTCTTTTTTTCAGAGATGAAGAAAGTCTCTTTGCAGCTTCCCTCTATCACAGTTAGATGATCAGGGGGCATAATCTAACCTGGGTTAAGAGATGGTTAGATCATAAAGAAACCAACAACTGATGATTCAAAAGCATCCCTTTTGGATTCTCATAGCGTACATCTTTAAATCACAATTAAGTAGTTCCACCTACAGCAATTGCACTGAAGTGACTAGCTCCCTCTGGCTTTCTATCATTTTCAGTCTTTATTATGGCATGATAGCAAAATTGTATCTTAAAGCTCATCACTTTTGCAAGCGGTGGTAGTTTTTAGACTAGCTTTTGTAAATACTAGTTGACATAAAGCCACAGACTGTTTACATAGTCAAGGTAAAAATGTTTATTTCCTGAGAAATCCCAATTATGTGAAAAACATGGTTGCTGTTTAAGTGATGCTGATTTTGCTGTGTTTATAACTTAAGTGCTATATATATATATATTTCAATATGTATTACATATTCTGTATTACTGTAAAGAAACAAATTTTGTCTGCTACTTTGTAAAAATAAACTCCAAAAGTCTGAATGAGAAAATAAACTATGTTTTCATATTTTAGTCTTCAGTTTTTTTTAACAAATGGGAATATTAAATTGATTTTTAAATTATAGTTTTAAATGGTGACAGCTTCTCCTCTACTTTAATGGTCTTTATTATTATTACTGCAGTTTTGAAAAAGGTTTCAATAATCTAAAAGCCAATACATTGCAATTACTAGTAACCTTTGCATTTAAATAATATCTGACTTGGTGTCTTTCAGATATAGTGAAAATATGGAATATATCAAAAGAAGAAGTAAACAACACCATGACTGGACACACTGGTGAATTTTAGCTTAGATTTCATTGATAAGTCACTTTATAGAATGTTTTACAGCATTTTACAGTCAAATGCTCATTTGAATTGAAGGGTTAGGTTTTTATTCACATAATTTGTCTTAGTTTTTTATATGTACAGGTTACAGCAGTAAAGTTTAAGCAATGTATTATTTGCAATTAAATTTTTTTGATCTCCATTTCTATTCAAGTATCAGGTTAAATAAGTCTTTAAGCTTCCACAAAAATTCCTTGTATTTATCCCTCACCAGCATCCCAAAAGGAGTCTGCTTTCTGTGAGGCAAGAAGGACCTTGTTTCCCTTCTCTTCTCCCTCTTTTCTTTTTCCTCATTTTCTTCTCCCTGCCTTGCTCCTCCAGGTCTTCCATTAAGCAGGAAACAAGTGCCCTTAGGTGTTGGTGCAGCAGAACTTGTAGAACCAGAACTGCATATATCTACCCCTTGAGACTAACAGGGACATGAATGGGAAAACAGTAGCTGTTTGCCCATGTCTTGAATTTCTTGTTTGTTCATAACGTCCACAATCCCTTGTATTTTGGGTTTTTTTCCTCATTATTTTTTCTCATAATAACCTCTTTTTTTATTTCTCATGTTTCTTTTTCCTCACGTTATTATCATCTTTGCTATAGGGTGATCTCCTTGTCATGCTTTGCTATTTTCTTGTATCCACCACTACCTGAACTATGGGGAGGTAGTTGGAAAAGCAGAAAGCTAAAAGAAAAAAATAAAGGAAGGGAAACAGTTGTGTATGTAAGAAAAGGTCAAGGCCTCTAAAAAAGTCCAGCGATTTTTTTTAATGTTAATAGTTTTTATGCTATTTAACATAAAATAATCTGAAATTTGAGAGCAATCCAAAAGACACAAGTCCAAAAACACTATCCAAAAGACATAAGTTCAAATTTGAAATGAAGACCACAATCTCAAAAACATTTTTCTGAGTTTTTTATTTTTGCCTAAGGTCTCTCTTAGCAATTCCTAGCCAAAACATCTCTTCCCTCATCTCCAAGTTACTAAAAACTGAATTCACTGAGACCACAGTTGAAACGTCCTGGACTAGAGTTCTTTAGTTGCTGCCTTGCACACGGAAGTGCTGTGGAGGAGGGAACTAAGACAAGAACCTGGGTTCTAATCCTGGCTTTACCACTTCTTGGCCATCAGAGTTTGAGCATGTCCAGTGCTCTTTTTTATTTATTTATTTATTTATTTATTTCGGTACGCGGGCCTCTCACTGTTGTGGCCTCTCCCGTTGCGGAGCACAGGCTCCGGACGCGCAGGCTCAGCGGCCATGGCTCACGGGCCCAGCCGCTCCGCGGCACGTGGGATCCTCCCGGACCGGGGCACGAACCCGCATCCCCTGCGTCGGCAGGCAGACTCTCAACCACTGCGCCACCAGGGAAGCCCCCAGTGCTCTTTTTGTGAACCTCATGTATGAAACAGGACTGAAGATCTGCATTCTGTCCTGCTTATCAGTAGGAGCTAAGGAATGTCAATGTGCTCTGAAAGCTACAATGAACTCCCTTAGTAAATGTCTTATTTTTAAAAATACTGCATAGATATTTAGATAA
This sequence comes from Mesoplodon bidens, assembly GCF_964165515.1. Classification (NCBI taxonomy): domain Eukaryota; kingdom Metazoa; phylum Chordata; class Mammalia; order Artiodactyla; family Ziphiidae; genus Mesoplodon; species Mesoplodon bidens. The sequence continues at coordinate 42,261,727 of NC_138178.1, read as the reverse complement.
ACTATAGAAAAGTGAATGGTTAAAGTGCTTGAGTCATAATCAGTTAATTCTCTCTAATGTAGAGGCAGCGTGTCTGGACTAAAGGCCATGGTGAAGTCCAGTCAGCCATGTTATCAAAGATGACTCATGAAAACAGTCTGACTCATTGTGCTTTGGCAAGTATAGTTCCAGCAAAGACGTTTTTAGTTCCCTCTCACCATTCACCAATGGGTATTGGCTTCTCTAGAACATACTGAGTTTTGTTTCTGTGTGTGTCAGGCTGTGGTTTTTGTGTTTGCAATTCTAGAGAGGGTGGGGAAGAGCAGCAGTGGTCTCCTCCCTGTGAAAACAGCCTCTTGTAGCTTTCCTGTATGTTCCCCGGTCCTCACCAAAAACTGAATATGAAGTAGGGACGTTCAAGACAGGTGTCAGAAGCCATCTGAAGTAGTGACAGCTGATATATATAGCATTAAGTTATTTTTATGATTTTCAACTGAAATGTATAGAAAAATATTTATGTACTTAACTTATACTGAATAATACATTTTCAAAGCATTCTTTGGTTTGTTAATTCAAAGCATTAACACTTCCGGAGGCCCCTTGGGTCACTGTGTGTTGTTTCCAGGACTGTGTTGGTGGTGGTGGCTGAGGAATAGGGGTTGCGGGGATCTGACATTCATTAACCTTGTCCTCTAGGGAAACTTTTACCAGCTTTGGTTCACAGGGGAGGGAATGATTTTTATCTCTATATCTATCCTACTTCCTGGCCCTCTTGCTCTCTGTTGAGAAAGCTTGGCTTGGATCAAATTCCATTTAGATAACTCAGACCTGGCATCAATTTTTATCTTGCTTTATGTAGCATTTATGACCTCATTTGTCTTGGAAAGTACATAGGTAGTATCCCTCTTAAGAGAAAAACTCAGTGTCTGAAAACTCACTAATAGAAAATGTTGAGAGTGGGGGGGAATTGTTAATAAATCCAGCAAATCCTATGCCCATTTTTCAGGTTCCTTTCTGTGCCATTGGGCCTGATAAAGAGCCAGCAGGAGCAGGCACAAAAGCAGATGGCTATACTTTAAGCTATAGAGGCTTATGAGGAAATGTGAATTTATTTAAACTCCCCAAAGGGAAGAGGTATGGAAATGACATCTTATAACAGAGATATCCTACGAGGTGCTTTGGTACCCAGCATGCCTTGAAAACAGAACCCCCTAATTCTTCAGGAGGTGCTTGTATGTGTGACACAGTGGGATGAGGGTTCAGTTTTAAGTTCAGTCCATTACAGGCTTTTCCAAAGCAACATATATCTGCTTATAAAATGTAAATCTATAAGGAAATAAGGATTCTATATACAAAATCTCAGCTTACATACAACTTTACTTTTTGGATAGTTTTTATGGCAAGAAAGCTATGTTTTAACTACTTCTAACAGATTAACTACTGTAAATTCAGCACTTTCTAATAATCCTTGGGTCAAAATAACTTTAATCGCAGAATTAGAAGTGTTTTAAGCTACACTATGTTTTCTGAAACAGTTAAAAGACTCGGGTCATTTGCCATTTTTACAGGGTGCTGTAAATACGCTTAATGGCATCGGCTTCTTCTTTATCAAGGATGCCTTTCTCCACATAAGCATCAGCTTGTTGGTTGATGAAGTCCCTCATCTTTGAAAGGTCATAATCTGGAAAATATCATTAGAGTATCATGAGCAAAGATAAGGAAAGCACAGCCCATTACAGTGATTACCATTAACAAAGAAGCATTTTGTAGAACATCATTACCATGCCCTGTCTTTCACGTTGGAAGGCATTTTAGTTCTTGGCATTTGTGCTGTAGTTTGCAGCTTCAAATCATGCTTACACGCATTATGTTATCCCATCTGCTCTTCATCACAACTTTTCGAGGTGTTCAGGTGGGGAGAACAGCCCTCATTTGACCAGAGAGGGAACAGGCTCATAAACCAGGCCTTGGCAAACTTTAATATTTATACCAATCACCTGGGGCTTTTGGAAAGTGGCAAATGTGTATTCAGTAGACCTGAGGTGGTGCCCCAGATTCTGCCTTTTAAACAAGGTCCAGGAGATGTTGATGCTGCTGGTTCAGGAAACACACTTGGGGTAACAAGACCCTAAAGCTTAAGGGCCTTATGCAAGGTCACACCGCTAGTAAAAGTTATAATCAGAACCAGGTGTTCTGACTTGAACTTGTTACACTGGTTAAGCCCATGTTGCTGTGACAACCCACTTTTTTTTTTTCCATATTAAGAATTACCTTGATTCTCATGTTGTTTGAATTACATGCATGGAGTGAAAAATGAAACCATAACCTCTTTTTGGTTCCTCTGTCCTACTTAAACAAAAAAGTTAGGTAAACCATTGAACCGTCCACAAAAAACAAAAAAGTTAGGTAAACCATTGAACCGTCCACAAAAAACAAAGAGATCCTCAACCAAGTAAGGAGGCTGCTGGTGGCATCTTTCTGAAGGCTTGAAAAAAACCCCACATCTTCCCTTGATTCTTTAAGTGTTATATGCTTATTGTTTTAAAATATGGAAAATACAGAAACATGAAAATAAAATTTAAATCACCTGAATTCTATTAATCATTGACAACCAGAGTGGATATTTTGTTCTGTTTCCTTTTAGCTTTTGGATATATCTTTCTCAACACGGTTATGATCACAGGGTACATTCAACCTTATACCTAATTCCTTTCACTCAATTTACACAGTGAGCATTGATATTCCTCAGAAACACCTTTTTTTTTTTTTTTTTTTTTTTTTGCTGTATGCGGGCCTCTCACTGTTGTGGCCTCTCCCGTTGCGGAGCACAGGCTCCGGACGCGCAGGCCCAACGGCCATGGCTCACGGGCCCAACCGCTCCGCGGCATGTGGGATCTTCCCAGACCGGGGCACGAACCCGTGTCCCCTGCATCGGCAGGCGGACTCTCAACCACTGCGCCACCAGGGAAGCCCAGAAACACCATTTTTAATGGCTACGTACAATACATCCTATGGAGCAGAAAGGAGAGAGGGGGATACAAAAGCTCAGAGCATTCTATGGCCACCTTTAGCTACCCTGAATAGAAGCTGAACCTGGGTCACTTGGGCATCTTTAAGCCCCTGCATGAAAGGAAAACCAGACTTGAAGGACCTCTGTACAAGCACCAGGTGTTTATCATACCACGGTGAGCTGAGGCTCAGAGAGAGGTTGTTTCCTCTCCACCCAGGAGGGCATTTGCTCCTTTCAGTTTGGGCTCGGCCGTGAGGATTGAAGTGAGAACTCCCAGCACTGGACACTTTACAACCATCATCTTATTTGCTCCTCACAAAACGCCTGAGGAAAGCATTAAGTGTCCCCATTTCAGAGATGAAGAAACAGGACAGAGGAGGTAGGTCACTTGCTCCGGTCATAATAGAGTCAGGTTCTGAATTTAGGTCTGTCTGTAGTCACTGCTTTGACCACTCTACAGCCTTGAAGTAGTGAATATGAAGCGTCTAACACGTGCAAAACATTCAGTAAGTGTTTGGAGGCTCAGTTTTGTTTTGGTTGCTGACTTTCCCTCTCTCAGGCGCGAGTTAGAGAATCAAGCTGAGTGTAGATTGTGTGTGCACCTCCCGAGCTGATTCCTGACCGTCCCATAGGGCACAGAGAGGCACCTTTTAATCCTCACTGGTTCTTCAGAACCGTTTCTGGGTCAATATCTTTAGTGGGACAAAAGGCAGAGTCCCCAAAACAGCTGTGAAGTGGTCCAGGTGATTTGAATGGAGAAAGGAAAATATTTTGCTTTCTTTTGAAATGGAAAAATGGTCTCTTGATGACATGGCTGTCACTGTGTGCCATGGGAAAACTGGCATGGTTCAGAGGAAAGGCCATTGGCGTCCATCCCAGCTCTGCCCTAGCTGGCTGTTAGAGCACACTAGGAGTAGCTAACTTGCTACTTAAAAGAGGTTTTAAGGCTGTAAGGCTCAAAAGAGATAAGGGCTGTAATTCACTTTTCTAAAGGTACAGACTTTCTTTTTAAGGCTCCATAAGATTTCATCATCTTCCTCACTGTTACATCACATGGACTTCCCTTTCCTGGCTTTGGGAAGGAGATTCAGGTCACCCAGGCCCCTGTCAAGCAAAGGGCATCTGCAGAGGTTAAGGAAGGTCAGAACTAATAGTAAGACTTCCTGCTCCCACAGCTGCAGAAGCTGTATGGCTCTAGGACTGGGTCCCCACAGGCTTTGAGAGAGAGCCCAAGTCAGGCAGAGCACATACGAAGGCAGGGGAAGAAGAGCTCTCTGTTTCTGCCTTCAGAAGGGCGAACTGCATGTCACCCTCACTTCCTGGAGGCAGAAGGGAGCATCATACCCACCACTGTCATTCGGAAGCTTGCTCACAGAGCCTTCAATATGCATGCACTAGGGTCCCATGATTTACTAGGTTGGTCGTTTCTGGAAATGCAAGACTGAACTGCAAGATGTTGCTGATTATGACCAGGAGTCAGATTCATGTGTTAAGTCAGTGAAAGAAATAACATAAATACTCTAAATGGTTGGTCCCTACAATTTACATTGGTTTCAGAATGCATTTTGGTACATACTGTATTACACTGATTCTAAGATAAACTTAAAAAAAATTTTTTAAAGTCTTTGCATTAATTGATGGCTTGTTCTAATTTTTCTTCTGTAGTGGTACATGAAACAATGGTGCATTTTTCAATCAATGACAGATTCGATGAAATATGGTTCCTGTGAATTTTCACGGAACTGACAGCACCGAAATTCATGTCATTTTGAACCAAATAAAGGTGTGTGTGAAGACCTGATAGTTGTGTCCACCTCACTCAACCTGTAGGATCACAGGCTACACGGGTGCTGAAAATACACACCTCTTGCTCCCACTGTGTTCTATCTCATTGGTTTTCAAGCTTGGTTGCACAGTGGAATCATGAAAGTTGAAAAAATACTGATGCCTGGGTCCTGCCCCTCAAGTTTGATTTAGTGGTCTTGTGGGCGTTAGGATATTTGGAAGCTCCACAGATGATGTGAATGCATTTTCAAGTTTGAAAAGCACTGCTCATCTCATCTTAAACGCATCACTTTGCAACTGCTCTGGCCAGACACCTGGGAATCATACTAGAATCCTCTCTCCACATAGCTCTTGAGCTTCTCCCTTCTTTATTTCCTCTGCTTTGCCTTGGTTTAAGCCGCATTATACCTGCTCCAGATCCTTACTTCCTATCTCTCACCTGGCTTCTGGGGTTTGTTTTTTTTTTTAATTTATTTTTAATTAAAAAAAAATTTTTTTTTCTGTACGCGGGCCTCTCACTGTTGTGGCCTCTCCCATTGCGGAGCACAGGCTCCGGACGCGCAGGCTCAGCGGCCATGGCTCACGGGCCCAGCTGCTTCGTGGCATGTGGGATCTTCCCGGACCAGGGCACGAACCCGTGTCCCCTGCATCGGTGTCCCCTGCATCGGTAGGCGGACTCTCAACCACTGCGCCACCAGAGAAGCCCTGGAGTTTTATTTTTTCAATTTGTAACCATACTGCTGCCAGAGAGATTTCTCAGTCCTTAACCTAATTAAGCCCTAATTTTAAGCCCCTGGGCTAAAATTAACCTCCTTTGCAGGGTGCACAAGCCTCCTCCTGACTTGGCCGCTGCCCACCTCCCCAGCCCTGTCTGCAGACCTCAGTGCTCCTGAAAAACTGGCTCCAGTTCCCATAGTGCATCATTCTCTTTTGTCCCTTCATGTCTTTGCACCAGTGTTCCCTCTGCCTCTATCTCTCCTCACTCGTAAATTCTTCCTTGCCTTTCCAGCAAAGGCTCTCCTGCAGCTCTTTCTCCTGATGTAAGGAGATGTGCCCCCTCCTCTCACCTCCTTTGCACCACCATGTTATCTGTGTTAGCCCTGAGCAGGGCCCACCGGAGGTTTATTGATGGTGTGAGCAACCTGGCAGGGGGTGAGGGGCTGCATCTTATGGTCCTTCACATCTCTGGCACTCAGAATGGAGTCTGGCTCTGTGTTTTGTTTTAACTAAGTGAGCAACTACCTTCGTGACTGCAGGGTGCACCTAATACGTGCTCAGGAAACATCTTTGCTTAAGATACTCCAAGAGAAGGGGAGCGGGTGGGTACACAAAACAAGACTGGCAAAATGTTGATAATTATTGAAGGTGGGTGATGGATGCGTGGTAATTCATTATACTGTTCTCTCTGCTCCTGTTGGACATTTTTTATAATAAAATGGAAAAGAAAAGAAAATGCCTTTGCTTGAAAGGCTGATTTGAAAAATAAGAGAAATGGAGGTCTATTCCCTTCCGCATCTGAGAAGCACCTATAGTCTTTTGGGCTCTGAGAGGGGACTTTAGCCTACTTTGATTGTGGGAATCTTTAATAAGAGCTCCTGGGAATTCCCTGGCGGTCTAGTGGTTAGGACTCCATGCTTTCACTGCCGTGGGCCGGGGTTCAATCCCTGGTTGGGGAACTAAGATCCCACAAGCTGCTCGGCCAAAATAAAATAAAATAATAAAAAATAAGAGCTCCTGACAAATTGGAGAACTTTGCAATTTATAACAACACTAATTCCTTACCTTCTTTATTTTCTTTTTTGTTGTGTTCCTTCAACCATTCAATATTTTTTCTAATGGCTTCCAAATAGGCTTCTGTTTTCCCTGGAAAAGGCAAGAGAACCCATATTAAACACTCATAAAAATATCACTGCATCCCTTTTTAAAGACCACACTTATGTTTGAGACCATGAAAAAATACTGGACTTATCAAGCACTTGGTGGGGACCGTCCCTAAGTAGGTGGTGTGCATATTTCTGTGGGTGGTTGGGATAACAGTCCAGGAGGCAGGTCCAGGCTGGCAATGTCAAGAGGCCATTATCCCCCAACACAAATAAATAGAGTTTGATGTCCTGGCAGAGAAGAGTTTTGATTCAGTTCACTGGATGGGTGGGTCCCTACCAGTCTCAGATTGGGTCATTTCCAGTTAGGGATGGTTCTTTTAAACTGAAGAGTATCATCAGGTCAAGAACTGAATCAGAGTGGCAGATATTTAAGACTCCATCACCAAATAAATGATAAGTAAGTCCAAGTTTGTGGCTTTGTGTAAGCTGCTATACAGGTCTTCTGCCCAGTCTGTTAGGGAGTGTGTAAAAACTCAGATGAAGAAGAGACCTGGACCTCATTTCAAGGCTGGATAGTGAAACTAAGAACTCGTTCTAGTAAAATTCCCCTGGATGTAAACATTTTCTGATGGGCTTTATGTGTGGCAGGAGAATACCAGGCATCACTGAAGCACCCGCCCTGTGACACCCTTTAGATGCCTTGTTGTCTGCAAGTGGGTATGATCATTAACTTAGAGATGAGAAAACTAAGGCTCAGAGAAGCTAAGTGATTTGGCTGAGGCCATACAGGAAATAACAGAGGTGAAATTTGGACTCTAGTCTGGCCAAGTTTCTGTTACCTGCACTATCTGAAAGATAAGACTTGTATGTAGCTTTGTTCTGTCTCAAAGAAGTCAACCATCCCCTTAATCAGGTGGGTCCCTAATGCTCAGAGTGTCTGCACCAAGAGATCAGTTGATCTGGAGAGTACTGGATGGCCTAAGAAAAGAGGCCTTTAAAGTCCAGGGCCTTTGCAGAAGCAGTGGCTGTCAGAGCTCAGTGTGGTGACCACCTGTTCTGAACCCCCTTTGAACCCTGTTACCCCTAGTCTACTGCCCAGACCTCTTGGTTGAGCTACCTGTACTGTGTGCTTACCATGTGCCAGGGGCTGTGTTTTGTGCTCCAAAATACATTCTCTCTTCTATTCTTCACAACAACCTTTTGACGCAGTCCTATTTAATCCCCATTTTAGAGGTGAAGAAACTGAGGCTTAGAGAGAGGAAGTAAGACTACTACTTACTAGCCTTGTGAAGTAAGATCACAAGGCTAGTAAGTAGTAGAGCCAGGCTTGAACCTGGGTACATCTGACTAGAGTCCATGAACAGTAACATTGCCTTCAGATTTGCTGATGTTCCAATTTCCACCACAACATTTACTTAAGTGACTTCCTGAGCATCTTTCTTCCTGATCTTGTGAGCTCACTCTTACGTCACCACTGGGGTTCCATGTTACCTGGTCCCCAATGAAGCACAAAGAAACTCCTTTGCAAAAAGGGGTAAGTGGACAAAAGAAGAGAGCCACAATTTTCAGCCCCTATTCAGTTCAATTGCCTGTGTAAGTGATTTAATTCTTTGCTTTTAAGAATGTTAGAGCACGTGAAAGACCAATGTTCTCCTGATTGATGTTATAACATTGCAGCACAATGAATGTAAAGATTTTCATTGTCTGTTGCCCATTTGCTAAGAAGGTCATCAGATTTGGTAACAACAACAAAACAAACAAAAAGCAAAACCAAAAAACAGCATTATTTCCAATTAATTCGGTTAGAGAAAGCATGTTGAAGAAGGAAAGAAATCTTAGACTATTTCTAAAGAATGCAACTTCGTTATTTTTAAAGAATTTAAATCAAATTAGTGGTTCTCATAGGGCTTGCTTTAATAAATAGATAATAATGATTTGTCATTAGCACATCAGGTAATTAGGGCTTCTGAAACTTTTGAGGATGTGTGAAAATAGTCTTGCTCTAAAGACGCAGGTGGCAGACGCAGATGCCAGACGTAGAGAATGGACTTGAGGACACGGGGAGGGGGAAGGGTAAGCTGGGACAAAGTGAGAGAGTGGCATGGACATATATACACTACCAAATGTAAAATAGATAGCTAGTGGGAAGCAGCTGAATAGCACAGGGAGATCAGCTCAGTGCTTTGTGACCATCTAGAGGGTGGGATAGGGAGGGTGGGAGGGAGATGCAAGAGGGAGGAGATATGGGGATATATGTATATGTACAGCTGATTCACTTTGTTATAAAGCAGAAACTAACACACCATTGTAAAGCAATTATACTCCAATAAAGATGTTAAAAAAAAGCCTTGCTCTTTGAATAACTTTAAGCATTCTTCCCGCAATCTTACCTATGATATTATATCCTAATATGGAGAGCTTATTTTTTTGAATAAATTTATTTATTTATTTTTATTTTTGGCTGCATTGGGTCTTCCGCTGCTGTGCGCGGGCTTTCTCTAGTTGCTGCGAGCAGGGGCTACACTTCATTGTGGTGCGTGGGCTTCTCACTGCTGTGGCTTCTCTTGTTGCGGAGCACGGGCTCTAGGTGCACGGACTTCAGTAGTTGTGGCACGTGATCTCAGTAGTTGTGGCTCGCAGGTTGTAGAGTGCAGGCTCAGTAGCTGTGGAGCACGGGCTTAGCTGCTCCACGGCATGTGGGATCTTCCTGGACCAGGGCTCGAACCCCTGTCCCCTGCATTGGCAGGCAGATTCTTAACCCCTGCGCCACCAGGGAAGTCCCCTTATTTTTTTTAAGTTTTAAAATTTATTTTATTGAAGTATAGTTGATTTACAATGTTGTGTTAATTTGTGCTGTACAGCAAAGTGATTCAGTTATATATATACACACATACATATACATTCTTTTTCATATTCTTTTCCATTATGGTTTATCACAGTATATTGAATATAGTTCCCTGAGCTGTACTGTAGGACCTTGTTGTTTATCCATCCTATATATAATAGTTTGCATCTGCTAATCCCAAACTCTCAATCCATCCCCTCCCCTGCCACCGGCAACCACAAGTCTGTTTTCTATGTCTATAAGTCTGTTTCTGTTTCATAGATAAGTTCATTTGTGTCATATTTTAGATTTCACATATAAGTGATATTATATGATATTTGTCTTTCTCTTTCTGACTTACTTCACTTAGTATGATAATCTCTAGGTCCATCCACGTTGCTGCAAATGGCATTCTTTCATTTTTTTAATGGCTGAGTAGTATTCCATTTACATACCACATCTTTTTTTTTAAACATCTTTATTGGAATATAATTGCTTTACAATGGTGTGTTAGTTTCTGCTGTACAACAAAGTGAATCAGCTATGTGCATACGTATATCCCCGTATCTCCTCCCTCTTGCGTCTCCCTCCTACTCTCCCTATCCCACCCCTCTAAGTCATCACTAAGCATTAAGCTGATCCCCCTGTGCTATGTGGCTGCTTCCCACTAGCCATCTATTTTACACTTGGTAGTGTATATATGTCAATGCTACTCTATCACTTTGTCCCAGCTTCCCCTTCCCCCACTGTGTCCTCAAGTCCATTCTCTACATCTGTGTCTTTATTCCTGCCCTGCCACTAGGTTCATCAGTACCGTTTTTTAGATTCCATATTATATGCATTAGCATACGGTATTTGTTTTTCTCTTTCTGACTTACTTCACTCTGTATGACAGACTCTAGTTCCATCCACCTCATTACAAATAACTCAATTTCGTTCCTTTTTATGGCTGAGTGATGTACCACATCTTCTTTATCTATTTATCTGTCGATGGACATTTAGCTTGTTTCCATGTCTTGGCTATTGAAAATAGTGCTGCAGTGAACATTGGGGTGCATGTATCTTTTCGAATTACGGTTTTTTCCAGATATATGCCCAGGAGTGGGATTGGTGGGTCGTATGGTAGTTCAATTTTTAGTTTTTTAAGGAATCTCCATACTGTTCTCCATAGTGGCTGCACCAATTTACACTCCCACCAACAATGTAGGAGGGTTCCCTTTTCTCCACACCCTGTAGAGAGCTTATTTGGGAAAAGGAATATCCCAGCTTAGACTCTGTTTAGACATTATATTAAAAATTCTGAATTAGGAGAGTAAAATATAAATATGAGGTTTTGGCCATAGTGTAGCAGACACTGTTGATTCCCCACCCTCCTACTTCCCGTATTCTAGATATACTAATAGAGAAGCCCTCAGCCAGTGATGGACAGGATTGGCAGATATACACCCCAGCTTCCTCACTCCTTGGGCTCGGTCTACATGGTCCCCAGAGGTCCTCATGGGACTGAGCCCCACACACACAGCTGAAGTCTGCTCATTAACACACCACAGTGGCTTCTTTCCCTTCCCTGTCTCATGGACCTATCCCCCAGTAGAGCTTCCTGGGGTCACCTGCCAATTAAAAATGCCACCTCAAATCCTCCTCTCAGTCTGCTTTGGAGGGAACCCAACCTAAGACAATTGGAAGTAGGGGACTCAGCGTCATCTTGTCAGGTTGCTTTTTCCTCAGTGACCAATTACCTATAAAAATGGTGTTGAATTTAAAAGTATGAAATGCATGAAAAATAATTTCATTTACCATATTAACATTATCATCCCACAATAAAGACTGAGTTTACTGCAGCTTAAAGAAAGCTAGACTGTAATCCATTAAAAGGCTACTATCTTGTGGATCGTAACATACATGATTAGGGCTGTTTCTCTAACGTAAAATAGAATCCCCCCGGCCCCATCACCCTCATTCCCATTTTCTGCTTTATTTTTATCCATAGTATGTATCACTTTCTACCGTATCACATAATTTATTTATTAAGCTCATTATTTGTCTTCCTCCCTTAGAAATATTTCTTGTTTGCTGATGTACTCCCATGCCTAGAATAAAGCCTAATACAAAATAGGCACTCAGTAAATATTTGTTGAGTGAGTAAATGGATGAAGGCTTCTTATATAGAAGCTAATCATAATCAGAAGATTGTTTGGTGAGCATGGAATCCAAACTAGGGAAACTACAATTTTTAAAAAGAATAAATGGTATAAGTCTTCCTTCCTTCCTTCCTTCCTTCCACCCTCCCTTCTTCCCTCCCTCCCTTCCTTCTTCCCTCCTTCCTCAAAAAACCAATTGTTTATTTACAAGACTTGAAATTCAATAGATTCTGAATTTAAATGATAATTACATCAGAAACAATTTAAAACACCTACGAGGGCTTCCCTGGTGGCGCATTGGCAGGCGGATTCTGCATTGGCAGAATCCGCCTGCCAATGCAGGGGACACGGGTTCGAGCCCTGGTCCAGGAAGATCCCACATGCTGCAGAGCAGCTAAGCCGGCGAGCCACAGCTACCGAGCCCATGTGCCACAACTACTGAAGCCCAAGCACCCAGAGCCCATGCTCCACATCAGGAAGCCATCACAATGAGAAGCCTGTGCACCGCAACGAAGAGTAGCCACTGCTCGGCGCTACTAGAGAAAGCCCGCATGCAGCAACGAAGACCCAATGCAGGCAGGCAGGCAGGCGGGCATGCATGCATAAATAAATAAATAAAACACCTACCAATGTGCTAAACATACTATATCCATGTGTCACTTAATCTTCACAGAGCTCTATGAAATAAGCATTATTGTTCCCATTTTACTCATGAGGAAACTCAGGCTCAGAGAGGCTAAGTGATGTGCCCAAGCAGACAGCTGAGTGAGGGTCAGAGCCTGATCTTGAACCACAATGAATCTGGAACCTCTAATGAGTGCAACTGGGTAAAATTCACCTTTTCGAGTAGAGATTTAGTGACTGTTGTTGTCATTACCAAACTGGCCAACAGGCAGTGGTTCTCAAACTTGGCTGCACGTTGGAATCACTTGGGGGAGCTTTTAAAAATCCTGATGCCTGGGTTACTCCTCATACCAAATAGATCAGAATATCTGGAGGAGGGACTAAGTATCAGGATTTTTTAAAAGCGATCCTGAGATAATTTGAATGTGGGGCAAAATTTGGGAACCACTGCCACCAGTAGTGGGACCTCCACACATTTGCTGGGGCACTGGAAACACGGGAATAAAAGCAGGTGTTCCTCTGCTCTTAGAGACAAGCAGCTGGTTCCTGTTTACATTTTCTCTTCTAGGGAGTTGTAAAGCAAATCTTTTATTTACACAGTGTGCATTAAAAGCCCATGAGAGTCCACTTTGGAAAACTGGCCTATTTTTTTCAAATTAATTTCAGCTTCCCTTGGAAAAAAATAGCTCATGGCTGAGGTAATATGGCACAAGCCTTAAAATGTATGCTGACGCAGATGGGAAGAGGGCCAGAGTCAAGATGCAGCCCTGTTTTTCTGGCTGTTCTGGTTCTCAGCCCTGCAAGAGAAATATCCTTTATTATACATGAATTTGTCCTGATCCTGATATGCTCCCCTGCTCTGCAAACATCCCCTCAAAAAAACCAAACCAAACCGAACCAAGACAAAACAAACAACTCTGTAGAAATCAATAGCTTTAACCTACTGAATATTGGATATACGGAAGATATTAAATGTTTGAAAAGAGTGCTTATGAAAATTGTTTGATGTAATGATTAAAATTCCATATAGTAAAGATTATATGTTTATAGGTTTGAACAAAGCAACTGATACTGGTATCATGGATGTCAAGGTGGGCCCCAGAGCCATTCAATTAAAGAATTCCCCGGTGGTCCAGTGGTTAGGACTTGGCGCTTTCATTGACGAGGGCCCGGGTTCAATCCCTGGTTAGGGAAATAAGATCTCACAAACAGGGCTTCCCTGGTGGCACAGTGGTTAAGAATACGCCTGCTAATGTAGGGGACACGGGTTTGAGCCCTGGTCCAGGAAGATCCCACATGCTGCCGAGCAACTAAACCCGTGCGCCACAACTACTGAGCCTGTGCTCTAGAGCCCGCGAGCCACAACTACTGAGCCTGTGTGCCACAACTGCTGAAGCCCACGAGCCTAGAGCCCATGCTCTGCAACAAGAGAAGCCACAGCAATGAGAAGCTCGTGCACTGCAACGATGAGTAGCCCCCACTCGCACAACTAGAGAAAGCCCACGCACAGCAACAAAAACCCAACACAGCACCCCCTCAAAAAATAATAATAATGATCCCACAAGCCGAATGGCGCTGCCAAAAAAAAAAGAATTTGTGCAAAATGATGCCATTTGACATGCCTGCAAGATGCAGCATGGGATGCTGGGATGACCACTGGTGGGAGTCAAGGGACAGAAGTCCAAGCCCCAGCTCTGCCATTCTTTGCCTATGAGTTCTTGGGTGAGACTGTTCATCTTCTAAGGCTTGGTTTACTTATTTGTAAATTAAGGAGTGAATTCTGAAAAGAAGATCGTGGTTTCTGTATATGGGGAGAAATTCTCCTTTGCTGTCCTGGAAAATCCTGTGTTGGTGGTAGGTCTCTGGCCTGCCTTAGCTCCTGGCACACTTGCTGACTCATAGGGAAGAAGACGGCCTCACTATTTTTGGACATTTCCAACAGAATGCCTTGGGGCTTGAATAAAGACACAAATTTTCCCCTCCTGTGTTGCTTTAAAAATAAAAGCATCCCCGTGAGTTAGTCAACTTATTATCAATTTATTAATTAAATAAGCTGCTTTCTCTTTTCTGGCTTCTGTAAAGAAGATACGGGGGGACTTCCCTGGCGGCACAGTGGTTAAGAATCCACCTGTCAGTGCAGGGGACACGGGTTCAAGCCCTGGTCTGGGAAGATCCCACATGCTGAAGAGCAACTAAGTCTCTATGCCACAACTACTGAGCCTGTGCTCTGGAGTCCGCGAGCCACAACTAGCGAGTCCGTGTGCCTGGAGCCCGTGCTCCACAAGAGAAGCCACTGCTATGAGAGGCCACACACTGCAATGAAGAGTAGCCCCTGCTCGCTGCAACTAGAGAAAGCACGCATGCACCAACAAGGGCCCAACACAGTCAAAAATAAATAAATAAATAAAATTTTTTAAAGATTAAAAAAAAAAAGATAGGGGGATGATAGGATATTTAGGGGAAAGTTATCTTAGAGATGACCTTTTCATCTTAATTCCATTATCTAGCCATAAACTTGACAAATGATAGCATTGGAATGAGTTTACGGGTATTGTAATGCTTATTTCACCCCTTGGATGATTTTTTTAAAAGATTTTCAGTGACTCATAGAGCAGAAGTGAATGAGTAAACATCGAACTGGCAAAAAGAGCCCCACTTAGATCATGGAATAAAACTTCAAAGTTCTTCGGTCTCCAGAGAGCAATTTATTTGAAAAATTAAGCACCATTATAGATATTGGGGTAAACTTGACTTCATTGGCATATCCCTATATTTAGGAATAATTATCAAATCATTCAAATAACTGCACCAACTAGAAATCGATATCTTAAAATATTATTCTTAGTGTGAGTCCCTGTAGAAAGCAAGGGTTTAAGTAGTCTAAAATATTTTCAAAGGTGAACGTGTCATTTTTCATCACTGGTAATTAAATTGGATTTTTTACATTTAGCCTGAAGTGAGATGCATGTAAACTTGCTTTGTAAGTTGAAGAGTGACATAAATGTAGTCTGTTGTTATTCGTCTTCCTCACAGGCCTCAGCATATGCTTGGCATGGTTAATCAATATTTGCTTTTGTTGGATGGGGCCATCACTTCATATCGCAAGACCAAAACAGACTCCCTACAGATATTCCTGCCAATGTGTCCTGCTTATAATTATTTCCTTAAGTGGTTTTAGCTATTACCTCATCTCTTGCTCTGCTCTGTAACGTCCTCCAGCTTCCTCTCTGAAGGGAGCCTGTTCTACATGCTGCTGACTCATCAGTAAGGGAGAGACATATGTGGCTTGTGTTGTATTTGCCTACATATGACTTAAGGCCTATCCTTAGGTCATTTCAGAGCTTGCCTGAGTCCTCAAAGGCAGGCATTGGTCCTTAAATTCCTTCTGTAGCTTTCTGAGCACAGTGCCAGACATGCCATTGGAATAAATGTTTATTTATTGCTGAATAAATGTCTCAAGAAACGCAGCCAACCCTGCCTTCACCCATGTAGATTCTTTTATTTTTCTGCCTAGAGACAACAGGTGTTTTCTCCCTGGGTTTTGTAACAGAGAAGCAAAATAGCCTTTGAGAAAAGTGCAAATAAAGCAACTGTGAATACAAAGATATATGTCATAATATGTCCTTTTGGGCATTAATTACATCTTTTCCAAGAAATGTTGGCCCTTGGCTTAAGCTCAGTTTGGTGTTTTCTAAACCATACTAGAATCAGTTTTTCTTATTCCAGAGTAAATAGGATCAGCGGTAGCATGAGTAAATTAAGTCTCTAAATAATGGGGGGGGGGCGACTAATTTTAGCCCTAAATCCCTACCCTTTTCCTAATGTTTCAGGAGAGCCATCACAAAGATTAACACTAACTGGATGGAATTTTACTCCTCTCTCTCCCTGTTATTACCTGATGGAAATCCTAATGAGAAATCTAACCTCATCATTAGTCTCCACACACTCACACCCTAAACAGGAAGTAGTGGGCTACCAAGAATCAACTCCTTCATATTCCTTTTTTACATAATGCTTTCCTAAAACAAGTAAGAGACCTGGTAGCACCCATTCCTAGGGATATTTGCACAGCGATATAAGGTGTTGTCCTAAGCAATGAGCATACTGCCTCAGCGAGCCAGTTGACCTAGATAGATATAGCTTGCTCTGTTCTAGGGAAGGATGGTCATCACACGTGGGTTGCTCCCAGAGGAGATGATCCAGGCACACTGAGCTGTAGTCCTTTGTGCTGCCCAATTCCTAGCTCTCTATCTCAGGCCACAGGACCACTCTTTTCCTGCTTAGCTGTCTTTCAAAAGTTTACCACTCATCCTCCATCTCACATCCATTAGGATGGCCACCATAAAAACAAAACAAAACAAAAAACCATCAGAAAATAAAAGTGTTGGTGAGGATATGGAGAAACTGGAACTTTTGCACACTGTTGGTGGGAATGTAAAAGGGTGAAACCACTATGGAAAACACTGGTTTCTCAAAAAATTAAAAATAGAATTATCATATGATCTAAAAATTCCACTTCTAGGAATATTCCCCCTGCTCAAATTGAATATTTTTTAGTCTTGAAATATTTGTTCAGAGCAGCATTATTTACAATAGCCAAAATGTGGAAGCAACACAAGTGTCAATAGGCAAATAGATGGATAAACAAAATGTGGTATATACATTCAATGGGCTATTACTCAGCCTGAAAAAGGAAGGAAATTCTGACACTCGCTACAGCATAGATGAAGCTTGAGGACATTATGTTAAGTGAAATAAGCTGGTAGCAAAAGAACAAATGCTGCATGATTCCACTTATCTGAAGTACCCAGAGTAGTCAAACTCATAGAGACAGAAAGTAGAATGGTGGTTGCCAGGGGCTGAAGAGGGAGGGGGAATGGGGAGTTACTATTTAATGAGTTTAGAGTTTCAATTTTGCAAGATGAAAAGAGTTCTGGAAATGGATGGTGGTGATGGTAGCACAATGGTATGAATGTACTTAATGCCACTGAACTGTACACTTAAAAATGCTACAACGGTAAATTTTATGTTATGTATATTTTACTATAATTTTTAAAAGATATTAAAAAAACTTTACCACTCATCCAAAGTGGGCCTGGGGCTGATTGGAAGTATCAAGGCAGCATGACTGGTCAGCAAAAGCGACACATATATCACCAATTCCCCGTTTCCATGCCCATGACAAACATTATTAATTAATCATCGCAACATTCTTTCCTCCTGAGTCCAGATGCAACCTCATAACCTTTCCCAACATAGGCTACCACCAAACAATTAGAGTTCATATGTCAGTAATGTCAGTATAGGAGAAAATTGTGGTGGTCTATGAAATCCATCCTAGAGAGAAGAGGGGTGTAATAATCTAAAACTTTGTGAGATAGGAAAAATAGACATGAACTTGATACATTAAGAAAAAATTTCTTTTTCGGCCCTGTGTCCAAAAGTCCCAATAACTGGAATACAAGCAGTACCTTTGGCCAACATCACCACTCATTTGAACTTATGTAACTCAGGTTGGATTTTCTATATTTTCTACATAAAGGAACCAGAACTCTTTGAAGGAGAATTGATTTCAAGTTTTTTTTTTTTTGTGGGGGGACAGGAAAATTCAGAGTAGGTCTAGAATAGCCTGTTTAGGAGTTTGGGATTAACAGATACACACTGCTATATATAAATAAACAACATGGACCTACTGTATAGCACAGGGGACTATATTCAATATCTTGTAATAACCTATAATGGAAAAGGATCTGAAAAAATATATATATATTTTGCTGTATACCTAAAACTAATACAACATTTTTCTATAGTTCAATTTAAAAAAAATAGCCTGTTGTTGCCAGAGACCATAGATGCTTTAAAAACCACTGGGTACAGGGCAAAAAGGACAAAGGAGAAACTTGGAGGCTGGGTTACTGCCCAAGTTACACCAATTTAAACAGAAGAATCATCATCATCGTCATTATTATCATTAACTGGAACAACTTACATAAATGGAGAAATTTAATATAAAGTGTTAATGAAGAGAGTAGTAATATAAGAGAGAAATAGTTTGTACTTTTTTTTTTTTTTTTTGCGGTACGCGGGCCTCTCACTGTTGTGGCCTCTCCCGTTGCGGAGCACAGGCTCCGGACGCGCAGGCTCAGCGGCCATGGCTCACGGGCCCAGTCGCTCCGCGGCATGTGGGATCTTCCCGGACCGGGGCACGAACCCGCGTCCCCTGCATCGGCAGGCGGACTCTCAACCACTGCGCCACCAGGGAAGCCCAGTTCGTACTTTTATTGCTGTTATTAAGTTACAAGGTATTATATAGCTAGCTTCTTTCTTTTCTACTTAATACATAGACACTGTTAAGCATGGGTCTATTATCAAGTATGAATGTGAACCTGTTTCTATTTGTATGAGCAAGAGAGATTGGGAACTTGTATGAGGGCCAAGCAGTCTCTTCAAAATTAAGAGCTATACCATGAACATGATCAGCTTTTGTGGTCTCCTATCATATTACAGCAAGGAATAAGGGAAGTCCCTCAGTTCATTGCCACTAATGATTATATGTAATAAACAATGAAAAGGGAGCCCAATGGTGTATTTCCAGATGATAAATTAGCTGAATGTCACACTTGCTACCCCCTCTCCCAAGAGAGCAATGACCCATTCCCTCAGCTTCCAGGGAAGGAAGCCTCTAGATGACCCTACTAATGAGACAGAGAAAAGATATAAATAGGGTTCCAGTTATACCAAAGAGTTCAATATATCATGACAAAAAAATAAAGTAGGTTTAAGCCATCTGTTCACAGCTTCTGGTAAAGACACTGAGTTTCAGAAAAAGAATATCTATCTGAGATACAGACATAAATTTTCTATGATGTAACCAGCACACTTTGTAATTAAAGGGGCTTGAAACACTGGACTGTGCAGCCAGATCCCACATCCTGACCTGAAATCAGAGGGTTAATGACTTTGAACTTGCAACTTCATAGGGGCTTTTTCTTTGGGTATAGTAAAGTTTCTCAAACCTAGGAAGATGTGAATTTATATCATATAGACTTACTAGAGCTGAGTAATCATTTGACCCCAGGAATGTGTAAGAATAAGGATAAAAACAAAGTTTTATAATTACTGGGCTAGTTTTGTGTGTGCTTTTCTGCTTTTTTAAGGTATTTAGGTTATTTAAGGAAATGTAATATATTTGATTTATGATTTTTAATCAAGTCTTTGAAAGTGTCAGATTGCAATCAGTATAAATGATTAAGAAAATTTGCTTTGTTAAATCCATAAATTTTGATGCCTTTGTTAAATAAGTAGTATGTGACTATTAAGGGGAGTGTCAATTATGTTTAAATGAATATTGCTTAAGAAATTCATAAGATCATAAGTTGGACATTGAACAATGCACAAATGGTCATGAGTGTTCCTCCCAAAGTGCAAAAGCCCATTGGACATAAAGTCCATCAAAAGATGAAACCAGTTTGCCATTCCAAGAGACTCAAGACCGTTAAAAAAACCTGCTATTCAAATAAAGGTACCACGTGCTGAATCTTCTGTATACAGATGATGTTAATTTCTCCGATTTGGTGGGGCTTGACTTTTGGATGACACTTCAAGTGAAAGTTTTTGCTTCCCCAATTTCATTGTCAACGTAGAGCTGCCAATTCCATACCTTTTGGCTCATCTGTCTTTCCTCTTGGGTTGGAGTCATCATCTTTTGTGGAATCCTTCAAGGTTCCATATTCCTTTTCCATCTTAGCAGCTTCTTCCTTGGTACTGTCTGTTTCTTCATGACTCTTCTCTGATGGCACTGTAATCAGATTGTGCACTATTATAACCCTATTTCCTATCTATTAATTAATTCCTAGTGTAGAAATAAATTTTATTAAAAAGGTGTAGTTTGAGGTCAGATCATTTTTTGAGCTGAAAGAGATCTTAGTGATTATCTAGTGTGACGCCTCCCTCCCCACCATTTCACAGAAGAGGAAACTGAGGCCCAAAGCGGGGAGAGATGTGCCGAAGGCCACCCGTTGAGTTAGCAGAAGAGCTGGGCCAACACCCCCCACCCCCAGCTTTCTGGATTCTGGTTGTGTTTTTTCTGTTCTGCCACACTGTGTTATTAGAGTGTAGATTATTCTCCTTATTTTAATCAATGTTGGCATTCAAGTGGGATAGGTCAGTTTCCAAAGTAAATTTGAGTCTTGATTCCAAATGAAAATAACTCTGTAGTTGCCCCATCTCTCCTTGATGTTGTTTTTGAAGAATAGTCTGTTACTCAGAGTAGTACCTAAGGGTTTGGAGCTATGGCTGGACTTCTCTCCTGACTCTTTCTTCATACTCCCTTATCCCTGGTCACCCTAATGCAAAGAAGAGTATTGGACCCTTGCTGTCAATAATAACGCTTGCTCACTTCTCACTTAAAAATAACTATACTTCCTTCTAGAAATCCTATATTGAATTAAAAAATCATAAAACTTGAAGTAGGTAACCCCTTGAAAACAATAGTAATGCATCCCTGTAGTCAGTAAAATAGGGAATGTCAAGCAGTCTAATGATAAGCTTTTTTCTTTTTTCAGTAAAAGGTTTATTACTACAGAAAAATAGGAAAAAAGAAAAATCAGTTATTGTCTCCTTAAACATCCACTACTAGTGTTGTAGGATATATATATACTTTTTTGATGCATATTTTTTTCATACTTGTGGCACAATTTTGTTCCTTGCTTTTGTCATTAGCATCGTTATGGAAGAATGTTTCCATGTTATTAAAAACTGCTTGAAAAACATCATTTTAAAGGGCTGTATATTCTATCAAATATAGGTACATAATTTCTGTGATAGGGACACAAAATTAAAGTATAAGAGTTTGTGATCTTGGGCTTCCCTGGTGGCGCAGTGGTTGACAGTCCGCCTGCCGATGCAGGGGACACGGGTTCGTGCCCTGCTCTGGGAAGATCCCACGTGCCGCGGAGTGGCTGGGCCCGTGAGCCACGGCCTCTGAGCCTGCACGTCCGGAGCCTGTGCTCCGCAACGGGAGAGGCCCCAACAGTGAGAGGCCCGCGTACCGCAAAAAAAAAAAAAAAGAAAAAAAAAAAAGAGTTTGTGATCTTTTCTCTTTTTGCGCCTTCCTCATCCCTGAAATTCTCCTTTGCACAGCTCTGCTCCGTGGTGTTCGCCATGCTAAGCAGGGTGGTGGGTAGAGATGCAGAAGTGAAGAAACCAAGAGAAGGGCATAAATCATACCACACGGGGGCACAGACTGTCCCAGAGGAGAAAGAGGAGCTGGGAGGGGAGAGAATGGGAGGGAGCAGCAGGTGGGGGCAGAGGGTCAGGGACAGTGGTGATCTGGGGAGAGAAAAAGATACGTAAAGGAGAATTTTAGGAAGGATTGCTCAACTTGGGATATAGCTCGCACCTTTGCCCACCAGCCACCGCTTCAGTAAAGTCCTCATTTCTTTTCAATGCTTCTTGGGATTAAATTTCTGTGCTGACTGGCCAAGGTTATAGCTACTTAATCCCATGGTTGGATTTCAGGTTTTCAAACTTTTTGAAATCTGTAATTCTTTATCAATGTTTATTGACGTTCATGATTTACCACTCAAAAGGGTTATTTTGCTAAAAGCTGGGGGAAAAATACTAAAATAAATCATACCTGGGAAAAGCTTGCTCTTATTGTCAGTCACATTTTTTTCTAGCTTGTTCTTGGTCTGAAGAGCAATTGTTTCATCCAAGTTTTCTGGAGGGGGGAGGAGAAAAAATAAAATTTTATGTCCTACAAGATGATTTCAAAGCTTTACTAAAAATGTTTAAATCTCACTAGAAATAGCACAACAGCAATTCCACAATATTAGCACTGCTAGTAAGGGGCTTTGATATGGATTATATTTCATTGACTCTCAAGATGGAAAGGCATACAATTTGAGATCCTCAAGTTCAGCTTCCTACTCAGTTAATTGCAGAAGTCCCTTCCACATTTCTGTGACCACTGTGATTGAGGCCTATAATGAATGGTTTTGGCCTACTCAATGCCTTCTGGTAACTACACCTTGATTTTCCTTTGGAGAACCCAGACCTCTTCCACTCTCAGCATATTTGCTCCACTGGTGGCTGAATAACCCAGGCCTGGCTCCTCCAGCCCTCAGGCTGTGGTGATTGGTTCAAGGAGGAGCACATGACTCAAGCCAGGCCAGTGAGATTCAATGCTAAGAGAAAGAGGCTCTCTTTCCACTAGGATTGCTATACTGTGCAGATGTGAGATTGGGGCTGTACCAGCCATCTTGTTTCCAGAATGGAGCAGCTTATCTGGAATGAATCAACATATAAAAAGTCAGTGAGATGGGGAGGGATAGATTCCTCACACTGTGGTAGGCTTCACAAACCTGAAGCCAGACTATCCCCACCCCTGGACTTTTCAGTTACATGAGGAAATAAATTCCCTTGTCGCTTAAGCCAAACAGTTGGATTTCTGTCATTCAGGGCTCTCACTAATTCATGAGGCGGCCAGTTCTATTGTTAGTCTTAAAAAATATTTTTTTCACTAAGATAGAACATTGTGTAAGTTTAAGGTATAGTACGACATACTGATTTGATACACTTATATTCTGCAAAATGATTACCACGGTTAGCTAACACTTCCATCATGTTAGATGTCTTACGGGCGAGAATTTCTCTATTTATATTAAGCTGAAATCTGTATTCTTGTCTTTGTCCTAATTCTGCTCTTTGGAATAACATCTTGTAGGTGTTACCAGATAGGAATCTAGACTGTGACCACCTCAAGGCAGTCAATGAATTAGAATCCACAACCCTGGTATTCAGTTATTTAACCAGTCACATATCCATCTTACTAACAGGACAGGGCTATTTGCAAACAAGCATTTCTTTGCAATTAGTCTATAAAGATTCCGTTATTACTTTGTATTACTTCTCCCCAAGAAAATTCTTCCTTCTACCCTACCCCATCCCTTTTTGAGAAGAAAATCAGTATATCCTATTGTGTGACACATTCTGCTTTCTTCTTTGAAATAGCGACCACAGCTGGCAACCTTTGTAGTCACCATACATTGTTGGGACCAGAACAGAAGGGTAGATCACTGATCATTGTTTGTCACATGCTGAGATGGAGGAGAGGAAGTTAGTTAATCCTCTCTCTTCTACCCATGCTGCCCCTGAGCCCTCGAGGGTCTGAGGGTGTACCTTCATGGCAGCGACAGTCAAAAGCCAACATGCTTGTACAGAAAAATTCTCTACATACAACTCATTTCCTGATTGTAAAAGTTATATATGAAAATGGACAGAAAGTTATAAGGAAAAAATAACACTTACTATGCCCAGATAATGTTTTGGTATATTTCTTTCTAACTTTTTTTTTTCCAACTTTCTTTCTTTATGCATATCCATTTTTTAAAACCAAAATTAAGGTCATATTCTAAATGGCTTTAAGCATTCAACAGTATATCATGGACATTTCCCCCGTCATTAGTCTTTATAAACAATATTTATTTATTTATTGTTTATAAACACTATAATTATTAAAAATTGTTTATAAGATATCGTTTATAAACAATATTTAAAACACAATTTATAAACATACAATTATTAAAAATGCAAACATTAAGAAATAAAATTTAGTCTAAATAAGAATTAATAATTTATATAGTCTCCTCTTGTGGGGTAGCAAGTTTATTTCTATTGTTTTGTTTCTATAAGCCAGTGCTGTCCAATAGAACTTTCTACAACGATGGAAATACTCATTTCTGTGCTGTTCAATATGGTAGCCACAAGCTACCTGTGGCAAGTGAGCACTTGAAATATGCCTAGAGCAACTGAGAAACCAGATTTTTTATTTTGCTTAATTTTAATTACTGTTAATTTAAATAGCAACATGTGACTATCACACTGGACAGCACAGTTATAAATAATAGTGGAAATACCTGGCTTGCACACAAGCCTTTGCAGCATCTCTAATTAATTTCCATAGAATAAATGACTTAAGTGTGAAATATAAGTCACAGGGTATTGATATGAAACAATGATTGATTTGAAACAATGTTTTAGATATACTATTAAGTGGGTAAAGTAGGCCACAAAGCACGGTGTGTAACTTAAGCCCATTTTTTGTTAAATAAGATAAAAGAAAAAAAATGACATAGGTATGTATGTGTATGTGCGCATACATTATCATGTATTATATACATAATATATATATTATGAATGATTTTTCACTGTCTTTTTAATATCTTTCTGCATTGACTGATTTTTTAAAATAAATATGTTCTTTTATAATCAGAAAAAAAAGTAAAACTAGTTTTCACGTAGAAAAAAATGGCATTTATACAGAACAACTCTGGATTACTCTATCCTATGAGATTTTCTCTTCCATTTAATTCTCCCTCCCCCATCAGTGATCAGAGTAAAGGGGCCATGAGTTCATCTTGCCCAAAGGACCTCTGAGATGAATGGTATTTGGTGATGAACTAAACCAAGCAGGAAATCAAAAGGCTTTTCTTCTTTTAACAACCTGCATGCAGAATCAAAGATTGTTTAAGCTTATCTATAAAGTTCAAGGAATCAAAGGTTGACAAACGTTTTCTATAAAGGGCCAGTTAGTAAGTATTTTTGGCTTTGCAGGCCATATGCAGCTACTCAGCGTTGGCATGGTAGCATAAAAGTAGCCATGGACAACACTAAAACAAAGAAGCACAGCTGTGTTCCAATAAAACTTGATTATGGATGCCGAAATTTGAATTTTATGTAGTTTTCTCATGTCACAAAACACTATTATTTTGATTTTTTTTCAACCATTAAAAAACGTAAAAGCTGTTCTTATCTTGCGTGCTATACAAAGATAGGTGATGGGACAGACTGGTCCATGACCAGTAGTTTACCAGCCCCAGTTAGAGGTAACAGAGTCCTTTATTTCACAGATACAGAAACTGAGGTCCAGAAAGGTGAGTGCCTTCCTCAGCATGACAGACCTGGTCTGAGGCAGAGCTGGGACCAGGAAGCAGAACTTCTGATGCCTAGTCCAGTGCTCCTTCCTCCTCACCACACACAGGCCGCACTTGTTAAAATCAAGACTTTTTTTGTCCCAACCATGCAAACACAATTGGGGAAGAAAAAGTCAAATTTTAATAATATTATCTTTGAGGAGATTATTAGAAAATGTTAATAAGACAAAATATAACAAAGGTGAAATGTTTGTATTTGAACTGGATCTATAAATATAAAGAGTTGAAAACGTCTGGTTAATTTTATTTGTATGTGTTGTCAAGCTGGGCAATTCTGATTACCCAGATGATTCAGGCTACTTTGGCATAAATTATCAAATCAGTAAAATAATTGTTGCCAAATCTCTCATTCATTTTGGACAATGAAAACTAACCACTGTGAAAACAAAAGAGGTAGGACTCTCACCAAGGTAGGAAACACCTTCTTCTGGAGATATGGTGCCATATTTTACCATCATCTTCACAAAGTCAATCAACGTTTTCATGATAGTAATCAGGGTTTCTTTCTCTTTTGCCTCTTTTTCTATATAAAAGGACAAAATAATTTTTTAAAAATTAGTGGAGTATAGCTTCATCTTTCAATGTTAATTTATGAAATACAGCATCTTGTTGAAATAGTTCTCC
This sequence comes from Mesoplodon bidens, assembly GCF_964165515.1. NCBI lineage: Eukaryota > Metazoa > Chordata > Mammalia > Artiodactyla > Ziphiidae > Mesoplodon > Mesoplodon bidens. The sequence continues at coordinate 42,235,922 of NC_138178.1, read as the reverse complement.
CTACCTATATAGCTAAACCATTTATAGCTAAAATATATTTAATTTCTGAAAAGCCCAAGACTTGATTGGTAATACAGAACAATGTACAGGTATACTGAACTTTTTCAGAAATGGGTAATTATAACTTCTCCAAAAAGGTTTACCTTAATCTACAATATTTTATTTTATTTATTTATTATTTTTTTTAATTTTTTTTTTTTTTTTGCAGTACGCGGGCCTCTCACTGTTGTGGCCTCTCCCCTTGTGGAGCACAGGCTCCGGATGCGCAGGCTCAGCGGCCGTGGCTCACGGGCCCAGCCGCTCCGCGACATGTGGGATCCTCCCGGACCGGGGCACAAACCCGTGTCCCCTGCATCGGCAGGCGGACTCTCAACCACTGCGCCACCAGGGAAGCCCCTACAATATTTTATTGATAGAGTAGATGATAGAGACAGTTTGCAACCTGAGATAACATAAACTCAAAAGGAAAGTTAGAAGATTGGTAACCCAACAACCTTTCTCTACTCTGCTCGTATGTTTTTGAGGGAAGGAATGACCTGTTTTCATTAATCAAGCTTAATATTTGAAATAGGGACACACATGTTTCTTTATTTTTTAAATGCAATGTTGATTTTTTAACAGTAGTATATATTGCTTTCTAACATTTATTTCATTTGAAAGAATAAACGCATATAGTGAAAATATTCCAATGGTACAGAAGTAAACAGTGAAAGCAATATTCTCTTCCTCTCCCTCCCCACAACTCCTACTTCCTATAAGCAACCACTACTAACAATTTCTTGGAAACTTCATATTTGACATACTGTTCTGTATCTTGATAGAACAAAATGGCCAATGATTCCATAATAGTTCAGTGGCTATATTAATTCTAAAATCAGAAAAAAAATCTATTTCCATTTTTGAAGGAAAGAAAAACTAAGTTGCTAGAGGACTGCTTCCCTATTCTTTCAGCTGCCAGGAAGGATTTTCTCTACATACTTCTAGCCTTTCCCCCCATTTTTTCATCCTCCTCACAGATGAGGTTGGTAGCCAACAGCCTTTAGTCTACTTTTCTTGACGGATGGGGATTTGGAATCTTTCTTCTTTCCGTTCCCCTGGAACAGTGGAAGGCAGGGACCTGAAAAATGTGCCTGCTGTGCAGACTCAAACTCTTCCAGGATTGGCTGTTCCAAGAGCTAGACTGAGGGTAGGGAGTAGACAAGCCCACTGCTGGCTCTCACACCAAGCTACATTCTACAACCCGGTCTGTATCAGTAGCAAAGATATTTTGGTTTTCTGTCTGTTTTAAGAATTTCTCAATTGGTTCAGACCTTGGGTAAAAAAGATGGGTACAATCAAAGACCTCAGTGTAAGTATTTAGATTAAAAGTCTATAAAAATAAAGGCAATAAGGAATGGGGTCAAGGAAACTGAAAGATAAAAACACACAAAATAAAGAATATTCCATACAGTGGAATCTTAAAAATACCACAAAAGTCACAAAGTTGGGAGACAGGAAGGTGGGAGAAGAGGTGCGGGAGAGAAATCCTGGAAAAGGGCAGGTAAATAATAACTTCAGCAAGCACATTATTTGCTCAAGGTCACATCCATATAAATATTTGGTATTATGATGATACACTTCACTGACAAGAAGTGACTCACCAGGATGACAGAGGTTCTGAGCTCGGTATCTGCCAACCAGTGGGGCAAGAATAGACCCTCAAGATGTACAAGCCCTGCAGACACCAGCAGGGGGGCTGGTGCCATCTGGCCAATGTCTGGGATTGAAGGACAAAAGGATGTTCCCCAGAAATGAAGTCTACTCTAAGGTCACTTCTTGGGGAAAGATGTTACAATTACAGAAATCTTTATTACAAATGTTCAAACTGGCGATGAATCTTTAAACAGGAAGAAGAAAAGCTATAAGGCAGTGCAGGGCAGCTATATGGACAATAACAACAACAGAAAATTGGCACATTATTATCCTCCTTGCAGATTAACCAAAAATAAACATGAACTGAGACCTTCAGTCAACTTATTTTGGTGCACATAGAAAAGAAAAGAGAGCAACACATAAAGGACTTTAAAAAAAAAAAAAAAAGCAGAACATTTCCCAAGCGTGTTTTGGGCTCCTGACCTTCGTTAGTCCAATGTTTAGTTCAATTCATTTGAAGACAAGTTGAAAATATCTAAAAAGCAAAATTCTGGATCATTTAAAAATAATAAATTATGTTCCATACACTGTTCTTACTAAGAGAGGAAAATAAAGCCTTTTTGAAAAGAGACTTGCAATAAAAGTTGAGGCTGAACTGGGTCAGGCCAGGAACACTATGATTCATCTCTATATCGGTACAAGGTTCACTACAATCCCAGGAACACAGCATGTGTTCAATACCTGTTTATTGAACAAATAAATGAACCCTCTGTTAACATGAAGATTAAATTATCCAGAAATTCCACCTTTCCTGATTACCCTTTCCTAAATATTTCGTGGCTAGTACACTTCTTTTGAAAAAAAATCAATGTGAACTATTTTCCCCGAGGCCATAATATATGTCATTGACGGTTGAATTTAGAAATTGAAAACAGGAAGAAAAAAAAACCCACCCACACATTTCCTGGAATTACTGTTTCTGTTCCACATGGTCAGAAAGCAATGTTTACCTGAATCAATACTTTTCAGTAGTGCATAGAAGTTTGGGAAATACTGGAGTTCCTCAAAGTTGTCTTCACTGTATGTTTTAGTTCTCCTTTCCAAGCCGTTCGTCAAGGTTAAGGCGTTAGATACTGTTTCGTCATTTTCTCCATTAGTAAAACCATCTTGAATTGCTGCCTTTGGAGTCTCCAGTGGGGGAAAAATCAATACAAAATAAACATTTTTGTTAGAACTGATGACAATCCAGGATGATTCTTTCCTCTGTGATGCCCTTGAATTGAAGTGCAAGAATATCTCTTCCTTTGTAAGCTCCTGCAGGATCAAACTCTTTTGCAGGCGTGTGGGCATCTAGTTACATGGGAAGGTCATTGGGATTTAGAGACAGGTGCTTTACCCGAAGACCCTGGCTCCTGCTCAGGGGACAACAGACAGGTTCCTGCTCTGGCCAAGTTTCCCCCCACCAGTTCTCATGAGTATTTCTTCATAAGACTGCCTTTCACCAAGGAGGGGAGCTTTGAGTTTATAGGATCTACCAAGAGGGATGGTGCCAAGATGCAGGAAAGTCCGTCACAATGTCTAATACTAGCAGAGCAGTCATACCTTAGTGATTCCTGGGTGACATTTTAAACGCTGGCTGGGAGGGTACACAAGACTCTTCTTCCCAAACCTGATGTGTGTCCAGTGTTCCCTATCTTAATGATCCATTCTCCATTGAGTGAACTAGACAGAAATGTAAGAGCCTTTCTTGCCTCTTCATTGCCCTGCATTTCGATCCATCAGTAGCCTTATTGGCCATACTGTCTAAATTTATCCCAAATTTGTACATTTCTCACTTTCTCCACTACCCCACTCTAGTCCAAGCTACCTTCACTTCTTACTTTTTAACTGGTACACCACCCACCTTCCAATCTATTCCCAACCCTGCATTTTCCACACTGTATCCAGTTATCTTTTAAAAAATATGATCATGTAACTCCTTTGCTTAAAATCCTTCAGTGTTTTCCCCTTGCTCTTATGATAAAGATCAGAATCTGTACATGGCTGATAAGACCCTGCTGATCTGGCCGGGGTCCACGTCCCCAGTCTCATCTCTCATTGCTCTCTCTGTGTGGCAGCCACACTGTCCTTGTTTCAGTTACTTGGGTACTCCACACATCCTTCTCTACATATTGCCTATCATATTCACAAGTTAACTCCTATTCAGCCTTCAGTTTTTGGCTCAAGTCACCTCCTCCGGGAAGCCTTCCCCAAGCCTAAGTCCAAGACAGGTTCCTTTTTTATGAGGTCTAGTAGAACCATGTTTCTTTTCTCAGAGCACTTAATGCAGTCACAATTAAAATACATGACTGGGCTTCCCTGGTGGTGCAGTGGTTAAGAATCTGCCTGCCAATGCAGGGAACATGAGTTTGAGCCCTGGTCCGGGAAGATGTCACATGCCGCAGAGCAACTAAGCAGGCGTGCTACAACTACTGAACCTGAGCTCTAGAGCCTGCGAGCCACAACTACTGAACCCACGTGCCACAACTACTGAAGCCCGTGCGCCTAGAGCCCATGCTCTGCAACAAGAGAAGCCACCGCAATGAGAAGCCCGCACACCGCAATGAAGAGTAGCCCCCACTCGCCGCAACTAGAGAAAGCCTGCGCGCAGCAACAAAGACCCAACACAGCCAAAAATAAATAAATAAATTTATTTATTAAAAAAATAAAGTAAAATAAAATAAAATACATGACTATTTGAAGACCATCTACCTCTTCCCTTAGACCTTAAGCATCATGAGAGCAGGGACTGTATCTTTTTAAATGAGCATTGTATCCCCAGTGTTTGGTACATAGGTGGTACCTCAATAAACATTTACTGAAAGAATATTTTGTTTGCACTTATGCATTTAGATAATATAAGTGAGCAGGTCAAGCATATGGACATTTTAGAGATGGGAAGTAAGGAGTATATAATGGGAGTGAAGGATCATGAAAATGGCTATGTCAGTTTTAGTTCAGATTGGTAAGTTTGAGTAAAAGCCATGAGTCCTGTGATGAATCTAGATAGTTTTTTTTTTAGGGTGGGGGGATCTTCAAAAGCTGTTTTTAAAAATGGCAGATGGTGGGGATTGGAAGTAGGGAGAGCAAAGGAGAATTTTTGGCTAGCAGTAAAAAACAAAACAAAAACAATCCATACCACTTTCTGTTTTCTAGCCTTCCCTAAAATAGGACCATAAGTCTATATGCCCTTTTTCCTTGTATTTGGGATAGGATGTTGGAGAGCCACGGGGTATGGGTGCTCTGGTGGAGAAAATGAGAGGAGAGGTGAGGAGTTTGATATCCTCTTATATCCTCCTATAGTTAGCTCCATCTAGAAGTTTAAGAAGAATTCAAGGAGAAGAGAATGATTTTAGTAGTTTGGCTGAGGCCAAAGAAAAGATGAAGAGGCAAGGAGTCCAGCAAGGACAAGGACAAATGAATGGCAAGTCTAAGTAAAGGATGACAGGCCTCTGAGCCAACGGAAAGAGGAAGGAGCAGGTGGAAGAACACAGGTTAGACAGAGAGGCAGCATGAGGGAACTAGCTCTAAGGAATATAAAAGCTGGTGTGGAAAAGGATCAAATCAGCCCAAGTTTCTTTTTTGGGGCTTTGGATGATGACATCCACTGTGAACAGAAGTTGGATACCAACTTCTGTTGTGAAATACTTGGATCCAGTGCACTGTGATTATACAAATTGTTATGTGAAATAACCGTTTCACATAATATTATGCGTTATTTTACTCTGGGGTATAAGGCATAATCTTTGCTATGTAATATAACATGCATCTTTATACTATTTTCAAAGTGGAGTTCATTTACATCTTTTAACTCATTGGTATTTCATTAATGTGTATATTTGAAGTGAGCTAAAAATGTCACATATCCCAATTCTTATTTGGCACAAACTGAAGTACTAATTATACACAGATTGTATTAATTATATACAAATACAAGTATACATACACATTCATGCACATGCATATACACATACATAATAGATGCATATACATTTGGATATACATACCACTTTCTCTGGTATTTTTCCAGCCTGATTCTCAGTCCTGTTTGTTGGCTTATTGAGTTCCTCTTCATAACTGTTGGCTTCCTTAGAGATCAGTTTTTGTAAAACCTCTGCAACTTCATCTTCCAGTGTGTGTGCCTGGCTTTCTGTGATCTGTTATAAAGAGTCAAAACATAGAACTGTTATTCCCATTTTTGTGATTTAAAAAAAAATCTAGACTAAACTCTTTAGTTGAACACATACTTTTAGAAGACTAGAGAATGTTCTGGTCTCTCTTCTGAACATCCCTTGATTATGCCTCTACTACATGCTGGCCTTCACAGTAACTGCCCAGCGCTCCTGGGAAGAAGTGTCTTTGGGCCCATTGTGCAAGCATCAGTCCTATCTGTTGGAATCCACAGAATACTTAATTTGAGAAACAACTTGAGGGTTGTTTCTCAGTCCTCAGCTGCAGGTCATAGTAGGTAACCTCTGAAACCTGCAAATTTAGTGCTCTCCTAAAGCCTGCCAGGTGTTAGTATCTGGGAGCCAAGCTGGGGCAGGGTCAGTTTGAATTGCTTAGGGCTTCCCAATCATTGCGTGGCTTTGCACATCTTACTTCCTTCTCATCTAACACATTTTTTTTTTAAAACTTCTGCTGGTTAAATCCTAACCATCCTTCTAAGCTCACTTCAAACACCTCCTCCTCTGAAGCTTTTCCTTATTGCACAACTGGATATAATCCACCCTCTGGCACACTGAACCACTCAGATGGTTCTTATGCACCTTGCATCATGAGCACTTGTGTACTTGTCTAGTGCCTCTGAGAAACCATAAATTCCTAGAGGGAAAGAATGGTGTCTTACTTGTCCTCGAGACCCATGGTGATTGGTATAAAGTAGATGCGTTATAAACATTTGGCTCTTTGAATGAAGGGGCTTGGCTTCTTAGCATATTCCAACCTAAGATTTGGTTTATTCTCATGCATGACTTACTAGGCCAAGATTCAGCAGTTTAGAAACGATCTTGTCAAATACTCCTCTGTCATTTTCCTCATAAATCCTGGTAGCAATTTTCTGGACAATGTCTTCAGCAGTTAAAGAAGTTCCATCTAGTTGATGAAGGCCATCTGGATCATCTAGACAGAGCAATCACAACTTCACGTTGTATTGATCACAGACCTATTTCTTGGATTACATTAGATTTATAATCTATATCTTGTACACTCAAATATGTTTGGAATATGTTTAAGGTGGTGCTTAGTCCATGTAAACCCTTGGTTTAAAATAAAATTTGACTTCAAGTTAAGAACCTAGGATAATGGAAATTCTGAAAGCTTCTTATGTGATTATAAGAGGAAGATCTGAAAATAACACAAAAGGCCTCTCCGTTTTTAGCACTAATAGTACAAAAAGTAAAATACTGTTAGATAGTATGCAGTATTGTTCAAAGCACCCTTCTATATATTATATAATTTGATATTCCATTTCCCCACAAGTGTAGATTGGTATTATCTGCACATGTACTCCCTTTGCAGGCAAATTCCTGGGCTGAGGGTGGGGAAACCTGCCTTACACCCAGAATCAGAGAGTATGTACTGAAGATTTTATGACTTACCTGGAATAACTGTTTACTTGTGAGTATGTGTCAGGGTACCTTTATGTAAGGCAGCTTAATGTGACAAGCCTCTTTCTCCAGAGAATAGGAAACTTATTTTATGTGCCTGCAATTTAAGCTTTTAAAATGTGATCCCAGGTTTGCACAAAGCAATATGTAAATCTATGTAAATCTCATCAGAGAAGCTTGCAGATATGTATCCTTGGCTTTCCTGGGAATACATTTGGCAGCATACTCCAAACTAAAGCAAGGGCCCTTCCTGAAGGAAAGGAAGGATACAGTAGGGTTGGTGGCAAGGAAGCTTTGCACTATGTCCACAGAGCACTCCCAGGAATTAATTGGTCTTTTCCAATCTATACCACATGGAACAGTATATTAATATATGCAAGTTTACAAGGCACTTAACCTGTCACTTCTAGGCAGCTTGGAAAGATCAGACATTTAGCTCCAGTGATCCCTCTTGCTATCTATATATCCTTGGACCACTGTAAAGGAAGTTAATAAGAGTATCTATTTCATGGGATTGTGAGGATCAAATGGAATAAGATGTAAAAGCACCTTTTAAATTGACAAGTATCGTATGAAAGTTAACGTAGTTCTATTATTATGAACCGTAGATTTGTACCTGAAATAAAGGAACTACAATCATCTTCTAGAGAAAATAGACATTGCATCCCTAGCCAAATCCTACCCTAATAATTCTGATCATATTCACTCAAAGAATGAAGAACCTAGTACATATTTCTATTCTGATTCTCTCCTTTTCTTCCATAGCTCCTGGGGATTCGTAGACTTTTTCTAGACTCTACGAAGCTGGAAGTATGTGCAGCCTCAGGCAGAATATCCTCTTCTTGTTGTTTGGAAAGAAGCTTAGGAAAATGAGCAGGGAGAGTATACACAGAGGGCTGGAAGTTCTCTGACAGTATATGATTGCTGAATTGTTGGCCAACTCATGAGCTGTGAGCCCTTTGAGTCCTGTGTACCAGCGTGACGAATGAGCAGAAAAGTCCCTTAGAAAACCTTGTAAAATCAGTCCCCCTCCTGGCTGACTGAAAATTGGGTTCATCACCCATGTTTTTCAGGAGCAGAGACTCACTATCACTTAGGTCTGATTTTTCCATTTGTGGGTTGCAAGTCAGACTCTCGGGAATATGTGGAGCAGAAACTTCCCTGGGTCTATGCAGAGGTGGAAGCATTTATTTCCCTTCCCACTTATCCCTCGGGATCTGAAAAAGGAAGAATAGTGGTTGCCTGCTGAAGCTGGGAAATAAATGAGATGACTGTTTTTCAGTTCATTTACTTCACAACAGGAAGAACATTAGCAACACTCTGAAGAAATAGCCTCCTCCTCTGCACTGCTGTATTCTCTTGAGCCAGGAACTTCAGGCTCCCCTAGCAGAGTTTCGCTAGATGGGGTTGATAGTTGAGCAGTTGGGCAATGCTCCTTGCCTTCCAGTGATTTCCCCTGCTCCTCTACAATGGACAGAATTACTCAGAATGGCTTCTCTACTGCTCGTGAAGCGGTGTTTCACCCTCCTATACAGACCTCAGAGGGAAACCAAACATGAGTTCAACATTTATAAGTTTTTAAAGCATTTACAACTCTAAGTGGATGCAAAAGGGCCTTGTTCAATGTTGTTATCTGCTCAGTTACATTTGAATCTCCAGGCATCTAATATGGCACTTGACCTTCATTTATTCAATATATTTGTATTAAAGTCTTAATATGGGCCAGGACTGGAAATAGAGTGATAAAGAGTTTAGATGTGGTCCCTAACTGCACAGAGCTTACTGTCTAGCTCATAGACTGATACATAGTAATTGCTCAATGAATATTTGTTTGGTGAATGAACACAGGAGCCACAAAGCATTATTTCCTAAAAGAAACTTACAAAAATCCTGAATCATACATACTGTAGAAAACACTGAGAAGGAGAATTGGTGGGTCCTATAGCACAAGCCCATTTAGAGGTTTCCTAAAGATATAAAAGCACCCTGCAGAAGTTAGGTCCCTTGCCCTCCCTTCTGGGATGTAAGTCTGCATAACTCTGAGGTTCTAGTCACCTGAGTGGTCCCAAACCTTCTGGTTCCAGGATTACCAAGGTATGAGAGAAAATAAGCAATTCACTCATATCATTCTCTCCAAGAATCTCTTCTGTATACTCCAGTGGACTTAAAATGACCCCTAGGGTAAACCTGGAACCATCAAAACTAGCACTTGGTAGTTCTGAACCTATTTGCATGTTAATAAAATGTTGAACAATTTAAACATAAGCTGCTCAAGTTGGTGATCAGATCACAAACAGATCTGCCTCTGTCTGCATGTACAGCCCATCAGACCAAAAAATGCAGTCAGGGCTTCCCTGCTGGCGCGGTGGTTGGGAGTCCGCCTGCCGATGCAGGGGACGCGGGTTCGTGCCCCGGTCCGGGAGGATCCCACATGACGCGGAGCGGCTGGGCCCATGAGCCATGGCCGCTGAGCCTGCGCGTCCGGAGCCTGTGCTCCGCAACGGGAGAGGCCACAGCAGTGAGAGGCCCGCGTACCGCAAAAAAAAAAAAAAAAAAGAAAAAAAAATGCAGTCAAACAAACTTTAGACTATTTTTTTTTTTTTTTTTTTTTTTGCGTTACGTGGGCTGCTCACTGCTGTGGCCTCTCCCGTTGCGGAGCACAGGCTCCGGACACGCAGGCTCAGCGGCCATGGCTCACGGGCCCAGACGCTCCGCGGCATGTGGGATCTTCCTGGACCAGGGCACGAACCCGTGTCCCCTGCATCGGCAGGCGGACTCTCAACCACTGCGCCACCAGGGAAGCCCTAGACTATTTTTTTATTTTATTAAATCAAACGGTCGATTCAATCAAAATGGTTAAATCTATTTTTAATGGGGCTATGCCCAGTGCCTATTTATTTCTAGCCCAAATATTTTAGTTTAAAAAGTAGAATTCAAAAAAAAATGTCCCTGGGAATTCCCTTGTGGTCCAGTGGTTAGGACTCATCGCTTCCACTCCCATGGGTCCGCGTTCAATCCCTGATCGGGGAACTAATATCCCGCAAGCCACGCACAGCACAGCCAAAACAAAACAACAAAAACAAAAACAAAACCCTCACACAAAAAAAACCCCCAAAACATTTCCCTGAATAGTATACAATATGAAATGTGTCAAAATATAGACCATCTCCCCCACGCCATCCATATAAACCACACTTCTGAATTCTCCTCAGGCTACAATAGCCTATAAAAGTCCAATTTAATTGGCAGTTGTTTTCTGACAGAGATAATCAGTATAATTCTCTTGTGGTCCGTGGAAAAGAATTAAGACACATAAGAAAATATGTAGTCACTCCTAAACACCAGTACTCAGAATGGAAGACACACTGAGGAATACCTCAATGCCTAGGTACCATAGTTAATTTATTCCCTCATGTATTCTTTTATTTATGCATTTGTTCATTTATCAATTCATGCAACAAATTCACGAGCTCCAGACACTTGGACTACACCGTCTCTGTTCTCATGGAGTTTTCAGTTTAGTTTAGGAGAAAAAGATAAATCATAAGTAGTCACACTCAAGGATGTAAAATTACAAACTGCAATAAGTGCCATGAAGGAAGGAAATAAGGTTTCTATCAGATCATGTGTGCTGGATGAACCTAGAAAAGTAGACAGCCCATGTAGGACTGTAGAAGCCACGTTAAGGATTTGGGGTTTTATCCTAAGAGAAATGGGAATCTATTAACAGGTTTTATGCAAAACAGAGACATGCTCATGTTTGTGTGTTGAAAAGATCACTCTGGCTGCTACATGAAGGATAAGATGGAGAGGGTCAGAGTGAATGCTAGAAGATCCATTGGAAGATTTTGCTCTAGTTCAAATGAGACATGATTGGAGCTTGGAAAAAGATGGAGGTGATTGGGGATAGAGAAAAAAATTTTGAGAGATACATAGGAGATAAAATTGCTAAAACTGATGGATTAGAATTCGAGAGGTAAGGAAAAAAAGAAATAGTTTGACTCATAGATTTGTCTTGAAAAACTGGATGTATAGTAGTGCCTTTCCTAGAGGAAAGAGGGCTAAGTTGTAAGGTGTACAGAAATTATGAATTTAATCTTAGACATGTTAAGTTTGAGGTGCATCTGAGACTTCCAAGGGAAGATAAGTCGGTAGTTAGCTAGATATAGGTCTATAGTTCAGAGAAGTCTGGGCTAGTGATATGAAACATCAGGATATAGATGGTAACTGAAGCCGTGGAAAGGTTAGAATGATCTAGGGAGAAAGGATATAGCTAGGAAGAGAACACTGAAAAGGGAGTAACGAATATTCCACTTGGGAGGGGAGGTATTTTGTTGATTTAATTGTTTGAGAATTATGATATTTTGCTTGTACTAATAGTTAAATTGGAATGTTAAAATGAATTCAATAACATAAAATATAGAGAGTAGATTTAAATTTTTTTCAAAGCATCAGTAAAGGAATCTTTAAAGAGAAAATAAAATCTGGGCTTCTGTGGAGCTGGAGCTTTGCACATTATCAGTAAGTTTGGGCTTTATCTCAATTTTGGACATGACTAATAAAGGATTGTAAGTGTGTAAGAGATATTTTTAAAATATAGGACTTTCTCTTAACCCATAATGGGAAACCCCAAATTAGAGAAAATAGGTAGCAAAACTTCTTTTTCTTCACTTACCTTGAAATTTATGATCCAGTCCACTCTTAGTAGAATCATAATCATCAATCAGTCTTCGATTCTTGGTTGAATCAACATCTTCCAGGTTCAATTTATTATCATTTGGAGAACTTTTTACAGACTGTCTTTCCTTGTCATTCTTTTCCTTTTCTGTTATAGCCTTTAGCAGGTTCAAGTTATCAACAAAGGAATAATTGCTCTCACCTGGCTTGTTTTCTGGAAGAAAAGCCCCCAAGCCAGGCACATCCATTTTAGTTAAGCTTCTCATAGCCTACATTATTTAAATTAACATCAATGTAATTTCTTATTACCTGAAGGGTATGTTTTTTTAATCTTGTCTGCTTCTGCTTCAGCAATCTGTGAAAGAAACAGGAGATAGACCTGGTTTTAAATCATTACTCCACCACTTACCAAATATGACAGCTCAATAATTTAATCTCCATGGGATTTAGCTTTCTTGTTTGTAAGATGTAGTTAATAATTTCTATCTCAAAGTATGTCGTAAGGATTAAATGAGATAAAATAAAGGGCAGATGGTCTATAAATATTAATTCCCTCTCTGATAATATTGGTAAAAGATAAATCTCTGATAAAGAAATCTTACAATAGAATGGATGTGATGTTGAGCTTACTGGGTTATTATGCAGGCAGCTCTTTGTATTATACTGAACCCTCTATATTTAACTGTTGGGACATAAAAATTACCAAAATTATATTTCCCATCATAATTTCAATGTTTATTATTAAGCTCCTGAGGTTTGTGAATTCAAAATGGCTAAAAATTTGCAGCATAATTACATTAAATAATAATAACTAAAATAAAATGGAATAGCATTTATAATTTTACTTCTGACCTACCTGCTCATTCAAAGGTCTTTCTGCACTTAATTCTCTATTATGTAGGGGTTTGTCTAGAATAAACACACACAAATACAAATTTAATTGTTCATTGGAAAGACAATATGTCTCATTAAATAAAATCTTCAAAAAAAAGGAGAAATATTTTTGGATGACTGTGAAACAAAAATATATTAACAAAGATTATCAAGATTATACAATAACGATGATTATCAGTGTTGCCTTGCTTATTATCTTGGTGTATTTCCTGAGTTAATAGAATTACACTTTTTTTTTGACCAGAAATCTAACATATTGTTCTAACACTTGGTTTACCAGCGGTTTTCAACTAGACAGAGCATAGTCTGGATTGGTATTACTGGCACATTAAGAGCTTTCTTCATACACTGCACGTTTTATGAATAGAATATCTGAGAAAGGTTGTAAGATGACTAGGAAAAAAAAAACCCCAAACCGAAAAACAAGCCATATATTAGGCGGGAAAGCCACCCCCTCCCAATTTCAAAATAAGATCTTTCAAAACAACTTATGTTATTGTTCTATCACGTAAAAAGTGAGGGAGGAAAATCTGTCTTCTGGCTCTAAATTCGAACTGATTTCTCTGTCAATATGCACGGATATGACGTGATCAGAAAAAGAGGCAAGGTGATTTACAGCTCGCGGATTATACCAAGCTTTACCTTTTCGTGGCGAAATAAAAGGGAGGCGGGAAGAAAAGTGTCCACGTACCTTGGCTGCCTGCCGGTTTGGGGAAAGCTTGAATTGGGCTGCTGTGGAGCACCAACACCACAATCCAAGTGCCGGTCCAAAGGAACCCCATTCTTCCACGCTTGGCTTCAGAAACAGCCTGGCGCCGGGCTCCCGGAGCTATAGCTTTTGTTATGAATGAAAAGGAGGAGTAAAAACAGGAAGAGCTAGGAGGGCGGGCGCGGGGAGGGCGAGTGGCGGGGACTCGGAGCTGGTGGAGCTCTCTGGGGCTCCGGAGTAAAGGGATTAGAAAGACTCTGGGCGCTCGGGACTCAGGTCTTCAGGTGGAGGAGAGCGCTGTCCGCCCCGTGGGTGCTGAAGTTCCTGTGACGCGGAGCGGGCACCGGGTCGGCTAGGGCGTCGCCTTATTCTCGCTCCCTACTTGAGAGGAAGTGAGGATGGAAGCGCATGCTCCCTGCGAGCCAGAGGCGGGAAGGGGTGGCGTCAGCGACTCCGAAGCTACTCCAATCCCCACAGCGAGTGGAAGCGGGGAGGACGACAGAGTAGCGAGCGTATTTTCGGTGCCGCAGTCCTAGGGGTGCTCCTGCGCTCACGATCACCTGGATTGCTGTAAGCGTGCACATCGTTGTCGTAACCTCCCAAGTAAACGTTACCTCAGGGACCAAATGCCTTCTCTGCCCGTGCACCTTTCAAGGAAAGCTAGATAACCTTGTGCAAGGGGTTCTGCTTAGAGATTATTCTGGGATACCTTCTCCAGAAAGCCCTTCTTTCCATTCCACCTTCTGTACCTAAAAGGTAGATATAATTCTTATATTCTTAGAAAAGCCGTGCCTTTTGTGATTTGGGTTGACGTACCAGGGCTCCCTTGGTGCTCTTATTTGTGTCTTAGCTCTATGGAGTCCTTTGAATTGGAATATTTAAGGAACATTCTTTCAAATAGATCGCTGCAGCACACTCTCACTCTCCTAGATGAGGAAACAGAACAACAACAACAAAAATCATTGTTTGTTCCCCTAAGGGTGAATATCATCATCAGTCCAGGGTAGGTGAGCAATAGGGGCCAGTTGCAATCAAAAATTTCCCCTTCCTCACCGTGGGAAACCCCTCTTCAAAGAAAGAAAGGAAAGAAAAGAAAAGAAAAAAAGCAGCACTTTTTTTTTTTTTTTTTTTGCGGTACACGGGCTTCTCACTGTTGTGGCCTCTCCCATTGCGGAGCACAGGCTCCGGACGCGCAGGCTCAGCGGCCATGGCTCACGGGCCTAGCCGCTCCGTGGCATGTGGCACCTTCCCAGACCGGGGCACGAACCCGTGTCCCCTGCATCAGTAGGTGGACTCTCAACCACTGCGCCACCAGGGAAGCCCAAAAGCAGCACTTTTGTAAAATTCTTCCCTAGGATTCAATTATGCCTAAGGACTTGGTTGTTCCAGTGTTCCTTGAAGAGAGTGGGTAGTCATGAAAAGCATTTTTCATCATAACTAGGTCAGGGAGGTTCTTCCTATATTTTGAGAATATTCCCAGAAGCCTAAGATTATTGCATAAAAGGAGCTATCAAAAGACTTTAAAATGATGAATACAAGCAGCACTAATGTGAGCAGGGTGCTGAGTAAGCTGTTTAGTCTTTGATTTTTAAACAGAGCTTGGACCCTTTCCTTTGGACTGTGGCATGCTCGGAACTAGTCTGAATAATGACCAAAGAGGAGAATTCAACACAATCAGGCCTTTGATTTCTGCACCCCTGCTTTTCAAGGAGCAAGTTACTTGTTCAAGTACCTAAAAATAAACAGATGAATCTCCCTCATTCTGGAGGTCTTTGAATTTGGATATCACTCAAATACTTTCTTTAAGAATCTAAAGAGTACTTTTGATCTAACACCTACTTCAAAACAAATAGTGGTTTCTTGGCAGTGATGACATAGCATTAATATCCCAGTAGGCTGCATGAAAAAAAAATTGTCTCCCAATTTAAAATCCCAACCAAGTGAAGGGTAAATTTCCTTATTTTCCTCTTCTTTAAAACAGAGGTGGCAGGCTCTGTTTACCTTACAGTGTACATGTCTTGATCAAATCATTTTGATGCCAGGAATATTTTGACACAGCCTAAAAAATAAGTTATGAAGTGTTTTCAGCTTTTCAGAAACATTACCAAATATTAGGTGAAATAGCCAGTCACTGAGATTTACTCTATCGCCTCAGCCTCACTGCATCCTTTGTCCTGTCCTTAACTTACCTCTCCCCACAATGTATGTTTGCAGTTGGGAGGGACTCAGGATGGAATTAAGGGAAGGGATGGCTGTTGAGCAGGATGCATTGCTTGCCAAAAATGAAAAAGGTATTTGACTTTTCTCTGCCATTTGTACTCAAAGTGACTGTGTTAAATCTAAGAACATGTTCTGTTGCTGACCAAATGAGCTGTGGAACACTGAGTAAACTGTAAGTCATGAATTCATTTACATTCTTCAGTCTTACAGATGTTTCTGCCAGATGTAGTATAGGTCTACGAGCGGAGTAATCCTAAGTTTCATTTATTCATTCATTCATTTAAGAGATATTTATTGAGTACTCAAAATGTACCAGGTATTGAGATAATTGCTGGGTATACAAAGATAAGTGAGGTATGGTCACTGCTGGTCTCATAGCCTGAAAGAAAGGACTGTGATTATAACAAGCACCACCGCAACTATTTACTGAATAGGTTTCATGTGCTACACATTGATCTCACTTAAATGTAAGTGAAAAATAAACATGAGAGTGTGTTATGGGTTCCCTGTTGTATGTGCAGAGTTCGGGTGGGGTGCAAATAATGGAGTGAATGATCAGGAAAGGTTTCAAAGAGAAGATCTCTTTCCTTAATAATAAAAAATTAAAATATTTGATTATTTTGTGTAAGCACACTATAAACATTGAATAATATAAAAACATATGTTGAAGTTGTAAGACAAGTGTCATTGACACAGATCAGGTGATCATGAAATAGACAACATACAATGCACAGTGACTTTGTCAATGCTGCTTGTGTATGTGTGAACACACACATGGATTGATTGTTGTATGCTCATTCACTGGTATAGAAGATAGCTTTGTGCTGAGTCTTGAAGATAGAGATATTTGAACTTGTTTATATTTATTAGAGGAAAAATTTTATATTAATTATTATTGCATATTATATTACAGAAAATTTCAGACAAACACAAAAGGAGTAAAAATACTGAAACAAACTCCTTGAATTCATCACCTAACTTCAATAATCATTAACTCATGACCACTGTTTTTATTTTATATTCCCAACCAATGGATGATTTACGTGTAAAAATCCCAAACTTCATATCATTTCATCTACATGTATGTCAGTATGTTTACCTAAAAGATAAGGTTCTTTTTTGTCCTAGCATTACTGTAATACCTTTATCATATATCATAATAATAATATTCCTTTAGAATCATCACATATCTAGTCAGAGTTCAAATTTCCCCACTTGCCTTATAAATATTTTTACAGGTGGTTTGCTTGCACCAGAATCCAAATAAGGCCATATGTTGCATTTGGTTGGTATGTGAGAGACCCATATTAGTATAAGAGATTGCCAGGTTTTCTTTCCCCTCCCCAGACAAGTTAGTTGCTTCCTTAGAATACTGTGCACACTTCCAATGTAGCATGTATCCCATTGTGCTGCTTTTTGTACATGATTCTTTTCTCTTCATTTCAAAAATAATAAATATACACTGAAGGAAAAATTCTGAAAAGACAGTAAGCAAAAAGGAGAAAAATCATCTGATAGAGACAACCACTGCTAACTTTGGGCATATTTCCTTTTGGTGAAGGTTTTTCTAAGAAAATATTTTATACACATATTTATAAAATTGTATCTTTCACTGTAATCATCTCCTTACATATTTAACTGTCTATCCCACTAAATTGTGAACTCTTTAAGGGAAAGGATCTTATCTTGCTTACCCTTCACTTCTCAGCCCTACTTACAGCATCTGGAAATCCATTTGCTTAAGTAAATGAATGAAGTGGTTGCCTGTTTACCTTTGGTCTTCAAATGCTGAGACCATGATGGCTGTCCCACATTGGAGGATCATGACAGTCTTGCAGGGCCAGGAGCTGCCAGTTCCTTCAAGAGCTGTTAGTCACTCTGTCAGCATGATTATCCACTCAGCATTTTCTTTACAAAAGAGTAGTCTTGCAGAAGAGTATTCATGAAAGGCCTAAGAATAGAGAGCCAGAGCTGGCAAAGGCTCACACAGCTACAGAGCTATAGGAATGGATCCATTGCTGTTGAAAAGACTGACACAGAATGCCAACACTAGAGATGGCTACTGGTGTAGCTCAAAAGAGAAATGTGGAATCTGGAAATTCACCATCAGAGGAAAGTTGAAGTAACCAAGGATGATGGAAATGAGCAAATAAAAAGACTAAAACAAGGAAAGTAAAAACATGGAAATGAAAAGAGTATATGATTAAAGAAAATGGGCCCAAATGACAAGATGTGATAGGCCACCTACAGAGTGCAAAGTGCCAACACTGAATCTGAGAGTGGGAAGGAGGAGAAGGCAGCTGGATGGCAAAGATTTTTGTTGTTCACTTACCTTGTTTGTACCATGATTGAACCAGATTGTGTCAATCTCTTGCTCCAGAGGTCATGGGAGGAATGTGTGAGTCATACAAGGGCTCTCTCCAGAGATACAAGTGTAGAGCAGTTTCCCAGAAGGAATCAGGGTGAGGGTGTAAGGCAAACAAAAACAACAGATGCTCACTACACTGTAGAATGTAGTATTGATATTTAAGATAGATTAAACATTATTGAGTAAAAAAATCAGGTTGCCTATTAGCGGTATGATTCCTATTATAAAAATTGTGTGTGTGTGCCTGTGTGTGCTCGTAAATAGTGATTTGAAAATTTTATTTCCCACAATGTTTACAGTGGTTGCCAGGTTAGGATTTTTTTTCTTTGTTAATTAGGCAGTTCCGAATTCCTTGAATTTTCAAAATGCATACGTACTCGTTTTATAATCAGAAAAAAAACTCAATAAAGCAATATAATCTATATTCAATTCAATTCAATAGTTCAATTTTATATACTAAAAACATATTCTATTATGTTTCAGACAATTGTAATGAATTATCTCCTTCTGGGATATGAGAATAGATTGTGATAAGGTCAACAGAGGGGAAATTAAAATCTAGTACAAGGGTTGTTTTGTTTTTTATGACATTCTGCTACTATTTGAATGCCATTCTAAATGATTTTTACAGTGTGTGGTCATTGTTTATATTTCCTTTTTATTGTGACCTCCTTGAGGGGAGGGGCTGGTCAGGACTCATATTTTTATCTTGGTGCCTAGTATATTATAAGGAAGTCAGTAAATGTTTGTCTAATGGAATTTTATCACCTTATGAATCTATCCTTAGCAGTTCTCTAACATGCGGCTTGACACCTTTTCCCAAGCCACAGGTGTACCTCAAGTAGCCAAACTATGCCAGACACCATCCCTCTCTATCAGCCCTACCCATACCCTCCCTTTCCAGGGGCAAAGCTGCTAGATGGTCTGGGGCATGCTTGAGGTGGGCTAAGGCTTCCCAAGGACCCATCCTACACCCTCCCAGGCTCTACAGCTGGCCTCTGTGGCACCGGGAATTAGGAATAGGGGATTATTCCAGGTTTTTTCCCTGTTCTGTAGTACAGGTTTCGGGGTTGTGGGGAAGGAAGATAAAGGATACAACCTGGGATTCCTTTCAGTAGGGTGTGTTCTAGGAGGATTTGCTAAATTACTGAGGGCATGTGTTTCCTTGTGGATCTTCACAAGATACTAGTTGCAACATGTGCTCAGCTTGCATGAAGTCCAGGCCATTCTTGACTTCCTCAAACACAGCAGGCCTACTTCTGCCTCAGGGCCTTTGCACTTGCTGTTTTCTCTTCTTGGAATGTTCTTCTTCCCAGGGCTTAATCCCTTACACAGATCATATTTTTGCTAAGAATTCACAGTCTTAGGAAGGCCTACTGTCTCAGGTCGAGTTCCCTGGGAAACAGACTCTGAAATGGAGATGAGCAGGCAGGAAGTTTTTAGGGTATTCTCTTGAATCAATATCTATGGAAGGGAAAAAATGGGAAGGATTTACCAGCAGGAGAAATTGAGCCACAATACAATATCAGTGGAGGCTTCAGCCAACCCTACAAGGAGGTCTAAAGATGAGGTGGTCCTGGGCTTCCCCGGTGGCTCAGTGGTTGAGAGTCCGCTTGCCGATGCAGGGGATGTGGGTTCGTGCCCCGCTCTGGGAAGATCCCACATGCCGCAGAGCGGCTGGGCCCGTGAGCCGTGGCGGCTGAGCCTGCACTTCCGGAGCCTGTGCTCTGCAACGGGAGAGGCCACAACAGTGAGAGGCCCGCGTACCACACACACACACAAAAAAATAGACAAAGGACTTGAAGAAACATTTTTACAGATGTCCACTGCAATATTTAGGGAGTGAAATGTTATGATGTCTGTAATTTACTTTTTTAAAAAATCAGAAAAGGGACTTCCCTGTCGGCGCAATGGTTAGGAATCCACCTGCCAATGCAGGGGACACGTGTTCAAGCCCTGGTCTGGGAAGATCCCACATGCCACGGAGCAACTAAGCCCGTGTGCCACAACTACTGAGCCTGAGCTCTAGAGCCCACGAGCCACAACTACTGAGGCCACCTGCCACAGCTACTGAAGCCCGCGCGCCTAGAGCCCATGCTCCACAACAAGAGAAGCCACTGCAATGAGAAGCCTGCGCACTGCAACGAAGAGTAGCCCCCGCTCACCGCAACTAGAGAAAGCCCGCGCGCAGCAACGAAGACCCAACGCAGCCAAAAATAAATAAATTTATTTTTAAAAAAAGAAAGAAATATGCAAGTATGTATCATTAATGCAATGGAATTCTGATACTTCTAACAAAGTTAATCTAAGAGGATAAAATTAGGAAATATGTCTTCAATCTAAACATCTTTAAACAGCTAAGTGAGGTCACATCAATGGTGGAAACAGTGAAGACGTTCTTTGTTTAAAAATGCCTTTTGAGGGCTTCCCTGGTGGCACAGTGGTTGGGAGTCTCCCTGCCGATGCAGGGCACACGGGTTCGTGCCCCGGTCCGGGAAGATCCCACATACTGCAGAGCGGCTGGGCCCGTGAGCCATGGTCACTGAGCCTGCGCGTCTGGAGCCTATGCTCCGCAACGGGAGAGGCCACAACAGTGAGAGGCCCACATACCGCAAAAAAAAAAAAAAAAAAAAAAAAAAAGCCTTTTGAATAATAATGTTGAAAAGTGAATTATTAGTAAAACAAAAGGAGAGCTCAAAAGTAGCTTTCCAACTATGTATCTAATAAAAATAAGGCCACATGGTGGCACTATACCACCATCTTTCAAAACAGCAAAGACCTTTTAAAATTACATAAATGAACAAATATAAGAATTTTGAAAGGCATTCTGGATTTATGACTTTATGGATTATAAAACACTGCAGTTGGTGGTAGTTCAGAAACTTGTCTAATCTGAATGGAAAAGATGACCTCATCACACAGTTTCATATATTATGCTCAAAATCGACAGACAAGAGAGACAGCCAAAGAAAATAATGCTTATTACTATTTGATAGGTTGTGTAGTGCAGTAAGTAAATGATGTTTATGTAGTTTTGGGGACGGCTATTAAATAGCAAAAAGGGAAAAAAAAGATTTTTCCAAGAGATGATTGAATAAATTAAGAAGTATAAATAATTTTTAGCAATTCTGAGTTCTATGTTAAAGTACAGGTGCTGTACCAACTTCTGCAGTAGATATGTGCATGACAAAATAACAACCCAAATATTGAATTTTGTATTGTATTTCATAAAATGCTGTTCTTTTTTAAGTAAAGGGAATTTAAAATATATATAATCATTTAATTTTTATACCTGTGTAAAACTTTCATGCACATAAATTCACAAACCAGGAAAAGTCCTTTATCATATTTTCATCCCTACGTTGGGATCACAAAAACAGCAATTTTAACCATATGTTAAAAGTTAGAAGCATTGTATTCTTGAAATTCCAATAGAAGTCAACAGACAACAGTAAGAAAAAAGAAACTTGTTAATTTCCTGACATGCTGATCTAGCATTTCATAGTCCAGTTGCCTCCCCTGTGCTGTCCACCCAAAGATTTCTGTCTCATTTGTGGTATTTCTTTTTTTTTTAATTTACTTTTTTATTTTTGGCTACTTTGCACAGTGGCTTGTGGGATCTTAGTTCCCTCACCAGGGATTGAACCCGAATCCTGGCAGTGAAAGCACCGAGTCCTAACTACTGGACCACTTAGGAATTCCCCATTTCTGCTATTTCTTATCATTCAGGTGATCTGGGGAAGAAGAGGTACATAGATTCTGTCAGTAAGGTCAATGGCAAATCATAAACGAATAGCTATTTTATCCTACTTCTAGTCAAGCCATTGTTAGCTACACTCAAGAACAGATTCACTGTGAAGCTAATGAAGCATGCTTAAACTTGTACAAGCCCCTTCCAAGTCCCAGGGAAAAGCCCTAGCTTTTGTTCATATAGCCATATATTTTTGTAAAATTTAAATAAGTTTTAAAACACAATTGGTTTAGACCTTTGTCTTTGTACTTCAACTTCCCACCAAACTTCCCTTCAGGTTGGATGTTGGGTCAATGGTCACGGGTATTTCTGGAAGTCGGATGAATGTTCAGTAAGAAATAATATTGATAATTCCTTAATATCATCTAATACAGTGCTGCACAAAACGTGATGCGTGGATAATTATGCTGGCCCATAAACTGCTACCTGTCTGTGAAGAAATACGTAAAGACCTTATTTGTTGTACATCTTTGTTTCACTTCATTTTTCAAGTAATTAAATTATTTTATTTTACAAATGTAATGGCCTGCAATAAATTGGGCAAAAAAACCTTTTTCACTTGAAGAAACAATGATTAATACCCAGCCTATATTTAAATTTTCCCAGTTGTTCCCAGTATGTTTTTTATGGTTGGTTTGTTCAAACCATTTGATTATTATGTCTCTTAAGTCTCTTATAATCTAGAGCATCCTGTTCTCTCTCTTCTTTTTTCATGTCATTGAATAATTGCCTTGCAAAATTGTACCCCTTCTCCCTTCTGGTTTGTCTGATTACCTTCTCAACATTTTTTTCCAGTTAGTGGCTTGCTTTTTTCTTAACAGTGTCTCTTGAAAAGCAAAAAATTTTAATTTTGATAAAGTCCAATTTATGTTTTTTTTTTCTTTTATAGTTTGTGATTTTGGAATTGTATTTATATAGCCATGGGCAAACACAAACAGACAAAAAATAACCCTAAAAAAGAAGACAAAATTAAAACCCTTGAATCTCACACAGTTTAAAAAATCAACTCAGAATGGATCACAGACCTAAATGTAAAAGCTAAAACTATAAAAATTTGAGAAGAAAACATAGGTGAAATTTTTGGTGGCCTTGGAATTGGCAAAGATTTCCCATGGTGATTCTAATATGCAGGCAGGATTGAGAACCATCAGTAATTCCATTCCTGATAACAACTCTGGTTAATGCGATTTAAGGGGAAGTATCTCAGGTTGCAGTGTTTCTCAAATTTTAATGTACATACAAATCACCTAGTTACTTAAAAAAAAAAAGATTTAGTAGGTCTCAAATTGTCTTACCTCTGGTCTTCCAGTTATGTGAAAAAAATATGTTATTTAAAGTTTAAGCCACATTTAGCTGGGTGTACTGATACATTCATCTGAAAGTATCTTAACAGTCGTACTTTTATAATCCTGTTTTTAAAAAATTTAAAAGCAGTTTTAAAAAATTTAAAAACAGACACAAACCGTAAATGAACCCTAAGTGTGATGGGGCTGCTAAAAATAAGGAAACATTCTTTCAGACTCTTTCAATACTAGTGTCGTATCCAGGTTAGTTCTACTTTTCTTGGTCATACCACATCTAAATTATTCCAGTTTTGGCCTTACTTCTTAAAGTGGACATGGATAAACAAGAACACATGTAAGGATAGTGAAGAACTTAAATGGAAATTTTAGATTGGAGAAAGACTTTTTTTTAAATTTAAGACTTACTCTTTAATAACTAAATGTAAATATTGGAAGCATTGCCACATAGACTTACTTTGTCTAGATTCTAGAAGACAAAATGACCCAAGTCATACAGAGGCATAATTTGAGACCATATAACTGCAGGCATTTTAATGATTAGAGCTGTTGAATGATAAGAGCTCTTGTGAGAGAGAGAACTCCCTGTCCTTGGAGGTGTTCAAACAGCAGATGGTTGTCTTGCCATGAGGAATATTGTAACAAAATGGAAAATTACAGGAGATGACCACTAGGATGGCTTCAACTTTGAGATGCTCAGCTTCAGAGTAATTTTGCAGCTCCAACTCCATGCTGTGAGAGGCACAGGGCTTCTTCAGGCTTCATGTGACTGTTTTATTCTAGATGCAGAGATGACCTGGCTACAACATCTCTCAGCTGCTTTTAATCATCAGTGTGATGAATTCTGTAAAATGAAGGAGTCGGAGCAGGTGTCCTCCAAGGTTACTTTCAGCTGTAGCTTCCATTGGTAACATTAATATTCACTGCTAAACATCAGAGAGCAAGAGTAGATTACCGGTTTGTCATAAAAGGATACACTCAGGAACAGCCAGATGGAAGAGGTGCATAGGGCAAGATATGGGGAAAGGATGTGAAGCTTCTGTGCTCTCTGAGTGCACCACTGTCCCCAAATCTCGATGTGTTCACCAAACCAGAAACTCCTATAACCTCATTTTAAAAAACATTTATTTATTTATTTATGGCTGCGTTGGGTCCTCGCTGCTGTGTGCGGGCTTTCTCCAGTTGCGGCGAGTGGGGCCACTCGCCCCCACAGCGCGCGGGCCTCTCACTGCAGTGGCCTCCCCCACCGCAGAGCACAGGCTCTAGGCACACAGGCCTCAGCAGTTGCGGCACGTGAGCTCAGCAGTTGGGGCTCGGGGGCTCCAGAGCGCAGGCTCAGCAGTCGTGGCTTAGCTGCTCCATAGCACGTGGGATCCTCCCGGACCAGGGCTCGAACCCGTGTCCCCCGCACCGGCAGGAGGGCTCCCAACCATTGCGCCACCAGGGAAGCCCTAACCTCATTTTTAATGTCTACTAATTGAGTAGACATACGGTGGGTATATCATTTTTTTAAGGATTAGTTTCCTTGGTAGATTTCTAGGAGGGAATTTACGGAATCAAAGAATATGACTATTTTTATGGCTTCTGTTTATATTGCCAAATTTCTTTCCAAAGAGTTTGCATCAGACAACCTGTATACTGTCTTGACAAAAAATGCAAATTAATTTAGGCTAACATTTCTGATTTAAAAGGAAAGCAAATAATACCATATTTTTCATAAATAACATGATTGTTTATATAGAAAAACCAAAGGATTCTACTTTTTAAAAATGGAATAAGTGAACTTAGCAAGGTTGTAGAATACAAGGTCAATAGTTAAGATAGTTAAAACTCTATTGTATTTCTACATACTTGCAACAACTAGAAAATGATTTTTTTTTTTTTTTGCCCATTCTCATACTTGTACATACCCTTTTTTTTTTTTTTTTTTTTTGCGGTACGTGGGCCTCTCGCTGTTTTGGCCTCTCCCATTGCGGAGCACAGGCTCCGGACGCGCAGGCTCAACGGCCACGGCTCATGGGCCCAGCCGCTCTGCGGCACGCAGGATCTTCCCGGACCGGGGCACAAACCCGTGTCCCCTGCATCGGCAGGTGGACTCTCAACCACTGCGCCACCAGGGAAGCCCTACCCTTTATTCAAGTCACTTAAGTCATCCAAATATTATTCTTAGCTTTGGAGACGGTCTTTTAAACACTGAGACATCTTTACACCAAAAGATCATTTTAGAGAAAGAGGAGCCTGTTGTGCTTGAAGCTGGTACAGTGCGTTCAGCAGCACATGGTCTTCTTTGATATAGAGGTGGACCTTTCAAGCACCAAAGCCTGTGTCTTTCATCCTTTCTCACAGTATGAAGTGACAGGGTACATTTACCCAAGTCAGCACTGAATGTGTGTGTGTTCCTCGCCAGATACTGCTGCAATTTTAGTTACAATAATTCTGCAAAAGGTGGTTATTCTGCAAAAGACTTTCTTCGGAGGAACTAGAAATGAGCAATTAAAGGTCTTTTGTTGTTGTAGTAAATGGCCTAGACCATTCTAAACAGTAAAATCCATATCCGGTTGTTGGCTCAAAGTAGAGCTGTAAATTCCCAGCAGGATTTGTTTGGTTTTATTTATTTATTTATGATATAATTGACATGTAACATTATATTAGTTTCAGGTGTACAATATAATGATTCAATATTTGTATACATGGCAAAATGATGACCACAATAAGACTAGTTAACATTCATCACCATACATAATTACAGAACTTTTTTTTCTTGTAATGAGAACTTTTAAGATTCACTATCTTAGCAACTTTCAAATATGCAATACAGTATTATTAATTATAGTCACCACGTTGTACATTACATCCCCATGAGTTAGTTATTTTGTAACTGGAAGTTTGTACCTTTTGACTTCCTTCGCCCATTTTACCCACCCCACCCCCTGCCTCTGGCAACTACCATTCTGTTCTCTGTATCTATGAGCTTGGTTGAGGTTGTTGTTGTTCTTTTTAGATTCCACATGTAAGTGAGATCACACCATATTTGTCTTTCTCTGTCTGACTTACTTCCTTTAGCATAATGCCCTCAAAGTCCATCCATGTTATCACAAATGGCAAGATTTAATTCTTCTTTTATGGCTGAATAATATTCCAATGTATATATATACTACCTCTTTATCCATTCATCTGTGGATGGACACTTAGGTGGTTTCCATTATCTTGGCTGTCGTAAGCAGTGCTGCAAGGAATACATCTTTTCAAGTTAGTGTTTCTGTTTTCTTCAAAGAAATACTCAGAAGTAGAATGCTGGATCACATGATAGTTCTATTTTTAATTTTTTAAGGAACCTCCATACTGTTTTCCATA
Organism: Mesoplodon bidens; assembly: GCF_964165515.1. Taxonomy (NCBI): domain Eukaryota; kingdom Metazoa; phylum Chordata; class Mammalia; order Artiodactyla; family Ziphiidae; genus Mesoplodon; species Mesoplodon bidens. The sequence goes on along the minus strand of NC_138178.1, from coordinate 42,209,368 downwards.
GTGGCTGCACCAGTTTGCATTTCCACCAGCAGTGCGCAAGGGTTCCCTTGGCTCCACATCCTCACCAATACTTGCTTTTTAATAATAACCATTCTAAAAAGTGTAAGGTGATATCTCATTTCTGTTTTGACTTGAATTTCCCTCATGATTGGTAATGTTGAGCATTTTTCATGTGCCTGTTGGCCATCTGTTTGTCTTCTTTGGAAAAATGTCTTCAGATCCTCTGCCCATTTTTTAATCAGATTATTTGTTTCTTTGCTATTGAGTTGTATGAGTTCTTCACATATTTTGAATATTAACCCCTTATCAGACATATGATTTGCAAATATTTTCTTCTATTCAGTAGGTTGCTTTTTAATTTTATTGATGGTTCCTTTTGCTGTGCAGAGCATTTTAGTTTTTAAATTTTTAAATTTAAAATTAAAAAATTTTTACTTTTGTTGCCTTTGCTTTTGGTGTCAAATCCAAAAGATCATCGCCAAGACTGCTGTCAGGGAGCTTACTGCCTATCTTTTCTTCTAGGATTTTTATGGTTTCAGGTTATACATTCAAGTCTTTAATCCATTTTGACTTAATTTTTGTATGTGGCATAATATTGTGGCTCTGTTTCATTCTTTTGCATGTTGCTGTCCAGTTTTCCCAGCACCAGTTATTGAAGAGAATATTCTTTCCCCATTGTATATTAATTATTGGCTCAATTGTCAAAATTAATTGACCATATATGTGTACCTTTTTTTCTAGGCTCTCTATTCTGTTCCACTGGTTTATTGATATGTGTCTGTTTTTATGCCAATACCATACTGTTTTCATTGCTATAGTTTGAAATCAGGGAACATCGGGCCTCTAGATTTATTCTTCTTAAAATTGAAAAAAAATTAAATACAATTTATAACAGCATCCAAAAAAATATCAAATGTCTAGGAATATATCTAGTGAAATGTACAAGATCCCTCTGCTGGAACTGCAATACATTGCAGAGAGAAATTTTAAATGACCTAAATAAATGAGAAAGGCCATGTTCATGTATTAGTATTAGTACTGTTGAAATATCCATTCTCCCCAAATTGACCAATAGATTCAGTGCAGTCCTAATCAGAACCCCAGCAAGCTCTTTTGAAGAAATCAGTAAGCTTAGTTTAAAATTGATTTGGAAATGCAAACGAATTGAATCATCAAAACCATCCTGAAGAAAAAACAAAGTCAGAGTTCTTACACTACCTGAGTTTGAGACTTACCATAGAGTTATATAATCAAGACAGTGTGATAGTGACTTAAAAATAGATGTATATCAATGGAACAGAATAGAGAATCCAGCAAAAGACCCAAGGTGCCAAGTCAATTCAATAGAAAAATGAAAGTGTTTTTTTAAAAAATGGCACTGGAACAACTGGGTATGAGTATCAAAAAAATTAGATCTTAACTCTTATCTCACTTCATACATAAAAAGTTAATTCAAAATGAATAATAGACCGCATGGTAATAACTGGAACTATAAAGCTTTTAGAACTGCACTGTTCAATACAGAAGCCACTAGCTACATGTGACTAGTGAGTACTCAAAATGTGGTTAGTCCAAAATGAGATGTGCTGTAAATGTAAAATACATACTAGATTTCAATGACTCTATATGAAAAAAAAGTAAAAATCACAATCAAATTTTGTATTGATTACATAGGTTATGTAAGAAATATTATTAAAACCAACTTCACTTGTTTTATCTTAAAAAAAAGGAGACTCTTAGGACATTTAAAATTACATATATGGAGTCTAGAAGCAAAGACGTCGTGGTAGCAATGAGCACACCTAATGCTCAAATCTTGGTTTCTAACACCATTCTTTAATAAAAGGATCCAGGGCACCCTAGAGAAGTAGGGATTCTAAAACTGGGGCAGGAAATATACAAGACAAGCCTGGACCATCTCATAGCACTAGGAAGTAAGAAAATGCTCAAAACAAATAATAAAAACTCTACACTGATGGGATGCACCAAACGGACATGGGAGTCAACTGAAAGAGCTCCCAATGGCCAAAACTGAAACAATCTGAGAAAAAAAAGGTATTATTGGGTTATAATCCAAAGTATAAAATAAATATCCAAGAGTTCATACTGATATAAATAAATGATTGATTGAATAACTAATAAATGTGAGAGAAGAGACAAGTTCTCCCTTGGAGGAGAATTGAATATAATTTATGCAGATACTGCACCCTCAAGGGGAGGGAGCATCACTCCTTATGCCTTAGATATGGGCTGCACACAGTAACTTACAAAGAGTATATTACTCAGTCATAAGAAGGAGTGAAGTACTGACATAAAACATGGATGCACCTTGAAAATGTTATGCTAAGTGAAAGAAGTCAGACCCAAAAGACCACATATTGTACAATTCCATTGATATGATTGTCCGGAATAGGTAAATCCATAGAGAAAGAATGTAAATTAGTGGTTTCCAGGGACTTGGAAGAGGGGAATATTTGGAGTGATTGCTAATAGCTACAGGTATCCTTTGTGGTGATGAAAATGTTCTGGAGTTAGATAGTGCTGATGGTGGTACAATTTTGTGAACATACTAAAACACTGAGTTGTACATTTTAAAAGAATGAATCTTATGGTATATGAATTATATATCAATTTTCTAAAAGTAAAAAGAAACTTGATTCCTGGGCCCCCATTTTAGCCAACTGAAAATAATCTTTGGGGGTGGGCCCCAGGCACCTGTCTTATTTAAAAGCTCCTTAAGTAATTCTAATGTGTGACTAAAGATGAGAACTAACAGTTTAGACCAATAATATTCACAATTAGAGCTCCTGGGGTGAAAAAAGTTGGGTTTGCCAGCAAAGAAGTTGGTTGAAGAATGGCTGCCAGAAGGCAAGCAGCCGTGTCTGCCACAGTGTAATAGCTTGGATTATGTTTCAGATAGAGCTTCTCTCCTCATTGGATACCTGAATATTTATTGAATACCTACTATGTGCTGGTGTTGAGTTTATGGTGATGAAGAAAATATGGTTCCTGCCCTGATGGAGCTTAGCGTCGTGGGGGGACTAGCTGTTCTAGTGGAGAGAAGAGTAGCTAAGGTAAGGAGGCAGGAAAAATTCAAGAAATAAGGGAGTTGGGGGTGGGTATATCCAAGGCATGAAAAAGGGATGGTTTGGGCTTTCATGAGGTTTTAGGACCTTCAGAACACCAGGTCAGGTACATAAGGTAGTCCTGAGGCAGTAATATAACTCTGATTACAAAATTAAGATCTAACCTTGAAGAGTACTCCTGGACATTATCTTTAATTCCATAGGGAAAAGTTTAATTAAAGGAGTTTTATAGCCTGTGGTTGGTATGCAGAACTCTATATGTTGTATGTTTTTGTGGGGGCTGCCTGGAATTGGCTTTGCAGTCTCTGAGGCTATTCTTTATACTTCAAAACTTTATATCATCATTAAAGAAGACAAAGTAGCAAAGATAGGTTTACATTTGGTGAATTCTTGGAAAGATTTTAATGACAGCTAAATGACATACAAAGATAAGATTAGCCATCCTGAGAAATCTCACAGGAGAAACTCATTTCCTTTGCCAAATATTTATTAAGATTCTACAATGGAAACATGGGTAAATATGTAACATACTATTTATTGATATTATAATACACGGTATAATCTTATTTATATTTCTAGACTTTAAGGCCATCTTCTGTCTCTCCATCCCTGACCAATCCCCTGACCTCATTTCTGGATGCCTACTTGCACCTGAATGACCTATAAGCATCTCGGGTACCAGATGGAACTACTCAATCCCCTTCCACCCTCATTCCTCCTGTATCTCAGAGGACGTTAGCCAACTGTCCACTGAGACACTGAGGGTCATATTTGACTCCATCTTAACCCCCCACAGCTCACCAATCATTTTCATTCTGTTTATCCAATCCATCTCCCTCCTCTCCATCTCCCACACTGCCCTAATTCAGGCCACCATCATTCATACATAGATTAATTCAGTATTTTTTGAGCATACACCATTCATGTGCCATTCATGTTCTAGGCTTTGAAACAAACTCTTAGTAAACAAAACAGTCAGTGAACATCAGTGAACAAAACTGACAAACATCCTGCCTTCCTGGAGCTTACATTCAAGTGGAAAGAGAAAATAAATAAAACAGATAAGCAAAATATATATTGTTAGAAAGTAACAGGTGCTTAGGAGAAAAAATAAAGCAGGTAGAGGGATATGATGTTTGGGGTGGGATTGAAATGCCCCAATGAGAAGGCGACTTTAAAAAATTATTTATTTATTTATTTATTATTTGGTTGCACCAGGTCTTAGTTGCGGCAGGCGGTCTCCTTAGTTGCAGCATGTGGGCTCCTTAGTTACGGTGGGCAGGCTCCTTAGTTGTGGCATGCAAACTCTTAGTTGCAGCACACATGTGGGATCTAGTTCCCTGACCAGGGATCGAACCCGGGCCCCCTGCATTGGGAGCATGGAGTCTTATCCACTGCGCCACCAGGGAAGTCCTGACAAGGTGACTTTTGAGTAAACATTTGAGAAGGAAATGAGGAAGCTAGCCCTGGGGATACAGGGGGCACCTCCAGATGAAAAAGTACATGAAAAGGGCCTGGGATGGGATGGTGCCCAGCCTGCTCCAGGACGGCAAAGAGGTCAGTGTGGCCACAGTAGAGTGAGGAAGTGAGAGAGGAGTAGAAGGGAATGGAGTGAAGTTAGAAAGTTAGTAAAGACAAGATCCCGTGGGTCATAGTAAGGAGTTGGGGTTTTGTTGCAAGTGATAGGGGAACCATCACAAAGTTTTGAGCAGAGAATGACAGAATCTGACTCACTATTTTAAAATAAAAGGATCACTTCGGCTGCCATTTTGAGAACAGACTGAAGTGAGGAAAGCATAGAAAGAGGAAGAGAAGTGAGGCTGTTGTAGAACCTAGTAGAGAGCCTGTGGTGGCCTGGACCAGGGTGGTAGCAGTGGAAGTTATGAGAAATGACCACATTCTGGATGTATTTTGAAGGTAGAGCCAACAGAATTTGGTGACTAACACAATGTGAGGTGTGAGAGAGAAGTCAAAGATTACTTAAGCAACTGGAAGGATACAATTGTCAGTTGAGATGGGAAAACTGCAAGAGAAACAGGTGTGTGTGTGTGTGTGTGTGTGTGTGTGTTTGGTGAGTGACTCTCAGAAACTCAGTTTTAAGACATGATAAGCTTGAGATGGGGACTTCCCTGGTGGTCCAGTGGTTAAGAATCCGCCTTCCAATGAAGGGGACGCAGGTTTGAGTCCTGGTCGGGGAACTAAGATCCCACATGCTGTGGGGCAACTAACCCTGCGTGCTCTAGAGCCTGCACACCACAACTAGAGAGCCTGCGTGCCACAAGTACTGAGCCCACGCACTCTGGAGCCCACACACCACAACTAGAGAGAAGCCCACCACAACGAAAGACCCCACATAAGCCACGAAGAGCCCACATGCCGCAACTAAGCCCTGATGCAGCCAAATAAATAAATATTAAAAAAAAAAAAAGCTTGAGATGCCTTGTTAGGTATCCAAATGGAGGTGTCCAGCAAGCTGCTGGATATACAGGTCTTGAGTTCAGAGGAGAAATCTAGGCTGGGGATGTAAATTTGGAAGCTGATTGCATATGGATGGTATTTAAAGCCATGAAGCGGAATGAAATCGTCATCTCAGTGTAGATTGAAATGCGACAAGACCTAACTAAGCTCCGAGGCTCTTAAACACTTAAAAGTGAGATAAAGAAGAACCAGAAAAAGAGATCAGTAGGAGCAGCCAAAATGATAGGAAAAAAGCCAAGGAAGTGGACACCAGTGAAGAAAGTATTCCAAGGAAGAGAGAGTGATCAACTTAATAAATGTTGCTAGGTCAGATAAGATGAGAAGTTAACCTAGGAATTAGTAACCTAGGAATTAGTAACACTGTTCTCAATTAGACCTTGAGAACAGTCTCAGTTTGAAGACTGGAGTCAAACCTGACTAGACAGGTTCAAGGTGGAATGCGGGGAGAGAAATGGGAAACAATGAGTAGAGACATATCTTCCACTGAGTTTTCTTGTAAAGGAAAGAGGGAAAGGAGTAGGAGCTGAAGAGGGAATTGGGGTCCAGAGTGGCTTTTTTAAAGATGAGGGAAATACAGGATATTTATTTGTAGGTTGATGGGAACAATCTGGTAGAAAGCAAAAAAAAAAAAAAAAAAAAAAAAAAATTGATGTAGGACAGAGAGGTAAAAATTGCTGGAGCTGTGCTCTTGAGTAGGTGAGAGGGTTCAGATCTAGCTAGGGCACAAGCAGACAGGCTGGCCGTAGCATGATCTCTTCATCCTCCATAGTAACAGGAGGAAGGCTCAGTGTTTGAGTATAGGTGCTAGGAGATGGGAGATGGTAGGTGGCTTGTGAAAGTCATCTTGTCATTGCTTAAGTTTTCACAGTGGATAGGAAGCAAGGTCATCAACTGAGAGTTGAAATAATGTTGCTATAAACAATTTAGTATGTGCCTTTGGAAACACATTTCTTTCCCTGTCTGTTGTGGATACATCTAGGGGTAGAAATGGTGGATTATACAGGATGCAAATGGAACCAAAGAGAATTTTTTAGGATTAAATTCGTTCTGATTTTAAACATAGAAAATACAAAAATTTTAAAGCAGTAAATAACAATCACCTCTCCTAGAAATAAATATTATTAATATTTTAATATATTAATTTTCAGTATGATTAATCCTAGGAGGAAAGTAGGAGTAAATTTTATGTACAGTTTGATTCCAACTGTAAAAATATACTTAGAGGGGGCTCCCCTGGGGCTCCCCTGGGGCTCCCCTGGTGGCGCAGTGGTTGAGAGTCCGCCTGCCGATGCAGGGGACACGGGTTCGTGTCCCGGTCCGGGAAGATCCCACATGCTGCGGAGCGGCTGGGCCCGTGAACCATGGCCGCTGAACCTGCGCGTCTGGAGCCTGTGCTCTGCAACGGGAGAGGCCACAACAGTGAGAGGCCCGTGTACCACACACACACACACACACACACACACTATATATATATATATATATATATATATATATTTTTTTTTTTTAGAGAAAAATGGACCAGAAAGGAATATAGTATGCTAACAGATTATGCTAATAAAAATATATGTGACTTTTTCTCTATTAAAAATTTTGCAATCTGATATTTTTAACGAGAAAAATTAACCTTATAAGCTTTTAAAAAGAAGCTATTTGTTGAAGCAATCCTCAAAATAAACTTCTAGAAATACCATACCAATGTACTGACCTAGTAAGTATTTGCTGAAACAATCCTACCTCTTTCCATTCATGTGACACTGGACATCACTTTATAGGATTGGGTTTACATGGAAAGTACTCTTGAAATAACAGAAGGTATTTATTTCCTCCCAGATATTCTACCCAACATTTAGGAAATACTGCCACCCAGTGGATGGTAGGAACTTAGTTTTGGTTCCTGTTGCTTTAATTCTGTATAAAAAGTCAATAGACCAGGCAAAGGGTGTGTGTTTCTGGGGAAACTTTGGGGGCTTGGGTTGAACCAGGAGGGTTAACTCAGACAGCTGCTCATGAATTTGTGAGCCAAGGAGGAAAGATGAAATCCCACCTAGGAGGGAGGCTGAAGTGGAAATCTTCAAGGGACTGAATTGTACATGTAGTATGCTGAGTAATGCATCCTGATTCCAATGTTAGAATCTATCCTAAGGAAATAATCATGGATGTGCAAAGATTATGTGTGTGTGTGTGTGTGTGTGTGTCATTTTTTTTTTTAAATTTATTTTTGGCTGCGTTGGGTCTTTGCTGCTGCATGCGGGCTTTCTCTTGTTGCAGAGAGCGGTGGCTACTCTTCGTTGTGGTGCGCGGGCTTCTCTTTGCGGTGGCTTCTCTTGCTGCGGAGCACGGGGTCTAGGCGGGCGGGCTTCAGTAGTTGTGGCTCGTGGGCTCTAGAGAACAGGCTCAGTAGTCGCGGCCCACCGGCTTAGTTGCTCCGCGGCATGTGGGATCTTCCAGGACCACGGTTTGAACCCGTGTCCCCTGTATTGGCAGGTGGATTCTAAACCACCGTGCCACCAAGGAAGTCCCGATGTGCAAAGATTTAACGTTGATGTTTATCGTGGTTTTTTAATAACAAGAAAGACAAGAATGTATATGTCCCATAATTGAGGATTAATTGAATAAATAATAATACACTTCTGCAATTAACTATGCTTTGACCATTAAAGTGATATTAAAAATGTGTAGTGACAGGAAGATGTTTAAGATCTATTTTTTAGTGAAAAATGCAGATCAAAAGCAGCATATATCACACACAGCTAAAAGACCACAAATACATCAACATTTTAATAATGACAATAATAATTAACATATATTCAGTGCTTACTAGGTGACAGGTAGATTAAAATAGCTACCTTGGACCCACCTAGTCTTTCCTTCTCTAACTTAATCCTTCTAATGCTTCCCTCTGATTCCATTCCTGTCCTTTTTTGGGCCTTAGACCTCTTTGGCAGCCTGATCAAGCATATGGACTCCAAAAGAATGCTTTTAAATGCATAAAATAAAACACATTGCATTAAACAGGAAACAAGTTACTTTGAAATACCATTATTAAAGTATCTAAAGAACACATTTGTGATATAGTGACATGTATATAGAATATACATGTAATATATATTATATATTAAATAATATATCTATATTATATATATTTATCAGTACACTAAATAAGATGTAGTAGAAGGTATAGTAATAATTTCTAAGTGGAAATATTAATGTGATATTTCAAGATAATTAAAACAACTGTGATTTGATATGGAAATATTTGTGATTTCTGTTGGTGACGAAGTCATTGTGTTTTGTTGACTATATTCATAACTGAAGGAAATGTTAAATTGCAAGTAAAACCTAGTGACAATAAAGACAGTTTCTTTTTCCTATCCGTGCGATGTAGGTTAAGAACTCTGGGCCCTCCAGTCTATTATCCAGCCAGCTGTCAGAACATGCCAGTTCGTTTTCAAACCCCCTAAGTGGCTTCCCATCTCATTTAAAATCTTTAACCTAAGAAGATGTGGCCCGCAGTTTCCTTTCTGCTATCATTTCCTGCCATTTCCTACCAGTCCCCTTCTCCTTCCCTGCCCTCCAGCCACAGTGTCGGTGCAGTTCTTTGAATACAAGCCAAGCATAGTCCTAACCTTTGCTTTTGCTGTTCTCTCTGGCAAAACATTCTTCCCTTACATATTGGTAGGACCTGCTCCCTTAGATCAGGGGTTGACACTTTCCATAAAGGGCCAGAGAGTCAATATTTTTAGGCTTTGTGGTCCATATCATCTCTGTTGCAACTACTCGACACTGCTGTGATAGTACAAAAGCAACCATAGGGGCTTCCCTGGTGGTGCAGTGGTTGAGAGTCCGCCTGCCAATGCAGGGGACACGGGTTCGAGCCCTGATCCGGGAAGATCCCACATGCCGCGGAGCAACTGGGCCCGTGCGCCATAACTACTGAGCCTGTGCGTCTGGAGCCTGTGCTCCGCAACAAGAGAGGCCGAGATAGTGAGAGGCCCGCGCACCGCGATGAAGAGTGGCCCCAGCTCGCCGCAACTAGAGAAAGCCCTCGCACAGAAACGAAGACCCAACACAGCCAAAAATAAATAAATAAATTTATTAAAAAAAAAAAAAAAAAAAAAAGCAACCATAGACGATACATAAATGCATGGGTATGGATGTGTTCCAATAAATCTTTATTTTTGGACACAAACTTGAATTGCATATGATTTTCATATATGTGATGTTTTTCTTTCAAGAAATTTAAAATCATTTACAGATATAAAAAGCATTCTTAGCTCTTGAGCTGTACAAAACAGGCAGCTAGCTAGTCAAATTTGGTCACAGTCCACAGTTTGCTGACTGCTGCCTTACTTATATCTGTCAGGTCTCTGTTCATATGTCGCTTCTTTGGAGAGGTTTTCTCTGGCCACTTAATCCCAAACAGGCTTCCTCTTCTCTCTCTATTCCTTTACTTTGCTTTATTTTTATTCATTGAACTTCTCCAGAGCCAACATATATTTTTATTTGCTTATTTCCTATCTTCCTTCTAGAATATAAGGACCATAAGGCAGGACCTTGGTCTTTTTTTTCAGTGCTGTACCCCTGTCAGTATGACAGAAACTGGCACAAAATAAAATACTCAAATACTTTTTGAATGAATAATTTAGTGCTGGTGTGATATTGTGATTTATAATAAGAAATAAATATTTAGTCTTTATTTCCTGTTTCTGGCACAGAGCTCCTCAAACCTTTGGAATTTCTTAAGTAATGAGAGTGACAAAAGTGTCTCTCTCTCTTTTTTTTTTTGGCCATGCCACGCGGCATGCAGGATCTTAGTTCTCTGACCAGTGATGGAACCTGTGCCCTCTACAGTGGAAGCATGGAGTCCTAACCACTGGACCGCCAGGGAGTTACCAAAAGTGTCTTTTATTACGTTAATGAAGTGGCTTTAGGACACAACTAAATATGGGAGTTGGTTGCCAAGAGAACCGTCATTAGAAGGTTGAAACTTTCAGTCCCGCCCCCCTGGCCTGGGGGTAGGAGGGTATGGGGGTGGGAAAGGGGCTAGAGTTTGAATAAACATCAATGGCCAATGATTTACTCAATTGTGTTAATGTAATGAAGCCTCCATAAACCCCCCAAAAGGACGGTTTTGAGAGCTTCTGGTTTGGCACACACATGGAGATTGCAGAGAGTGCTGATTCCCAAAGGGAGCATGGAAACTCTGTACCCTTTTCCCATACTTTGCTCTATGTTTCTTTTATCTGGCTGTTCCTGAGTTACATCTTTTATGGTAAACTGGTAATCTAGTGAGTAAACTGGTTTCCTAAATTCTGTGAGCTGTTCCAGCAAATTAATAGAACCCAGGGAGGTGGTCGTGGGAACCTCTGATTACAACCCGGACTTCTGATTGGCCTCTGAAGAAGCGAGGAAGTGCACTCTTGTAGAACTGAGCACTTAATCTGTAGGGTTTGATGCTATCTCAGGTGGACAGTGTCAAGACTGAGTTGAATTGTAGGACACTCATCTGGTGTTGGAGAATTGCTTGGTTGTGTGGGAAACCCCCTACACACACACACACACACACACACACACACACACACACACCAGATTTGGGGGCAGAACCTCTTAGCCGGTCATCTCTCTATGATGTTACTTACTAGAATTAGGATTTCTTTTAAATTGTGGTAGCCAGAATTGGAAATTATTCCCGAGGTACAGTCTGAATCAATGCAGAGTAAAATAAAATGATGCTTCTATTAATACAGTGGTTTTCTGTAAAACTGTATTCAAATGGGAATTTTGGCAAATCAGATTTCTCCAAAACTGTACTTGTAATTGATGTTTTTTGAACCTCTATCTAATTCTCTATACTTATATTATTGGTTTAGTTTTGTACTTTAGTCTGTTTAAATCATTTTGTACTTTGATAGCCCCTGCCCCAGCTATCCTGGCCAGCTACAAATTTGACAACATTTAATATCTTCCTTCAAACCTTTCAGAGTAAGGAAGAGAGGGGTACTGACGCCACATGACTCTTCCAGGTGGCTGGAGGGCCATCAACCCACACTTGCAGGATGTATCTTGTAGGTTATCCTTTAGGCCAGGGTTACAGGGAAGTCCTCCACACAAGAACTAGGAGTGGAGGGAAGGAGGGACTTCAGATAATTCAACCGAAAATCAACAGCTGAGATATTCAAAGCATATTCTTTTTTTTTTTTTTTTTTTTTTTTTTTGCGGTACGCGGACCTCTCACTGTTGTGGCCTCTCCCGTTGCAGAGCACAGGCTCCAGACGCGCAGGCCCAGCGGCCATGGCTCATGGGCCCAGCTGCTCCGCGGCATGTGGGATCTTCCCAGACCGGGACACGAACCCGTGTCCCCTGCATCGGCAGGCGGACTCTCAACCACTGCGCCACCAGGGAAGCCCTCAAAGCATATTCTTGAAGAGGGAAATGCCTAAGATTAACAGTATGTCTAAAGAGAGGATGTGTCAATCATAAGGGTGTGGCATCAGCTGTGGAGAAATAGAGGAGAATCCCTGAGGCCAACATCAGCCTTACTCATCCAGACTTTTGTCAAGCCTCCTGATAGAATATCTCTGTTCAGAGTTGGATATTTGGATCACCTAACAAACTCCCTTTGTTTTATCTGATTCCCATCTTATAAAGACACTTTCTGAAGATTCAGCTTCCTGTGTAATAAATCCACAGGGAGAGAATAGGTTGCTATGATTGACCCCACTGTCTGGGCTTTTTTTCTATGTGTAATGCATTTCAGTATAGCACTGTTAAAATAATAAAAAGTGTTTGGTTTTAATCATCAGTTTCTCATGGATTTTGTAAGCATGAAGAGATGGAGTTTCTGAGCAGGCCAGGCTGAAGGTCAGAATCTCAACAATGGTGAATTTACCAAGGAATCTGCCATTTTGCAAAGACCAAGTGGAATCTTGATCAGCATGTATATTTTGGTATGATAAGTCAGTAAGGGTTTTGTCAAATTTCTCTCTGAAACAAAATAAGTTATTTATGGCATTAGTTATGCTACTGAAAAGTAGACATTAAGTAAATTTGACATGATTTGTTCTTAGTGAGCCCCTGCTGATTCCTGATAAATATGTTCCTTCAAAGAATTGCCACAAGATATGTTTCATTATCTATTAAAGACTTTTCTAGGTTTACTAGTTTGTAGTTTTTGGTATCCCACTATCCTCTTTAGATAATTAAGATAGTATCTGCCTGCATTAAACCTTTTGGCATCTCTCACTAAGAAGCAAGTTTGAGTCATAAAATGCAGTTGCCTTTTTATGGAATTAGAAGTGTCCTAGAGAAGTTTATTAAGGATCCAAAGAATATATCTATGTATATCTATATCAATATCTATACCTATATCTATCTAGATAACTATATACACACACACATATTTATTTGTTTGTTGTTGTTTGTTTTTTGAGGGATGCAATCAAGAACAATGATCAGGTATTTGTTTCCAAGATAGACAGATCTGGTTTGACTCATAGCTCATATATGTGTCACCTTAGGCAGCCATAACCTCTCTAAGCCCCATTTCCTAATCTGTAAGAGGGAATTGCTATGGTGATTACATGAAGAGATTTTTTTTAACTTTATATTGGAGTATAGTTGATTTTACAATGTTGTGTTAGTTTCAGGTGTACAGCAAAGTGATTCAGACATACATACACATATATCTATTCTTTTTCAAATTCCTTTCCCATTTAGGTTATTACAGAATATCGAGTAGAGTTCCCTGTGCTATATGGTAGGTCCTTGTTGGTTATCTACATGAAGAGATTCTTGTAAAGTGCTTAATATAACACCTGGCATAGTAGCTATCACCATCATTACCATCATCATCATCATCTCATCATTGTTAATGGAAATACTAGCTAGCCCCTCATGAATTGGTCTCCCAGGGCAATCAATATCCTGTGAACTGGACTTCCCTGGTGGTCCAGTGGTTAAGACTCTGCATTTCCAATGCAGGGGGCATGGGTTTGATCCCTGTTCGGAGAACTGAGAGCCCGCAAACAGTGCGGTGCAGCCAAAAAAAAAATAAAAATCTTGTGAACCACTATAGAGTGCTTCACAGGCCAAAAGTTTGATTTCTTTCTGTCAACTTTGTGATTGAGTTCAGAAGGAAGAACTCACACAAACACAGGGTTCACAAGTAACTGCCTATTTATGTATTCATTTGTAATCACACACACGCAAAAATAGCTGCATCAGTATTCTTTCCTTCTATATAATACAACTGGGAAGTCAAATTATCTGTGAAAGTGGTTTACTGGGTATGGGATCATTGTTCCTTCCACTGGAAACACCCCTTCCCCTGTAGGCATCTAACTAGGTTAAGGCTTTAGATATACCAGTAGAGTTGCACTCACTGGAGACCACTGGTCACTCATTTAGACCTTAGTGCTTAGTGTGAATGATCTCCACAGATCGTTGATCTCAGCTATTGCAGGTACATTTTTATAATTTCATTTTTAGAGGAAACTTTAGGCTGTGGAGGCAGATCATTGTCTTTCATTGTTCATACTTTATCTTTTTAAGTTCTGAGGGTCTAAGCTTTGAAATGCTTCTTGTGAGGCTAAAATCAAAGACTGTATGCCTCTAGGGGCTCTAGGGGAGAATCTGTTCCCAGATTTTTTTGTATTCTAGAGGCTGCCCACATTCCTTGGATCCCTCTGCCCCCTGCTTCTATTTTAGCTTCTTTCTGGGCTCTGACACATCTGCCTCTCTTTTATGCCTGAAAATCTTAAATCATGAAAAAGATACCCCCCACAAAAAAAAGAAAAAAAAGAAAAAAAAAAAAGAAAAACAGAGGTCACTGGGACTTGCCATTCAGAAATAAGCAGCAACATATTTCTACTGACCTATAAATCACCCTCCAGTCTTGAATTTCATCACTATCCTACAAAAGGTTACGGAATTATCTCAACATTTCTCAAACTAGGGACTTCCCTGATGGCACAGTGGTTAAGAATCCGCCTGCCAATGCAGGGGACACGGGTTTGAGCCCTGGTCCGGGAAGATCCCACATGCCGTGGAGCAACTAAGCCCGTGTGCCACAACTACTGAGCCTGTGCTCTAGGGCCGGCAAGCCACAACTACTATGACCATGAGCCACAACTACTAAAGCCAGTGCATCTAGAGCCCGTGCTCCGCAACAAGAACAGCCACTGAAATGAGAAGCCTGTGCACCGCAACAAAGAGTTGCCCCCACTCACTGCTGCTAGAGAAAGCCCGCGCACAGCAATGAAGACCCAATGAAGCCAAAATAAATTAATTAAAAATTTTTTTCTCAAACTATACAATATGTGTAGAGAACAACATGATTGTTTCTGCTGTATCATCTCCTAAAACTAAATTTGGGAAGCAATGTTAAGACCAGAATACTTATATTTCATTCCAAAAATCAACTAGGAATATTTATTCCTAACAGTAAAGTGATATGATATTCTGTGGAAAGAAGTGTTTGGGTTTTTTTTTTTAATAAACTAAATACATAAGGCTACAATAGGTCCTTATCTACAAAATAATTTATAGGGTATAGAGTGTCTCAAAATAAGAATGTTGTGTGAAGAGCCCCTTTTAAATTTGTCCTGCATTTTGATCCAACATAACCAATGGTGATTTGTTTGCTTTCATTGTGATAGTTCTCCAACAGCCTTTTCTGAATAAATCCAGATGGAAGTGTCTCTCTTCTGGTTTTCTGTTACATATTTTCCACTACACTTTGCTGCTGTGGTGCTAAGATCCATCCCTCATTTTACCCTGGACACCAAGCAACCTTCATTTCTTCACACTCCCTGATCTCTTCTCAACAGCTCCACATGGGAATCTCCGGGTTCCTTCAAACACATCCAACACTTCTCCTCCTCCTCCTCTTCTTTTTCCCATTCTTCTGCCTTCTTCCCCTTCTCCCTTTCCCTCTCCTTCTTCCTTTCTCCTTCTCCTTTTTCTCCCAGCAACCATCAATCTATTCTCCGTATCTATGAGCTTGGGTTTTTGATTTTTAGATTCCACATATAAGAGAGATCATATGGTATTTGTGTTTCTCTGTCTGACTTATTTCACTTAGCATAATGCCTTCAAGGTCCATCCATATTGTTGATAATGGCAAGATTTCTTTTTTATGGCGGCTGAGTAATAGCCCATTTTGTGTGTGTGTGTGTGTGTGTGTGTGTGTGTGTGTGTGATATCACATTTCCTTTATCCATTCATCCATTGATGGACACTTAGGTTTTTCCATATCTTGGCTGTTCGAAATAATGCTGTAATGAACATAGCAGTGCAGATATCTTTTCTAGTTAGTGTTTTTGGTGTTTTTTGTTTTTGTTTGTTTTTTGTTTTGTTTTCTTTTGATAAATACCCAAAAGTGAAATTGCTGGATCATGTGGTAGTTCTTGTTCATACTTTCTTTAACTGCTTTTAATGATTTCTTACCTGAAGACTAGCCTTGAAATACCATGCTCTGTACTTGAATAAGAAGGTGGTGAGGGGCTTCCCTGGTGGCACAGTGGTTGGGAATCCACCTGCCAATGCAGTAGACACGGATTCGAGCACTGGTCCAGGAAGATCCCACGTGCCGTGGAACAACTAAGCCTGCGAGCCATAACTACTGAGCCCGTGAGCCACAACTACTGAAGACCGTGTGCCTAGAGCCCGTGCTCCACAACAAGAGAAGCCACAGCAGTGAGAAGCCTGTGCACCACAATGAAGAGTAGCCCCTGCTCGCTGCAACTACAGAAAGCCCATGTGCAGCAACAAAGACCCAACGCAGCCAAAAATAAATAAATAAATATTTTAAAAAACGAAGGTGATGAGGGGTGAGAGGTGGAAGTAGAAGGATATAACTGTAGTTTTCCTGTTCAAAATGTCTTTGTGTTTTTTTAAAAACATTTTTTTAAATTTATTTATTTATTTATTTATTTATTTTTGTCTGCATTGGGTCTTTCTTGCTGTGCGCGGGCTTTCTCTAGTTGCGGTGAGCAGGGGCTACTCTTTGTTGCGGTGCGCGGGCTTCTTTTTGAGGGGGCTTCTCTTGTTGTGGAGCACAGGCTCTAGGCGCACGAGCTTCAGTAGTTGCAGCAGGTGGGCTCAGTAGTTGTGGCATGCGGGCTCAGTAGTTGTGGCTCACAGCTCTAGAGCGCATGCACAGTAGTTGTGGCACATGGGCTTAGTTGCTTTGCAGCATGTGGGATCTTCCCGGACCAGGGCTTGAACCCATGTCCCCTGCATTGGCAGGCGGATTCTTAACCACTGTGCCACCAGGGAAGTCCCTATTTGTGTGTTTATATAATGAAAAAAAGACATCAAAAAAGTTCCAACTACTTTATAGAGGTAGTGTGAGTAAACAGGTAACATGGCTACTTTTACTAAGTGTCTATTGTGTGCTAGATCGTAAACACATATATTTTTATATTTAATTCTTACAATCATGATGAGTCTGGCTAATGGTTTATCAATTTTGTTTATCTTCTCAAAGAACCAGCTTTTAGTTTTATTGATCTTTGCTATCGTTTCCTTCATTTCTTTTTCATTTACTTCTGATCTGATCTTTATGATTTCTTTCCTTCTGCTAACTTTGGGGTTTTTTTGTTCTTCTTTCTCTAATTGCTTTAGGTGTAAGGTTAGGTTGTTTATTTGAGATGTTTCTTGTTTCTTAAGGTAGGCTTGTATAGCTATAAACTTCCCTCTTAGAACTGCTTTTGCTGCAGCCCATAGGTTTTGGGTCATTGTGTTTTCATTGTCATTTGTTTCTAGGTATTTTTTGATTTCCTCTTTGATTTCTTCAGTGATCTCTTCGTTATTAAGTAGTGTGTTGTTTAGCCTCCATGTTTTTATATTTCTTACAGATTTTTCCTGTAATTCATATCTAGTCTCATAGCGTTGCGGTTGGAAAAGATACTTGATACAATTTCAATTTTCTTAAATTTACCAAGGCTTGATTTGAGACCCAAGATATGATCTATCCTGGAGAATGTTCCATGAGCACTTGAGAAGAATGTGTATTCTGTTGTTTTTGGATGGAATGTCCTTTAAATATCAATTATGTCCATCTTGTTTAATGTATCATTTAAAGCTTGTGTTTCCTTATTTATTTTCATTTTGGATGATCTGTCCATTGGTGAAAGTGGGGTGTTAAAGTCCCCTACTATGATTGTGTTACTGTCGAGTTCCCCTTTTATGGCTGTTAGTATTTGCCTTATGTATTGAGGTGCTCCTATGTTGGGTGCATAAATATTAACAATTGTTATTATTTCTTCTTGGATTGATCCCTTGATCATCATGTAGTGTCCTTCTTTGTCTCTTGTAATAGTCTTTGTTTTAAAGTCTATTTTGTCTGATATGAGAATTGCTATTCCAGCTTTCTTTTGATTTCCATTTGCATGGAATATCTTTTTCCATCCCCTCACTTTCAGTCTGTATATGTCCATAGGTCTGCAGTGGGTCTCTTGTAGACAGCATATATACAGGTCTTGTTTTTGTATCCATTCAGCCAGTCTATATCTTCTGGTTGGAGCATTTAATCCTTTCATGTTTAAGGTAATTATCGATATGTATATTCCTATGACCATTTTCTTAATTGTTTTGGGTTTGTTATTGTAGGTCTTTTGCTTCTCTTGTGTTTCCTGCCTAGAGAAGTTCCTTTAGCATTTGCTGTAAAGCTGGTTTGGTGGTGCTGAACTCTTAGCTTTTGCTTGCCTGTAAAGCTTTTAATTTCTCTGTCAAATCTGAATGAGATCCTTGATGGTAGAGTAATCTTGGTTGTAGGTTTTTCTCTTTCATTACTTTAAATATGTCCTGCCATTCCTTTCTGGCTTGCAGAGTTTCTGCTGAAAGATCAGCTGTTAACCTTATGGGGATTCCCTTATGTGTTACTTGTTGTTTTTCCCTTGCTGTTTTAATATTTGTTCTTTGTATTTTATTTTTGATAGTTTGATTAATATGTGTCTTGGCGTGTTTCTTCCTTGGATTTATCCTGTATGGGACTCTCTGTGCTTCCTGGACTTGATTAACTATTTCCTTTCCCATATTAGGGAAGTTTTCAATTATAATCTCTTCAAATATTTTCTCAGTCCCTTTCTTTTTCTTTTCTTCTTCGGGGACCCCTATAACTCGAATGTTGGTGCATTTAATATTGTCCCAGTAGTCTCTGAGACTGTCCTCAATTCTTTTCATTCTTTTTTCTTTATTCTGCTCTGTGGTATTTATTTCCACTATTTTATCTTCCACGTCACTTATCTGTTCTTCTGCCTCAGTTATTTTGCTATTGATTCCTTCTAGAGAAGTTTTAATTTCATTTATTGTGTTGTTCATCATTGTTTGTTTGCTCTTTAGTTCTTCTAGGTCCTTGTTAAACTTTTCTTGTATTTTCTGCATTCTATTTCCAAGATTTGGGATCATCTGTACTATCATTATTCTGAATTCTTTTTCAGGTAGACTGCCTATTTCCTCTTCATTTGTTAGGTCTGATGGGTTTTTGCCTTGCTCCTTCATCTGCAGTGTGTTTCTCTGTCTTCTCATTTTGCTTAACTTACTGTGTTTGGGGTCTCCTTTTTGCAGGCTGCAGGTTCGTAGTTTCTGTTGTTTTCGGTGTCTGTCCCCAGTGTCTAACATTGGTTCAGTGGGTTGTGTAGGCTTCCTGGTGGAGGGGACTAGTGCCTGTGTTCTGGTGGATGAGGCTGGGTGCTGTGTTTCTGGTGGGCAGGTCCACATCAGGTGGTGTGTTTTGGGGTGTCTGTGGTCTTATTATGATTTTAGGCAGCTTCTGTGCTAATGGATGGGGTTGTGTTTCTGTCTTGCTAGTTGTTTGGCATAGGGTGTCCTGCACTGTAGCTTGCTGGTCGTTGAGTGAAGCTGGGTGTTGGCGTTGAGATGGAGATCTCTGGGAGATTTTCACTGTTTGATATTATGTGGAGCTGGGAGGTCTCTTGTGGACCAGTGTCCTGAAGTTGGCTCTCCCACCTCAGAGGCACAGCACTGATGCCTGGCTGGAGCACCAACAGCCTGTCCTCCACATGGCTCAGAATAAAAGGGAGAAAAGAAAGAAAGGAAGAAAGAAGAAAATAAAATAAAGTTATTAAAATGAAAAGTAATTATTAAAAAAATTTTTTTAAGTAATAATAATAATAAAAAAACCCGGCAAGACAGAACCCTAGGACAAATGGTAAAAGCAAAGCTATACAGACAACATCACACACAGAAGCATACACATACACACTCACTAAATGAGAAAAAGGGAAAAAAAAGATATATATATATGTATATGTGTGTGTATATATATATATATATATATATACACACATATACATATATATATATATATATATCGTTGCTCCCAAAGTCCACCTCCTCAATTTGGGATGATTCGTTGTCTATTACGGTATTCCACAGATGCAGGGTACATCAAGTTGATTGTGGAGATTTAATCCGCTACTCCTGAGGCTGCTGGGAGAGATTTCCCTTTCTCTTCTTTGTTGGATTTGGCCCTGCCTCTGCGTGTAGGTCGCCTGAGGGCATCTGTTCTTCACTCAGACAGGATGGGGTTAAAGGAGCAGCTGATTCGGGGGCTCTGGCTCACTCAGGCCGGGGGGAAGGGAGGGACACGGAGTGCGGGGCGAGTCTGCGGCAGCAGAGGCCAGTGTGACGTTGCACCAGCCTGAGGCGCGCCGTACGTTCTCCCGGGGAAGCCGTCCCTGGATCACGGGACCCTGGCAGTGGCAGGCTGCACAGGCTCTGGGAGGGGAGGTGTGGATAGTGACCTGTGCTCGCACACAGGCTTCTTGGTGGCTGCAGCAGCAGCCTTAGCGTCTCATGCCTGTCTCTGGGGTCCGCGCTGATAGCTGCAGCTCGGGCCTGTGTCTGGAGCTCCTTTAAGCGGCTCTCTTAATCCCCTCTCCTCGCGCACCAGGAAACAAAGAGGCAAGAAAAAGTCTCTTGTCTCTTCGGCAGCTCCAGACTTTTCCCCGGCCTCCCTCCCGGCTAGCCGTGGCGCACTAGCCCCCTTCAGGCTGTGTTCACACAGCCAACCCCAGTCCTCTCCCTGCGATCCGACCGAAGCCCGAGCCTCAGCTCCCAGCCCCACCCGCTCCGGCGGGTGAGCAGACAAGCCTCTCGGGCTGGTGAGTGCTGGTGGGCACCTATCCTCTGTGCGGGAATCTCTCCTCTTTGCCCTCCGCACCCCTGTTGCGCACCTCCGTGGCTCCGAAGCTTTCCCCCTCCGCCACCAGCAGTCTCCGCCCGCGAAGGGGCTTCTAGTGTGTGGAAACCTTTCCTCCTTCACGGCTCCCTCCCACTGGTGCAGGTCCCGTCCCTATTCTTTTGTCTCTGTTTTTTCTTTTTTCTTTTGCCCTACCCAGGTACATGGGGGAGTTTCTTGCTTTTGGGGAAGTCTGAGGCCTTCTGCCAGCGTTCAGTAGGTGTTCTGTAGGAGTTGTTTCACATGTAGATGTATTTCTGATGTATTTGTGGGGAGGAAGGTGATCTCCGCGTCTTACTTTTCCGCCATCTTGAAGCTCCTCCTCTACACTGGGTCTTTGTTGCTGCACATGGGCTCTCTCTAGTTGCGGCGAGCGGGGGCTACTCTTCTTTGTGGTGCATGGGCGGCCGTTTCTCTTGTTGTGGAGCATGGGGCTCTAGGTGCGTGGGCTCAGTAGTTATGGCTGCTGGGCTTAGGTGCTCTGTGGCATGTGGGATCTTCCCGGACCAGGGATTGAACCTGTGTTCCCTGCATTGGTAGGCAGAGTCTTAACCAGTGTGCTACCAGGGCAGTCCCCATTTATTTATTTACAATTGATGTATAGTTGATGTACAATAAAGCCTGTGCTCTTACCTCCACATTATATCAATCAAACAAGTCCTGCCCTATTTTTAAGATCATTGGTTCTTCAATGAGTACATCTTAAGTCACAGAAAAGTGGAGCTGAGTGACATTTCCATTTCTGGTATCAATATTTATTACAAATTTGCAGTGTGAAGCATAAAATTATATTCCGTTAGTCATTTGTTTAAAGTGGTAACATCTCTAAGTTTGCTAAGCCCCATTCACTAGTATCTGGATGTTAGCCTGAGCCAGGGGTGACTCAAGAACCAGAAGGAAATTCTCCACTTGAAAATCTTGAGAGAGAAAAACTAAGGAAGTTTCAGTGCTTCAGCCAAAAATGTTTATTAAGCGCTTATTTTAGTGTCAGGCATAGACATAATAATATAGTTTATGGTGTCCCTAGATTCCAAGCCCAGCAAGGGCAGAGACTGTGCCTAACCCAGCTGCTAACAGAGGTCCTGGGCCAAGCAAGCAGCTCAAATAAAGTCTGTGGAATGAATGGGTGAATAAATAAAAGACGCATAAAATCACAACAGACAAAGACAAATTGACTGGAGGCTTATTTACCCAAACATGGCAATTAGAATCAAGGGATACCCCTGGATGTTTATGAGGTACATTTAGAAGAAATAAAGGAAACACCACAAGATAAAATGAAAATAAAACAGCATAGAATTAAACAAAAACAAAACAATCCCAACCCAAAGCCAAAGACAGTCCCTGCTCTCCAGTAGCACTGAATCCAGTAGGGGGAGTGAACTTACTTAAGAAAAGTGAAGTTATGCATTCCTATCACACACGCTTTATTAAGTGAAGTTTTATCATTGTAAAAGATATGTAGTGTTTGCCTGAGAGGACTCAGTAATAGGGACATCTTTTCTCATGATTTAGTTAGGAAACAGGAACCATATAATACCTTTATTATAAATTTCTATTGAACTCTCCAAACATACAAGGCAAAAGAGAGATACCATTTTTTGAGCACTTGGTTTGTAGTAAATGTTCAATAAATAGCCTTTTGATTACTTTCACCAGTACTGTCCCAAGGCTTTACAGTGTCTCAGTGTTACAGATGTATTTGCTAGGTGAAATTTAATAATAATTTTTTTTGTTATTATTACTAAATTTGACCTGAAACACATAGCACTTATTCTGTACTAGGTGGTATCTGAGGTGCTTCATATTTAAATATATTTAAATACATATATGTATTTTTTAAAAAATTTAATTTCTAGGTGTGAATTCTTGCAACAACCCATGACACAGGCACTACTATCACCCCCGTTTTACAGATTAGAAAAACTAGGGTGTGGCATGGTTAACGTGCTCAAGATCACATAATTAGCAAGTGGTAGATCTAGGATATGAACCTAGCATATTTCACTATTCTTCATGCTACATTGCCTCCCCCTTGGAATTTTGTTCATTAGAAACACCAGGGGAAAACTACAAGCCCTACTCAATCAGAATCTCTAGGAGTAGGACCCATGATCTTGGATCTTAACAGGCTTTCCAGGTGGTGCTTCTGCAATTAGCCCAGCATCAGTCAATGGTTTAATTGGCAGTTTTTGTTCTTTCCTTTGGTCTATGAAATAACGGTAGTCTTAGAGTTGGTGGTGTTTTAGAGTAGATGAAATACAAGCGATGTTTCTTTAATCTTTCAGAATTATCCTTTTGTTCCTGATAAGTGAATGAGATGTGTAAATACCTTCTTAGCAGACTCGGATTCTCATATGGAAAGAAACCAGAACTTAAATTACAAAGTGAATAGAAATGTTGTGAACCCAGAGGAATAGATAGTAGAGTCCAGAATAATCCTCATCTTCACCCCTTTCTTTCACATAATTCCAATTTGGTTGAGATGTTTGAGATTCAGGTGGGTGATGGAGGATAATGAAGGCAAGAATAATAACTGATTGAGCTGAAAGTTTATGTACCACAGGTGTAGATAATTTATTGTAAGGCCTGTGTGATTGTCCCACAGTGTTCAGTTCACTAGGCTGACTCTTCTTAGGGTTCAGGCAAGATCCCATCACATTAATATCATCAAGTTCTATGTAGTGAGATAATGTCAAACTAACGTTGCTTTGCTCTTTTATGCACAATTAATTCATGAACCCCTGCCGACATATTGACCAGACTCTAAGAGAAAACTATTGAAAAACAAAACAAAACAAAAGCAAGAAAAGGGTTATAAAACTAGCCAGTCAATTACCACACATACTCACTCAAAAATTAAAATGATGACAAAATGTAAAAATCTATTAGAGGCTGTTAATGCAGAGGAAACATCTTATTAGAAGTTAAAAGTGTGGGGAATCTGAAGCCAAGTTTGATTTTGTAGCTTGAAAATGCGCGGAAAATGTCCCATACGAATGACTGGCAACAGGCCAATGGCTAAAGCTCTAATAATTCTGTTTCAGTTACATAAAGGTAATGTGATTTTATTCTTTAGCTGAAAGAGTTTTAGGGAATTATGGCTTTCTTAATTTAGCGTTCTCCCTGCAAGTAGCCAGCTATTTAAAATTAAAAACTATCCAATTTTTATTATAAAAAAATGTTTAGTAAAATTACAGTTCATATGTCTGTCTAAAATAAAATTGTGTGGCCTGCTAGCTTTGGACTTGGTACTCCTCACACCTTCAACTCAAATCAGTGAGAAAGTCATTCAGCCAACTGGAAATAAAGGAGTACAGGAGTGCCGAAACACGCTCACACAGTAGTGGGTAGAGAGATGGGAAGAAACCTCTAGGTAAGGGATAGTACAGTGGGGAAAGGAGCCAACTCAAGTAAACAAAGGCTAATTGAGCAGAACCTCAGTCTAGAAGCCTACAGAGATAACGATGGAGCCCGCTCTTCAGTCTCTGTGAGGTGATTGGCCTTCTTTGAGCATCCCATGGACCCGCTGCCTCTGTTTTTGCACATGCTCTTCACACTTCTTTGTCTGGTGAGTATTTCATGAGCCTGACAAGTTAGGACTGTTCACCTAAAACAGAAGGGCAAGGAGAGGGTTTATAAAAAGGATGCAGCAGGCCTCTCATGGACATCCAGAAAAGAAAAGGCAACTGGGCCACGCAGGATCTGCACTTGGAAATGCAAGGCCAGGGTCTCTGCATTCCATTGCTAATGGCTCTGATCTCTGCTTCCTATTGTGCTGTACTTTGTTTCCTGCTTCTCTCTGTAGCCCAGACTTTTCTGCTCATTTAGGGTTCTTCTTCTCCAAAGTTTGGCCTGTTCTTATGCTCACTTCAGTCCTATCTTTACCAAACTTTTCAAGTCCTATACCCATCACGATTCAAGTCAGGATCTCCATGTCTCAATTTCACATCCCCAGCTCAGAGACTCTGATTGGTCCAGCCAGCCTATATGCTGCTTCTCACTTGAATAGGTGTGGAGCCCCAATCCAACTAGCTGATGCAAGCCTTTGTGGCAGTCAGATGGGACAAGCATGGTCAGTTAGTTTTCCCTTTTAGCAGAGAAGGTAGATGGAGGCAATTTCAAAGAAGGAGCATGGTTTAGACTGACATCCCAAAATATGTCTGTTATCTTTGACACAATTAATTATTACTATGTAGTTCCTAATACCATTGTCATTTTTGTGTGACTCTGTGGTTTTTCTATTTTTCTTACTTCATTAGACTCTCAGCTCCTAGAAGTCAAGGTTTGGCATTGTATGACCTCAGTGTTCTTCTGTTTCCTCATCTATGAAAAGGGATTTGTTGGCAGACAGGCTGCGCCAAATAGGCCTCTACAGCACGTTGATTATTTTTGAATTAAAATTACTTAAGAAGTGGTCAGTGCAAGAGGGACTTTGATCCTCCTTTCTGTCTGCTGAAAGCAGGAAATAAATCTGTCACATGGAAGGTGCACTTCCCACATCTGGGGTGTTGACTGAAAAAAATGTACAACCTAAAGGTTGGGAATTATATTTTATTCCGTGGCCTTACTGAGAACTATAGCCCAGGATGGCAGCCTCTTGGGTAGCTCTGAGGGGCTGTTGTAAAGAGGCAAGGAAGGAGCCAGAATATATAGGAGTTTTTGCTTCAAAACAACAATAAGAACAAACCAAAAAAAAAAAAACCCATGTAGTCAAACGTCAAAAGATTACTGCTAATTACCAAAAACAGACATCTCAAGTTAAAGATTTTAGTGCTTTTGTATGTACAGGAAGATGCAAGAGTCTGGACTTAATTGAAATCATTCCTTTGATATGCATCTTAACTGTCTAGGGCCAGTATCCTATTTTTCTCCATCCTGAATTCCCCTCAGGGTGCACTTGGCTGCAATGGCTGATGGCTTTAGGACCCACAACATCCTTTGTTTACTGAAATGGCAGGCAAGCCTGGATATAAAGAAACCTTGTTACTTCTTTAATTTACTACCTGGAGCCCAAACTCTGTTTAGATTCTTCACTAATTAAGCACCCAAAGCCAGTTTATTTATCCTGTCAATTCCTCACAAACTTATTGTTTCTTTGTCTAAAAAGTATAAAAGCTGCCTGCTTTGAACCGTTCTTAGGTCCTATTTCTATGAGACCTCTGTACACACAAATAAAATTTGTTTCTTTTTCTCCTGTTAATCTGTCTTGGGTCAAATTTATTCTTAGTCTAGCCACAGGAACTCAAGAGAGGTAGGGTGGAAAATTTACCCTCACTCACAGATTCATAAAAGTACCTAGGTCATGAGGTGCTTGCAAGCATTAAAGATAATGTGCTCAGTAAATACTACCTATCAATATTATCTCCTCTTCTTTGTAGCTTCTTCAGTTTCCCTGTTCCCAACATACCAATAGCGAGTGGCATTCAAAAATTTGTGTGTGTGTGAGGTTGAACTGAATTCTCAGTTGGTAAATCATGAGTGGGTTTTGTCTTAGGGTTCCATGGGATCACTTTTTTCTTAAGAATAACCCTAACTGTGTCCTTTGTTTCCCAGTTCTCTCACTGCTCCATTTTGTTGATGTCACAGATTAATCTTCCTCAACCATATAGCTCTTATATATTGTCTATAAATTATTCGCTTACATTCATTTAACATACACAAAATAGGTTGCTGAGATCTGGGAAGTTATTTTCCTGCCTTTGTGTCACATTTGTGTCTGCTAGAATCTTGCTTGGAGCTTGGCACAAAGTAGGTCAGTATTTTTTTTTTTTCTTGGAATTTTATTTTATTCAAGATAATACAAGAGAAGAAGAGTGAACAGAAGTGAGCATTGGCAGGGGTTGGGAGGCTGATGAGTGTTAAGCCATCATTATTTTGGAGTTAGGTTTAATCTTAGTACCTCTCAAACTTTTCCTTCAAAATAATATACATGACAAAAGAACATGTTTAAATATCTAGGTGTAGAGTTACCAAATTTAAAAAATCTATAGTGGACACTATATTCTCTATGCTATTTCTTTATTGTTGGCCTCTCCCCATGAGAATATAAGCTCCATGAGAGCCACATGATTGCTTTATTACTATATCCCCAGGGGCTGCAAATCAACAGTTGAGTGAAGGAATGAATGCATGCACATTGTAAAGCATGCCCATACACAAAACATAAATTTTTGAAATGATGAGTAAATGAAAAGAGCAGTATTTTAAAATATTTTTCTTAAAAAAAAAAAGGTTCTGAAGAACCTAGGGGTAGGACAGGAATAAAAACACAGACATAGAGAATGGACTTGAGGACACGGAGAGGGAGAAGGGTAAGCTGGGACGAAGTGAGACAGTGGCATGGACATATATACACTACCAAACGTTAAACAGATAGCTAGTGGGAAGCAGCCGCATAGCACAGGGAGATGAGCTCGGTGCTTTGTGACCACCTGGAGGGGTGGGATAGGGAGGGTGGGAGGGAGACACAAGAGGGAGGGGATATGGGGATATATGTATATGTATAGCTGATTCACTTTGTGATACAGCAGAAACTAACACACCATTGTAAAGCAATTATACTCCAATAAAGATGTTAAAAAAAAAAAGAAAGAGTGCAGGGAAAGGAAATAAAGCAAATATTAGAGTATGAACAAGGAATAATAAATTCTCCAAGGTTACCAAAGCAAAAATAAATAAATAAAATGTTTTTCTAATTGTGAGGGCTACATACTCTCATTAGCTAAAATCTCATAGCACAATATCCCCTTAGGGATAGGTTGGTATCAACAATAGGGATGTAAATCTTTTTGATAATTTCAATTGGTTTTGGCCAAACAACTGGCTTTTTTTGTTTTTAAAGACACCAATTGTACTTGAACATTTGTTACTTTTTAAAAAATTTATTTATTTACTTTTGGCTGTGTTGGGTCTTCGTTTCTATGCGAGGGCTTTCTCTAGTTGTGGCAAGCGGGGGCCACTCTTCCTCGCGGTGCCCGGGCCTCTCACTCTCACGGCCTCTCTTGTTGCAGAGCACAGGCTCCAGACGCGCAGGCTCAGTAGTTGTGGCTCACAGGCCTAGTTGCTCCGCGGCATGTGGGATCTTCCCAGACCAGGGCTCGAACACATGTCCGCTGCATTAGCAGGCAGATTCTCAACCACTGCGCCACCAGGGAAGCCCATGGCTTTTATTTCAGATCTTATTAGATAACCATTGTTTTCATCTCCTAAGGTGGCTGGTCAAAAGGCTGTGTGAGGAGAGGACATGACAGAATGGCCCGGTTCTTCTTTTCTTCTACTGGCATCATCATTGTTAACTTTAATCTTGGTTTCTTTGTGGAAATCTTCTTCAGCCACTTGTCCTTCTTGTGAAGGCTGATTTCACTTTTTTTTTATTAGGAGATATAGAAGTTCTGATGTTGTCTTCTCATCTTCTGCTAAATAACCTTGTTTTCCTCCTCAGAAGATCACTGAATCCTGGTACCAAGCAGGGCCTAGGGGTGAGTTTCCCTTCTCATGGGCAACATGTTTCCAGGCGACTCTGGCTAAACCTTGTCTCTCTCAACACAGTGCTAGCCTTGGTTCTCTGCCCCATGCTCTAAGACCCCAGACTCACTTGGGAAGGAAGAGGACGATCCAGAGGACAGGAAGAGGAGGAGCGGAGGAAACTGAGGTGGGGGAGGAGAACAGGGGGAGGGAGGGAAAAAGAGAGGGGGGAGGAAGGAAGGGGAGGAGGGGGAGGGGAGGAGGAATGAAGGGGAGAGGGGAAGCGCAGGGAAAAAGAGGTAAGTGAGAAGGAGGAGGAGGAGAAAGGGGAGGAGGGAGAGAAAGAAGCAGGAGCTCAGTATTGAACAAGTATCTGAAGATCTAGCTTTGAGTTCATCTTCTAGCAGGACTGTAGACAGATATCCAAGTGATAAAGGGTCAAGAAAAATTATCCAAGACTTGGAAATGGGCAAAAGAAATGATTGGATGTCCTTTCAGTAGAGTGTTGGGGGAACGTTAGGGATTATCTTATTCTTTTTGATTGATTTTCTATTGACTAGGCTACTTTAAAACTCTGTGAGAGTAGAAGTTAAATTTTAGGAAGCTAATAGCAATACAAATAATTCATGTTCATAGCAATGCAAATGAATGTTGCCAGGCAGAGCATATAAATCTCTGTAAGTGAAGATGAACTTGTTTTAACATCTTACTGGTTTCCTCATTAATGAGTGAGCTGAATAAAATATTTGGCACAATTTCATTTTATATTTGCATGGTAGTGGTGCTTTTGGCTCTTTGAAAAAGTATACTTTAATAGAAATAATGTGATAAGTCCTATAATGGAGGCATGAAGATTTTTGTGAGCACAGGTGGGATCAATTTATTTGCCATCGCTGGGGAGGGAAGATTTCACCTAGGAGGTGATTTTTAAGCTGGGGTTTGAAAAAAAAAAGTTGAACTGAGGTGAAATTATAGCTGGGGAAGAAGAGGGAGGGAAGAAAAAACTGCAGGCAGAAGAAACTCGTTGTGGTGTGTCTGTAGAGGGATTTCCTTTGGCTCCCATTGTTTAAGAGGCATAAGCTGATCCACCAGAGGGCAGATAGCAGAAGCAAGAAGAACTAAAATTCTGCAGCCTGTGGAAGGAAAACCACACTGACAGAAAAATAGACAAAATGAAAAGGCAGAGGACTTTGTACCAGATGAAGGAACAAGATAAAACCCCAGAAAAACAACTAAATGAGTGGAGATAGGCAACCTTCCAGAAAAAGAATTCAGAATAATGATAGTGAAGATGATCCAGGAACTCGGGCAAACAGTGGAGGCAAAGATCAAGAAGATGCAAGAAATGTTTAACAGAGACCTAGAAGAATTAAAGAAAAAACAAACAGAGATCGACAATACAATAACTGAAATGAAAACTACACTAGAAGGAATCAATAGCAGAATAACTGAGGCAGAAGAACGGATAAGTGACCTGGAAGAGAGAATGGTGGAATTCACTGCCATGGAACAGAATAAATAAAAAAGAATGAAAAGAAATGAAGACAGCCTAAGACACCTCTGGGACAACATTAAACACAACAACATTCACGTTATAGGGATCCCAGAGGAGAAGAGAGAGAGAAAGGACAAGAGAAAGTATTTGAAGAGATTATAGTTGAAAAGTTCCCTAACATGGGAGAGGAAATAGCCACCCAAGTTCAGGAAGCACAGAGAGTCCCATACAGGATAAACCCAAGGAGAAACATGCTGAGACACATAGTAATCAAACTGGCAAAAATTAAAGACAAAGAAAAATTATTGAAAGCAACAAGGGAAAAATGACAAATAACATACAAGGGAACACCCATAAGGTTAACAGCTGATTTCTCAGCAGAAACTACAAGCAGGAAGAGAGTGGCTCAATATATTTAAAGAGATGAAAGGAAGAACCTGTAACCAAGATTACTGTACCCAGCAAGGATCTCATTCAGATTCGACAGAGAAATCAAGAGCTTTACAGACAAGCAAAAGCTAAGAGAATTCAGCACTGCCAAACCAGCTCTACAACAAATGCTAAAGGAACTCTTCTAAGTGGGAAACACGAGAGAAGAAAAGCACCTACAAAAACAAACCCAAAACAATTGAGAAAATGGAAATAGGAACATACATATTGATAATTACCTTAAACGTGAAAGGATTAAATGCTCCAACCAAAAGACACAGCCTTGCTGAATGGATACAAAAACAAGACCCATATATACGCTGGTTACTAGAGACGTACATCAGACCTATGGACACATACAGACTGAAAGTGAGGGGATTGAAAAAGATATTCCTTGCAAATGGAAATCAAAAGAAAGCTGGAGGAGCAATACTCATATCAGATAAAATAGACTTTAAAATAAAGAATGTTACAAGAGACAAGGAAGGACACTGCATAATGATCAAGGGATCAATCCAAGAAGAAGATATAACAATTATAAATATATATGCATCCAACATAGGAACACCTCAATACATAAGGCAACTGCTAACAGCTATAAAAGAGGAAATCGACAGTAACACAATAAGAGTGGGAGACTTTAACACCTCACTTACACCAATGGACAGATCATCCAGACAGAAAATTAATAAAGAAACACAAGCTTTAAATGACACAATAGACCAGATAGACTTAATTGATATTTATAGGACATTCCATCCAAAAACAGCAGATTACACTTTCTTCTAAAGTGCACACGGAACATTCTCCAGGATAGATCACATGCAGGGTCACAAATCAAGCCTCGGTAAATTTAAGAAAATTGAAATCATATCAAGCATCTTTTCTGACAACAACGCTATGAGATTAGAAATCAGTTACAGGGAAAAAAACACAAACACATGGAGGCTAAACAATACATTACTAAATAACCAAGAGATCACTGAAGAAATCAAAGAGGAAATCACAAAATACCTAGAGACAAATGACAATGAAAACAGAATGATTCAAAACCTATGAGATGCAGCAAAAGCAGTTCTATGAAGGAAGTTTATAGCAATACAAGCTTACCTCAAGAAACAAGAAAAATCTAAAATAAACAATCTAATCTTACACCTAAAGGAACTAGAGAAAGAAGAACAAACAAAATCCGAAGTTAGTAGAAGGAAAGAAATCATAAAGATCAGAGCAGAAATAAATGAAATAGAAACAAAGAAAACAATGGCAAAGATCAATAAAACTAAAAACTGGTTCTTTGAGAAGATAAACAAAATTAATAAACCTTTAGTCAGACTCATCAAGAAAAACAGGGAGAGGACTCAAATCAATAAAATTAGAAATGAAAAAGAAGTTACCAAGGACACCACAGAAATACAAAGCATCTTAAGAGACTACTACAAGCAACTCTATGCCAATAAAATGGAAAACCTGGAAGAAACAGACAAATTCTTAGAAAGGTATAACCTTCCAAGACTGAACCAGGAAGAAATAGAAAATATGAACAAACCAATCACAAGTAATGAAATTGAAACTGTGATTAAAAATCTTCCAAGAGGGCTTCCCTGGTGGCGCAGTGGTTGGGAGTCCGCCTGCCGATGCAGGGGACGCGGGTTCGTGCCCCGGTCTGGGAGGATCCCACGTGCCGCGGAGCGGCTGGGCCCGTGGGCCATGGCCGCTGGGCCTGCGCGTCCGGAGCCTGTGCTCCGCAACGGGGGAGGCCACAGCAGTGAGAGGCCCGCGTACCGCAAAAAAAAAAAAAAAAAAAAATCTTCCAAGAAACAAAAGTCCAGGACCAGATGGCTTCACAGGTGAATTCTATCAAACATTTAGAGAAGAGCTAACACCCATCCTTCTCTAACTCTTCCAAAAAATTTCAGAGGAAGGAATACTCCCAAACTCATTCTAAGAGGCCACCATCACCCTGATACCAAAACCAAACAAAGATACTACAAAAAAAGAAAATTACAGACCAATATCATGGAGGAATATAGATGCAAAAATCCTCAACGAAATACTAGCAAACTGAATCCAACAATACATTAAAAGGATCATACACCATGATCAAGTGGGATTTATCTCAGGGATGCAAGGATTCTTCAATATACACAAATCAATCAATGTGATACAGCATATTAACAAATTGAAGAATAAAACCCATATGATCATCTCAATAGATGCAGAAAAAGCTTTTGACAAAATTCAACACCCACTTATGATAAAAACTCTCCAGAGAATGGGCATAGAGGGAAACTACCTCAACATAATAAAGGTCTTATATGACAAACCCACAGCAAACATCATTCTCAATGGTAAAAAACTGAAAGCATTTCCTCTAAGATCAGAAACAAGACAAGGATGTCCACTCTTGCCACTATTATTCAACAGAGTTTTGGAAGTCCTAGCCACGGCAATCAGAGAAGGAAAAGAAATAAAAGGAATAGAAATTGGAAAAGAAGAAGTAAAACTGTCACTGTTTGCAGATGACATGATACTATACATAGAGAATCTTAAAGATGCCACCAGAAAACTACTAGAGCTGCTTAACGAATTTGGTAAAGTTGCAGGATAGAAAATTAATACACAGAAATCTCTTGCATGCCTGTACATTAACAAAGAAAGAACAGAAAGAGAAATTAAGGAAAGAATCCCATTCACCATTGCAACAAAAAGAATAAAATACCCAGGAATAAACCTACCTAAGGAGGTAAAAGACCTGTACTCAGAAAACTATAAGACACTGATGAAAGAAATCAAAGATGACACAAAGAGATGGAGAGATATACCATGTTCTTGGATTGAAAGAATCAATATTGTGAAGATGACTATACTACCCAAAGCGATGTACAAATTCAATGCAATCCCTATCAAATTACCAGTGGCATTTTTTATAGAACTAGAACAAAAAATCTTAAAATGTGTATGGAGACACAAACGGCCCCGAATAGCCAAAGCAGGATTGAGGGAAAAAAAACAGACCTGGAGGAATCAGACTTCCTGACTTCAGACTATACTACAAAGCTACAGTAATCAAGACATTATGGTACTTGCACAAAAGCAGAAATACAGATAAATGGAACAGGATAGAAACCCCAGAGATAAACCCATGCACCTATGGCCAACTAGTCTACAACAAAGGAGGCAAGGGTACACAATGGAGAAAAGACAGTCTCTTCAATAAGTGGTGCTGGGAAAACTGGACAGCTACATATAAAAGGATGAAATTAGAACACTCCCTAGCACCATACACAAAAATAAACTCAAAATGGATTAGAGACCTAAATGTAAGGCCAGACACTATAAAACTCTTAGAGGAAAACATAGGAAGATCAGTCTTTGACATAAATCACAGCAAGATCTTTTTGTTGTTGTTGTTTTGCTTTTTTTTTTTGTTTTGTTTTTTGCAGTACGTGGGCCTCTCATTGTTGTGGTCTCTCCCGTTGTGGAGCACAGGCTCCAGATGCGTAGGCTCAGCAGCCATGGCTCACAGGCCCAGCCGCTCTGTGGCATGTGGCATCCTCCCGGACTGGGGCTTGAACCCGTGTTCCCCACATCGGCAGGCGGACTCCCAACCACTGTGCCACCAGGGAAGCCCGCAAGATCTTTTTTGATCTACCTCCTAGAGTAATGGAAATAAAACCAAAAATAAACAAATGGGACCTAATGAAACTTAAAAGCTTTTGCACAGCAGAGGAAACTACAAACAAGACGAAAAGACAACCCACAGAATGGGAGAAAATATTTGCAAACGAATCAACAGACAAAGGATTAATCTCCAAAATATATAAACAGCTCAGGCAGCTCAATATTAAAAAACCAAACAACCCAATCCAAAAATGGGCAGAAGACCTAAATATACATTTCTCCAAAGAAGACATATAGATGGCCAAGAAGCACATGAAAAGCTGCTCAACATCACCAATTATTAGAGGAATGCAAACCAAAACTACAATGAGGTATCACCTCACACCAGTTAGAATGGGCATCATCAAAAAATCTACAAACAACAAATGCTGGACAGGGTGTGGAGAAAAGGGAACCCTCTTGCACTGTTGTTGGGAATGTAAATTGATACAGCCACTATGGAGAACAGTATGGAGGTTCCTTAAAAAATTAAAAATAGTATTACCATATGACCCATCAATCCCAGTACTGGGCATATACCCAGAGAAAACCATAATTCAAAGAGACATCTGCACCCCAATGTTCATTGCAGCACTATTTACAACAGCCTAGTCATGGAAGCAACCTAAATGCCCATCGACAGACGAATGGATAAAGAAGATGTGGTACATATATACAATGGAATATTACTCAGCCATAAAAAGGAACAAAGCTGGGTCATTTGTAGAGACGTGGATGGATCTAGAGACTGTCATACAGAGTGAAGTAAGTCAGAAAGAGAAAAACAAATATCATATATTAACGTATATATGTGGAACCTAGAAAAATGGTACAGATGAACTGGTTTGCAGGGCAGAAATTAAGATTCAGATGTGGAGAACAAATGTATGGACACAAAGGGGGGAAAGTGGCGGCGGTGGTGGTGGTGGTGGTGTGATGAATTGGGAGATTGGGATTGACATGTATACACTAATATGTATAAAATGGATAACTAATAAGAACCTGCTGTATAAAAAAATAAAATAAGGGCTTCCCTGGTGGCGCAGTGGTTGAGAATCTGCCTGCCAATTCAGGGGACATGGGTTCAAGCCCAAGTCCAGGAGGATCCCACATGCCGCAGAGCAACTGGGCCCGTGAGCCACAGCTACTGAGCCTGCGTGTCTGGAGCCTGTGCTCCGCAACAGGAGAGGCCGCGATAGTGAGAAGCCCGCGCACCACGATGAAGAGTGGCCCCGCTTGCCGCAGCTAGAGAAAGCCCATGCACAGAAATGAAGACCCAGCACAGCCAAAAATAAATATAAAAATAAATAAATAAATAAAAAGACCTAAAGAAGAAATACATGGCGAATATCTTTCTAAAAAATAAAATAATAATAATAAAATAAAATTCAAAAAAAGATAATATCAGGCTCCTTCAAAAAGCAGTAAAAAGTGGCATTTATGGTACAAATAAAATAAAATAAAATACATAATAAAGCCTTAATATATCCTGAACATTCATCCTTGAACAGGTTTTGTAGTCTTGCTCCACACGTGGTCACAGGAATATGCCTATACAAATGTGCTTGCAACATTTAGAACTAGATTAAAAGAAGAGTTAAGTTAGAACTTCAGTTTTTGGGTTAGTACCAGCATGTCAGCACACCCCTGCATTGGCACATACATACTGTGATTACCATCACCATTGGAGCTAGACCCTCCTGAGCTTTCTTTCTTGTTTCTGCCTTTAGATATGAATTCTTTCTTGCAGGAGGGGACACCATGAGGAAGCGCTGACTCCTGTCCCCTCTCACCTCTCTTTAGGGGTATAGTGTTAAGGGGCCCAGTCCTCTGACTGTTTTGGCCCATCCTTAGGAGTACTGTACAATACTTGGTGATCTCAATACCATAGTGCCTGGATATTTGCATGATTGATTTTTCTCCAGCAAGCAGAAGAACCTAAGTTCATTTCATTCTCTAACTCTAGGACCAGATTAACTTATTACTCCCTATTTAAGGGCTTATTTTCTCAGGACCCATGCCAGCAAAATGAATTCATTTCTCCAGAGACACAGAATGGTCTGTGTACTACTCAGCAGGCCATACCTAAGCTTTGGTAACTAATTTCAACTATTGTTCAGTCCTTACTCCTTATCTCAGTGCCAGTAGCCTCTGTCCCCACAACTACAATCTGCCCCTCCCCACAGTATGGAGTATTTTGTTTTCTGAGGTCTTGGAAAGATATGTGAGTTCTAAAATATTTGTCACATTTTTACTAACTCAGTTTACATAATGTACCCCCAATATAGTTAATAACTACTTAGCTTAATAAACATTTCTTTTTCTTTCTTTTTTTTTTTTGCGGCACGCGGGCCTCTCACTGTTCTGGCCTATTCCGTTGAGGAGCACAGGCTCCGGACGCGCAGGCTCAGCAGCCATGGCTCACAGGCCTAGCCACTCTGCGGCATGTGGGATCTTCCTGGACCAGGGCACAAACCTGTGTTCCCTGCATCGGCAGGCGGACTCTCAACCACTGTGCCACCAGGGAAGCCCAATAAACATTTCTTGAGCTCCTACTGTGTTCAGGCACTTTGCCAGGCTTTAGGAATTAAAAAAAATGCTAAAAATATGAGATAGTATTAGAATGCAGCAACGAAGACCCAATGCAGCCAAAGAAAAAAAAAATTGCCCTGTGTTCAGGGTACCCATATTAGAGATAAAAAGCTAAAGGCATAAGGTGTGAACTAAATAGCTAATATTCTGAGATATAGTCACCAAGAAGACAGTAATTTGATGCTGCCTGTAGCAGAGAAAGACATCATAGCAAATATATACGTTTTTTCCATCCTATAAGTGGATGGAAAATTAAATCCTTAATTAAAAGGATTTAATTAAAACAAAGCAAAAATAACAAATCAGAGGCCATAGAGATGATCAGAGGTAAAGTTTGGGTCTATGACAAAGATTGTTTGCAAAGATGGCTACAACGATGCCTCCTATAACCCTTTGTAATGTGACTTTTTCGTTCCTCCCATCAAAAGGTGGAATTTATTTCACTAGCCCTTGAATCTGTGCTGACACTGTGACCTGTTTGGACCAAGTAATGTAGCGGAAGCGACTCTGCGTGTAACCTTCAAGACTGGACCTGAGACTGCTGTGGTGGTCAGTCTAGCCTATGGAGGATGAGAAGGCTACATGGAGGGGAAACCAAGGCATACCAACCAACAAATAACATCAACTGCCAGCCTTGAATCCATCTTGGACCTTCTACCCCAGGTGACCCCTCTAGTTGGATGCAGCTGCATGAGTGAGTCCAAGTGAAACCAGCAGAGGAACTTCCCACTCAATCCATGGAGAGTAAGAAATAAAGATGAAAAAGAAAAAAAAAAAGGAAATAATAAATCACTGTTTTAAGCCACTAAGTTTCAGAGTGGTTTGTTACACAGCAATAGATAACTTAAATAGGGTCATTCCCTTGATATTTTAGATTAAAATATGTTACCACTATAGCTTATGACTCAAAAGCAATGAAGGCATTACTACTACATCAATTTCAGACTTAGTGATTAGACTTTGCAGAAGGAACTGGTATAGGGAGCCAGGGCTTTCATTGCTATCAAGCAAAGAAAATAGCTTCTTAAAAGTGTGAGACATCTGTAAGAAAACTGTAAGGTCTCCACAAGCAGAGTAAACATTTAAAAATATGGGTATTAGACCCATCAAACAAATGGACTCACTTGGGAAATTCAATATTTAAAACATACAGATAGTTCATCAATAAAGAACTGATAACAGATATATCAAAGTTCAGCATTACAGCATTCTAGATTTATGAGTAGAACTTCCAATTACCTCTGAAGGTAAGAAGAAGAATGACACAAATGATGCCCCTTAACGCTTGAAGATAAAATCCTTGAGTTCTAGGTGTGGTAGTCAGCCTCCAAGGTAGCACCAAGTGATTCTCATTTCCTGGTATTCACTTTTTGGGGAAATATTCTCCCACACTAAATTATGGCTGGCCTGTGTATCTAATAAAATATGGTAGAAGTGACGGTGTGTGACTTCTGAGGCCAGGTTATAAAAGACATTGCAGTTTCCACTTTGGTGTCTCTCTTGGATCACTTGCTCTTGGAGAAGCCAGCTGGTATGTCTTGTAGTGCTATGGAGAGGACCACATAACGAGGAACTGAGGCCTCCCCTCCCCTCCCTCCCTCCAGCTACCAGGATCAGCTTGCCAGCCAGAGAGTCTGCTATCTTGGATGAGGGTCCTTTAGTCTCAGTCAAGCCTTCGGATGACTGCAGCCCTGGCTGACACTTCTTTTTTAGGTAGCTTTATTGAGGTTACAGTTTATTTATGATAAAATTCACTAATTTTAAGTGCATAATTCAATGATCTCTAGTAAATTTACAGAGTTGCGCAACCATGACCACAATCTATTTTTAGGATATTTTCATCATGCCAAAAGAAACCCCATGCCCGTTAGCATTTACTTCCCATTCCACTACCAGCCCCAGGCAACCACTAATCTATTTTCTATGTCTGTAGATTTGCCTTTTCAGAAAACTTAATTGAAATGGAATCATGCCGTATGTGGTCTTTTGTGCCTAGCTTCTTTTATCATCTAGCTGACTTTTTTTTTTTTTTTTTTTTTTTTGCGGTACGCGGGCCTCTCACTGATGTGGCCTCTCCCATTGCGGAGCACAGGCTCCGGACGCGCAGGCCCAGCGGCCATGGCTCACGAGCCCAGCCGCTCCGCGGCATGTGGGATCCTCCCGGACTGGGGCATGAACCCGTGTCCCCTGCATCGGCAGGCGGACTCTCAACCACTGCGCCACCAGGGAAGCCCCTAGCTGACATTTTGAGACACTCAGAACCAGAATGTCCCAACTAAGCCACTACTGAATCCTTGAGGCACAGAAATTTGTGTTTATTGTTGATTTTAGCCACTAAGTTTTGGGGTAATTTGTTACACAGTAATTGATAACTAGTGCACGTGAGTATGTGATTACTGCTGAGAAACTAAGTACCTCAGACATCCAGTGTTCCATTAAATCCAACCCCAAAGGTACAATACTTGTTACTATTAAAACTTGTAGACTTCTAGTTATAAAATAAATAAGTCATGGAGATGCAATGTACAGCATGGCGACTATAGTTAATAATACTATATTGCATATTTGAAGTTGTTAAGGGAAGAGATCTTAAAAGTTCTCATCAAAAGAAAAAAAAATTTTCATAACTATGTGAAGTCATGGATGTTAGCTAGACTTACTGTGGTGAACATTTTGTGATATATACAAATAGTGAATCTTTATGTTGTATACCCGAAACTAATATATAACAATTATACCTCAATCAAAAACAAAAAGTTGTGGACATGAGAAGCCATACCTTACAGTTGTATTGGAATATTTTGTTAATGATACAAAATTGATACTGTTTCTAATTTTTAAAAGGAAGTCATTTCCAGATCAGAAGAAAGAATCCCCACTTCATTTTTAGGTCCATGCAAAATGTTGATGAACAAGGAAGAAATGACTGTGGACAGTTAAAATGTGGTAAAGCTGTCCTAGTGGGTGGGTTACTGAGGAAACTTGCCATATTAGCCTGGAATGAGTTTTGGTTGATCAGATTGGACAACAAAGGCTTTGCTGTAATTCCAGGAGACTTGACCAGCCAGTTGCAACTTTGAGATGTTGCTATCAAGAAGTCATTTAAAGGATTCATGAGGGAAGAGAGGTATAGGTGCATGCAGGCTTCAGATTTTGAGTTGATACCAAAAGGAAGAGGCCTCCAATTTCACAACTGTGTGAATGGGCCAAAACTTCATGGAATGTTGTAAAATGAGAGCCAATTGTAAAATGGTTTAACTAATGTGAAATTAAAACTCCTATTGACAATCTGAGTATAAGTTTTTGTTTGGTAATTGTTTTGACTCAGTTTTCTTTTTTTTTGGCTGCACTGCCATGTGGCTTGTGGAATTTTAGTTCCCCGACCAGGGATTGAACCCAGGCCCTCAGCAGTGAAAGCACGGAGTCCTAACCACTGGACCACCAGGGAATTCCTTGACTCTGGTTCTATTTTTTTTGGACGCCCTGCGTAACATGCGGGATCTTAGTTCTCTCACCAGGGATTGAACCCGTGCCCCTGCAGTGGAAGCGCAGAGTCTTAACCACCACTGGACTGGTAGGGAAGTCCCTGACTCAGCTTCTAATACAGCAAAAGTTGAAGATTAAGAAACTTTTCTAAAATCCAGTAGTAGCAATGGGTTTCAAGCTTTGAAAATATGGGTTTCTAGTTTTGAGGGTGAAGATTAAAGTCTTTATGACACTTAGAAACAGTGTTCATTTATTTTTTTTTAAGGGAACTATGTATGTATGTATGTATGTATGTATGTATGTATGTCTGTCTGTGGTGGGTCTTCATTGCTGTGCGTGGGCCCTCTGTAGCTGCAGCGAGTGGGGGCTACTCTCCGTTGTGGTGCTCAGGCTTCTCCTTGCGGTGGCTTCTCTTGTTGTGGAGCATGGGCTCTAGGCGGTCAGGCTTCAGTAGTTGCAGCATGTGGGCTCAGTTGTTGTGGCTTGCAGGCTCTAGAGTGCGGGCTCTAGAGTGCAGGCTCAGCAGCTGTGGCGCACAGGCTTAGTTGCTCTGCGGCATGTGGTATCTTCCCCGACCAGGGCTCGAACCTGTGTTCTCTGTATTGGCAGGTGGATTCTTAACCACTGCACCACCAGGGAAGTACCCAGTGTTCATTTCTTAGTATACAGCTATCATTCACTAAAACAGTAGCTTCTATATCATATTCATTTTTTTGTTATTACTGTTTAGTAAAATATTTGCCTTTATGTATGAACATGATGTTGGAATTTCTTCAAATCTATTAATTTGTTGTATGTTTTGTTCCTTTAAAAAAATTATTTTTAAAATTTATTTTTGGCTGCGTTGGGTCTTCATTGCTGTGCGTGGGCTTTCTCTAGTTGTGGTGAGCAGGGGCTACTCTTTGCTGCGGTGGGTGGGCTTCTCATTGCAGTGGCTTCTCTTGTTGTGGAGCATGGGCTCTAGGCGCGTGGGCTCAGTAGCTTCGCGGCATGTGGTATCTTCCGGGCCCAGAGATCGAACCCGTGTCCCCTGCATTGGCAGGCAGATTCTTAACCACTGCGCCACAAGGGAAGTCCCTGTTCCTTCTTATAAAGGAATTTATTTAAATTTATTGTATCTAACTGCTTGCTTTATACCAATTCTTACTGACATATGCTGTATATATAGGAATTACCCCAAATTTATTTGATGCTGTGGCATGCTGTTTAGTTGCTAGTACCAAGATGCAGCACCAGTATTTGCCTTTATGGTACTTCACGCATAGTGTGGGGCTTCATTTTTTGTGTGTGCATTTTGTTGTCTGCAATATTTTCACTATTTAAAAAAATGTGGCTTAGTACCTTTATTCATGGTTAGAAGTATACAATTAAATATACAGAACTTGTGATTTCCTAGAACCCAATATACTGTACATAGTATACTCCATTAACATGAGTATGTACTACTTCCTTCCACAAAACCACTGAAAATCATTTAAACACTTTCACACACACAAATAAATACATGTATACTAACAGGTTCTTTTTTACCCCATAAATTTTTCATGAAAAATTGGGTTATTTTATTCACTTTAAAATCTTGTATGTCAGTACAAGTAAAGTACTATGATTCAGGCACCCGGGACACAGAGAAAATAAGATACTGATCCTGACTTGAAATATCTACAACTCTAGTAGAAGAAACAGACACAAACCAAAACTTAGATTGCTATGTGATATGTGTGTTTCAAGAGGAAGAAGCCTCAAGGTGTTTGGGGCTAGACAGGAAAGGTTTTACTGAGTAAGTGACTTTTAAACTAAATTGTGTTTTGTCAGATCAACAAGGGCAAGGAGGGCATTTCAGACAGAGCAAAGAGCAAAGACTGGGAAGATTAAGAGAACACAGTATGACCTGGAGACAGCAAATAGCTCTGTGGGGCTGGAGCGTAGTGCGTGTGAGGGAACAGCCTGAGATAAAACTGGAAGATTAGGCAGAAGCTGTAGGGAGTGGAGATTTTAAGCAGAGAAATTTTTCCCTTAAAAAGGTTTCTCAGGCCGCAGAGCTGTGGATGGATTGGAGAGCAGAGTTGGAAGGCAGTCAAACCAGTTAGGAGGCTTTTAGGGTAATTACATGAGAAATGATGAGGTCTAAATGAAGGTAAAGGGCAGTAGGTATGATGAAGGGCATGAACTAGGGACCTTGAAAAGGGATCCTTGGATATGGACAACAGAGAGAATGGGGCTGAAATTGGCTCTGCAGTTTCTAGTTTGGGTGACTGGGGGAACAGTTATGCCATTAAATGAAAATGGAAATGCCCTAGGTCATTGGGAATTATCTTTGATTCCTTCTTCCACTCAACAGATTACCAACTTCTGCCAGGTCTTTGCCTGCAATCTTCCCCACTCTTCTAAATATCCTTCACACTGATACCAAGTCACCTTCCTAAAGCAGCTGAGTGTATACATTTCTGCTCAGAAGCATTTGATGGAAAACCGCCCCCCCCCCACCACTGCACGGGAATGAAATCTAAGCTTCTTAGTGGAGCATTCAAGCCTCTGCATGTTCAGGCTGGCCACAAGCTACCTCTTGGATGTATCCATCTCTTGTTAACTACCATTCCTTTTCTCACCCTATATATCTTCAGCCTTAAACATTAATCTAATCATTGTTTCTCTAACACATCCTGTCATTTTACACTTCTAAACTAAGCCTTAGCTCAGGCTATTTTCTCTATTTGAGTGCAGCGTTTATGTCAGTCTCTCCATAACACTTTACCCATCCCCTTAGTCAAAAGTATTCTTCCTCTTCTGTGGTGCATAGACTTTTGTGTCTCAATCCTAACACTTTTCGCGTTCTGCCTGT
Source organism: Mesoplodon bidens (assembly GCF_964165515.1). Classification (NCBI taxonomy): domain Eukaryota; kingdom Metazoa; phylum Chordata; class Mammalia; order Artiodactyla; family Ziphiidae; genus Mesoplodon; species Mesoplodon bidens. Next base: position 42,166,628 of record NC_138178.1, on the reverse strand, counting down.
TTTTATAGATAGTTGTAACTTAGTCCCTTCTACTTCCTTGCCCCAGTGACTTAATCACACACAGTATAGGCTCAAAGCCTTGTGACGAATTGAACTGGAGCAGGGATCTGATCCCTGTATCAAAGGTTAACAGTCTGGAAAAATCAGGCGATTCTGCAAGAATCCATGACATCGCGCATGAAAAAAGAGCCTAGAGGAGTCACTCATTCCAGGGGGCCCTTTCGCTGTCTAGAACAACCGTTACAAAAGGTGGGAACAAAATAATTTGCTGTTAGGGGAGTACGGCTTCTCTACACAGTTGCAAGATGTTTTTATTGTTTACATAAAGTAAAATATCTTATGCACTGTACTTGAAAAAAGCCCTAAGGGATCTAAGATTTCCCGAGGTGAATTTTCCGCTGACGGGTGTCCTCCTGAAGTCAACTGCACTGACTATCATGCAGTGTACTTGGTAATGGATTAAAGACTCATCGAAGCATACTCGCGGTGCGTCTCCGGAGTGGGACTGCGGCTTGCCCCGGGGCGACCTCCGCTCCGCGCTGCGGCCACCCCCGCGACCGCCCCCAGCGGCCGCAGCCTGGAAGCTCCAAGGGAATTCCCGCACCTCTGCGCGCGCAATCCCGGGACAAGGATCCGCGCGGCGCGCGCAATTGCCCTGGAAACCTCTGCGCGCGCACGCGCAAACGCGGGGCGGGGGAGGACTGAGCTAAGGGTTTAGCAGCGGAAGGAGGGGTTTACCCTTCCAGTCGACCGGCGCTGCCCCGAAGGTGGACGCGCGCGCCGCCCATCTCCCTCGGGTGGAGCGTCCCTTCCAGCACGCGCCCGGCCGCGCGCTCCCCAGCCCCTCCCCCTCCGCCCCCCCCCTCCCACTTCACACGCACCCTTGCCCTCCTCCCGCATTTGTGCGCCGGTGCAGCAGGCAGTGGGAGCATCCGGGCACTTCCGCAGCCGAGCGGCGATCCGGGCGGCGGCGGCGGCGGCGGCGGTGGCGGTGGCGGTGGCGGTAGCGGTCGAGTAGCTCCCATGGCTGGGACCAGGCTGGGGGAAGGCAAAAGCGGGGAGAGGCCTTAAGCCCGAGCCGCGGCGGGGTGGGTCCCGAGGGAGGCGGAGCGGGAAGCGCTCTCGCGGGCGGAGGAGGGCGGGGAGCGGGGCTCGTTGAGTCTCTAGTGCGTTCGCCTGGCCAGCCGGGGCTCTGGAGATGCATCTGCATCAGGTCCTCACCGGAGCTGTCAACCCTGGAGACAACTGCTATTCCGTGGGCAGCGTCGAGGATGTCCCCTTCACGGTGAGCGGTGTCCGGGAGCCCGAGGGGGAGAGACCGCAGTCTCTACGCGGGGGCCAAGACCCCCTGTCCCCGGCCCACGCCTCCCCGGGAGGCTGCGAGGTGTTGGTAGGCCCCACCCGAGTTCCCTTTGCACCCCAATTTAGCGGGGCGGGCCGTGGGACTGTGATTCCTGCGGCTGCTGTAGGAAATTGCCAGTCAGGGGAAAGGTTTAGGAATCCACCGCCCTGTCCGCCCTCAGCAAACGGGCCCCGGGGGTGACTGCACCAGACGGTTCCTCTCCTAGGATGGCCCCGGGTCTGCGGTGGAGGAAGGTGAAACCGCTGAAAGCCCAGAGCGTCCGTTTCGCACCTGCCTCCGTTTCGCACCTGCTCTCGGCTTGGAGGCGCAGAGACTCGGTCTTGTCTCGTCGCGGAGCGTGGAGGCGATGCTGCGCCTGGCTCCCCCTGCCCGTTGTGTTAGGACATTGAGGAGCCGCTGGAGCCGGTGGCTTTAAGCCCAGCCCTCCGTACCTCCTGATATGCAGAATCTTAATTCCAACAAGAAAATGCAAAAATTCATTCTCTGCCTCCGAGAAATTTAGAATGGAATAATTAGAGTGACAGCGGCCTGGAGAGCTCTTATTTATCACGAGATCATGGTTTGGTAACCTCCCTAGATAATATTTTAATCCGTTTGCAAGGTAGGCAGGTTGGTTTGTTTTAAAGATAGGGCAATGTGAAAATTTTGTGACAGTGTTTTTCCTGTTTGTGAGATTAAAGTGTATGTAAACGATAATGTGTTAGAACCTCTTAAAAATCTGGATGAAATAGACATGTTTCTCAAGGAGCTTGGATGGATTAATCCTTTTGAGAATGGAATGTTGTTAGTATAGCCAATTCAAACCAAGCTCTAGAGCTTCATTTACCCACAGAGAGACTCCCACGGATTAACATGAGTTTCTTTTTTGTGTTAAATTTAGACATGGTCCTCCTCGGAAGGAACTGTAGACAATTAGACCTCGATTAAATACACATTGTTGTTAATAACCATTCTCCTTGATGAAATTGGAAATAGCATAATGGTATGCTTTTTAGACAAGGGAAACACTCTGATCTGATGTCTGCTTTCCAGTAGTATGTTTTTAAAGCTGCAGAAATAAGAAAAGCTCCTGCAAAACTGCAGAATCATTATGTAGCACAGTGCATTCAGGAGCAGAATTTATCTATCATTGTGATACATTAGAAATAACCCCATAAGATTGCTTTTTGGCCATTTTAATTTTAAATGTAAGCAACTTGGCTTTGTAGCAGTTTAGACTGAACCCTTAAAACATATAATTTGCCTGACTTATATTGTTACACGTATCCCTATCAATGGTGTCATCTGTGTTTTGTGTACTTGTGACTTAAAAGATCCATATAGTGTTGAGCTTGGGCTTCAAGGGGGTAGACAATTTGGGGGGCATAGAGAGAAGAAATTTCCCTCTCCCCTAGTTGTGTATGTGGGGAGGAAGTTCCCCAGGGTTAGAAGAACAGGCTTTCTCCATCAAGAAATGAATCTGGAATCTTGGCTTATGGGGTATCTCCACACTATTATGGTCGTGGTAGTTTTCTGTTTCCATCTAAGGTAGAGTGGTGTCTCATTGTGAGGCTGGTATATAGGGCTAAACAGGTTCAGGTGCAGTCTGGAAAAGCCAGTGCCAGAACCATTAGTGCTGCACAGGTGTGGTTATGCTGTAGGCTGCCCATGACCAGGTCCTTGGATTCATTTTCAAATCTTTTTCCACCTCCCTCTTTCAACCTGTCACCAAATCTAGCTGAGTCTCTGCAGTGACTACCAGATTTACCCCTTTTCATGCCCTTAGTTACCAGCTTATTGTAGAACCTTATTTGTATTACTTAGTATTAAAAACTTCCAAACTGTCTTCCTGACATCTCTGATCACTTCAATTCATCCTCCACACAGCTGCTGGTATAATAATCTTCAAATAGCATTTCACCATATCATTCTTGGTTCAAGAATATGTAGTTGTTTCTAAGAGCTGTGGTGTGAAATTTAAATTTGTCAGATATTCTTCCATCATCTTTGACTTTACATTTGATTATATATACTCCTCATCTTGGCCCCTCTGCTGTAGACATACCAATCTTCTCACTCTAGCCTACATTTTTATGGTGCAACAAGAGAATCCTTGCTTTTTGTTTTCCCAAATAATGACTCAAAATTTACCTGGTTTAGGATGCCTACCTGTGACACTGATTATTTTGGCCCTTTGGCATTTACACACCCATGTTGCACACCATCTCATTTTAATATCTTAGCTTTTTAAAAATATTCATTTTGGTTGTGCCTGGTCTTAGTTGCGGCATGTGGGATCTTTAGTTGCGGCATGTAGCCTTCTTAGTTGCGGCATGTGAACTCTTAGTTGTGGCATGCATGTGGGATCTAGTTCCCCGACTGGGGATTGAACCCTGGCCCCCTGCATTGGGAGCATGGAGTTTTACCCACTGGACCACGAGGGAAGTCCCAATATCTTAGTTTTGAATGCACTGATCCAGTTATAATTTTGCCTTGAACTAGAAATGACCTTTTGGACTCTATGAAGAACAGAGTTGCTTGAAAAAAATGAGAAGAAGCTGTTTTCAAGTACTCAGGAATCAGCTAACAATTATTTCAATGCCTGTGTTAGTATAGTAAAAATGAAATTTAAAAAAAAGGTAAAACTCCTTTATGTAGAGCATGCCATTTGATTTGTATAGCAATCAGATGAAAAAACTTTAGTTCTGGGTCAGATGACTAACAAGGGGACCAGCCGGGACTGGAATGGAGGTCTTGTGACTTCTCATCTGGTGGGCTTTTCTCTGTAGTATGTTTCTTTCCTGTCAGAGTTCTTGCTCTGAAGGGTGTGTATATGTGGGGAAGGTCTAGACATGTCTAGTGTAGAAGGTAAGACTGTCTTGCAGCTAGCCAGTGGTAACCTGAGGACCTTTTCAAAATAGGGCAGATCATTTATTTCAGAGTCTATAAGCAAAGTTTTTGAAAAGGAATTGTTCTAAAAGAATTTTGAAGTGTTCATGACATTGTAATTGAAAAACAGTCTGTTATATATATATTGCACTGTGCACGGGAGGTGGAGGGTGGTGGTGGTGTGATCGGCTGGGCAATGAATGTCTGCTTGGTTATGTTGTCAGGGCACGATCTCTACTGTGTTGACATGGTGATGCAGTTGGTAGTGGACAAACCCAGTGATGAGTACTTTTAGTGCTAGCATGTGGGCTGTGATGGTTTTCACTTGTGTTTTGGCAGTTAGGAGTTTTTTAAAACACTCAATTGTAATTTTATAAATACACTTGTATAAATATCACCTTTCGATCATTCTGTTCTTTTCAATGTAAGATCTAAGTCCTGGGAAATATTGTTATCCTGTAATAAGTCAGGTCCCAGGTAGTCCAAAGGTTGATGTATGAGCTTTGTTGTAGTTTATTTTGCCATCGATACATTTCCAACTACCTTCTTACAGGTAAGTGGATGTTTTAAGGCTTAATGCAACAGATAGTTTAAATTTCTCCTTATTTATGTTGTTTATTACTTTCTGAAAATAGTCCTTAGTTTTTTTAAATTTTACTTTTCTGTAAGCATTAGAATATTCATTAACATAGTGATGGTACATGATGATTATTAATATAATTAAAATATTTTTTTCACCTAAAGGGTACAGACTATATTTTCAGATATATAGGAGCAGTTGATGTTACTCCATTCTGATATGAATTCAACACATTGATGAAAAAAGTTTACAGAAATTAGTAAGTCATTTCCACTTTCAGGGGGCTTATAATATACTGGCAGAGATAAAAAATGATGTACATAATTACAATGTAAGTCAGATTAAAGAGATCACATGTAGTTGGGAATTAAAAGGATTTCATGAAAGATTGACACTTGGAAATACAGAGTAGTATTAGGCATTTCTAGATGGTAAGAACAACAAAAGCCAAGGATGGTGTGATATAAAGGATACATTATTGGGTGACTATTCCTTCACAAAAGTGATTAAAAAAACAAAACAAAACACAGGACTTAAAAAAAAACCCACAGGGCTTCTTTATTAAGTAGCGAATACTGTTAGAATTTTGAAAAATATGATTTGCAAACATTACCCTTAGCTTTTTAGGAAAATATATTTGTATTCTGACATTCTTGACTTTTGTTTTTTTTTGTTTTTTCTAGTAGTGAATGAAATGAATGAAAAAAACATTTATTTAAAAGTTAGAAGACAATGTTATGTTACATGTTATATATGTCATATATGACCTGTTTTTGGGCATTTAGATATATTTTTCTTCTACTGTAGCATAATAACATTCTAGTCCTAGAATTATGGCAATACCGAACTTTGAAAATAATCAGCTGGTTTATACATTTACAAATGTTTGTTGAACATATGGATGTGTGTGGCTCTGTGGAGATTAAAAAAAATAATAAAAAAGAACAAAAAGAATAGTCCGGATTTCAGGGAATTTACTAAAAAAGTTTAGGAAACTGGTAATCTATCTACTAGGGGAGTTAAGATGTATACTTAACCACAGCAGGTCAGCTGTGTGGTATTGTGAGGCACTTAAATTCTTGTGGGAATTCAGAAGGAATAAGAGATCACTTTTGGTCAGGGGAATTGGAGAGTTGGACAGAAAAATGCTTTTGTACTGGCTGGTTATCAATAGGTATAATGACTTTACCTATTAGCCTATGCTGAGAATAAAGGGAAAGACAGAAGTCAAGAATTTAGAACGGGCTTGTTTCCCAAGAGAAATTGGCCCATTTATTCTTGGAGAGTAGCTTCTTGTTTATTTAAATTGATATCTTTTAGAGTTTGTGGCCTTGTGTTTGGTGTCAGCCTGTAGGTGAATATGAGGTTCTATAAGTTTTTACTTATGTCCCTAGGTAGATTGTTAATTAGCCTGCCTTCTAGAGTGAGAAGACTCCTAGCAGCTACCCTGAAACTCTGGTATAACCCCAAATAATGCCTCCTCAGAAATGGGAAGTCAGAGACCAACTACTTATATGACATTGGCCAAATCGCTGAAACTTTTTAGGTTTTTCATCTGTAAAATGAGGTACTTAAATTAGGTTCTCTTTAACTATTCAGACCTTGGATGGCATTTATACAGACCTCTCTAGAGATTTCCAAGGGGCAAAAGAGAAGATGGACCAGAAACATAAAGTGACTGTGGTGAGGATATAGGTCTAGCGCCTCTGTGCCCCGCCACTTGTATGTATGTACAAGACTGTTGGTCAGACTTTACAGTCAGGGAGCCTGACTTCCTTTTTGGCTCAGGGATTAAGCCATGCAGAGCCTTTGTGAAGTAGTGGTTCTTCTTCGGGCTCACAGTCGAGAAGGAGGCTCTTGTTTATGATTGTATCCTCAGTATCTGGTAGATGGTACTGTCAGAGTACAGTGCGGAGTGGGAGATGGGCCAGGGTGATGGTATTCAGCCACCCACTAAATAGATTTACTCCTTTACTTTCTGCTCTTAGCTTTTTGAGTATTTGAAGGATGACTTTAGAAATTATCTAAAAAATTGATACAAACGAACTTATTTGCAAAACAGATATAGACTCACAGCCATAGAAAACAAACTTATGGTTATCTAAGGGGATAGTGGGGATGGGGGGAGAAAAATGAGGAGTTTGGGCTTAACATACACACGACTATATATAAGTAAACAACAAGGACCTACTGTAGAGCACAGGGAACTATACTCGCTATCGTGTAATAACCTATAATGGAAAAGAATCTGAAAGAGAATATATACATACATATGTATAACTGAATCACTTTGCTGTACACTTGAAACTAACACAACATTGTAAATATGTAAATACTTCAATTAAAAGAAGAAATTATAATCAGTATCTTAATTTGGATCTTGAGAAACTTTTAGAACAAATCAGAGTCTCAGTATTTAATCATCAAAAAGAGTATAGGATGTTGGGTTACAACCGTAATGGCGCAGTGGAAAAACAAGTCGTGCCTGGCCAATTTAATTTCCTTCTGTGATAGAAAGCAAGGCAGTGTTTAAAAGGGGATAAGAATAGAGAATATCTGTAATTCAGATTCAAGTAAGGCTCTTCTAGCTGTGGCTTATTTTTTAAACAAGTCTGGAAACCAAATATTTTAATAGAAGTTTTAAGGTTTTCAATCTTTTTGAGTTTGTAGAATCCTTTTTCATTTTATTTTTGCTCTGGATCCCTAATTTGTGATATAACAGGATAGGACTTGTTATTGAGGAAGCAGGGAAGCAGGTGCAACTTTCACAGGTGGTGTGAGTGTATTTTCTTGCTCTTAGAGATAGCTCATGTAACCCTGGCACTTGACGTATAATATGTGAAACCAATTGACTGTGCTTTTATTCTCAAACTTTCTCATTTCATGATTGCTAAAGGCTCCTTTAATGCTCCCCTTTCCCTTCATCCTAAACACCTAAAAATATGGTTAGCTTATATCTCTTTGGTGGAGAAGTCACTAGGTATAAAGGGGTCACTGAATACAACCAGACTCCTTTAAACACTACATGATAATCTGGTGAGGTGATTTGAAAGGCATAAATATCATCCTCTTAGATTATCATTGGAGATGTGTTTCTTTAGGGCTATTCCTCTAAAAATTGAGCCCTCTCAGGAATGATATTTAATTTAATTCATACTAAGTCATGACATTTTCCTCTTGTGATTTTAGAAGAAACCCAGGAAACCTGAAACTATATGGGCATTATGCAAGGGGGCATAGATTGGATCCCCCCCAAAACATAAAAGTTTTGGCTTAGACTAAGTTCAAAGACACACATAGCTTATATGGTCTCTGCATTTCAATAACAAAATGTTGACATTTTCCTAGGAGTAATGACTTCGGTTTTGTTATATGCTGGCACCTTCCTCATGTCTTCTCTGGCCTTGACTATATCTGTACTTCGGAGGATCTAATCAGAAGGAGATATTCAAATTATTATCATGTACTCTAACCATAGCATCTTTTTTTTTTTTTTTTTTTTTTTTGCGGTACACGGGCCTCTCACTGTTGTGGCCTCTCCCATTGCAGAGCACAGGCTCTGGACGCGCAGGCTCAGCGGACATGGCTCACGGGCCCAGCCGCTCCGCGGCAAGTGGGATCCTCCCAGACCGGGGCACGAACCCATGTCCCCTGCATCGGCAGGCGGACTCTCAACCACTGCGCCACCAGGGAAGCCCCCATAGCATCTTTTATATGAATGAATTGTCAGTGTTTCCAGGAAAGGCCAGTTCCTCCATTGGTACCGATGATCTTAAATTGGGAGTGATTTTGCCCCCTGGGACGTTTGGCAGTGTCTGGAGACATTTTTGATTGTTGACAAGGTTGTAGGGAAGGACTAGCATCTAGTGGGCAGAGGCCAGAGATCCTGATAAACATCCTATTATGTGCAAGACAGCTCCCCACAATGAAAAATTACTCAGCCTAAAATGTCAATACTGCTGCAGTTGTGAGAAACCCCAATGAATATCCCAGGTCCCACCCCCTCTTATCTACTCAAGCACATTGCTCTAACAGTTTCTCCTTTTCTGTCCTGTAAAGTTGCTTTTTCTTCCTCATTGAAATAGTTTCTTTACTTAGCTCTCCTGGTTGTCCTTTACTTCCCTTAAGTACTCCTTCTCAGCCTGATTTCAGATTTCTGTATCCAGCTTTTCTTTGACATCTCCCTTTTGAATGTCTAATAGCTGTCTCATAACATTCTCTTCCTCCAGCCTTCTCTAAATCAGAAAATGGCTACCTTACCTTCTTTTTTTTCCCCAGTTCCCTTGGAATCTTTCACTGTTTTCTTTCCTTTACACCCCAGATCTAATGTTGGCAACTTCTGTTGGCTATACCTTCAAAATGCATCCAGAATCTGTCCACTTTATCACCTGTGCTGCTACCCCCCGGTCCAGGACTCCATCATCTCTTTCCAAGGTTATGGCAATAGGCTCTTAACAGGTCTCCTTGCCTTCTCTGCCTTCAGTTTTATACTTCTTCAGTTTATTTTCAACATAATAGTGGAATGATCCTGTTACTGTATAAATCGGATCTTATTAGTCTCTTGTTCAAAATTTTCAAATGACTTCTTTTTTCACTCAGAGAAAAGACCTGAGTGCCTTCAATACCCTTTACTGCTATTTCATTAGCACCTAGAACAAAAATTTATTGGGTACAAAATAGTACCCAATAAATTAATAAATAGAAAGGGCGCTTAGTGTAATATACAACATCCTTAGAGTAAATATGGTGACCACTTTTATAAGGCTATTTTTTACAATACTTTTTGAGATAGGTCAATGGCATTAGGCCATATTTAGATAAATGAATTTTATAGGATGGGGACAGGGAGAGCTAAGAGAATACAATCCAGATATAAAGCTTTGCTGGTCTGGTTTAATCTAAGGATGCATGTTAATGTATTGAGAGGAATTGACAAATTATGTGCCTATTAAGCAGTTCTAAAATGTTTACAATTTTGCTTTTGAAAGACTTTAATACATAAAAAATTAGAGATTAACCTAATACCTGGACTGTAGAGATTTTTTTTTAAATATTTATTTATTTATTTTTGGCTGTGTTGGGTCTTCATTTATGTGCGAGGGCTTTCTCTAGTTGCGGCGAGCGGGGGCTGCTCTTCATCACGGTGTGCGGGCCCTGCGCTGTCGCGGCCTCTCTTGTTGCGGAGCACAGGCTCCAGACGCGCAGGCTCGGTAGTTGTGGCTCACGGGCCTAGTTGCTCCGCGGCATATGGGATCTTCCCAGACCAGGGCTCGAACCCGTATCCCCTGAATTGGCAGGCAGATTCTCAACCACTGCGCCACCAGGGAAGCTCTGTAGAGATTTTTTTTTTTTTTTTTCTTTTTGCGGTATGCGGGCCTCTCACTGTTGTGGCCTCTCCCGTTGCGGAGCACAGGCTCCGGATGCGCAGGCCCAGCGGCCATGGCTCACGGGCCCAGCCGCTCCGCGGCATATGGGATCCTCCCAGACCGGGGCACGAACCCGTATCCCCTGCATCGGCAGGCGGACTCTCAACCACTGCGCCACCAGGGAGGCCCAGAGATTTTTTATTTTAAGAGTTACAGGTTTTAAAAATAGCTGAGCTGGGCCTGGAATTGAAAATTGAGGAGCCTGACAAAGACACGATTGAGGTGGTTGCCCCACCTGGTGGTAAACTGAACTCAGCCAAAGGAATATTCTTATTTATTTATTTATTTATTTATTTTAACATCTTTATTAGACTATAATTGCTTTACAATGTTGTGTTAGTTTCTGCTTTATAACAAAATGAATCAGTTATACATATACATATGTTCCCATATCTTTCCCTCTTGCGTCTCCCTCCCTCCCACCCTCCCTATCCCACCCTTCTAGGTGATCACAAAGCAACAAGCTCATCTCCCTGTGCTATGCAGCTGCTTCCCACTAGCTATCTATTTTACGTTTGGTAGTGTATATATGTCCATGCCACTCTCTCACTTCGTCCCAGCTTACCATTCCCTCTCCCCATATCCTCAAGTCCATTCTCTAGTAGGTCTGTGTCTTTATTCCCATCTCACCCCTAGGTTCTTCATGACCTTTTTTTTTTCTTAGATTTCATATATATGTGTTAGCATACGGTATTTGTCTTTCTCTTTCTGACTTACTTCACTCTGTATGACAGACTCTAGGTCCCTCCACCTCACTACAAATAACTCAATTTCGTTTCTTTTTATGGCTGAGTAATATTCCATCGTATATATGTGCCACACCTTCTTTATCCATTCATCCGCTGATGGACACTTAGGTTGCTTCCATCTCCTGGCTATTGTTAAATAGAGCTGCAATGAACATTTCTGTACATGACTCTTTTTGAATTATGGTTTTCTCAGGGCATATATATGCCCAGTAGTGGGATTGCTGGGTCATATGGTAGTTCTATTTGTAGTTTTTTAAGGAACCTTCATACTGTTCTCCATAGTGGCTGTACCAATTCACATTCCCACCAGCAGTGCAAGAGTGTTCCCTTTTATCCACACCCTCTCAAGCATTTATTGTTTCTAGATTTTTTGACGATGGCCATTCTGACCAGTGTGAGATGGTATCTCATTGTAGTTTTGATTTGTATTTCTCTAATGATTAATGATGTTGAGCATTCTTTCATGTGTTTGTTGGCAATCTGTATATCTTCTTTGGAGAAATGTCTGTTTAGGTCTTCTGTCCATTTTTGGATTGGGTTTTTTTTTTTGTTATTGAGCTGCATGAGCTGCTTGTAAATTTTGGAGATTAATCCTTTCTCAGTTGCTTCATTTGCAAATATTTTCTCCCATTCTGAGGGTTGTCTTTTGGTCTTGTTTATGGTTTCTTTTGCTGTGCAAAAGCTTTGAAGTTTCATTAGGTCCCATGTGTTTATTTTTGTTTTTATTTCCATTTCTCTAGGAGGTGGGTCCAAAAGGATCTTGCTGTGATTTATGTCATAGAGTGTTCTGCCTATGTTTTCCTCTAAGAGTTTGATAGTTTCTGGCCTTACATTTAAGTCTTTAATCCATTTTGAGTTTATTTTTGTGTATGGTGTTAGAGAGTGTTCTAATCTCATACTTTTACATGTACCTGTCCAGTTTTCCCAGCACCACTTATTGAAGAGGCTGTCCTTTCTCCACTGTACATTCCTGCCTCCTTTATCAAAGATAAGGTGACCATATGTGCGTGGGTTTATCTCTGGGCTTTCTATCCTGTTCCATTGATCTATATTTCTGTTTTTGTGCCACTCCATATTAGAAGCAAGATTTTCTTTAGAAAGTAATTTTAAGAATGTTGGGAATTCCCTGGTGGTCCAGTGGTTAGGACTCCGTGCTTTCACTGCCAAGGATGAGGGTGCAGTCCTTGGTGGGGGAAAGCCGTGGGGTGCAGCCAAAGAAAAAAGAAGAATGTGCTAATACATAGACAAATGGAACATTTAAACATGGCTATCATTTTATGCTGGCAAAATTTTATATAATCAAAAGCCCAATTTGGCCATTAAAACCAAAAAGCAAACAAAAAACATAAAAAACTCAATTTTTTGTTTTAACATTATTAATATAATGTCTACATTGTGAAAAACTCATAATTCAAACAATGTTGAAATATAGAAAGTAAAAAGGAAAGCTTCCTTTTCCCAGTGGAATTTTGTTTAGCCTAACTTCCTGGTCATCCTTGATTCAAAAAATATTTGAGCGCCTAGGCATTGTGCATACCCTCTAAGGCAAACCAGCTATTAAATATGCTCTGTTGTACACTGTTGGTGTATGTTGTTTTAAGCTATAAACTAGTTAAATTGGTAAAGTAGTTGAATTATAGCCCTTCTTTCTGGTAGTATTTAATAGTGCCAGTTGCATGTGGTTGATATATAGAAACACAATTGTTTTTTGAAATGGAAGGATTAATATCCATCTTGTGTGTTAAATTGGTATATGAAATGAAATGTTTTACAGTTTAGATCTAGTATAGGAATTTTAGATCTAGGAGTTAAAGGATTTAATCAAAGCTACACAGCAGACCCTGTGGCAGAATTAAGACTGGAACCAATAAACAAATGGGACCTAATTAAGCTTAAAAGCTTTTGCACAGCAAAGGAAATCATCAACAAAATGAATAGACATCCTATGGAATGGAAAATATTTGCAAATGATATGACTGACAAGGGGATAATTTCCAAAATATATAGGTAAAAAAAATATCAAAAAAACAACCCAATAAAAAAAAATGGGCAGAAGACCTGAATAGACATTTTCTTCCAAAGAAGACATACATATGGCTAACAGGCACATAAAAAAATGCTCAACATTGATAATTATCAGAGAAATGCACATCAAAACAACAAGATATCACTTCACACCTGTCAGAATGGCTGTCATCAAAAAGTCTACAAATACATGTTGGAGAGTATGTAGAGAAAAGGGAACCCTTGTACATTGTTGTTAGGAATGTAAATGGTGATGCAGCCACTATGGAAAACAGTATGGAGGTTCCTCAAAAAACTAAAAATAGAACTACCATGTGATCCAGTAGTTCCACTTCTGAGTATATATCCAGAAAAAATGAAAACACTAAGTTGAAAAGACACCTGCACCCCAATGTTTATAGCAGCACTATTTATAATAGCTAAGATATGGAAGCAACCCAGGTGTCCATCAACAGATGAATGGATAAAGAAGATGTAATACATATATACACAATGGAATAGTACTCAACCATAAAAAAGAATGAAATTCTGCCATTTGTAGCAGTGTGGATGGACCTAGAGAATACTATGCTTAGTGAAATAAGTCAGAAAAAGACAAATACTGTATATCACTTATATGTGGAATCTAAAAATTAATGTAAACAAATGATATGCAAAACAGAAACAGACTCAGATATAGAAAACAAGCTAGTGGTTACCAAAGGGGAGAGGGAAGGAAGGAGGGGCAAATTAGAAGAGTGGGATTAAGAGATACAAAGTACTATATATAAAATAGGTAAGCAACAAAGATATATTGTAACACACAGGGAATTATAGCTATTATCTTACAATAACTTTCAATGGTGTATAATCTATAATTATAGATTATCCTCCATTAAAATACTGAATCGCAGTGCTCTACACCTGAAACTAACATAATACTGTAAATCAACTATACTTCAACGAGAGAGGAAGAAAAAAAGACTGGAACCTAAGGCTCCAAGTTCTTTTTTCTCCCCTTAAAATTTAAAAAGTAACACATGCCCTTGTAGATAGTTTGAAAAATGTAGAAGAAAGATAAAATCATTTGTAATTGTACAATCCAGAGATAACCCCTCTTACCATTTCGGTAAAATGCACGGAGGCCCCATGGAGGAGGCTTATTTGATTTCAGAATGCTTGTCTGTATTTTTTTCCTGAATGAGTTTTGGGTAGTTATTTTTGTAAGAATTTATTCTTTTGTGTAGACATTCAAATTTATTAATTTGAAATTGTTCACAGCCACCTCTTACTATCTTTTTAAGGTTTGCAGCATCTGTTATATTGCTTCTTTTCTCTTTACTATCATTTGTTATTTGTGGCTCCTCTTTTCCTTCAGTAGAGGTTTATCAACCTAATTAATCTTTTAAAATAACCCACTTCTAACTTTATTAGTTCTTTCTGTTATATATTTATTTTCTATTTCATTAACTCTTATTCTTGATTTATTATTTCCTTCTTTCTGCTTTATTTGGATTAGTTTTGCTGTTTTCTTCTTAATTTATTGAGATAAACATTCCAGGCTCTTTTTCTAATATTTAAGGATGTAAGTATTATATTCTTAAGACTTACATTACCTGCATACCACAAAGCTATTTTTAATTTATTTTTATTTATTAAAATTTTTTTAAAATTGAAGTACAGTTGATTTATAGTGTTTCAGGTATACAGCAAAGTGATTCAGTTATACACATATGTATATTCTTTTTCAGATTCTTTTCTATTATAGGTTATTACAAGATATTGAGTATAGTTCCCTATGCTATAGAGTAGGTCCTTGGTGTTTATCTGTTAATTCAAAATTCCTACTTCATCCCTGCCTCCCCTTCCCCCTTTGGTAACCATAAGTTTGTTTTCTGTGTCTGTGAGTCTATTTCTGTTTTGTTAATAAGTTCATTTGTATCTTTTTTTTTTTAGATTCCACATATAAGTGATATCATATGATATTTGTGTTTCTCTCTCTGACTTACATCACTTAGTATGATAATCTCTAGGTCCATTCATATTGCTGCAAGCGGCATTATTTCATTTTTTTAATGGCTGAGTAATATTCCATTAATGGTGTGTGTGTCTGCTCTCTAATTGTGGTGTGCGGGCTCTAGAGCGCGCAGGCTTAGTTGCCGCACGGCATGTGGGATCTTAGTTCCCCGACCAGGGATCAAACCAGTGTCCCCTGCATTAGAAGGTGGATTCTTAACCACTGGGCCACCAGGGAAGTCCCTTTTGTGTTTCATTCTTGAAAGATGTTTTTGCTTAGGTTGCATAGGTTGAGGATGGCAGTATTTTCTTTCAGCATCTTGAAGATATCACTCCTTTATCTTCTTGCCTCCACTGTTTGTGTTGAGAAGTGAGCTGCCAGCTTGTTGCTTCTTTAGAAGTTGTATTTTAATTTTTTTCCCTCTAGCTGCTTGTAAGGATTTTCTTGTCTTTCTGGTGTTTTACTATGTTGTGTCTAGGTGTCCTTTTTTTTTTCTTTTTAATCCTGTTTGGGACTTTTGAAATGTTTGAATCTGTGAGTTGATGTATTTCATCAAGTCTGGAAAATTTTCAGCTAATAGCTCTTCAAATATTGCTTCTGCCCCATTGACCTCATGAGACTAATACATTAAATATATTAGGACTTCCCTGGTGGTGCAGTGGTTGAGAATCCGCCTGCCAATGCAGGGGACACAGGTTCGAGCCCTGGTCCTGGAAAATCCCACATTGCCATGGAACAACTAAGCCCATGCGCCACAACTACTGAGCTCCCGCACCACAATTACTGAAGCCCGCATGCCCTAGAGCCCACGTGCTGCAACTACTGAAGCCTACGGGCCTCGAGCCCGTGCTCTACAACAAGAGAAGCCATGCAATGAGAAGCTCATGCACCACAAAGAAGAGTAGCCCTTGCTCGCAGCAACGGAAACCCAATGCAACCAAAAAAAAAAAAAAAAAAAAAAAAAATATATATATATATATATATATATATATATATATATATATTAGATCTTCTCCCTTTAGTTCTATGTCTAAAACCCTCTCTACTGTATTTTCTTTTCATTCTTTTTAGAATTCTAATTGGTTTTTTCTAATCCATTTGCTAATCCTTTTTTGTTTGTTTGGCTACTTCGGCTTAGTTGCGGCACTCAGGATCTTCGTTGAGGCATGCGGGATCTTTCATTGCGGCTCGGGGCTTCTCTCTAGTTGTGACATGTGGGTTTTCTCTCTTTAGTTGTGGCACGTGGGCTCCAGAGTGTATAGGCTCTGTAGTTTGCAGCAGGCAGGCTCTCTAGTTGAGGCTCAGTAGTTGTGGTGCTGGGGCTTAGTTGCCCTGAGGCATGTGGGATCTTCGTTCCCCAACCAGGGATTGAACCCACATTCCCTGCATTGGAAGGCAGATTCTTTACCACTGGACCACCAGGGAAGTCCTGCTAATCCTATCTTAAGTGATGTCTGATTTGCTCTATTGTACTTACTGCACTGACTAGTCCTAGATTTTGTTTTGTTTTGTGTATGCCCTTTATAAGATTGAAAAAATGTCCTTATATTCCTTTTTTGCTGGAAGTGTTTATCACGAAGTCATCTTGAATATTGTCAAATGTTTTTTTTTTTCATTGATATGGTCATGTGATTTTTTTTCTTCTTTAAACTGTTAGTGTGGTAGATTACATTGATTTTTTGCAAATAAAATCAGCCTTGTATTACTGGTATAAGCCCCACTTAGTTATGGTGTGTATTATCCTTTTTATATAGGGCTAGATTTGATTTACTAATATTCTGTTGAGTGTTTTTGCATCTATGTTCGTTCTTTTATTTTTTTTTATGTTCATTCTTGATCCATCATCTTTTCCCCTCATATTGTTTTTGTTTGGTTTTGGTATTATTGTAATGCTGGTTTCATAAAATGAGTTTGTAAGTATTCCTTCCTTTTCTAAATTCTGTCACGGATCAGGTAGAAATGGTTTCATTCTGTAAATTTTAGTAGGATTTTCCAGTGAAATCATCTGGGTTTTGACTTTTCTGTTTCAGAAGTTTTTTTTGTTTGTTTTTTGTTTTTGCGGTACATGGGCCTCTCACTGTTGTGGCCTCTCCCGTTGCGGAGCACAGGCTCCGGATGCACAGGCTCAGCGGCCATGGCTCACGGGCCCAGCCACTCCGTGGCATGTGGGATCTTCCTGGACCGGGGCACAAACCTGTGTCCCCTGCATCGGCAGGCGGACTCTCAACCACTGTGCCACCAGGGAAGCCCCAGAAGGTCTTTTTTTAAAAAATTGAACTGTAGTTGGTTTACAATATTAGTTTCAGTTGTACAGAATTTTAGGGTTTTATCTACACATTCAATTTCTTTAACAATGAAAGGACTATTAATGTAATGTATTTCATTTTGGGTGTGTTTTTGTAGTTTCTGGTTTTGGAGGAATTAGTCTTTTTTTTCTGTTTCACTGTCATATTTATGTGTATAGAGTTGTTTATAGTATTTTATTATCTTTTTAATGTTTGCAAGATTAGTATTGGTATTTTCTTTTATTTTTTAAAATAAAAATTTTTTTTAAGTTATCTTTTTATTTTTCATTAATTAATTAATTTATTTTTGGCTGCGTTGGGTCTTTGTTGCTGCACGCGGGCTTTCTCTTGTTGCGGTGAGCGGGGACTACTCTTTGTTGCAGCACGCAGGCTTCTCATTGCTGTGGCTTCTCTTGTTGCGGAGCTCAGGCTCTAGGCGCGTGGGCTTCAGTAGTTGCAGCACACGGGCTCAGTAGTTGCGGCATGCGGGCTCTAGGGCATGTGGGCTTCAGTAGTTGTGGTGCGCATGCTCAGTAGTTGTGGCTCGCAGGCTCTAGAGCACAGGCTAAGTTGTGGCACACGGGCTTAGTTGCTCCGTGGCGTGTGGGATCTTCCTGGACCAGGGCTTGGACCCATGTCCCCTGCATTGGCAGACGGATTCTTAACCACCACGCCCCCAGGGAAGTCCCAATTTTTCTTTTTTCTTTGGTGTTGGTAATTTATGTCTTCTCTCTTTCTGTGTGTCTTTCTAGAGGTTTATAAGTTTTACTGAACTTTTTCAAAGAACCAGATTTTTATTTTATTCACATTATATACTGTTTTCTTGTTGTCACTTTGATTTCTCCTTTTATCTTTATTATTTCATGACTTCTGCATGCTTTGAATTTGTTTTGCTCTTCTTTTTCTAATCGATTAATATGGAAGCTTAGATTACTGATCTGAGGGTATTCATATTTCTATGGCATTTTTATAGTAGTCACTTTAACATGTTTGCGTGTTAATTTCAAAATCTGTGTCTGTTGATTGTCTTTTCCCATGTGAGTTGAGATTTTCTTAGCTCTTTTTATGCTCAGTAATTTTGCATTGTTACCTGGACTGTTTAAAATATTGTGTTATGCAACTCTAGGTCTTGTGTAAAGTTTATGGAGGATGTTGATATTTTGTTTTAGCAGGCAATCAGCTTATTTGGGTTCATGCCAAAAGTTCTGACCAGCCTTCTATAGGTTGTAGTTTCAGTGTGAGTTCCATTTTCAAAGGCCTTGCAGTGCTAGTTGGATATAACCTGTGTACATGCCACAGGCGGCCAATATAAGACCTGGGCAGTGGTATCTCCTGTAGTTCAGATCCCAAAGGTGTTTATGCTGCTGTTTTAGGTATAATCTGTGCATGTGCTGCCCGGGGATGTGCCCAGGAGTTTATAAAAAAGTTTATTGGGTTGTTCTTCCGAGCTCTTCCCTTTTTGTGATTTCTGTGGTACTTTCTGTTTTGCTAGGGCTCCCCTTGGTGGTTCTCTGGCTGGAAAGTTGAGACTTTAGTTACCCTGCTCTGTGCTTCCTGTGACTGTATTTGTGTTCAGTGCCAAGCAGCAGTAGGACAGAGAAAGAAAGAAAAGCAACTGGGATTTCCCCCACTCTCTTGGGATCATAGCTGTTTATATTGGCGCTCTGGGATTGCTTGGGGGCTGGGATGTGAGAAAATGGAGAAAAGAAAAGAAAAAAAAGGATAAATGGGGAATTTTCTCTCCCTCTCTTTGAAAATTAAGAGTCTCTTTTCCTACTTTTTGAACCAAAAATAAATGGCTTCTCCTGGAGGTCTTTTTTTTGTGTGTGTTTTGGTTTCGTCCTAAGTTTAAACTCTCTGCTAATACAGTGAATTTCAAATTCTGTTCTTTCCTCATTCATCTACCAGCATTTACTTTTCAGAGTTTTAAAATATTTGTTCCATGCATTCTGTCCATGTTTTATGGCTGCATTCAGTGGGAGAGAGATATTGTTGTTCTTACTTGGAATCAAAGCTATGATACCATTTTTCATATCATCAAAAAATATCAAGGACCAGCAATAAGTCTAATAATACATGTAGAAGATTTCTGTGGGCAGAATTAATAAAACTTTATTGAGAAACCTAAATAAAGGGAGATAAATACCATGTTCATGGACTAGTATAAAGATATCAATTCTTTCCAAGCTAATTTATAGCTTTGATGTGTTCCCAGTCAAAAACTTAAAGAGGATTTGTGAAATTTGACAGAATGATGCCTAATTTTATGGAAAGAGATAGGGCCAAGAATAGATAAGCCTATCTTGAAGAACACTAAGATGAGAGGACTTGTACCAGCTGAAGACTTGTAGAAGTTGTAGTCATTAAGGTAGTGTGGTGGTGGCCTAAGAACAAATATACCAAAGTAACAAAACAGAGCAGCAGAAACAGACTCACACATTTATTGATGCCTGATTTTTTTTTTTTTTGGCCACACTGCGTGGCATGTGGGATCTCAGTTCCCTGATCAAGGCTCGAACCCACACCCCCTAGAGTGGAAGCGCAGTCTTAACCACTGGACTGCCAGGGAAGTCCCACCTGATGCTTGATTCATGTCAAAGATGACGTGGTAGAATAGTATAGAATGGTTGATTTTCTCAGTCAGTAGTGCTGGGACATTTTCTTATTTATATAGGAAAGAAATGAAACTTGGCCTCTAGCTCACCCCATACACAAAAATTACCTCCAGGTAGATTACAGATCTAGGTGTGAAAGAACAATAAAGATTTTAGAAGACAGTATAGAAAATTTATTCATGACCTTCAGGTTGCAAAATATTTCTTAAAACACCAAATATACCACAATTATAGATAAATAAATTAATTTATGATGTGAACCAGGTTTCTCATAATTGAAGAAGGGAGTTCAAAATATGGAATGTAGAAAGGCTAGAATGAATCCTGTGGTGGATATAATCAGACCAGAGGCATCTGTGTGACTTCATATGTATGTGTGTGTATCCATATATGTATATGTTATGGGTTTTTAATGTGTGAATCTGTTTGTGTATATATATATATATATATATATATATATATTTAGAGAGTGAGAAAGGTAGAGAGCAATGATGTATAGGTATAGAGGTATATAGATATGGTGGGGATGTATGCATGTCCTGGATGTCGTTGCTTTTAAACCTTTCAATGGAGAGTTGAAACTGTATGTGGTTGTCTACATACACACACACATATGCATGTGTATTCAAGTGCATGTGCACACATGTCTGTTTCCTAGTTGGTCAGCTGAGAGGGCCTAGACACAGTTGGTACTCCAGTAGCAGAAACATAACTGGCATCAAGATCTTGGTTTCTAAATACCATTCTCCACTAAAAAGAAACAGCATTCTTTGGAGAAATAGCTGATTCTAGGTTGGATGACAAGCCTAGATAAGCCTGGAATCTCTTATGCCAGAAAGTTCAAAGAATGACGAGAACATGTCAAAAGAAGACAGGGCTAGCTTGAAGGGTTCCTACTGGCCAAGTCTGGGACAGTTGGAATATGAAAATAAGTGATAGTAGTGGATTATCACCCTTTGAATGAGGTAAGAACTCGTGATCTTTAATATAAAAAGTATAAAAATCAATAAGAAAACTCAGGGGGAGGGATAAATTAGGCGTTTGGGATTAATATATACACACTACTATATACAAAACATAAACAGCAAGGTCCTACTATATATAGCATAGGGAACTATAGTCAATATCTTGTAATAAACTTTAATGGAAAAGAATATGAAAAAGAATATATATATGTATAACTAAATCACTTTGCTGTACACCAGAAACTAACACAACATTGTAAATCAACTATACTTCAGTTAAAAAAAAATAAGAGGAGACTTCCCTGGTGGTCCAGTGGTTAGGACTCTGTGCTCTCACTGCACAGGGCCCGGGTTTGATCCCTGGTCAGGGAACTAACATCCCACAAGCTGCATGGCGAGGCCAAAAAAAAAAAAAAAAAGAAGAAAATTACCATTTGGCAGTCATCATAGTAATAACTGATTAGGCAAGAATCATCCAATGGATGCTAATATTAGTGGGTAAAAGTTTGATAAGTAACAAGATATTTATATAACCTCAGAATAGCTTCCCACAAAATGCTTATTAATTACAAAGGAAAATAATAGCTTTATAGAGGAGAAACTTGTCAGATACCACCTTTATCAACTGATCGAAGTTAACATCACCAGAGATGGGACAGGTAGACAAATGTGCCTCTTAGTAAAATGCAGTGAGAACATAGCTATATTTCTATGATGTTCCTGCCCAAAATGCATAACTGGAATCTAATTATAAGGAACAGTGAAAATGCAGGCCACGGACTTGGAAAAGATAATTGCATCACATATATTTGACAAAGGATTGGTATCCAGAATATAAAAATATCTATAAAACAATAAGAAAAGAACTGAGAACTTAATAGGAAGTGGATGAAAGTCTTGAACAGGTATTTCACAAAAAGAGAAAGTCTAGATGACTAGCAAACATATGAAAAGAGAGGCTCTTCCTTATTAGTAGTCAGAAATGCAAGTTGAAATCAGGAAATACCATTGCATACCTACCACATTTGCAAAAGATTAATTTGACATATCTGGTCATGGCAAGAATATCCATAAATGGGAATCCTTATACACTGCTAGTGGGAGTATTAGTTCATACAGCTACTTTGGAAAATGCTTTATCATTATATACCAAAATTTAAGATACATATTCTCTGTGATCTATCAGTTCTTCTCTATATATGTTCTAGATAAATACATATAATATGCAGGATATGTCTACAAGAATGTTCAGAGCAGCATTTGTGTTTGTTTCTTAGAGCAGCATTGTTTTTAATAATATGCAAACAGTCCAGGAACATTAGAATGGATACATTGTGGTACATACAAGGGAATATTAATAAGTAATGAAAATGAATGAATCACAGCTATATGTGTCATGAATTAACCTCTGACCAAATGTTCATGAAAAGAGCAAGATAAAAGAATACATGCAGTATGATTTCACGTACACAAAGTTCAGAGGGCCGGCAAAACTAAACCATGTTATTTAGGCATGCATGCAGAAGTAGAAAAACTACAAAGAAGAGCAAGGGAGTGATTTCCCAAAAAAGTCAGGGCATTGCTACTTTGCTTGCGGGAGAGAAGTGTCCTTTTGAAGGGACACACGGTCTTTTGGGTTGCTGGAAATAGTATCTTCTTTTTTTAAGTGGTGGTTATGCACACGTTCATTTTAATTTATTCTTTGTGGTGTCTGTTTTATGTACACCTCTAGCTTTTTAAAAAAATCGACTTAATGGAGTTTTGTGAGGGAGTGGATATAGATGTATTTTGTTGTTGTTGTTTTTTTCTTTTGCTATGTTTAATGAGAATCTCAAGGCTTCTTTGTAAATTAAAAAATACAAAAACAAAAACTTACCATCCACCTCTGGCGAAATGTAAACTTCATGTGGTAGAGACCCTGCCTGTTTTCCATCACATTCTGCCCTGTGTGCCTGGTCCATGCTAACGTTTGTTGACTTGAATCCCCACAGTCATCCCGCTGTGAATATTTGTTGAGACTTAAATGGTACAAGGAACAAATTACCTTAAGCAATGGGGAATGATGAGAATACAGAAGAGGAGTAGAAGACTGTGAGGGAAAACTGTGGCCTGCCATATCAGTAAACAAAGGTTGCTGCAGCCATCAAGCCACTACCCCCCACCTCACC
Source organism: Mesoplodon bidens (assembly GCF_964165515.1). NCBI lineage: Eukaryota > Metazoa > Chordata > Mammalia > Artiodactyla > Ziphiidae > Mesoplodon > Mesoplodon bidens. The sequence continues at coordinate 42,143,588 of NC_138178.1, read as the reverse complement.
CCCACCCCCCACCCCGTGAGCCCTGAAGGAGCACAGGACAGAGGTGAATGGGCTGCCTGCTGTCAAGCTGTCAGCCGCTGCAGCCACCCCCAAAGGTGTACCCTGAGGGGACTCAGGATGGGGAAGAATACTGGTCCTAGATAGCTAAGGTGCATATCAAAGCAATGATTTCAATGAGCCCAGACTCTTGCATCTTCCCATACATAGAAAAGTGCTAAATTCATTCACTTGAGATATCTGGTTTTCTTTAGCTAACAGTAATCTTTTCGTGTTGCAACTACCTGGTCTTTGTTGCAAAACTCCTATATATCCTGGCTTCTCCCTTACCTCTTCAGAGCAGTCCCTCAGAACTACCTGAGAGGCTGCCTCCTGGCCTTGAAGTCCTCAGAAAGTCCGCCAAATAAAATATAATTCTTAACGTTTAGGTTGTGTAATTTTTTTCAGTCGACAAGACAACTCTTCCAAGAATCTTCTAACACAAGTCGTACGTAGTACAACTGGGCCTCAGATATCAGGAACTTGGTCGGCTCGGGGGACTGGTTACTCTGTCTGTGCTGAACTGTGTGGCTCACATAATACCTCAACCTCTCCCTGTGTTGGATCCATTAAAACTGGCTTGCATGAGGACCCCAGGGACCGCCCTGGCCTCTGTGCACATAAAGTCCTTTTGGCTTTACTGCCTATTACTACCTGCTACATTTCTTGGTATTTCCTTGAATATCCAGAAAGTGGAATCTGACCCAGCTCACCTTTTTTAAGCCAGGCCACATCATGGGTTGCTGGCCAGCCTGTAGCTTTTGGTATTAAATTCTTGGCCTTCGGAATCAGGTGTCACCCTGGTCCAATCAGTTGTATGCCGTGAGTGTTGGTCACATTGTCTGCCCAGGCTGTGGGTGGGGCAGTTTCGTTTAGAAACATCTGCGAGACTGATGGACAATACACTTGACGTGATAAACCATAATTTTTCTATTATGGGATGTTTAGGTTGTTTCCTTTTTTTTTATTACTTTAAATAATGCTACAGTAAACATCTTGGTACTAGTTGTAATGTTTGTTTGCACATCTGAATGTTTTCTCAGGATAGAGTCCTAGAAATAGACATAATGAATCAAAGTACTTAAATCTCTTTTCAGTCTCTTAATTCATATTACCAAATTGCCTTCCAGAAAAGTCACATGTTTTTATACTGCAATAGTGTATGAGAGTGACAGGTGCACCATACTCTTGCTCATTGCTTTTTGCTGTTCATTCTTCAAAGCTGAAAAAAGTACATTCGGCTATTTAGTGCTCCAAAAGCCTTTCTCTAGTACGTATTCTGGATCCCACATCTGGATCACAGATGACTACTTTAGTAACTGTAACTTTATTATACATATATTTTTTTTGCCAGCTTTCTATTCTTGTGTCCTCACTGCTGCTGCTGTAATATCATGGACAATTCCATATTTTCCTTGAAGCCCTGCTCTGAATATCCCCAGTCTTCGTACCAGTTTCGGTTCCAGTCAGGGCAAGGAACAGATGAACTGGAGTAAAAACAGGTTTATTTCAGTATACACAATGAATCATCAAGGAAGGGCAACTGAGCTTCAGCGTGATTAGAACTAAAAAGCTGGTAGAATAAACCGCGTTTTCTTAGAGATTTTGCATACATGTTTTCTTGTGAGTTCTTTCTTATTTTCGGATATCTGATCCATTTGCTTCTCAAACTGGTGATTTCAGTTTCAAATTGCACATGGTTCTTAATGGCTGCCTTATCATATGTATGACTTTTCAGCTCAACTCTTCCTGCTAACTCTGGGTTTTCTGGTTTAAATTCCCCAGAATAGACTTCGGCATAGCTCATCTTTTTCAGCTGTTAGCCACTGGTCATTATTCTGGACCCATCCTTGCCTCCTGTCAGCTTTGAGTAGGGGAAAGAGTCACAAGATATAAAACATTTAGCTGGGGTTCTATGTAAAATAGTGTACACTGGATTATTTAATCTTTTTATCAAGACTTTTTGAAGCAAATTTGTGTACACTTAATGGAATCACAGTTTAGAAGTTGAAAGGGGTCTCAGAAGTGATCTAGTCACAATCTTTCGTTTGACTGATTGAGGAATTACCTGTAGAGAGACTGTGATTTGCCCATTGTTATAGTCAGTGTTAGTACCTCTAGATTCTCAAGAATGTACTCTTTCCATCATATTGCAGGATTGGAAGTTTAACTACAATTTAATAGTTTAATCATATTATTTGGGAAATATTTTTTTGAACACTGTCAGGACCATCTCCCTCAAAATATCAACATTTAGATTAAATGATTTTCTGGAAATGGCCAGTAGTTACAAAATAATTGAAAGTTGTCATAAACATTACATATTAATATTGCTACATAATATACTATTAACTTTAAAATCCTTTCAGATGGAAAATGTATTAAGAACAAATTAAGGAACAAGATATTAGGTACTTATTTTCTCTATTTCTAATAATTTAACATCCAAAAAAGCTCATTTTATTTCTTTAGACATAGCAGTTTTAAAAAGTAGTATTTTACTTCAATATTCTCTATGAAGCAAATTATTTTATACTCTAAGCTTTAGAGAACAAATTTGAGGCTGAAAGGTGACTCTAAGTTTTTATACGTGCTGGCCAGTCCATGGGGCTTATTGTTACCAGTATTACTATGATTTCCTTTATACATTTTTGATAATTAATACTTTGAATGGTTTATTCTTAGCACTGACATAAAATAGTTATTTATAAGAGAAGATAATTTTGGGGTTTTATTTCCAGACCTACCTTTTAATGAGAATGCAGGCAAACTGGAGATAGAACTCGTTTTGTAATGGTTTATTAGAATTAATTAATTAATTATTGCATATTTTTCTTTTCAAGGTCTCATTTTCCTTTCAGATGGTACTAGTACCAGTAAATTAAAAAAAACATACGTTTGTTCTTGGTTCAAGGGTATAGAAATAGGCTTAGTTTGGACTACAGGTGTCTGTTTCTTTTTATCTTAGTATTTAGAAGTTTTCTTATAGGTCCGTCTTGTTAGTAAATTATCAAAATTGGCTATAGCTTTTGACTAATATTAAAAATAGTTCTTGTTTAAATTTAAAGTTTTAATTTTAATTAGAGAAAGTTCTACTTTCAGATCACTTGCTTCTCTGGGGTTGTTAGGAAGAAATTAAAACAAAAATCATTTTGTCTCTTACCCCTTAATCACAAACATGTAGTATTTTCTTCAATTTTCTTCTCTTCCTTTTTTCTGGCCATAAATTTTTGTTTTTACATGCTATTAATCTTTGTCTTATGTATCACTTAGCATACTGCTTGCAGCTTTGCTTTCTTCTACTGTTACTTATAGGTAGTCTGTTAGTTTTGCACTTCCTGGTGTGGGTTGTTTCTAAGAGGAACAGTCCCTTTGGTTACTACACAAGTAGTCATAGTAGATTATTTCCGATGTTGCTTCATGCATCATTGGCTTAGTCTGAGCTTTTTGCATAATATTTAGTTTTTGTTTGTTTGTTTTGTTTATTTTAATATATAGTTTCTTTGTCATTTATTTTGCTCATTCAGCATTCTTGAATGAACTTCAAACGGTTAGAATGATTGAATCATCTCAGTAAAATGTGTTCTTACTCATGTGGAAGGAAGAGCTTTTCAAATACTACCCTCTCGCCCTTTTCTAACTGTAGTTTTGACTTGTATCTGAATGACAGGAGGCTTATTTATTTTGGGGGTGGTGGTAGGCAGCAATTGATAATGGTAAGGGTTTGACTTTAGGTATAGAAACTTATAGGAAGACAGGTGAGGCTGATTGAATATATATATTGCTGATAATAAGTACTCATAGGGACTTCCCTGCTTGTCCAGTGGGTAAGACTCTGTGCTCCCAATGTAGGGGGCCAGGGTTTGATACCTGGTCGGGGAGCTGGATCCCACATGCATGCCACCACTAAGATCCCGCATGCTGCAACTAAGACCCAGCGCAGCCAAAAAAAAAAAAAAAAAAAAAACCACCTCATTATGTAGACTTAAATTTCATTTTGAGAACTCTCATTAAGTCCCGAATGTGTATTTTTTATGCATAAGTCTATGGTTTCCTGGTAAGCCATAAATTAGGTTTTAAGATAGTCAGTGGCTTCTTATGATCTATTTATAAAGTTTTAAAAATTGGAATTGTGTATTATATTAATATACTATCGCAATTAAGAAAATGTTTTCTTTGATATGTTTGCACCTTCATATATCTTCAGCTCAGGCATTTTGTTAAAAAAAAAAAAGAATTCGTTAGCTACATATGACAAAGTATAAGTTCTATGAAGAGCTCTTATAAATCACTGAGAACAACAGTACTAAAGACCCAGTTAAGAAATGGACCAGTGGGAGTTCCCTAGAAGTCCAGTGCTTAGGACTCTCCACTTCCACTGTCAGGGGCCCAGGTTCCATCCCTGGTCGGGGAACTAAGATCTCACAAGCTGCGCTGTGTGGCAAAAAAAAAAAAAAAAAAACAGAAAAAGAAATGGACCAGTAACATGAATAGTCAGTTTGAAGAGAAAGAAATATAAATGGCTGATAAATATATGAAAAGATGTTCCTAATAAAAATACAAATTAAAACAAGTAGATGCCAGGTTTTGTTGGATTAGAAAGATTAAAACATTTGAAACATTTGATAATGATCAGGATTAGTGATGAAGTGGACAAACAGGTCCTTTTTTTTTTTTTTTGCGGTATGCGGGCCTCTCACTGTTGTGGCCTCTCCCGTTGTGGAGCACAGGCTCCGGATGCGCAGGCTCAGCGGCCATGGCTCACGGGCCCAGTCGCTCCGCGGCATGTGGGATCTTCCCGGACCGGGGCACGAACCCGTGTCCCCTGCATCGGCAGGTGGATTCTCAACCACTGCGCCACCAGGGAAGCCCCAGGTACTTTTTTATATCTGGGGAGTATGATTTTTTGAAGGGCGGTCTGCTTTAGTTATTAATTCTAATCACTGACACAGCAAGTAATGTTTTAGAATTTATTTTATGGGTATATTTCCATACATATGCATAGTATCATATACATGAAGATGTTCATTGAAACATTTTTTGCAATAGTAAAAGATTGGAAACAACCTAAATTACTTATGGCAAAGCCACAAAATGGAATACTATGCAACTATTAAGAAGAATGAAGTAATTCCTTCTGTGGGATTTGGAAAGTTTTCAAGATATATTGTTAATTAAGTGGACAAGAAGTTGCAGAATTGTGTATAGCATAGTCTCTTTATGTTAAAAAGAAAGATTTATATGTAGATACATTTGTATGTACACTAAACATTTCAGGAAGAGTTCATAGGTAACTGTTAAGTGATTGCTCCTTGGCTATGAGTGGGGACGGTCAAGTCTAAGAAGGTGACTTAATTTTCCTATATAGTTTTAAAATTTAGTACATGTGTTATTCTCTCTATAATAAAGAATATTTTGTCATTGAAAACATAAAACACTTTAAGTGGTTTATTTAGCTTTAATGGATAAGTACTATTTGAAAGTTCTAGCTTAATCAGGGATCCATTCAGCATTCAATAAGGAAACCTATTTGTCCATTTTAGAAGTTAATTTTTAATTCTGTGAGTATCATAAGCAGTTAGGGTTTTAACTAGGTGACTAAAATGAAGAGAGGGAAAGGATGTTTTCTTGGGAAATTTTTGTTAATCTGTGCGTTGTTTTCTTGGTTGTAAAATTTTTTCATAGGTCAACACTGACCTCTTAAGACTATTTCCTGAAGGTGACTTGGTACAACCAAGTAATCATGAAAGCCCAGACAACCCTGTATTCTCTTTAGTTTTTTGTTTGTTTATAGAGCAGAAATCACAGCAGAAATGAAGAATTTAAATGAATTTATGTAGTTAACCAATAAGATGAACAAAAATTTAAGCACTAGAAAACAATATGATAGAAGATGGTCATCATTGAAGTGTATAAAACAGTGTAAAAGATCTAAATTTGCATGCCAGTATGTGTTTGCCTTGTGACTTAGGACTTTGATTAAATCATATGAACTTCCATTTCTTTATACTAAAGTGGGATTAATAACCAACTTCTAGGTTTACTGCAGTCTTGAAAGAAAGACTAGGAATGTGGAATGCATAGTACAATACTTGTACCCAGCAGGCTTTCAATAAATGGCACCTCTTTCTTATAATTATTTTTCTAGCTTTTAATAACATGTGCCTTATATTTATATGAATCAGAACTCTCAGGGAGAGGTGGGAGTTTAACAGTAACACTTTTGGTAGAGTATTCTTGTTAAAATAGACTGTAACACCTTGTTAAATTAGTGAAACCTTTCAACTTGCTTAGTACCTCTTGATTCATCGGTGCTATTCTTTTTAAAATTTAGACACATCTGTGAACAGTTGTCAGCGATCTCAAACTTTGACCCTGTAACTACCAGGATGTTAAAGCATCCAACTACAACATAGAAAATGCCAGTATAATGTATTCATTCTCTGTATTCTTATAGGAAAGGTCATGTTTCTGTAAGATTTATTACTCAGCCATAAAAAGAAACAAAATTGAGTTATTTGTAGTGAGGTGGATGGACCTAGAGTCTGTCATACAGAGTTAAGTAAGTCAGAAAGAGAAAAACAAATACCGTATGCTAACACATATATATGGAATCTAAAAAAAAAGGCTCTGATGCACCTAGGGGCAAGACAGGAATAAAAACTCAGATGTAGAGAATGGACTTGAGGACACGGGGAGGGGGAAGGGTAAGCTGGGACGAAGTGAGAGAGTAGTATATATACACTACCAAATGTAAAATAGATAGCTAGTGGGAAGCAGCTACGTAGCATAGGGAGATCGGCTTGGTGCTTTGTGACCACCTAGAGGGGTGGGATAGGGAGGGTAGGAGGGAGATGCAAGAGGGAGGAGATATGGGGATATATGTATATGTATAGCTGATTAACTTTGTTATACAGCAGAAACTAACACAACATTGTAAAACAATTATACTCCAATAAAGATGTTTAAAAAAATAGGAAGAAGAAATTTTTAAAAATTGGGAATTCCCTGGTGGTTCAGTGGTTAGGATTAGGCACTTTCACTGCTCAGGGCCTGGGTTCAGTCCCTGGTAGGGAAACTAAGATCCCATAAGCCACAAGGCAAGGCCAAAAAAAAAATTTTTTTTCTTTACTTTACACTTTAATTTATCTAAGACTTAAGGGCAATCTGAGAAATTAGAACAGTGTTTGAGATATGAGTATTACTTATCTGAATTTTTGAAAATAATGTAGTCAAGGCAATTAGTATATATAAAACTGAGGTTAGAGAAGACTGAGTGTGTTATGCCTATTCAGCTACACTTAATCATTGTTCAGAATGACATTGAACCCTCTAGAGAAGGCAACAGTATTTTTATTATTGTCACGATAGTGTGTTAATTCAGAGGATTTTATGGCTTTAGAAAATGATACTTAAATTTTTTTCAAGTGTAACATTTTAATAAGGTAAAAGAAGAGGGCCACTTGTTTTTCAGCCTCAGCTAATTGACAGGACTCTGCTAATGATATTTTGGATATCACAACTAAAAACATAGAATCTTGGTAATAACAAATACTCAGGTTTTTAGCTCCCATTTAATAATTTTGTGATAACACACTTTGTCTAAGGAAGAGATTCTTTAAGACAAACTAATGAAATCTATGGACCCAGTGAAAACCAGCACATTCACATGGCTTTAAGTATAATTTCCAGGATTTCAAAGACGTCCTGAGACCATCTGTGACTCACACCCACTAGACTCAGGTTGAAAACTTCCATGAGGTTGGAAATTTAGTTTCAGTGCTCAAAGTAGAGACTAGTTTTCTCTTTCCTGACAGGATGGATTCAGTCTCCAAAAGTAAGGTTAAAACAAGTGAGGGTTAAAGCATGTCTTTGCCTTTAGAACTTGTGCTACACAATTATCTCTTAGTTATATACTGTCAGCTAGTTATTAATTCTTCATCATAAGGACAGTTCAGTCCTTCCATAAAAGAAACTCCCACGTGAATAGAAGGAAAGGATGTTTTTCTAAGATTCTTCCTTTTTTCTTGGACTTCATCTCTGCGTTTGGGCCAGTACCATATCCTTGACTTTGAGAAATATGTTATATACATCAGTACTGTTATTAGTGCAGGACACTGGTGTATGGTGCTATGGCATAGGGGTGGTTCTCCCAGGAACCCAAGGGAAGAACTTGGTTAAGGGATTCCATGTGTTCCAGAAAGGACTTAGTGCCCTTTTTCCTGCTTCCCTGTAGTGATCCTGTAGCCTCTCTACCACATGTGGAATAGTTAGTTTATACTCAGCCGAGTCAGAGATATTTATTTACCTAGTACAAAGGAGCCCATATCCTGTACTCTCTGGGATCATTTTAGTATTTGCTTGTAGTCTCAGTGAGTGCCTGCTTTTCCTTCTGCATTATAAATTTTTCCTCTGGTAAAACTGAATTCTGAAAAAGAGGAATGAAACAAATTGCTTTTGACCTAAAATTGAAAGAATGGAAATCTCTTGAGTAATTATAGATTTTGTATAAACCTTCTCAGCTGCTGGTCTTTACTCTGAGCTAGATGCTGTGGGAAATTATACTTGGGATTACAAATATGAACGTGGGCCTTTTAGTGCTAATAAGACATCTTAGTGGAGTTGGGGTGATGCAATGGAAAGAGCAGGAGCTTTACTATGAAGCAAATGAATCCTCACTCTGTGAACTTGGGCAAGTTACTTATCTTTTCTGGGCCTCAGTTTCTCCACCTTTACAAGGGGGCCTGTGAAGATATGATATTCATAAAGACCCTAGCAGACTGCCTGATCATAGAAGGTATTCAATAAATGGTAAATTATTAAGGAAGGCTTTGATAGATTCTCTTCTGGTAGGTCTTCTAAATCCATGATGCTGTTAGACTGGAAAATAAGCCAAAATACCTTTCTCTTTCCTTGTATAGCTACCATCATAAACTTGGCCAAATTATTAGCTTATATCAACTGTCTGAACTCCATGTTCTTTGACCAAGTTTCCAGGTACATAGACTTCTGGAGCCAGAAATTAGGAAGATTTTGAATCATTTATTTGTTATACAGATAACTGTATCTGTTGAGGGCTGTGCACATGCTGGGTGCTGGGACTACAGTGGTAAACAAGAACATGGTCCTTGCTCTGATGGACCTCTCAGTGTAGTAGGAACCAGACAAACAAACACACATGTATATAAATCATTAAAATCTTATGCACCTTCAGCTATAGAATGCATGTGATTCAGTACTGACTGATTATGAGTCCCCTGTTCTTGCACACTTGGGGTTATGTGTATTTTAGACTCTTTAGAGAAAGGTGAAGAATAATAATATTCAACTTCTGTACTTTTCCAGCTCTTTGTGTGCAGTAGTTTACGGGGTTCCGTTCTAGCCATGACCATGGATATTATATAAAAGAGAAGGTATTGCCTAGGTGTGGTTCCACAGGACGCTAGTGCCACCCATTATTGTTCTGTTATGATGGTAATTAGTAGTTTGATAAGGGATTTGAGGCCATTTTAGACCAGTGGTCTCTAAACTTTTGGTAACTGCATAGTATTCTACTCGATGGATATTCAGTAACTTATTTAACCACTTCCCTACTGATAGATGGTATGATTATTTTCAGTTTTTGCTGCTTAAAATAATGAGGCAGTGAATATCCTTCTCTATATATTTTGGCAAGCTTTGCTAGTATGCTTATAGTAAAATAGGGACTTGTCAATCAAAGGGTATATTGTATTTAAAATTTTGATAGATATTGCCAAATTCTTTTATCCATGAAGATTCTGATTTAGTAAGTCTGGGGTGGGACCACTCAATTTGTATGTTTAACAAGTTCCCTAGGTGATTTTGATGCAGCCAGGTTTGAGAACTATTGCATTTCAGAAAAATGGCAAGATTCTCTACTTCTAAGGAGCATGGTACATGTCCTCAGGCAAAGGTCAGATAATTATGGCTATCTAGGGAGGAGTAAAAATCCTCTTCAGTGACTGAGCAGTAAGAGCCTATGTCTAGAGCAGCTGTTGCTGGGGATGGCCCATCTTTAGAGAAGCAAGTGTGCTAATACTTATCTGAAATATTTTATGTCTCTTTGACGTGTAATGTAGGGGAAAAGAACATAAGAATTGTAAGGACCTGAGTTTGAACATTTTCCACTTACTGTATAATCTTGGGCAAATAAATGAACCTGAATCTTTCTTTATATAATGGTAACGATACTCTCTTCCTCTCAGGTTTGTTGCAAAGATGAAAGGGGGAGTGATTTAACGTTTATTTATTTATTTATTTATTTTGCTGCTTTGGGTCTTCGTCGCTGCGCGCGGGCTTTCTGTAGTTACGGCAAGCGGGGGCTACTGTTGGTTGCGGTGCGCGGACTTCTCATTGCGGTGGCTTCTCTTGTTGTAGAGCATGGGCTCTAGGCGCATGGGCTTCAGTAGTTGCAGCACGTGGGCTTCAGTAGTTGCGGTGCATGAGCTCAGTAGTTGTGGCTCACGGGCTCTAGAGCACAGGCTCAGTAGTTGTGGTGCACGGGCTTAGTTGCTCCGTTGGCATGTGGGATCTTCCTGGAGCAGGACTCGAACCCTTGTCCCCTGCATAGGCAGGAGGATTCTTAACCACTGCGCCACCAGGGAAGTCCCGATTTGACATTCATTGAGTACCTTTTGTCTTTGCCAGTAACATAGGTATCTCTCTCTGTCATGGCAGTTTGTCATTTAGTTGTGATTGGTGATTCACTTGGTTGTCTCCCCATTAGACTCACTGGGACCACATCTTGTGTTTTTGTATTCCCAGTTGCTAGCCCAGACTTGGGACATCATGCACTGCTTTGTGTCTTTAATGAGTGACGTGTGCTAAGCACTATGGAAATAGATTTTCTATCCTAAGAATTAAGTATTATTTCTTCCATTCTACCACAAGGAGATGCTCAGAGAGCTTAAGTAACTTGCTTAAGATCCCATAGTACTGCAGAACCAACACTGAAAACCCTGCGTGTGGTGATTCCAAACTAGGTAAAGTTTTGCTCTTACCATCAATCTGCTTTGCTGAGATAATGCTATAAAGCACTTTGGAAATTGTGAAATGTTTAAGGGTAAGATTATTTTTGTTATTTTAATAATATAAGTGTAAAGGTTAGCATGGTGACACAAACATTTCTTCTACCTATACTCAGGATTCCCATTCAGTTTACCTTTCTTGAATCCATAGTATAGCAAATCTGCTTTGTCTATGAGAGTATAAGTGGTTATTTCCTCCTGGGAGTGATTTTTTCCCCCATAGTTCCTTTGCTTAAAATTCCATCTTTGTTTTTCATTTGGGGAACTTTCTGCTATATGCAAACACATGAGTTGAAGATAGTTTATAGTAGTTAGAGCAGGATTTTGGCAACACTGGAAGTTTCAGTAACCAGTAGAAGTAGTGTCTGTCTTCCTCTCTGGTCTTTATCTTCAGTTCCCTCTTTCATTACCAGCCGTATGTGGACCTCACTGGCTTAGCTGTCATCACATGTCAGCCCTGGCTACTGGATATCTGTATTTTGTAGGACATGACCATATTGCTTAAGGCTGTAGAAATAGTGGGAAAAAAATACCACCTCATAAACTTTATGTTGCTTTTTATGGGGCTTTTTCATTTGAGAATTAAATTGTTAGGTTGTTTTAAGTATTTAATCATAAGTTGAGTTTGGAAGAAAGAGAAAAATGTCCCCACCCTCTGCCCCTTATGTCATCATAAAATTCACAAAGTTACTAAACAGGAATAGCATACACCAAGAAGAAGTGTGGCAATAGGAAGAAATATGTGGTTTTGCTCATTATAGTTCTTTTGAACAAGGGAATTTTCCAGGAACTTGACTTTGTGTTTTATTTTATTTTCCAGACCAAATACTTGTCACATTTTATAGAAATCAGTTTATTTTTTTTAGTGTGTGTGTGTGTGTGTGTGTGTGTGTGTGTGTGTGTGTGTGTGTGTGTGTGTGTGTGTGTGTGTGTGTGTGTGTGTGTGTGTGTGTGTGTGTGTGTGTGTGTGTGTGTGTGTGTGTGTGTGTGTGTGTAAGTAACCACTTTGGATTGGTTTCCTCTCTCTGTCTCTGTCTCTCTGTCTTTCTGTCCTGCCTGGTAAGGTTGAGAGGAGGGGGCAGGCAGGCTGGCTTCATCATGGATTCACTTCAGCAGTTGAGTTTGTTTAGTGTTTGCCTTAGTGCATGTAATTCTGCCTCAGGGGTTCATGTCTATTTAACTAGCTCTTTAAGCCATGTGGAATTGTGTTGGAAAATGCATCTGATTTCTATCATGATCTTCCTCAAGCCTGGTTTGAACCCTGGGAATGCAATTGCAGGCTTCAATACCTTATTACTTTCAGATGGAGGTTTTATTCTTTAGGGTTTACTGAGATGAGCTTCGGAGAGAAATTCTAAACCGAAAGATTTATGAGGGATGGAGGCTATAGTGTTTAAGACCTGGAAGAACCCTTTTCCTGTTAGTAGCAGTTGTTGAATGATAATGCATGATGTGTCATCACCCCATGTTTTTGGTGTGACTTTTAATGTTCTGATTTGGAAATTGACATTTTAAATATTCTTACGTTAACTATTTTTGTAAAATGTGTCACAGTATCCTTTGCAATAGCAGCAAAAACTAAGATAAACTAAAATAATTCACAAATTACATATCTTACATAATGTAAAACTTTTCTTTTTAGGCATATGGATCGGGCTGTGATATTGTTATTTTGGCAAATGACTTTGAATGTGTGCAGATCATTCCTGGTGCTAAGCATGGAAACATCCAAGTCAGCTGTGTGGAGTGTTCTAACCAACATGGAAGAGTAAGGGATTTATTTACTTTATTAAATGTCATCTTTTAATGTATTTAACAATCTCAGAGAGTATTCTTATGCTTTTATACAAGGCTTGCCTACAATTTCTAATTATATATTATACCTTGCTTAGATGGCTGTTAATAGGAGGGGGTAAAATGATAGGTTATGTACAAATTTTAAAGAGCCATTAAGCTGATAAGTGATAATTAATTGTTCTACCTGTATATACTGTCTTAAAAGATTTGTAGGCTTCACATTCCTGTGTGTGCTAATATTCTGCTAGTTGATAGTTCTAGCATCTATTAAGCCAGTAGCAGGGAAGTAAACTTTTATCTCCTATATCTAGCATACCTTATCTCTCCCAAATTATAATAAAATCAAATTTTTATCAAGAAATGTAGCAAGTTTTTAGCATCTAATATAATATATGTCATGTAACTGATGCTTTGTAAAGTTTCTGTTAATTTAATGAAACTTTATTTTTTGTTTGAAGAATGTTAAAGTTCATTCACTCAGACTTTAAACAGAGGATTTATTTTAAAATAATTCAAGTTTCATCATATGTTCCTCTCCCCCAAAATTTCACACATAATATACATCAAATTTTGATTATATGTAAAGTAAATATAGCATATTTGCTGTATATTCTAGCAATTCATTAAGGCCAATGTTGTGTAGCAGAGTTAAATGTTTCTATGGGAATATAAGAATAATATTTTTCCTGTAATAATTGTAATAATTTAAACAGTTTTAGTGTTCTAAAAATTGTTCTTTACTAAGTAATAATAAATTTTATCAAGGATATGTTAAATTGGAATATTCATGGTAATAAATAGTAATCATGCAAATTTATGCCAAATAATAATTGTGATATATCATTTCTACTGTCCTACCCTGCTGTTTGTATTAAGCTTTAATATTTGGGTAAATGTGCCACTATATGACAATCCAATGATAAAATTGACATAGTATTGAAACACTGAATTTTCTGGTGTTTTCTGATGCTTGTTTCTTGCTTTTTTGAATTTTTTCCCCAGTCATTCTCCCTAAGTATTGCTTACTCTTTAGAAAACACTCAGAGTGTCAGATTTCTCTCATTAATTTTTCATTGCTCATCTCCCTATACCAAGCATGGTAGCTTTAAACCTGCTTAGAGTTGTTACAATAGTTGTCAGAGATGCATTTTAAAAAATTATTTATGTGCTGGTGATGATCACAATAAACAGATACTCTGGGAGCAGAATTTTTGTTTTTGTTTTTATTTTTTTTTAAATATAGAAGCCCTTGGTTTTCATAACCATGTTTTTACTTTTTCTAACCTGGTTGAAGGTGAAGAAGCCCAAATTGTGACATCTCTGATTCATTGTCTTTTATTGCCATCTTCTTTTATTTCATTTATCCCCAGTCCTTGTGATGATTACTTTCAAATTTATGACTTTGTATTAACCAGTTATAATCATTCATTCATTCATTCATTGACATGTTGAATGTGATCATTCATAACACCTTTTACCTAAGTGTTACTGTGGCCAGGCATTTTAAGTAGCTCTCCCCCTACCATTGTGGAGTAAACAGCTTTTTCTTGGAAAGAAAGTTAGGTATTAAATAACAATTAAAATCACTTTTTTGGGGACTTCCCTGATGGTCCAGTGGGTAAGACTCAGCGCTCCCAATGCAGGGGTTCTGGGTTCAATCCCTGTTTGGGGAACTAGATCCCATGCGTGCCACAACGAAGAAGTCCGCGTACTGCAACTAAGGATCCTGCATGCTGCAACTAAATATGCCTCAGTGAAGATCCTGTGTGGTGCAACTAAGACCTGGCACAGCCAAAATAAACAAATAAACAAACAAACAAATAAATAAATACACTCTGAGTGACTATAGATACTAAAAATAAATAAATAAATGAAATCACTTCTTTTGCATTAGAGTGCCCTGAAATCACAGTAGACCTTTTCGGCTTGCCTTAAAAACATGTATACCTAATTTAGCTTTATAGGTTAACCCATAGACCTAGAGGCGTGAGAAGAGATGGTTTTTGGTCTGTTCCCTGTAGTTGTTTCCCTCTTGCCAAGAGGAAGATAAACTGGGAACTGGCTTTCAAGGAATTATTGGAAAACAGGCTCTGGTAAGCTCCTAGGAATAGAGGAATTTGTATTTCTTCTCATCAGGTATGTGACCTGGAGCAAAGTCCTCTTGGCCCCCAAACCCCTAGCTTAAGTCCACTAGAGATGTCTATATCAGCTATTTCTCCTCCAGTTGCAGTGGATGTCTGTCTGGTTTCTCCTTAGTCCATTTTCTCTATTCCTCCTTCTACATGGTGTTCCCAATTGGTATTTTTTGTTTGATGGTATAGTTAATGGCATTTTATTTGATATATTTTTTAAAACCTGTTGCCCTTTGATGTCTTTTTCTACTTCTCATGGTTTTTATATTATTTTCACTGGATTGTAAAGTTTAAAGTTTCTGACAGATGTACCATTGAAATGTGTCTTTGTTAATAAAAGTTATTTCTGCATTTAAAAATGAAATTTTTATAGAAAAGGATGATTTCTTTGAATAGGTCAACCTTGTATTTGATATGGAAAATAAAGCCTGCTGAATTTTTGATAAGAGAAGAGATTCTTAAGTCCAGTACTTTTCCAGTTATATTTATGGAAGGGAATAAACCATAAATACTGTATTGGGATTGTATGTAATCAGTTTATACATTATTGTGAAAAGGAAGTTACCTTTATTTTCTCTTTTCATTAAATATTAATGCTTTGTTCATTCTTTTTTAGGTTGCAGCTTCATATGGTAATGCTGTTTGTATTTTTGAGCCCTTGGGCATAAATTCTCATAAGAGAAATTGTGTAAGTATTAAATGGTAGTAGAAAAGTTTTATAACTGAGTTGGGAATCCAGTTGACAGCAATAAAGAGCTCCTTAGGAGCTGGTGCTGAAGGTGGTCTGGAATATCAGTGTGAAGTTTGTCTGGTGCTTTATGGTAAGATCTTTTACATTCACTAGGAATATATCCCTAGGCCTTTTAGAAAATCAGTTTCCTAGAATATTGCTTATTGAGATTTGCCTTGTTAATTGGGATCTACCCCAGGTGAACTCCTGTTGTTTCTTATGTAGATTACTAGACTAGTCTCCTGTCTAATTAATCTATCCCCTTTCCCTTTCTCTGTTCTCAGCAGAGTAGATCATGACACTTCTCTGCTAAAAACTCTAATGGCTCCATACTTCTCTCACATTTAAAGCCAAAAAACCTTAGAATAGACTACAGCCCTTCTTCCTCCACCCCCGCCTTGCCCCCACACCTGCACCCATTTATTACCTCTCAGAGCTCATCTGCTATTCTTGTCCTCTCTGGTCACTCCAGCCACACTGGCATTTTCAGTGTTCTTTGGATAGTTGCCCTCTCATCTTTGAGCCTTTGCATTGGTTGTTCTTTTGTCTGGAATGTCCTTCTTTCTCTGGATAGCTCCAGGGCCAGTTCCTACAGATCCTTTAAGTTTTTGCTTAGTAATACCTTCTCAATGAGATGTGCCTTGACCGCCCTCCCCTTTTTAAAAAAAAAAAATTATTTTCTTAATTTTTTTTTTTGTCTGTGTCGAGTCTTAGTTGCAGCACACGGGATCTTTGTTGAGGCATGCGGGATCTTTTCGTTATGGTGTGCGGTCTGCCCAGGTTTCTCTCTATTTGTGGCGTGAGGGCTTCTCTCTAGTTGTGGTGTACGGGTTTTCTCTCTCTAGTTGGGGTGCGCGGGCAGGGTCTGTAGGTTTCGGCACGCGGGCTCTCTCTTTGAGGCAGGCGGGCTAAGTTGCCCCGAGGCATGTGGGATGTTAGTTCCCCGACCAGGGATCGAATCTGCATCTTCTGCATTGGAAGGCGGATTCTTTACGTGTGGACCACCAGGGAAGTCCCTTGAACACCCTTTTAAAAATTGCCACTTGGTTCTCCCACCTTCCTTCTAACCTGTCTATCCTTCTATTTTTAAACCTTTTTCAATAGAGCACTTATCTTGTTTATTTATTTATAGATTACTGTTTAGAATGTAAGCTCCCTGAGGGTAGGGAGCTTTGTTTCTTTTGTTCACTGATGCATCTCAAGTACTTAGAACAGTATCTGGAACATAACAGGTACTTCTAAATATTTGAATGAAGGAGTTAGGAGCTTAGGTAAACTCACTGGGTGCTGAATTATATTTTGTCTAAATCCAATATGGTTAGAAAAATTTTTTAATTTTAAAATTACTACATGCATTAGAACTCCACCATCACTCACAAATAGTTAAAACTGCCAGTGTGAAATCTGAATGCCAAGATTTCACCTCTTGACATATTTACCAGTAATTTATTTTATTATTTATTTATTTATTTATTATTATTTTTTTTTGCAGTACGCGGGCCTCTCACTGTTGTGGCCTCTCCCGTTGCGGAGCACAGGCTCTGGACACGCAGGCTCAGCGGCCATGGCTCATGGGCCCAGCCGCTCCGCGGAATGTGGGATCTTCCCGGACCGGGGAACAAACCCGTGTTCCCTGCATCGGCAGGCGGACTCTCAACCACTGCGCCACCAGGGAAGCCCTACCAGTAATTAAAAAAAAAATTGTATTCTTAACTGCAGTAAATAAGTGGTTTTGATATTTTCCATTAAATGTATGTATATGAATACTTTTTTTACATTTCCCCCCAGAAGTACAAATTATATCATAGTCTCTTCCCTATGATAATATTATGAAATGCATATTAAATTTTCAGAGTACTGGGCTTCCCTGGTGGTGCAGTGGTTGAGAGTCCGCCTGCCGATGCAGGGGACATGGGTTTGTGCCCCGGTCCGGGAAGATCCCACATGCCGTGGAGCGGCTGGCCCCTGAGCCATGGCCGCTGAGCCTGTGCGTCCGGAACCTGTGCTCCGCCAACGGGAGAGACCACAATAGTGAGAGGCCCGCGTACCGCAAAAAAAAAAAAAAAAAATTCAGAGTACTTAAGAGTCATTGGGAGTACATATTTAAAAATTCATTTGTATTTGCCTGGAGGCACAGTGGTTAAGGATCTGCCTGACAGTGCAGGGGACATGGGTTCAAGCCTTGATCCGGGAAGATCCCACATGCTGCAGAGCAACTAAGCCCGTGTGCCACAACTACTGAGCCTGTGCTCTAGAGCCTGTGTGCCACAACTACCGAGGCTATGCTCTAGAGCCCATGAGCCACAACTACTAAAGCCTGCATGCCTAGAGCCCATGCTCCGCAACAAGAGAAGCCACCTCAATGAGAAGCCCTCACACCACAAGGAAGAGTAGCCCCGACTCGCCACAAATAGAGAAAGCCTATGTGCAGTAACGAAGACCCAATGCAGCCAAAACTAAATAAATAAAATAAATAAATTTATAGAAAAAAAATTCAGATTCCATAAATAAATGATACAAATGAACTTATTTACAAAACAGAAACAGATTTACAGACTTTGCAAACAAACTTATGGTTACCAAAGGGGAAAGGTGGGGGGTGTGTAGGAGGGATAAATGAGGAGTTTGGGATTAACATATACACTCTACTATATATAAAGTAGATAATCAACAAGGACCTACTATATAGC
Source organism: Mesoplodon bidens (assembly GCF_964165515.1). Lineage (NCBI taxonomy): Eukaryota > Metazoa > Chordata > Mammalia > Artiodactyla > Ziphiidae > Mesoplodon > Mesoplodon bidens. The sequence continues at coordinate 42,125,155 of NC_138178.1, read as the reverse complement.
CCAGGGAACTCTACTCAATACTCTGTAATAACCTATATGGGAGAAAAATCTGAAAAAGAATAGATGTATGTATATGTATAACTGATTCACTTTGTTGTACATCCGAAACTAACACAACATTGTGAATAACTATACTCTAATATAAAAGAAAAATGAAATTAAAAAAGAAAAAAAAATCAGATTCCAGACCTCACTCCCCAAATTTCTGCAATGTAATTGGTCCACAGATTACACTCTGAGAAGCACTAATGGAAAGAATATTAGGGATAGCTCTAGTGTTAGGAATGATTTTATTATTACTGTAAATAGTTCTGTTGAGCAGTATTTAAAATACTGTTGTGACTGTTGTTGGGTCAGCAGTGATAGTGTTTAAAAAATAACTTTTTCCCTGATTAATAAATATAAAATTACTTTTGGATACTGAAATTCAGGTTTTGTAGTTGTATTTTAAAATTCCACCTCTAGATAGTCATGAAATCTTGAATAAATTATTTTATTGTTAAACATTTTAAAAGTATTATAATAAGTGAGGGCATTGCCATTTATTAAATTATTACTTGCCGGGGCTTCCCTGGTGGCGCAGTGGTTGAGAGTCCGCCTGCCGATGCAGGGGACACGGGTTCATGCCCCGGTCCGGGAAGATCCCACATGCCGCGGAGCGGCTGGGCCCGTGAGCCACGGCCGCTGAGCCTGTGCTCCGCAACGGAGAGGCCACAACAGTGAGAGGCCCGCGTACCGCAAAGAAAAAAAAAAAAAAAAATTATTACTTGCCAAGCAATTAATGTATAACTTGCCTATAAAAAGCCTTGACATGGCTTTACATTGCACTATACTTTCACAAAAGGACATTTTATGTTTGTCTACTGCAAAGAGATATCTAAACTTTTTTACTTACTGTATTTCATGGGAAAGAGCAGTGACTTTTAAATTTTAAATCTTTCTATACTTTAGAATGGAAACAGTAAGAAAATAGAATGGAAATTATTCAAATATAGGTCAGGTTTATGGGTTTTATATATTATATAGTTCAAATTTGTTGGCTTTTTGGAAGGTATATCTAGTTTTATTTTAGACATTGACTCCATAGGATTGTGTTAATTTGTACTTCTTTCTAATGTGCGTTTACTTTGTTTTTATAAACATTTATTGAGCATCTGTGTACCAGTCATTACAACAGTGAATACACAAAGCTCATTATGGCATAATTCCTGCCCTTGAAGCGTTGCAGTGTAGTAGGAGAGTCAGATATATAAACAAATAATTCAGTGTGACCAGTGTTATAATGGTAGAATGTAAGTAAAAAGTGCTCTGAGTGCTGCCAGGATGTCAGAAGAGGCTTCACTGCAGAGGTGATGATTTAGCTAGATCTTGATGTAACCATAGGAGTTTGCAGGCGGAAAAGAGAGGGAGGGATACCCTAAGAATAAGAATGTGTTTATAGGGGACTCCCCTGGTGGTCCAGTGGGGAAGACTCTGTGCTCCCATGCAGGGGGCCCGGGTTCCACCCCTGGTCGGGGAACTAGATCCTGCATGCATGCCGCAACTAAGAGTTTGCATGCCACAACTAGGAAGCCTACATGCCTCATTGAAGATCCTGCATGCCACAATGAAGACCCTGCGCAGCCAAAAAAAAAAAAAAGATTGTGTTTATAGACATGGAAGGAAGCCTGGGAGACATGCTTTGTTTGGGCGTGGCAAACAGCCTGATATGGTAGAATAGTAAGTGGAATCATTGGAAATTATTTTAAAAACAGTATTTTGAAAATAATAGTGAAATATTTACATCTTTGTTTCAGATCATAGTCTTCAGTTGAAGAAAATGATAATATGGTAGTGCTTGTGGATATTACTTTGAAAACATATCTTTCTCTCTCTATGTTTCAGCAACTCAAGTGTCAGTGGCTTAAAACTGGGCAGTTTTTTTTGAGTTCCGTGACATACAATTTAGCATGGGACCCTCAAGGTATTTAGCGATTATCTTTAGAAATTATGAAAAGTTAATATTTGTTTTAAGTGTGTGATTACACTGTAATAGTGATATAGTCTCCTATAATAAGAAAATGATCAGTAGTATTCTCTTTTTGCTAGTGAATAAGTATACTTTTTTCTTTTTCATATACACTGCTTTGTACAGTGCTTAATTTACTGTTCTGTGCTTTCCCCTGCTACTTTTGAATGTTTTGTTCCAAGAAACAATGATGATTTCTTTCATTAATTAATGTGCTGTACTTTACTCTTACTGTGTTTATTAAGAAATAAAATCAGAAATAAAACAAGATCAGAAAAACCCTATCTCATTTTGTTATTTGTATTTCGGGAAATTACTGTCTTTAATATTGAAAGTTCAGGAACTTTTAATGATAATGGCTGTTGTCCCTTTTTACATTCACAACTAGTGAGGGTAATTTTAATAGTCCATGTAAAAAAACAAATTTCATTAATCTTTAGTTATGTCATATCCTGAGAATATTCTGTGTTATATATATAGAGTTTTTTGGGGTTTGTTTTGTTATTCTACTTCTGTTTTTTTTTTTTTTTTTTTTTAAGTTTTACCTGATAGACAATAGCTCTTTGTCAGGAGGCTTTTATTTTTTATTCTCAAGTTTCCCTCAAGTTTTCTTGTCAGTGGATTCTAACTTTTAAATGGATATACTCCACAAGTGTTTTTCATAGGCAATATTGCTTATTTTTCACAGAATAGTTTTTAGACCTAAGCAGAAGCCCACATGTGTGTTTATTTCTCTAGGTAATCCTTGCTTATTCATCTGAACATTCTTTAATTTTCAGATAACAGATTGTTGACAGCAACTGATTCTATTCAGTTGTGGGCTCCTCCAGGGGATGACATTCTGGAAGAGGAGGAAGAAATCGATAATAAAATTCCTCCTGTTTTAAATGATTGGAAGTGCATCTGGCAGTGCAAGTTAGTGTCTAACTCTGTTATGTTCATTAATTAAAAAAATGCTTCCTGAGATATGTTCTTAGAAGCCTAGAAAAATAGACTTTTTCTAACTAAAACCCATTATAACATCATCCTTTAATCTGTGCTACAATTGATTGTTTTAAAAAAGGATGAAAATATTTTCATAGTTAATAACCTCAGGACTTGGGTTGAGAAGGTTGATATGTAGGAATTATTCATTAATGCATGAGATATAGGTGGGATCGGGAGAGGGAAGATGTGAAAGTTGTGAGACACTCTTTCAAGTGGAAGGATTGTGTGAAGGGATCCATTAACAATATGGAGTATGGGAAGGGATCCAACTAGCCAGGGAAGATGATGAGCTCAGTTTTCAAATGTTACATTAGGGTGTTGGTGGGGCATGTAGGTTGCAGATAGCATTTATACATGTTAATTGCATTCTTCTTTGGCTCCCCAAAGTGAGCTTTGGATTAGCTTTAATGAATTAATTTGTATTTTTAGGGAGGTGAAATATTTATATTTTTTTTTCGAGAGGTGAAAACACTCTTGTTTTGATGATGTTATGAAAATCTTATTTTGACCATTTATATATATAGTGTTCCAGATTTAAAAAATGCTAACTGTTCAATTTTGTTTTTTTAGAACCTCAGTATCTGTACATTTGATGGAGTGGTCCCCTGATGGTGAATATTTTGCTACTGCTGGAAAGGTAAAGGACCAAACAAAACATAAACAGAAAAAACAAAACAAAAGTGTTCCTTGTTCATTCTCATGTTCAGTTTTTTCATCTGTAAAATTAGGATAATCCTACATTACAAAGATGGCCTGAGGAATAGTGATAGTTTTTGTAAAAGATCTGCTATGTTTCCCATAGGTAGTTGGCGTTTGGGAAATAATGGCTATTATTCTTATTCTTATTTGACCCTTGTGAAAATTTATGGTTTTTAAAATTAATTTTTAGGTTTAAAAAATAGCATATGTACATAATTTGAAAAGTAAAATATTACTACTAGATTTACAATGAAAAGATACACTCCCTTCTTCTCACTCTTAATTCGTGTCCTAGAGGCAGTGATTCATAAAATTTCATAGTTTAGTATTTCTTTACATATTCTTTAGTAACTTGATTATGCTCCCATTTTAAAATTAAATTTTTTTTTTTCCTTTTGGTTTTATGTATAATTTCTGGCCTTGCTACTATGGAGGCTAAGACTTTAGTTCTCTAGCTGATGTCCCAACCTCATCTCTACTTAGCACATACACATATTCACTTCCCTTCCTTCTGTCTTTCTGATATAAGCATCTCATAATATTTTGGAAAATCACTATTTATTATTCACATTAAGAGTGTGTAAAAGATTTTTCATGGAATAATTACGTTGGCGTTAGTAATTAACTTTGTTTTACTGTTTGCTTAGTTTTCTATATACCTAATTCATCCCCCACACCTCTGAAATTCTTTGGATCTTCTCTCAGTATAATCCCACGTAGGAGGTATCCTGGAAATGTCTGTTCTCTTTGCTCCAATCTGGCTTGGTTGTTCTCTGAGTCTAAAATAGTAGAGCTCTCATATCACGATTTTCTTTTACCAACCTCGGGAGATTCTCTTTGCCCATCTCCTTTGTTAAATTCCCTGTTTCTTCACATCATTTATCATCTTCTTTCCTTGTTTTATTTTTATTTTTGTTTATTTTTGCGGTACGCGGGTCTCTCACTGGTGTGGCCTCTCCCGTTGCGGAGCACAGGCTCTGGACGCGCAGGCTCAGCGGCCATGGCTCACGGGCCCAGCTGCTTCGCTCCATGTGGGATCCTCCCGGACCGGGGCACGAACCCGTGTCCCCTGCATCGGCAGGCAGACTCTCAACCACTGCGCCACCAGGGAAGCCCCTTTCCTTGTTTTGATAGAGATATCCTCCAGTAGGTTCCTGAGAAAAGATGAATGGGAAAAAAACATTTTTGAGGCCTTGCAACTCTGAACAGTTCTTTCTTCTTTGTTATGCTTTATTTGATTGGGCATAGCATTGGGTTGGAACTAATTTTCCTTCAGAATTTAAAAAATCATGCTTCTGTTGCCTTCCAGCTTCCAGTGTTGCTATTTGAGAGGTATAGTGCCATTATGACCATGCTCTCCCAGCTCTAGCTTGTAGAGGTTTTAAGAATGTTCCCCTTATCCCGGTGTTCTAAAATTTCAATATATCGTGGTATGGGTCACTCATCTATAAATATTTTAGTATGTATCTCTAAGGGATAAAGACTTTTTTTGTGCAGGCAATTTGATGCGCCTGTTCAGTCTGAAAACTCATGTCCTTCAGTTCAGGGGGATTATTTTATATTATTCCTTTTGTGTTATTTCCTTCTTTTCGTGTTCTCTTTTCTCTCTTTCTGGATCTCCCCTTATTCAGATGTGGATCCTTCTATACTGATCCTCTAATTTTCTTTTTTCTCCCCCCTCTTCATTTTTTGTTTGTTTGTTTGTTTAAATTCTGAGTGGGGTGTTCAGCTTTAACTTAGAAATAATTTTTTCCTGCTATCACGTTTTTGATTTTCAAGAATTTTTTTCTGATTCTATGAATGCTCCTTTTTAAATACATAATATTTCCTAAGTATAAAATGAATATATATAAAACTTATATATAAGATAATAATTAAACAAATGCACATGTATGTACCCACTACCCAGTTGAGACAAAGGACATAAAACTAATGGGTTACTATTTTCCTCTTGCATCTCCTCATTCCCCTCCCACCTATGCAACTGGAATCCTGAATTTTATGTTTTATTTCATTGCTTTAAAAAAAAAAATAGTTTCACAGGTGTAAATTCCCAAAGAATATAATTTTTATTTTGGTATAGTTTTGAACTTATAAAAATGATACCGTATGGTTATTGAAATATACCTTCAAGATATTAAAAAATAAATTTGTGATGATATCAATTATTTACTTCTTAATGTATTCAGTAAGAAAAAATTGTATTTAAAAATCACAGGTTAAAGTTTAGTTGTTGTTTATGAATTAAAATTTCCATATTATACTTTACAAGGCAGGGATAGGTTTTCCAAGAACATCAGAATTCATCCAAGGCCTTTTGAGTTAATCTTTAGTTGTAGAACACTCAACTGTTTTGTGGTTGAACAATTACTTGGCACAGAGGTAGTTAGTTGCTCAATAGTTGATGACATTATAGACAGGAAGACTGTATAACATTATAGGCAGAAAGACTGCGATCATGTGCGGTTTAGCAGTAAACTAATAAATAACGGTTTCAGTGTAGTGAGGAGTGTAAAAAATATTTGGAGGTATCTGCAGCAGCTGTCATGTAATATTAAAACATCTGTGATTTCTGTTAGAGACAAAGTCACAAGTACTGCTAACATCATTTTGGTATGTTTATATTCATAACTGAAATTTAGCATTTCCTTCAATTAGCAGTTACAAAAATAAAGAAGTAATTTTTTTCCCCTACTCAAGTTCATTGTAACTCTGGGTCTTGGTTTTCTTGGTTTCTCAAGAAGCAGACCCTCAGACAAGGATTCGAGTTCAAGTAATTAATAAGGCAATGCTCACCAAAAAATATACTGGATTTGAGGCAGGGAAGTGAAGGTGCTTAAAAAAGAGTGTATTATCATGCAGGTGATTAACAAGATTAAATCTCTGGCTAACTCTGGGAGTTAGTGGTCCTCACAACATTATGTTCCTCACACTTGTTCTTCAGACACATCACACATACACACATGGGTCAAAGGCTGGTGAGAGCAGAGCATTAATTCTCAGCACTTACAAACAATTCCTGGAAAACTCAGGCAAAGATATGTGGCTGCTGTCAACTGGAACTGGCTCACTAAAATGCTAAGGCATGAGAGGATACAGTTGAGGTATCAAAAATATTTTTTATATCTTGAATTCTATCTGCAGGTGCCTTGAGTCAGAAGACCTCAGAACCTCTGGTCTCAAATCTGGACATTTAATTTTTGGTTTTCCACATTTAGACCTAAAACGTATGTGGAATAGTTTTTAGGTATGGTTTGAGGAAGAGGTCAGGTTTCACTTTTTCTGTATGGATATCCAGTTGTCCAGCACAATTTGTTGAAAAGCCTCTTGTTTCTCCATTGCTCTTTACTGCCACCTTTGTCAAAATCAAATGTCCATACTAGTGTGGCTCTGTTTCTGGATTCTTTTCTCTAGTCCATTGGTCTTTCCTTGTAGTAATGCCACCTTCGTTGCTATAGCTTTTAAATTGTCTTGATATCTGGTAGAGCAAGTCTTCCCATCTTGTTTTCCTTCTTTAAGATTATCCTATCTATTTTTGGCCCTTTGTATTTCCATATAAATTTTAGAATGAGCATAATAAATTTTATAAAACAAACAGAAAACCTCTTGTGATTTTGATTGATATTTCATTGACTCTATAGATCAGTTTTGGGAGAATTGACGTCTTTACAGTTGAGTCTTCTCATCTATGAACATGATATAGTCTTTAATTTAGATCTTTTTACTTCTCTCAGTAATATTTTATAATTTTTTCTAGAGGTCCTAAATATCTTTTGTTAGATTCATGCCTAGGTATTTGATTTTTTTGATGTCGAAAATGATATGAATGGTATCATTTTATAATTATTACTGGTATATAGAAATGCAATTAATTTTTGTATATTGGGTTTATACCTAGCAATCTTAATAAACTCATTAATTCTAACAAGTCCTCTGTAGATCCTTTTGAATTTTCTATGTGCATAATTCTATTAGTTATGAATAATGGCAGTTTTATTTCATCTTTTCTAACTCTTAAGTGTTTTGTGTCTTCTTTTTTTCTGCAGTATCTAGGACCTCTAGTATAGTGTTGAGTAAAGGTGCTGAGAGTAGGTATCTTTTCCTTGTTCCCAGTATCAAAAAGATGCCTTTCACTGTGTCGCCACTAAGTGTGATATTTACTGTAGGTGTTTACTATACATACTGTTTTTCAGATAAAGGAAGTTTCCTTCTTATTTGTAGATTGCTAGGATTTTTCTTTTTTAAATCACAAATGATGTTGAATCTTAGCAAATACTTTTTCTGCATCTAATGATATTATCATTATTTTCTTATTTAATAAGATGAAATATGTTGGACTTATTTTCCAGTGTTAAATAAATCTTGTGTTTCTGGAATAATCTCAACTTGATTGTAATGTATTGTCCTTGCTGGATTTGCTTTGCTAATATTTTATTTAGGATTTATGAGATCTGTATTAAAGTGAGGCTTGGCAAATAATTTTTCCTTTTTTGTACAGGTATACCTGGTTTTATTGTGCTTTGCTTTTTTGTGCTTTGCAGATAATGTGTTTTTTAACACAGTGAAGGTTTGTTTCAACCCTGTGTTGTCAGATGATGGTTAGCATTTTTAGTAATAAAGTATTTTTAAATATTAAGTTATGTACATTTTTAAAGACGTAATGCTATTGCACACTTAATAGTTTTTCTCAAACTTTTTTAGATGTTCAGCCTTTTTTTTTGCTTACTTGGGCCTCTCACTGTTGTGGCCTCTCCCGTTGCGGAGCACAGGCTCTGGACGCACAGGCTCAGTGGCCATGGCTCACAGGCCCAGCCGCTCTGTGGCATGTGGGATCTTCCTGGACTGGGGCATGAACCCGTGTCCCCTGCATCGGCAGGCAGACTCTCAACCACTGAGCCACCAGGGAAGCCCAACCTTTTTTGTTTTTAATGTATACATTTAACACTATAGATTTCCCTTTAAGCTTAGCTTTATCCCATAAGTTTTTTTTAATTCCATAACTTTTGATGTGTATTATTTTTATTATTATTCTAAATATAAATTTTTCTAATTTTCATTGTGATTCACTTTTTGATTCATGGGTTGTCCAGAGTATGGATTAGAGTCAGGCTCAGTTGTTTTGGGGTGGTGGTGGATGGTGCAGAAGTATTTTTGGCAGTGACAACTTTTATTTTGTATTATTAAGTAAAACTTATGGGTAATTTTAGACTAATAACTACTGATACTGTTATGATAGTGACCGGTAGCTGTTGACAGTTACGTACGAGAAACTGTGCCTTCAAAAGCCCTATGGGGCAACTGTTTTACAGAAGGGGAAACTGCGGCTTAAGAACTTCCCTGAGAATACAGAGATAGTCACAATGTAGAGCTGGGATTTTAACCCAGATATTTTAGATTTCACAGCACCAAAATCAGTTGGCTTTGTATTTCATTGAGAAAATATTTTTTGCAAGTGCATTCGTAGGGATGCTTTGAGGCCTGGGTTGAGTGTGCATTCTTCTAGGAAAGGTTTATATAGTTTCTGCCAGGCACCTGGGGGCACACCCAGTTTAAACTAAATTCTCAGCTTGGAAGTTGTGCCACACAGTGTGCGCTTGGGTCTCATGAGGCCTGTTTTGTCGTTACAGATGCCCAGCGGAGACTTTTTCCTTCACTCAGAGTTCAGGTGCAGATGAACCCTTCCTTACCATATTCCTTTTCAGAGAGGGTTTTTTCTTGATTTCATCCTTTCATTTAGCGATAGTCCTTAAGGGTCTTTTTCTTTGTTTGTTTGTTTTTTATGGTGTTATGCAGGCACCTCTGATCTGACTTATCACCTTGCGTGAACACCGTGTGTTGTCTCTATGTAGCTACTGTATTTTAAACTGAAGCTATATACAATGGAATATTACTCAGCCATAAAAAGAAACGAAACTGAGCTATTTGTAATGAGGTGGATAGACCCAGAGTCTGTCATACAGAGTGAAGTAAGTCAGAAAGAGAAAGACAAATACCGTATGCTAACACATATATATGGAATTAAAAAAAAATGTCATGAAGAACCTAGGGGTAAAACGGGAATAAAGACACAGACCTACTTGAGAATGGACTTGAGGATATGGGAAGGGGGAAGTGTAAGCTGTGACAAAGTGAAAGAGAGGCATGGACATGTATACACTACCAAACGTGAGGTAGATAAGATAGTGGGAAGCAGCCGCAGAGCACGGGGAGATCAGCTCGGTGCTTTGTGACTGCCTGGGATGGGGAGGGTGGGAGGGAGGGAGATGCATGAGGGAAGGGATGTGGGAACGGATGTATATGTATGACTGATTCACTTTGTTATAAAGCAGAAACTAATATAAATAAATAAATAAATAAATAAAATAAACTGAAGCTCTATGCCATTGGGTGTTGGTAGAGTCCCATATGACAGTCCATGCTCCCACTTTAGCATTTGTGTACTATGGATTCTTACCTGAGAAAATAGATGTAATCAGAAGAGAACTTTGATAAACTCCCACCACCTACCTGTATCTGTTCATCTCCCTACATCTGTGCATGTATGTTCTGCCTTCCCTTGTGTTGCCATGGATGAGTGGTCTGCTTTTATACAAGGCCAGTTCTTCCACCTGTAAACTAGGTTCCGTTTGTCCTTGCTTACTCAGGGACCTCAGTATTGCAGTGCTCTCCTCTCTTCTCAGTTTTCCCTTCTCCATTGGGGCATCACATTAGCATATGTTATGGACTGAATGTTTGTCCCCCCTCCCCATTCATATGCTGAAGCACTAACCCCCCAAAGTGATGCTATTTGGAGATGGGACCTTTTGGAGGTTAAGGTTAGATAAAGTCATGAGGGTGGCCCTCATGATAGGAACAGTACCCTTATAAGAAGAGATACCAGAGAGCTTGTTCTCTCTCTACCACATGAAGACACAGTAAGAAGGTTGCTGTCAAAAAGCCAGGAAGAGAGGTCTCACCAGAACCTGACCATGCTGACACTCTGATATTAGACTTCTGACCTCCAGAATTGTGAGAAAATAAATTTGTTGTTCAAGCCACCCAGTCTATAGTATTTTGTTATGGCAGCCTGAGATGACTAATACAGCACAGCATACCAAATGTGCTATAATCTTCCCCATTCTAAAACAAACGAACAAAAACAATAACAAAAATCATCTCTTGACCTTCTCTCTCAGTTTCTGTTAATTCTGTGCCCTCCTTATAACACCTCGAAAGGGTTGCTTATAGCTGCTGTCTCCAAGTTTTTCTCCTCATTTTCTATTGCAATTGTTATTCTCTTTACCCAGAAAAATCCTTCCCCCAGAGACCTGCGTGGCTTTTCCCCTTAACTTCTTAAATGTCACTGTCTCAGTGAGGCTTTACCTAAGCACCCCTTTAAACTGCATCTCACCTACCACTGTACTTTCTATTCCCTTTGCCTGCCTTAATTTTACTTGTAACACTATCACTAGGAGTTTGTATTAGTTTTCTGTTATTGCGTAACAAATTGCCACAAACTTAGCAACTTAAGACCACAAATTTATTATCTCAACTTCCGTGGGTTTGGTGTCCGGACATAGCTGGGTGCCGTGATCAGGGATTCTAAAGGCTGCAATAAAGGTGTCAGCTGGGATGAATTCTGACCTGGACACTTGACTAGGGCAGAACCCTTTTCCAAGCTCACTCAGGTTGTTGGCAGAATGTATTTTTTTGTAGCTGAATGACAGGGCTTGTAGTCGATTTCCCTCATACATTCTTAATGTTTCTGATTATCTCCTTTTGCTCACCCTGTGTGTGACGTTTGCCTCTGCTGTGTGTTCCAGCTGGCTAAACTTTGAGACTATTTTAGGATATATGGTCTTTTGACAGGGTCACTTATTGCTTTAAAAGCTATTAATGAGCCATGAAAGATGATCATTATTCATTGTCTAAACATCTTCTGATTATTTGAACTCCCTAATGAATCTGAAAGATACCTTTGTGCTTCAGACAAAAATAAGTAAAAAGACTAAAAGTATGTCCTCTTAAATGGAGCAACTAGTTTTAAGCTCCTCAAAGGTGATTCTGTTTGTGCACTCCATGATGCCTAATACATTTTTTCTCTGAATTTTTATTGCACACAGCCTTAGCAATTGATTATTGAGTATTTTTTTCATTGTATTAGTCATGTTCCCTTAAGCTTTTTTTTTTTTTTTTTTTTTTTGCTGTACGCGGGCCTCTCACTGTTGGGGCCCCTCCCGTTGTGGAGTGCAGGCTCAGCGGCCATGGCTCACGGGCCCAGCCGCTCCGCGGCATGTGGGATCTTCCCAGACTGGGGCACGAACCCGCGTCCCCTGCATCGGCAGGCGGACTCTCAACCACTGCGCCACCAGGGCAGCCCCCCCAGCTTAAGCTTTTAATGTTCAATTCTCCTAAGAGCTAAGTGTTTCACATTTGTGAGGGAAAGATAAGAACGCCTTTGAGATTGACATATATAAAATAGATAACTAATAAGAACCTACTTTATAGCACAAGGATATATATATATATATATATATATCCTACTATATATAAAATAGATAACTAATAAGAACCTACTGTATAGCACAGGGAACTCTACTCAATACTCTGTAATGACTTATATGGGAATAGAATCTAGAAAAGAGTGGATAACTGAGTCACTTTGCTGTACAGCAGAAACTAACACAACATTGTAAATCAACTATACTCCAATAAAAATTAATTGAAAAAAAAAGAATGCCTTTGGGGGTTAATAAAGTATGTCGTGGATTTAAAAAACTTACTTTTTTGAGAAGATAACCACATCTAATTAAGATGCTCTTAATAAAAAGAACAGAAACTAACTTTGTAATGTTGGCTTCCTCTCCTCTTCAATCTGTTCTGCTGCTGTTAATAAAGCCAAGTTTGTCTGACTTGATGAAACAGATGGTGACTGTGATCTACCACTAGAAGGCATTTTCCAGCGCCTCTGCTACACATGACAGAATTTCAGCTCAGGTGTTTGGGGATTCAAATCCAATTACCTTCTGGATTTTTAATATTATAGTTCATTGAGTACTTTTGATGAAGATCTCTTTTTAAAAAAAATAAATTTATTTATTTATGTATTTATTTTTGGCTGCATTGGGTCTTTGTTGCTGTGTGTGGGCTTTCTCCAGTTGTGGCGAGCCGGGGCTATTCTTCGTTGTGCTGTGCGGGCTTCTCATTGCGGTGGCCTCTTTTTGTTGCGGAGCACGGGCTCTAGGTGCGTGGGCTTCAGTAGCTGTGGTGCCTGGGCTTAGTTGCTCTGCGGCATGTGGGATCTACCCGGACCAGGGCTCGAACCCGTGCATCGGAAGGTGGATTCTTAACCCACTCTGCCACCAGGGAAGTCCCAAGATGTTTTTTTTTTTTCTTTTTTTTTTTGCGGTATGTGGGCCTCTCACTGTTGTGGCCTCTCCCATTGCGGAGCACAGGCTCTGGATGTGCAGGCTCAACAGCCATGGCTCACGGGCCCAGCCGCTCCATGGCATGTGGGATCTTCCCGGACTGGGGCACGAACCTGTGTCCCCTGCATCGGCAGGCGGACTCTCAACCACTGCGCCACCAGGGAAGCCCCCAAGATCTATTTTTAATAAGTGTGGTAAATTAAATTTTTAGAGGGCTCAAGAGTATTTTAACTTTTTATCTGAGCATAGAGTCTTACTTATTAAAGAGCCTTTCCCCCCCCACAGGATTACCTGATTAAATCTTCAGCTCAAGAATTGTTTTTTTTTGGTTTGCTTGCTAGGTGTTTATTTAAATTCTGTTTATGTTTCCATACAAATTTTCAAATTATTTGTTCTAGTTCTGTGAAAAATGCCATTGGTATTTTGATAGGGATTGCATTGAATCTGTAGATTGCATGGCGTCCTAACCACTGGATCACCAGGGAATTCCCCGTATGCTCATTTTAACAATATTAATTCTTCCAATCCAAGAACATGGTGTATCTTTCCATCTGTTTTTGTCATCTTCAGTTTCTTTAGTCACTGTCTTATAGTTTTCCAAGTACAGGTCTTTTACCTCCATAGATAGGTTTATTCCTAGGTATTTTATTCTTCTTGATGCAGTGGTAAATGGGATTGTTTCCTTAACTTCTCTCTCTTTCTAAAAAATATTTATTTATTTATTTATTTGACAGCATTGGGTCTTAGTTGCAGCACGTGGGATCTTCGTTGCAACATGTGAGATCTTTCATTGTGGTGCACAGGCCTCTGTCTAGTTGTGGTGTGTGGGCTCCAGAGCATGCAGGCTCAGTAGTTGTGGCACATGGGCTCTCTGGTTGTGATGTGTGGGCTCTAGAATGCATGGGCTTAGTTGCCCCAATGGTATGTGGGATCTTAGTTCCCCGACTAGGGATTGAACCTGCGTCTCCTGTGTTGGAAGCCAATTCTTAACCACTGGACCACCAGGGAAATCCCAAGTGTTTCCTTAATTTCTCTTTGTGATACTTCATTGTGACTGTATAGAAATGCAACAGATTTCTGTATATTAATGTAAAAAAAATACATTTATTTATTTATTTATTTTTGGCTGCATTGGGTCTTTGTTGCTGTGTGCGGGCTTTCTCTACTTGCGGCAAGCGGGGGCTACCCTGTGTTGCGGTGCTCGGGCTTCTCATTGCGGTGGCTTCTCCTGTTGCAGAGCATGGGCTCTAGGCACACGGGCTTCAGTAGGTGTGGCACACGGGCTCAGTAGTTGTGGCTTGTGGGCTCTAGAGTGCAGGCTCAGTAGTTGTGGCTCATGGGCTTAGTTGCTCCACGGCATGTGAGATTTTCCTAGACCAGGGCTCGAGCCTGTGTCCCCTGCATTGGCAGGTGGATTCTTAACCACTGTGCCACCAGGGAAGTCCTGTATATTAATTTTGTATCCAGCAACTTTACTGAATTCACTGACGAGCGCTAGTAGTTTTCTGGCAGTGTCTTTAGGATTTTCTATGAATAGTATCATGTCTGCAAACAGTGACAGTTTTACTTCTTCCTTTCCAATTTGTATTCCTTTTCTTTCTTTTTTTCCACGGATTGCTGTGGCTCGGACTTCCAAAACTATGTTGAATAAAAGTGGTGAGGGTAGACATCCTTGTCTTGTTTCTGATCTTAGAGGAAATGCTTTCAGCTTTTCACTGTTGAGTATGATGTTAGCTGTGGGCTTGTCATATATGACCTTTATTATGTTGAGGTAGGTTCCCTCTATGCCTACTTTCTGGAGAGTTTTTATCATAAATGGGTGTTGAATTTTGTCAGAAGCTTTTTCTGCATCTATTGAGATGATCATATGGTTTTTATTCTTCAATTTATTAATGTGGTATATCACATTGATCTGCAGATATTGAAAAACCCTTGCATCCCTGGGATAAATCCCACTTGATCATGGTGTATGATCCTTTTAATGTTTTGTTGGATTTGATTTGCTAATATTTTGTTGAGGATTTTTTTCTTTTTTTTTTCTGTACGTGGGCCTCTCAGTGCCGCGGCCTCTCCCGTTGCGGAGCACAGGCTCCGGATGCACAGGCTCAGCGGCCATGGCCCACGGGCCCAGCTGCTCCGCGGCATGTGCGATCCTCCTGGACTGGGGCACGAACCCGTGTCCCCTGCATCGGCAGGCGGACTCTCAACCACTCCGCCACCTGGGAAGCCCTTTATTCCCCCTTTAACATGGAAATATCTTTACTTCTTTAATATAATATGTATTTATTATTAAGAGGAACATGCAGAGAAAATGAAAATCTCCAGCCAAAAAGCCATACCCCCAGTAAAAAAAAAAATGGCCACTGTTCTCTGTTTAATATATATTCTTTTAGACTTTTTGATGCCTTTGTAAACCACACAGAAGTGTGTGTGTGTACATATTCTTTAAGCTGTTTATTCACTTACTGTATCATAGATAGATTGATGTGTCAATACAGATATATCTTTTCTTTTTAAAGGCAACTTAATTTTCCATTATATGAATGAATGTATACCATAGTTTAACTTAACCAGATAACTATTAATGAACATTTAGTAGTTCTAATTTTTTTCTATTGCCATTAAAAATGAACATCCTTTTATATAAATCTTGTTATGTCTTTTTTATAATTAACTTTATATGGTATAATTAAACCATATGTAATTAACCTAAAAGATATAATTAACATAAAATGAAATTATTTTTTAAATGTGCAGTTCAGTGTATTTTGACAAATTTAAAGACCTATGTAACAACACCACGATCTAGTTATTGGATACTTACATCATCTCAAAAGGTTTCCTTTTACTTCTTCCCAATTAATCCTTACTCCTATTCCTAGTTCCAGATAGGAACTATCTGCTCTGCTTTCTATCACTGTTGATTAGATTTGTTTTCACTAGAGTTGTATGTAAATGAAATTGTGTAGTATACTCTATTGTGTCTGAGTTCTTGCACTTAGCACAGTGTTTTGTGATTCATCTATGTTGTGTGCATCAATAATTTGTTCTTTTTATTTGAGTTGTATTCTGTTATATGGATATATCATAATTTGTTTATCCATTCACCTGTTGATGGACATATAGGTTGTATGGAGTTTTAGGCTAAAATGAACAAAGCTACTATGACCGTTCATTTGGAAGTCTTTGTATAAACATTTCACTTCTCATGGGTAAAAAATACCTATGAGTGGAATTGTTGGGTCACATGGTACATTACAAAAAAGTACCAGGCGCTTTCCAAAGTTGTACCATTTTGCATACTCACCAACAATTGAATAATATCAGTTGCTCCACTTTCTTGCCAACATTTGACATTGTCAGCCTTTTTAATATTAGCCATTCTAATAGTCTGGGTAGTGGTGTCTTACTGTGGTTTTCATATGTATTTCTCTGATTTCTAATGATGTTGAGCACATGCTTATTGCCTGTCTGTATACTTTTTTTTTTTGGTAAAGTGTTTATTTGTCCTTTGCCCATTAAAAAATTGGGTTTGTTTTCTCTGTATTATAGAATTGTAAGAGTTCTTTGTATATTTAGTACAATTGAAAGATAAATCTATTATATGTATTTCCTCCCAGTCTGTAACTTGCCTTTTTATTTTTTTAAACAATGTCTTTTGATGTGCAGAAGTTTTTAATTTTGAAGAAATCCAACATCAATTTTTAAAAATTGGTTTGTAGGGCCTCCCTGGTGGCGCAGTGGTTGAGAGTCCGCCTGCCGATGCAGGGGATACGGGTTCGTGCCCTGGTCTGGGAGGATCCCATATGCCGCGGAGCGGCTGGGCCCGTGAGCCATGGCCGCTGGGCCTGCGCGTCCGGAGCCTGTGCTCCGCAACGGGAGAGGCCGCAGCAGTGAGAGGCCCGCATACCGCAAAAAGAAAAGAAAAAAAAAAAAAATTGGTTTGTACTTTTTGTGGCCTAGATTTAAAAAATCTTTGTCTACCTTGAAATCACAAAGATATTTTACTGTGTTTTCTTTTAGAGGTTTTATAGTTTTGACTTTTACATTTTGAAGTGGTATTTTTTTTTTTTAAATCAGGGATAATCATACTGATCAACACTTCTTTTTTTTTTTTTAGATGTTGGGGGTAGGAGTTTATTAATTTATTTACTTTTGCTGTGTTGGGTCTTCGTTTCTGTGCGAGGGCTTTCTCTAGTTGTGGCAAGTGGGGGCCACTCTTCATTGCGGTGCGCGGACCTCTCACTGTCGCGGCCTCTCTTGTTGCGGAGGACAGGCTCCAGACGCGCAGGCTCAGCAGTTGTGGCTCACGGGCCTAGTTGCTCCGTGGCATGTGGGATCTTCCCAGACCAGGGCTCGAACCTGTGTCCCCTGCATTAGCAGGCAGATTCTCAACCACTGCGCCACCAGGGAAGACCCCTGAGGTGGTTTTTTTGCATTTGATTTGAAGTCAGTTTTTCCCCAAAGGTATATCAAGATATTTCAGTGGTATTTTTAAAAGGCAATCCATTCTCCATTGAATTTCCTAGACAACTTTGCTGAAAATCAGTTTTCCATACATGTGTGGATCTGTTCCTGGCCTCTCTGTTTTGTTCCATTGTGATATATGTGTGTGTGCGTGTGTGTGTGTGTGTGTGTATCCCCTTATGCTAATAATATGTGTCTTGATTATTGTGTCCCAAAACAAGTAGTTTCCTCTGACTTTGTACTTTTCTTTTAAAATATTTTTGGTGGTGTCAGTCCTTTGATTTCCATACAGATTTTGTCAGTTTCTACAAAAAAGCCTGCTGTGATTTTGATGCTGTTTATTTACGTTGTATCTCTATAGAACAATTTGGGAAGAATTGTACATTAGTAACATTTGGTCTTCTTTTTTGTTAATTTTTTTAAAAATTAATTAATTAATTAATTAATTTTTGGCTGCTTTGGGTCTTCATTGCTGTGTGTGGGCTTTCTCTAGTTGCAGCGAGTAGAGGCTACTCTTCATTGCGGTGTGCAGCCTTCTTATTGTGGTGGCTTCTCTTGTTGCAGAGCATGGGCTCTAGGCTCATGGCCTTCAGTAGTTGTGGCTCTAGAACGCAGGCTTAGTAGTTGTGGTGCACGGGCTTAGTTGCTCCACAGCATGTGGGATCTTCCCGGACCAGGGATCGACCCGTGCCCCCTGCATTGGCAGGCGGATTCTTAACTACTGCGCCACTATGGAAGTCCCACATTTGGTCTTCTTATCTACGAATGTGGTACGTTTCTCTTTTTATTTAGGTTTTCTTTCTCTTAGCAGTGTTTCATAGTTTTCAGGGTACACAATTTAAGTTTATCTTCCTAATGTAAAAGGTATTTACAGAAATTACTTGGCTAATTATTGCTAAATATAGAAATAGAATTGATTTTTGTATTTTGATCCTTAGTCTTTTTTTTTTTTCATCGCGGTGCGTGGGCCTCTCACTGTTGTGGCCTCTCTTGTTGCGGAGCACAGGCTCCAAACGCGCAGGCTCAGTAGTTGTGGCTCATGGGACTAGTTGCTCCGCGGCATGTGGGATCTTCCCAGACCAGGGCTTGAACCCATGTCCCCTGCATTAGCAGGCAGATTCTCAACCACTGCACCACCAGGGAAGCCCTGATCCTTAATCTTATTACCTTGCTTATCAGTTCTAGCAGCCTTTTTGGGTAGTTTTCTTAGTATTTTGTGAACAAGGACAATTTTACTTCTTCCTTTCTAATCTGTATACCTTTTATTTTTTTCCCTTACCCAATACATTGCAAGTACTAGGACCTCTAGTACAGTGTTGAGTAGAACTGATGAGAGCAGACGTTCTTGTATTGCTCGCAATCTTATGGGAAGAGCATTGTCTTGCACCATTATATATGATGTAAGTTGTAGGTTTATTGTAGAGTCACTCAACTTGATCATGTTTTATATGTTCCCTTTTATTTTTCCTATTCCTATATGCTGAGAGCGTTGTTCTCCCCCATGAATTAGTGTTTACTTTTGTCAAGTGCTGTTCCTGCATATAGTGAGATAATTATGTAGGTTTTCTTTTTCATTCTGTTACTATGATGAAATGCAATTATTGATTTTTCCAGTGTTAAACGCACTTCACTTTGCTGAGATAAACTCCACTTGGTCATGATTTGTTTTTTTTTTTAATATACTGATGGATTAGGTTTAAAGGTGTTTGCATCTTTGTTCATGAAAGATATTCCTGTATAGTTTTTTTGTGTCTTTGGTTTTGTTATCTTGGTAATAATACTGCCCTTATACAATGAGATCTTTTCCTCAGTTTTCTGAAACACTTTGTGAAGGATTGGTGCTATTTCTTCCTTAAATGTTTGGTAAAGTTCATCAGTAAAGCCACCTGGGCCTCAGATTTTAGTTGTAGTTTTAGGGTTTTGTTTTCTGGTGAGAAGACTTGAAATTGTGAATGCAGCATCTTTAATAGATGTAGAGCTATTAGGTTTTCTATTTCTTCCTTTGTCAATTTTTTTTTGAAATTGTTTTTCAAGGGATTTAACATATTGTAGGATCTATAGCCATGTCCCATCTTTCATTCTTGATAATAGTAATTTGTGTTTTCTCTAAATATTTTTGGTCTTTCTAGATAGATTATCAATTTTATT
The DNA here is from genome assembly GCF_964165515.1 of Mesoplodon bidens. Lineage (NCBI taxonomy): Eukaryota > Metazoa > Chordata > Mammalia > Artiodactyla > Ziphiidae > Mesoplodon > Mesoplodon bidens. The sequence goes on along the minus strand of NC_138178.1, from coordinate 42,105,439 downwards.
GATCTTTTCACAAATAGTTTTTGGATTCATTGATTTCTCTATAATTTTTGTATTTTATTTCATTGGTTTTTATTCTTCTTTATATCTCTTTAGTATGAGTTTTCTTTGCTCTTATTTGATGCTTCAGGTAGAAGCTTAAACCATTGATTTGAGACCTTTCTTCTTTTCTGATGTAAGCATTTAAAGCTATACATTTCCTTCTAAGTGCTAATGTACCTGCGACCCCCAAATTTTTATGTTTTGCTTTCATTTTCATTCAGTTCAACATATTTTAAAATTTGCTGGGCTTCCCTGGTGGCACAGTGGTTGGGAATCCGCCTGCCAATGCAGGGGACACGGGTTCAATCCCTGGTCTTGGAAGATCCCACATGCCACGGAGCAACTAAGCCTGTGTGTCACAGCTGCTGAGCCTGTGATCTAGAGCCTTCGAGCCACAGCTACTGAAGCCCACTCGCCTAGAGTCCATGCTCCACAATAAGAGAAGCCACCACAATGAGAAGCACGCACACCGCAATGAAGAGTAGCCCCTGCTCACCTCAACTAGAGAAAAGCCTGTGTGCAGCAACGAAGACCCAGTGCAGCCAAAAATAAAATAAATAAAATAAATAAATAAATAAAAATTTGTCTTGTAATTTAGAAGTGTTTTTGTTTAGTTTATAAATATTTGGGAATTTTCTAGCTATCTTTCTTGTACTGATTTCTAGTTTAATTGTGTGTGGTTTTAGAGTTTTAGGTAGTAACAGATGAGAATGGTGAGGCTGCTTTATTTGAGGGGGAAGCTGGCGGGAATGGGAAAAGGGGCTTGATTTCTCGGCTTGTGGAGGCTCTCTGACTTTCCTTTATGACTCCTTAAGGGCTCTCAGGTACCTCAAGGGTTTTTGTGGTACATAGTCTGAAACTACTGCCATAGGTTGTGCCGTAAATTTGGGAAGGTGAAAATGATGCTAAGGTGGAGAAAGTACTTGGAGGAAAGCAACTAGTGCACTGTTAAGTGGTTGTCTCAGAATAAGTACTTAAAGAGATTCGTTGTGTAATTCAAATATCCGAATAAATGAGACCTTAGTGGAAACATACATTATGTAGTATAGATTGAGAATGAATACTAAGATGGAAAAAAACAGAAGTGTTTGTCTAGTCCAAGTGAAAATATTTGGACCTACACATAATTCCATTGTTTCTTAGAGATTGAGATTTTTACATAAATGTTGTCAATTTTTTATTTTCCTTCATGTATGTTTCACCATAGAGGATGAAGCACTATAAAAGAGATAGTTTTTGTTAAATAAGATAAAATTATTTAGGCCTTTAACAAAATTCTTAGAACTAAGTAAAATGATAAAGTCAGTGCCTATTGTTATACCTTTAAATTTCTTAAGTGGGCATAGAAGTGGTTCCCCAAAACTGCCTAGATGCCCTCTCATCATTTAGAGTAGGAATCAGAACACTATGGCCCATGAACCAAGAGTGGATTTTACATTTTTGAAGGATTCTAAGAGAAAAAAAACAACAACCCAAGAAGAATCTGTGTCACAGGCTGTGTGGTCCACAAAGCCTAACTTACTTGGCCTTTTACAGGAAGAGTTTGCTGAGTCCCGACTTAGAGTAAGAAGCAATTCATATTTAAAAAGGGTTTGTCTCATCCTTTCAGATCTCTTCAAAAAGGAGAAGATGATAACAGTGACAGATAACATGGCTTCTTTCTTATCCAGGCTAGCATCTGGTTCCAGCGTCTTCTTTACAGTGAACTTTGTGTATTGAAGTGGGGGAATTTGGCTTCAATCTCTGTTTGAAAAGTACCTTTATGTAGAGAAGATTGATAATGAGCACACTGACCATTTATTTCTCAAGGATGGTATTATTTAGACTAATAAGCATCATTTTAGGTTTAGTTTTGTATTATGTATAGGTCACATTTTAGTTTTTATATATAGCTTAATTTTTTTTCCACACACACACTGTATTTTATTTTTACAAGAGATAAATAAACTGATACCAATATAGCTTAATTTTTAAAGCTTCTTCAAACCACTTAAATTTTGAAATGTGTAGATACAAATTAATTTTATATTGGCCTATATATTTTCACAGGATGATTGTCTTTTGAAAGTGTGGTACCCTATGACTGGTTGGAAGTCTTCAATTATACCTCCGGATCATCATGGAGTGGAAAGGAGACAGGCGTCTGCCCAGTTTTCCTTTGTCTATTTGGCACATCCGCGAGCTGTGACAGGTTTTTCATGGCGTAAAACTAGCAAATATATGCCCAGGTTAGAAAACTGTGTCATAGAACTTCATTTTATATTACTTATATGTTTATAAAAATAATGAAAACAAAGGTCCTTTTAATTGACATGGTGGCAGTGAAGAGCAGAGGTTCTGGGCGTCAACTGCCTGACTTCAGATTCTGCTGTTGTTACCAGCTTTGTGAGCTTTTGACTAAATTTGTTAAGCTCTCCATGCCTCTATAGAATGGGGGTAGTAGTAGTACCTACCTCAAAGAGTTGTGTGAGACTGAAATGTGTGAGTGCGTGTGAATGCTTATACAGGCCTTTGCACATTGTGTGTGCCAGGGCAGCGTTAGCTGGTATTGTCAGTATCAGCAGCAGCAGTAGATTCTAGGAAGGAGACGTTTGCAAGTAACAGGTAAGTACACACTGAGGGAGAATAAAACATAGTAATAAACTGTCAGTAATATGCATTCTGGGAGGGCATTATCATATACATACAGTGAATAAAGTGGCCAAGTTTTTCTTATCTTAGGGCTATCAACAGAAACTTCTCAAAGGATTTATTATAAGTTTTTCTTCATTGTTACAGCCATCTCTTAAAAGGGTTTAGAAGATTAAGCAAACTACAAAACAGCCCATACCAATGATTCCTGTATTATATATACAGTTCTAAAAATGCTTGCTTAGAAATCTGTATTCATTCTTGAGGAAGGGTTATTTCATCTGCTAAATATATCTGAGCACTGTTTGCACTTGATGGGAAATATAGCACACCTATTATGGAGGTGCTCAGTAAATGATAACATGGGGAATTTATACATTTTTGGAATCTAAATAAAAGGTTACTCTAGCTTAATCTGTTTAAGTTATTTGCATCTATGGAAAACATTTGCAGAACACTTTACCTTTGACTGAGTCAGATTCTATGTAAGCATTTTTTTAATGGGAAAAATTTTTTTTTTTTCACAATGAGTGGTTAAACCACTTCAGGTGCTTGATGCTGTGACATTTTTGCTTAACTTAATGGAAATTGTTTTATAGTTTGAAGTTATAGTCTCCTTACAGTTTTATTATTAATAAGTTTGTTTACCTATTTATAACTGTTTAAATTATAAGAAGGATAAAACAAAATGCTGGAACTACTTCCATAAACCACATAGTTTAATTATAATTAATGATCTTTTATTATGGTCATTCTGCAATTTGTAATGACAGAAATGTAGGTTTTCTTTTGATGTTTAGTTTGTTTTGTTTAGGAGATACTAATCCTCCAGAGCCTTGTTTTCAAGCAGCACATGTATATAATCTGGCATTAATTTCTGTTTCCTTCGTCAGGACCATTTCCTAGTTTTTATGATGTTCACAGCCATACTGTGCGTGATTTCAAGCTCTTCCATTGATACTCTTTCTCCACACAATGTAATTTCTAAAGCAATTGGAAGCATACTATACTGTCATTTAGTTTAGCTGTTCAAGACATAAGTTTAATGAATTAAGGTGAGTGTCAGGGACAGTTAGGTTGTTCTTATTTTATGGTAACTGATTGCACCCTATGTCCAGCCTACCACCTTGCAGGTCTGAGCAGGTAATAAATGGGGTTTGGTAAGAGTGTGAAATAGTCAGTAGAAATCCATTATCATTATTGGAAAAATAACTACACATAGATCATACTGTTTTGCGTTAATGTCATCTTTAAGGATTAAGAACTAAATATTAATAGCCTTTAATTTTTCATGTCATTGATACTCATAGTAACTTTTGTTCATTTCTCTTTATCATTAGAGGTTCTGTCTGTAATGTGTTATTAACTTCATGCCATGATGGTGTCTGCCGGCTGTGGGCAGAAACCGTATTACCAGAAGACTGTCTTTTGGGTGAGCAGATTTGCGAGACTACCACTTCCAGCACTGCCAGCAACCTTACTCATGCTGGAAGACACAAAGACAGAGTACAACATGCTCTTGAGGTACTGTATTATTTAAAATGGTAAATGAATCTTGAAGATAATGTGAGTATGGTGGGAATTCATAAGCTAAGTTGCAGATGGTGCATGGTACACATAATGACGAAATTAATGGCAAAGAATTCTCACTTATTTTATGTCACTTAGAAGACAGATATAGACAGTAATGGTCTCAGATATGTAGTTTAGATAAATAGTATAAATTTAGTTCTTTCAGTTTTCATGTTGAGTGTGAAAATCTATAGGAGTAGGCAGCTTTGATTAATAAAACATGTAAAAGTCTTTGAAATTGGTTGTTATTAAAAATATTTTGTGGGGAATTCCCTGGCAGTCCAGTGGTTAGGACTCGGTGCTTTCACTGCTGGGGCCCGGGTTCAATCCCTGGTCAGGGAAGTAAGATCCCACAAGCTGCGCGGTGCAGCAAAAAAAAAAAAAAAATTAATTAATTAATTAAATAAATAAACCACAGCAATCTTTAAAAAAATAAACAGATAAAAATAAAAATATTTTGCTTTTGTTTCACGAGGATTAAATTTTACATTTATTTTTCTAATTAAAAATGACTATTATGAATAAGAATAAAGGTGTTAAGATATTAAGTGAACTTATATAATTGCACAGTTTTCATGGTTTAATATTTTGAAAGTGAAATAATTTTTCTAGTTTTTAAATACTATATATAAAACAAAAGTGCTTTCTAAGAAATTAGATTATTTATAATATAGTATGAACTGTTGCGCCCATTATGATTAGGGAATAAAATGAGATAAACACATTATTAAAAATTACCAGAAATTTATTATAGTAAACCTAGATTGCTAATTTTCTTAATTTTTCATGTGACTTTATTACACAAAGAGTATATGCTTATTCTAAAATTAGATTAGGAAAAGGAAAAAATGTAGAGTTTATAATCCAACTATTCCAATGTGTTTGTACATTTTTTTTATTTACAAGATTGAGATCATATTATGCAGTAATGTTTTATAACTTGCTTTTTATACTTAATGTGTTATAAACATCTCTGTACATTACTAATTATACTTTTACATTGCACGTTTACATTAACACTTTAATGGTTGCATAGCCAAAATGGTTTTGCAGTTTCGGCAAGCAGAAATATTTTGGGGGTTTAATAGGCTAAGGATGTGGTCCTTTAAAGTTTTATGTAAAGTAGTCCTGCTCTGATGCTCTCTGTGATTGGGCACTATTTATACAGTTTTTTTCAACATTTAAAGCATAAATGAAATTAAAGCAGAAGTCAGAACAGTTAGAGTTATGGTTTGCTATTGATTGAAATTTAGTGGGAAAAAGTACTTTATTTACTAGATGTTTACAATAATTTATATATATTTGTATAATATTTTATCTTTAAATTACATATAAGCTTTTGGAGCCTAAGGGCTTTTAGATATCTTTATATCCTCCATGTTATCTAATATATTTCTTTTCAAGTGTTTGTTAAATCAAATTACTAACTGCTACATAAAATAAAAGCAAAAATAAAATAATATGTAATCAGTATTTGACACATTTTTGCTGCCTTTTAATAAAATAGTGTCAATTAGTAATGTTAAAATTGTTTTTAATAGAAAAAGCCTGATTATCTGACTTATGAGCTATTTTGCTTTCTAATGTCCTTTCCTATAAAACCCCTAACTGCAAGGTCTATGTAATTCTATATATACTTAAATTATACATTTTGTTCCTAGGAGAAGATAACTGACCAATATAGCACAGCCTTGGCAATCTAATTTAAAATAATGATAAATGTCAAAGATTTAGTGAAAATAATTTGATAGGTGTAATCAAAGAAATAAGCAGGGAGACCAGAGACAGAGGACACACCATAGAACTGATACTGTTTTTCACATGAAAAGGGATAAGGGCTGTGGAATTGAAAGGAAGGACCAGATGTTTTACTTTACTGCAGAAAGAACTGAGAGGATGCCACATTTTATTTAATTGATTGCAAGGAACAAAGGAAAGAATGGTATATTATTATTAAGCATGGTATTGTTAAGTGACAGAATAAGGAATTGCTGTGTGGTGGGGTTATGGTATGGAGAAAAGATTGTGCTGAGAGTTGACATGGTCCCATGTCAGAATAGTTCAGATGATGGAGTATGCCATTACAGAATTTTTATCATAGACACATATCTCAGTTTGAACAAATTCCACAGGTCAACACTTTCATGGGGTCTTTCCTGGCTACTCTTATCTAAGTTAAGGTTCCCCTTGTTATTCTGTATTTTTGTACCCCCTTTTTGTCTTTATAATAGAGGTTATATATTAGATTATTTAGCTGGCTATTTAGTTCTAAGTGAGAATTTTGGGGAGGAATATTCTTCCTGATAGGAAGATTTGGAATTTTTTTTTTTACACCCTTATGACTAGTAAATTTCATCTCAGTACTGGGATATCCTGAAAAAACTAGACTTTGGACTCCTAATCTTTATAGGGGTTTCTGCAGATAATAAGTGTTTTTGAGCAACTACTGCCTTGAACTATAAAATTTGCAAGACCAGTGGAGAATATATTAAGTTGTTCTATTGTAGTTAAAGTTTCCTTTAAGATGGTCAGGTTTTACAGAGAGGAAAATTGTAAAATCCTTAATAATCAAAAGTACTTTGATCAGCACTTATTAGACTTCCTAGACTTGGATTTAGTAATTATTTTTCTATTTTAGACAATACACCATTTGAAAAATTTAAGAAAAGGACAAAGGAAGTCTTCCATTCTTGTAACACACACTGAATTAATGCATGACCAGATGGCAACGCATGAAGTTCAAAGACACATTTCCCATCACGCAAATGCACTGTGTCATTTTCACATTGCAGCGAGCATCAATCCCGCCACAGGTAAAGGATAGTAAAGTTTTATTTCTTATCTGCTAAAATAAGATAAATAAATAGAAAAGTGGGACTACTTTTATAACCTGTTTCTAATTTTATGCTAATACTCCATGTTTCTTTTTAAAATACTTCTTAATTGGAACAGAAATATAAGGGGCCATTTCTTAAATTGAGACTGTGTGATCCTCAGGGAATAACTTCAAATAAGTATTTTTGAGCACCATTGTTTGTCTAGAATATGGCAAAGTTTCTAAGTAATTAGAGCTTTAGTTCAACCTGGAGATGAACACAAGTGGCCGCAGCCTGGTTAATTAGTGTGATTTCCCACCCTTTTGTATTTTCACTATTATTCTTTCTTCTCAACTCTTCTTTATAACTTTATCTAAGTATATTTTTGCATAGTTTTCCTTATATTTCAGCATATCTTGTTTTGTACACTCATAGACTTTCTTGTCCTACACTTCGGGATAGATAGTTTTTCTTCTAACCTTGATGTTTTCTTTTTGCTCTTTTCCTCCTATGTCGTTGAGAAGTGTTTTGAGGCAGGTTCATTGTTGGCAAGAGCATATTTAAAGCTTCTATTTAAGGTCATTGTTTTCTTTCTGCATGAAAAACATATGACAAGGCCTATTAGTTTCATATTACATTGCTGGAAGAACTATATTTGTATAAAGTTATAGTTACGTTTTATTGAAATGGAAGTCTGTTGCTTCAGGGTGCAGAGGATTTTATTTTTTAAATGTTTATTTATATAAAGATAGGTATTTAGCAAATACAGTTCCAAAAGAGTGATATCTGGATGCTTCCCCCCCCCAGTCTCTTTTTCTTTCTATTGAATGGATTATTTATAATTTGATTTGGGATTAAGGAGTTTTTTTTTTTTTGAATTATACTGTTTTATGTGAACTGATCTATAGTGTGAATTTCAGTTACCCCACATGGAGAAAATCTGCTATACTTAGAAGTTTGCTTGCCTTCCTGTGTTCTTTCTTGGCATTATTTTTCCCCAACTTTTGAGGAAAGTTTAAAACAGAAAAGTTGGAAGAATAGTACAGTGAACACTCATTTCACCCACTTTGATTCAACAATTGCTAACATTTTGCCAGTTGCTTTATTCTCTCTGTATATACACACATATGTATGTTTATATGTGGGTGTGTGTGTGAGTGAAATTTTTCTTAATGTTTTCAAAGTAAGTTACACATATCATGGCATATCACCCTTACATACTTCAGCAAGTATCTCCTAAGAATAAGGAAATTTTCTTACATAATCACAATATCATTATCATACCTAAGAAAATTAGAAATAATTCCATAATCTCTGATATTCAGTTCATATTTAAATTTCAGTCGTCTCAAAAATGTCTTTTAGATTTGCTTTTCTGTTTTGTCTTTCTGTTCCCTCATCCCCAAACCAGGATTCAATAAAAGTTTGTGCATTAGGTGTGTTTCATTTTTAAATTAGTAATTTAATTCCATATGTCTATGCCATTAGTTCATTTACCATTAAATTCAATTAAAAATTTCAAATCGTGCTAGAGTTATGTTTACTTTTTGTTTATCACATTTTCTGTGTAATGGAATTAGTCTTTATAGGCACATGTAATATTTTAAAAGACATTAGAAATTCACATTGAAATTTTATCTTTTTTGATTCCACAGATATTCCAAATGTCTTGGTTGGCACTGTATTTAACATTGATGATGGAAATGGGGGCTTTGTAGTTCATTGGTTAAACAACAAAGAATTTCATTTTACATCATCTACTGAAATATTTATGCAGCAATTACGAACACTTTCTGAAAAGCAGGTGGATCATGAAAACGACAAAGGAGATAGAGAAGATGAACGTTCACAGGAGGAAAGAGAGAGGGGTTTACGTATGAAACTAGACCATGGTTAGTATCCTGTGTTCAGATTTTTTTTTACAGGCTGACAGCTTTTTGTGAAACCACCTTTGGTTTGTAATCTTTCCTTCCTCCCCTCCTTCCTTTTCACTTTTCCATTCATTCCACAGGTCTTTACTGACCATCTACTATGGACCATCTACCATCTAACTTTGCTTTGTTATAACATATTGCTTTGAGTAATGTATTACTTCGGAAGCCATGCTTTTTGGGGGGAGTAACAGGTTTTGCTAATAATGGTAATAATAGAGATAATGTGATAGTGTGAGTGAAATTTTGATTTATCTAAAACTAAGAAATGTAGTAATTTTCAGTTCAGACCAGAAAATAGTTTCCTTCCTTGGTTTTTTTTTCCTGGCCATAAGTTGTAAAAGGGATTCATGATTTCTAAAGTTAGTATGCTATTTATTGATAGTCTAGTATGTAAATGATTTTCTGTAGTATAGTCTAGTATGTAAATGAATTTGATAGTCTAGTATATAAATGAATTTTCTATAGTATTTCTGTTAGTATGTACTGATAAATTTATTTTCTGATTTAGAATTATCCCTGGATAGAGAATCTGAAGCAGGTACAGGATCATCAGAACATGAAGATGGAGAAAGAGAGGGAAGTCCTAGAACCTGTTCACTACCTAGTGTACCAATGCCACTGCCTACAGTCCTGCTTGATCGGAAGATCGAAATGCTGCTAACTGAATGGAATAAGAATCCTGACATGCTTTTTACTATACACCCGGTAGATGGTACCTTCCTAGTGTGGCATATAAAGTATTTGGATGAATATAATCCTGGAATATTTAGACAAGTCCAGGTATATTTTACTGATGAAGCAATTTTTACACTTCTTAAAAAAGTAAAACAGTTGCTATTCAGATTTAGCAGGTTTTCAGAAATACTCAATGATTTTATTTTTGATAAGCAACTGAGAAGAGAATAACTTGCTACCAAAGGGGTCAATGACCACAGATTTTATAAACTTGATTAATTTAAGTAAAATGAATTTGGCTTTGAAATGTGATACTGAGTACTTGAATGTATGTGTATTCATTTTTTCTGGGAATTCACAATATTCTGAATAAACTTAAGAAACTACCCTAAAAATGTGACTCAGGATGAGTCCCCTCCACTTCTTCAGTTTTATTAATTAAATCTACTATCTTTATCAGTTATCTTTCTGAACAATATTTGTTTAGATTTATGGTTGTAGTCATCTAGAGATACAGGCAAGTTTCAAGTTTCAAATACTTGAAATTATTTCTTCGGTTTTCTCATAGGTGATGAATAGAGATATGATACTATATAAATAGAGGAAAAGGATTAGACCATAATAAGGTCGAAAATGATATATTTTACTAGGAAGCTGAGGTTTGACATTTTGAAAATGGAAGTATTTTTGGAAGACTTTGAGAGGAGGCAGACTGCTTGCACTGAATCATGTAATTGTGTTTTTCAGGTTTCTTTTTCTTCTCGGATTCCTGTTGCATTTCCATCTGGTGATGCAAGCTCTCTTAGTAAAAATATCATGATGTATGCCTGTATAAATGCTACAAAAGATTCTCACCACACTCTGTTACACCAAGACATGATGGCTGAATGCAGTCCTCATGGATCACAGCTGCATTCTGGACCACACAGTACAAATATGAACATTTTAGCTCCCACAGTAATGATGGTCTCTAAACACATAGATGGCTCTTTAAATCAATGGGCAGTCACTTTTGCTGATAAGTCTGCCTTTACCACTGTTCTAACTGTATCTCACAAATTTAGATATTGTGGTCATAGATTTCACCTCAATGACCTGGCATGTCATTCAGTTTTACCATTATTATTGACATCATCTCATCATAATGCTCTGCTGACTCCTGAATCAGATTTTCAGTGGGACTCAGACAATAAATTAAGTAGATTAATGGATCCTGTAAGACACATAAAGGGTTCCTCGAAACAACCTCTCAGAAATGCAGCAACACGTACATTTCACGACCCGAATGCCATCTACAGTGAACTTATTCTGTGGCGCGTGGACCCTATAGGACCTTTGTCATACACTGGAGGAGTATCGGAGTTGGCGCGAATTAACTCTTTACATACTTCAGCCTTCTCTAACGTTGCTTGGCTTCCAACTCTTATTCCTAGTTACTGTCTTGGTAAGTGTTCATTTTAATAGTGAAATTAATAAAAGCTTTAAAACAGTTATTTATATACCAAATGATTTATATTTGTCATTAGGAAGATTTTTAATAAGTATTCAGAATGTAGGCATCAGACTTAAGTTTAGAGTTTCTAGACTTTTGTTTTTCATCTTTTCCCTCTCATAACCTATTTGTTGAATTTTTTTGGTTAATAATTTTTTTTTTCTTTTTTTTTCTTTTTGCGGTATGCGGGCCTCTCACTCTTGTGGCCTCTCCCGTTGCGGAGCACAGGCTCCGGATGCGCAGGCTCAGCGGCCATGGCTCACGGGCCCAGCCGCTCCGCGGCATATGGGATCCTCCCAGACCGGGGCACGAACCCGTATCCCCTGCATCGGCAGGCGGACTCTCAACCACTGCGCCACCAGGGAGGCCCCCTGGTTAATAATTTTATTTCTATTAATTGTATCTGTGTTTCTGGACCATGGTTATGTCTAAAAAGAGAAGTGTGAATATTTTTTCTCATACTTCAGCCAGTAATAAAAATAAACTATATATTATAATGCTAAGTGTCTACTTTCTCAGGCACATATTGCAATTCTGCGAGTGCTTGCTTTGTTGCTTCTGATGGCAAAAATCTGAGACTCTACCAAGCTGTGGTAGATGCAAGAAAATTATTGGATGAACTGTCAGATCCAGAATCTTCAGTAAGTATTTCCTAATCTTTATTAATATATCTAAGCTAATAAGGAATTCTCTTTTAATTTGTCTGGGACGTTTATTTGTTAGTTGGTGTTCAGGGAGTGAGCATCTGTTCTGGGCTCTGTGTGACTAGTTTGTTTTCTCTTAATTTGTGTTCCAATTTACATGAATCAAAATTACAGTCTGTTGGCGCTTTCACTGCTATGGCCCAGGTTCAGTCCCTGGTTGAGGAACTGATATCCCACAAGCCACACAGCGTGGCCAAAAAGAAAAAAAAAATTACAGTCTGTATATCACATCACACATCAATACGTTTTATATTTAAAGAAATAAATATGATTTTTTTTCTAAAATGTGATATTTTTCTTGACATTTTTCACTCTTTATTTTGGTTCTGTTAATCTTTTTTTGCTCAAGAAAGGTTTTAAGGCAGCTTTACCAATCTCTATGTTTAGGTTGGAAAATTTGAACTTTTCTGAGCTTGATTCACTATTTTAAAAGTCCTCTGGTTAGAATATGTTATCAGTGGGTGGCATTGTCTCATTCTGGTAGTTCTCTATTTGAACTGGAAGTCATGCATATTAGTCAGTACTCAGATTTGAATGGTGAATTTTCCATTTACCTATAAAAACGTGCCTTTTAATAAAATAACTGTTCTAATAAAAATGTTTCCAATATTGAAAATCAAAGACTGTTTTTGTTTTGTTTAATTTTTATTTTTATTTATTTATTTATTTACTTACTTATGGCTGCATTGGGTCTTCATTGCTGCTCATGGACTTTCTCTAGTTGTGGCGAGCGGGGTCTACTCTTCGTTGCGGTGCACAGGCTTCTCATTGCAGTGGCTTCTCTTGTCACGGAGCATGGGCTCTAGGCGCACAGGCTTCAGTAGTTGTGGCTTGTGGGCTCTAGAGCGCAGGCTCAGTAGTTGTGGCGCACGGGCTTAGTTGCTCTGTGGCATGTGGGATCTTCCCGGACTACGGCTCAAACCTGTGTCCCCTGCATTGGCAGGCGGATTCTTAACCACTGCGCCACCAGGGAAGTCCCTCAAAGACTGTTTTTGAATGTCTGCCATGTACCCCTAGACGTGTAGGGAATACAGTGTCTGCCTTTAAGGAGATTTAAATTTAGCAGAGGAGAGAATTTATTATAAAAGGTTAAATAACAGTTTAAGACAGAAGCAGAGGTGTCTGAAGTTGGTATGTAATTAACTGCCAAACACTATTTCATAATTCAGGGGCAAGAGGGATCAGAGTAGGGTAGGCATAGAAGTTTTTATTAAGGACAGTATTTGAGTTCTTTTTTTTTTTTTTTTTTGTGGTACGTGGGCCTCTCACTGTTGTGGCCTCTCCCATTGTGGAGCACAGGCTCTGGACGCGCAGGCTCAGTGGCCGTGGCTCATGGGCCCGGCCACTCCACGGCATGTGGGATCCTCCCGGACCGGGGCACGAACCCGTGTCCCCTGCATCGGCAGGCGGACTCTCGACTACTGTGCCACCAGGGAAGCCCCTTGAGTTCATTTTTGATAGATTCAGAAAGGCAAATCCTTGGTCTTTGCTGAGTGATAGAATAGCCTGAGTGGATACAGGAAAGTACGTGTATAAATAAGGCTTGTTCCAGAAACAGTGGTAATTGGACTGAAGCCACAAGTTTGGCATAGAGAAAGTCTAGAAAAGTAACATCTTTAAAATTATAGAGTTGGAAGATTTAAAGGTCCCCTAGTCTAACCAGCCATCTGATACTTTGTCTCTACCACATTCCTGCCAATTTGTCATCTGGCCTCCAAGGAGGGAAGCTCAACTCTAAACACAGCTGATTCTGTCTTTGAATTACCATCACTATTATATTGAAATTAAACTTGTAATCCTTAAATTCTACTTGTTAGCTTTAGTTCCATTTAGAATAAGTCTAAGATTTCTTACATGTGAGAGCACTTCAGACACCTATGTTGGAACCCCCCAATTTTTTTCCTCAGGCCAAACCTGCTGCTCCTCTGCCTATAAATTTACCTAACTGTTTTATATTTGACCCTTTCAGTTTGTTTATACACCTGGCATTGTAGGATCACTAGAATATAGCAGTATTGTGGCGTCTCTCAGTAGATACTATTATGTTTGGGCAGGCACGCCACATTCTTTGTATGTAATTCATATTGAGCTGACTTTCAATTAAATATCACGGAGCCTTTTTTTTTTTTTTTTTTTTTTGCTAGTAAGCCATTCTGTATTTGTGCATTTGAATTTGGGACCCAAATATAGACTTACTTCCCTATTACATTTCACCTTGCTAGGCTCAGCTCAACAGTACATCCTTTCAGTATCCTTTTGAATCCAGAATTATTGAATCCAGTGTTACTGCTTTATGACTTACATCACTGGCCTATTTGATGAGTGCTGTTCTACATCTTCATCTAAGTCAATTACAGAAATGTTAAACAGTACTGGACTGAAGAAAGAACCTAGCAGTATACATTTGAAATCTTTCTCCATTTTTATTTTCTAGAATATTTCTCCAGCTTATCCCAAGGATTTGCATGAGGCAGCTTGTGGTGTACTTCACTGAAGTAAAATACACCCTGTCTGCCAAATCTTTTGCAGTCAAAAAAGGAAGTCAGATTTGTAGGAGATGATTGTTTTAATGTATAGTAGGTTGAATGTGTGTATCCTAATGTCTCTCGATGACTAAAGCATTGTACTAGATAGACGTCAGGCTCTTTATTCTGACTTACAGAAGTATGTTATTTTCCTTTTTGAAAATTGGAACCTTTGCCTGTTTTTAGTCTTTTGGCTGTGGCAATCCCCATGATTTCTCAGAGAGAACATCCTCTGTGGTTCATTGTTCTCATTGGCAAAATTTCTCAATAACCTGGGCATTATTTTTTCCAGGAAAGTATAAATTCATTTAGAGCAGTTGGATACATTCTTGGAATTTAAAAATTTATCTTGGTCTTCTGCTCCAATGTACTTACCAATGTACTTTTTTTCTTTATTTCTTTCTTTTTTTTTTTTTTTTTTGGCGGTACGCGGGCCTCTCACTGTTGTGGCCTCTCACGTTGCGGAGCACAGGCTCCAGATGCGCAGGCTCAGCGACCATGGCTCACGGGCCCAGCCGCTCCGCGGCATGCGGGATATTCCCGGACCGGGGCACGAACCCACGTCCCCTGCATCGGCAGGCGGACTCTCAACCACTGCACCACCAGGGAAGCCCTGTACTTTTTTCTTAAACCCTCCATTTTCATTATTTTTTTTAAAGTTAAAAAGTAATACTTATTCATTGTAGAAAATTTTTGGTCCTTTCTACTTTTGCAAGCTAAATTCTTGAAATAGAAGACCAGAGACAAAGTAGGAATTAGGAGTTCTTTATTATCCTGATCTTTATTAACATTAAACCGTCAGCCTCTGTTAATGAGCCTATCTTTCTCTTTCTCTTTGTACTCTGAAAACAATAATTAATTCAGAGACTTAATTTTTCAAACAAATCTTTAATTTTAGTATAGTTTCAGGTTTACAGAAAAGTTGGAGATATAGTGCAGAGTTCCCATATACCCCTATTGTTAACATCTTATGTTACCAGAATACATTTGTCACAACTAAGAAACTGTTATTGGTGTGATATGATTAATTAAACCCCAGACTTTATTAAGACTTAGCTGATTTTTTCCCACAAATGTCCTTTTCCACTAATGTTCCAGGACTTCATCCACAAAACCATATTACATTTAGTTGTCATGTCTCCTAAGTCTTCTCTGATCTGGGACAGTTTCTAAGTTTTCTTCATCTTCATCAGCTTTTTCTCATGACCTTGACAATTTTGAGTAGTACCGGTGAGATATTTTATTGTATTTTCCCTCGACTTGGGTTTGTCTGCTATTTTTCTCATGGTTAGACTGGAGTTATGAGTTTTGGGGAAAAATACCTCAGGTGTGTGAAGTACGCTTCTTGTGTTACGTCAGGGGCACATGCTAACGATATGATTATTAGCATCTTCCCTCTTTTTTTCTTTTCAGCTGGAAGTTTGTTAATTTATTGATGTTTTTAAAGAACCAGCTATTTGTTTCATTGAACTCTTTGGTTTTAATTTTCATTAGTATCTGCCCTATCTTTATTATTTTCTTCCTTACGCTTGATTTATTTTGGTTTTCGTTTACTAGGTTTCTTGAGATAGGAGCTTAGGTTCTGGTTTTTTTTTTTGGCCAAGCCATGCAGCATGTGGTATCTTAGTTCCTGGACCAGGGATCGAACCCGTCCCCCCTGTGGTGGAAGCGTGGAGTCTTAACCACTGGACTGCCAGAGAAGTCCTAGGAGCTTAGATTCTTTTTTTTTTCTTTTATTTTTTTCTTTTATTTATTTATTTATTTTATATAGCAGGTGGAGCTTACATTCTTGATTTTAAACTGTTCTTATTTTCTTTCTTTTTTTTAGGGAAGAATTACTCTTTAATTGAGGCTTTCTTTATACCTATTAACATCAATTTTTTATAAATGTATTTTCAAAAACATTTTTAAACATGTGCACAGTTTCAAAATTCAAACAGCATATACTGTACTGTTATTAAATAAAAATTCTGTATCACCTCCCCTACCCAAGTCCCACACTTTATTGGAAACCCCTTTAAACCTTTTGTTTTTAATTCTTTTGATAAGTTACCACCACAATTCTAAATGATATGCTTAGATTTCAGTTTCTTAATTTACCAGCAGTAGAAATCAAGTCATTTCCATCTTCTTTGATAGACAGGGAATTCAGCTTGCATTCCACTTGTCTCTCTCTCTCCACTGAGTTTTGCTAGTTGTATTAGTGTGTATGGTTTTTCTATTAGCTGCCTTTATACTTTTAAGTGATGTATACATAATCCTGTATTTTCGTTCCGTCTTCTTTACACAGTATCTCTTGTATCATCCCAAAGTAAAACGAAGAAAGTTGCACCCCTGCACTCACCCTTCCCTCCTCCTACTCTCAACTTGACTTCTGCCAGCTGGAGCGTTACCTTTACAATGTCTTTTATGACATGCACGTTCTATTCTATAACTAAAATTAGGTCTTATGGTTTGATTATGAAAATTGAAACTAGTAACCATCTAATTATAATTATGTAAATGTGATCATTTCAACTATTTGTCACTGATTTGTCACAGATTCTCTCAAGGGAGAAAGTCCAAAGGGTTAAATTCAAATGACCTTTCTTATATTCCATCAAGTGATCAGGCCACAGTTTTGCTCATCTTGTATTTGAATCAAAACTTTTTTCTCTAATTTTTCAGTTGTTTTCTTGGCATTTCTAATTTCTTGGGCTTCTTTTTTCTTGTTGAGAGGAAAAGAAAAAACCTAAGTCTTCTTCCGCACTGGGCTAAGAGCTCCCAGCTTCTTAATTGTCCTGCCTGTTAAATCTTCCTCTTTCTCTTCTTGGAGGAATTCCTTTTAGGGTCTTTTGATCTGGTGTTTTAATCTGAGCTGTGTTTTTTGGGATGCTGCAGACGTGTCATCCTCTCCGTTTCACACCTGGAATTCCACCACTGTTTCCTGCACCATGAGCTGCTTTTCTCTCTCCTGTACTGTCAATAGATTACATCCTCAAATATTGTAAATTTTTTAAAAAGAAAGGTTGCCTGGTAGATAAGGATTCTGAAATCATTCTGAATCCAACATGGCTGGAAAAGTGTTTATTTTACCTTCATATTTATTTTTTTAAATATTTATTTATTTGGCTGCCCCGGGTCTTATTTGCGGCATACAGGCTCTTAGTTGTGGCATGTGGGATCTAGTTTCCCGAGCAGGGATCGAACCTGGGCTCCCTGCATTGGGAGCGCAGAGTCTTAACTGCTGGACCATGAGGGAAGTCCCTTTCCCTTCACATTTAATTGATAAGTTTGGCTGGATATTAAATTCTAGATTTAAGATCTTTCTTTTGCCCTCAGAAATTTAGAGACTGTTATTTCTGCCCTCCAGTGTTTTGATAAGAGGTCTTATACCTATAATACTCATATTCTTTTAATAGTAACCCCTCCCTCTCTCTCTATCTTGATGCTTCTAGAACAGCAGTGTACAATAGAAATATAATGTGAGCCATACATGTAACTTAAAAGTTTTCTAGCAACCATTTAAAAGTGGAAAGAAACTGGTGATATTAATTATATAGCATATTTTCATTAATCCAATATATCCAAAATAGAATTTCAACATGCAGTGAATATTTTACATTATTATTTTTTTAACATCTTTATTGGAGTATAATTGCTTTACAATGGTGTTAGTTTCTGCTTTATAACAAAGTGAATCAGCTATACATATACATATATCCCCATGTCTCCTCCCTCTTGTGTCTCCCTGCCACCCTCCCTATCCCACCCCTCTAGGTGGACACAAAGCCCCGAGCTGATCTCCCTGTGCTATGTGGCTTCTTCCCACTAGCTATCTATTTTACATTTGGTAGTGTATACATGTACATGCCACTCTATCGCTTTGTCCCAGCTTACCATTCCACCTAGCCATGTCCTCAAATCTACTCTCTAAGTCTGTGTCTTTATTCCTGTCTTGTCCCTAGGTTCATTAGAACCACTTTTTTTTTTAGATTCCATATCTTTGTATTAGCATATGGTATTTGTTTTTCTCTTTCTGACTGACTTCACTCGGTATGACAGACTCTAGATCCGTCCACTCACTACAAATAACTCAATTTCGTTTCCTTTTATGGCCGAGTAATATTCCATTGTACATATGTGCCACATCTTCTTTATCCATTCATCTGTTGATGGACACTTAGGTTGCTTTCATCTCCTGGCTATTGTAAATAGAGTTGCAATGACCATTGTGGAACATGACTCTTTTTGGATTTTGGTTTTCTCAGGGTATATTCCCAGTAGTGGGATTGCTGGGTCGTATGGTAGTTCTATTTTTAGTTTTTTAAGGAACCTCCATACTGTTCTCCATAGTAGCTGTATCAATTTACATTCCCACCAACAGTGCAAGAGGGTTCCCTCTTCTCCACGCCCTCTCCAGCATTTATTGTTTGTAGACTTTTTGATGATGCCCATTCTAACTGGTGTGAGGTGATAACCTCATTGTAGTTTTGATTTGCATTTCTTTAATGATTAGTGATGTCTTATCCATATTTAGAAGTAGACTTGAGAACTTAAAAAAAAAAAGATAAGTCACAATGTTGCCCTGCAAAAAGAAGTTTTAGTAAGCTGAAGTTAAATAAAAACTATTTAAAGAACTACCATACAACCCAGCAATCCCACTACTGGGCATATACCCTGAGAAAACCATAATTCAAAAAGTCATGTAGTCTTTGGGGTGGGCTCAGCGGCGCAGGCAGGGCTACGGGGAGCGGTCGGCGGTCTGAGGCGGCGGCGGCCATAGGGAGGCCGCGGCGCCATGGCGGGCGGTAGACGCGCTCAGGCCGGCAAGGCGAGAGGCAGCGGCGTTCATCCTGTCCGCAGCGACCTTCTGCAGGGGCCGGGGGTGGGGAGGACTGCGGTGGGGGTCGTCCCGGGCAGCGCAGAGCGGCGGGGCGGGGCTCGCAGGCCGTCGGGGTGCAGAAGGCCTGGGCCACTGTGAGGAACCGCCGAATGCCGCTGGGCCCCGCCGCCGGGCCTCTCGACGACCACGCTCCTGCGGGGCCCCGCCTGAGGAGGACGCGGCCGAGGTGGCTGCGAGGTCACGGGAGGGCGCGGAGGATGGAGGAGCGGAAGGAGGAGGGCGAGGCCGAGATCCAGGAGCATCGCCCGAGCATTGGTTCTTCAAGTGGGAGCGGCAGTGCCTGGCCGAGGACGAGCTGGACGAGCAGCTGCCCCCCGAGCTGCAGGAGGAGGCGGCGGCCGCCGCGCAGCCCGAGCACAAGCAGCAGAAGCTGTGGCACCTGTCCCAGAACTCGGCCACCGCTGTGGCCCAGCTCTACAAAGACCGAGTGTGTCAGCAGCCAGGACTTTCTGTCTGGCTTCCCTTCCAAAACGCAGCCACCGCCGTCACCAGCCTCTACAAAGAAAGTGTGGATACCCATCAGGGAAGTTGTGATATTGGAATTCAGATTGGCTATCAGCGACGCAATAAGGATGTGTTGGCTTGGGTTAAAAAGCTCAGAAGAGCTATTCATAAAGAAGATGTGATCAGCTTCCTGTGTGGAAAAGTTCCTCTACCACGAAGCTCCCCCAAGACTGACTGTAGTGTCCCCTAACCGAGCTACTTCAACGGAAACTAGCTCACCTGTGGAGATTGATTTGCAACCCTTCTGGGAAGCCATAGCTCTGCATTGTAAAGCCGTTTAAACATGTTTCTTTCGGAAAATGGTTAAGAGTGTGCCTGTGGACCCAATTTCACATTTAGGTTTAGGTCCAGATATATTGTCTGTTTTTTGTCTGTTCTAGTTACTACTTGCTCTGGAAATGTTTAAATAGAATGTAAGCTAAGAACGTATATGGGCAATTTTTTGAATGTTAGCCAGCCTATCCTAAAAAAATGCTTTTAGAAAGTTAGTTTGAGCTGATTGGTGTTACCGTAACAGCACTTTTTGCAACATTGATTAGAATTTATTGCTTTACACGCTTATGTTGCACATGTTTCCTTACTCTTCTGAGTCAAAGAGGAAGTTCTTGTGTCTTAAGAATTCTATTGCATTTATACTTACCTGGAGAGCCTAGTCAATGACAGGCAAGTAAGGTAGATAACTGCTGGGCTCGTTCTCATGGGAACTCCCTTTGATACCTTAGGTTATTGAGTGTGCCTGTAGAACGTGAGTGTTGATGACCCAAGAGGGAGTGGACAGATGTAAGAATAATTAAATTGACTTTCCTTCTGTCTGTTGTCCCTTTGGGCCTTGCTTTGATAGCCAGGGCTGTTAAAGAACAGGTCCATCACCATGTCCCCAGGCCAGACCTGCCATAAAAAGGCATTTTGGCTGAGGGGTTTAAGTATTATTGGAGAAGCCTGAGGTATATAGTCAGTAAGTTTGTTGTTGCTTGTTCTCTAATACGGGCTTCCAGATAGAACTGGGAGAGGTACTTATAGGACATTCAATACTGCTGTAAAAATAAAACAACAAAATAATAAGACTTGGTTGAAGCCAAGATGAAAACATGGATTGTGCAAGTGACTAAGCAGATAGAAGTAATTAGTGAGTTAGGTCATGAGTCCTGTTAAAAGTAAACATTTCTGAGCCATAGTGTAGGTCATCTAAAATAAAGTAATCTGGGGCTTCCCTGGTGGCGCAGTGGTTGAGAGTCCGCCTGCCGATGCAGGGGACACGGGTTCGTGCCCCGGTCCGGGAAGATCCCACATGCTGTGGAGCGGCTGGGTCCGTGAGCCATGGCCGCTGAACCTGCACGTCCGGAGCCTGTGCTCCGCAACGGGTGAGGCCACAACGGTGAGAGGCCCGCGTACCGCAAAAAAAAAAAAAGTGTAAATAAATAAATAAAATAAAGTAAGCTGGTAATAAAAAACTGGGATATATACAAAGGGCTTCTATATCATCAATACTTTAATGCTTACAGAGATTCTTGTTCTCTTTGCCAAACATTGATTCTTTACCTGAAACCCCATTCAGAACATGGAGTTGGAAAAAGTGTTGTTTTTTTCCCCCTCCTAATTGTGAGTTTGTTTACGATAAGTTAAAAACACAAAAACATTTTATTGCAAGAAAGTCCATGATGTATGGATGCAGTACTTAAGACTGCTTGCTGTTTCTAATATAGTGGAATAGTTGATGCCATCAGAAAGTTTGAAACCCAGGCAAAACAGAGATTGATCTGTTCCTACTGAATCACAGTTTCACATCTTTTACCATTAAGTTTGAAAAAAATTACTAGAAGTGTACATAGTTTGTCAGATTAATTTTAGTGCATGGTAGTATTTGATGGAGTTGTGTTTTCTTTAAGCATTTTCATTCCTTTGTCATCACGTGGGTTTATGATTCATTCCATATTTCTCTTGTTAAAGTGTCTTTTTTTCTGTATTATACTCTACTATAGAAGTTAGTTTTAAGAAACATAAATGCCACTCTTGTTACAAAATCTTAAAAAAGAAAAAAAAAGTCATGTACTAGAATGTTCATTGCAGCTCTCTTTACAATAGCCAGGACGTGGAAGCAACCTAAGTGTCCATTGACAGATGAATGGATAAAGAAGATGTGGCACATATATACAATGGAATATTACTCAGACATAAAAAGAAACAATATTGAGTTATTTGTAGTGAGGTGGATGGGCCTAGAGTCCGTCATAAAGAGTGAAGTAAGTCAGAAAGAGAAACAAATACCATATGCTAACACATACATATGGAATCTAAGAAAAAAAAAAGGTCATGAAGAACCTAGGGGTAAGATGGGAATAAAGACACAGACCTACTAGAGAATGGACTTGA
Source organism: Mesoplodon bidens (assembly GCF_964165515.1). NCBI lineage: Eukaryota > Metazoa > Chordata > Mammalia > Artiodactyla > Ziphiidae > Mesoplodon > Mesoplodon bidens. The sequence goes on along the minus strand of NC_138178.1, from coordinate 42,083,292 downwards.
GGATATGGGGAGGGGGAATGGTAAGCTGGGACGAAGTGAGAGAGTGGCATGGACATATATACACTACCAAACGTAAAATAGATAGCTAGTGGGAAGCAGGAACATAGCACAGGGAGATGAGCTTGTTGCTTTGTGACCACCTAGAGGGCTGGGATAGGGAGGGTGGGAGGGAGACGCAAGAGGGAGGAGATATGGGGATATATGTATACTTATAGCTGATTCACTTTGTTATACAGCAGAAACTAACACACCATTGTAAAGCAATTATACTCCAATAAAAATGTTAATAAAAAAACAAACTAAGATTGTCACTTGGTCAAGAGACTGTCAAACTAAGAAGTTGTCTATATTGAAAACAAGATAATCGAAGTAGATGAAAAAAAGTGTTTACTTTCTTAAAGCTAGAAAAGTAAAATTATAATTTTATTTTTGGTAAAAATAAACTTAAATTTAAAATATTGTGAATTTTAATATACTTACTTTTCAATTTTTAAATATTTTTCAACCACTTTAATGTTCTGAAAAAAACTAACCATTAAAAAATGCATAAAAACATGTCTGTGCAGTTTTACTTTTGCCTTATGCTCCAATATGGCTCATCAAGATACTGCTGGATCCTGTATTTAACATTTTGCGGGACTTCCCTGGTGGTGTAGTGGTTAAGAATCTGCCTTCCAATGCAGGGAACATGGGTTCAACCCCTGGTTGGGGAACTAAGATCCCACATGCTGCAGGGCAACTAAGCCCATGCGCCACAACTACTGAGCCCGTGCGCTCTGGAGCTCGCCTACTGCAACTAGAGAGAAGCTAGCGCGAGCAATGAAGAGCCTGTATACCGCGACTAAGACCCAACGCAGCCAAATAAGTAAACAAATGTTAAAAAAAAAGATTTTGCTATTTTATTCATTATGATTTTTTACATTAATTTTTATTTAAAAATATTGCATTGAGCTTCCCTGGTAGCACAGTGGTTGAGAGTCCACCTGCTGATGCAGGGGACACAAGTTCGTGCCCCGGTCCGTGAAGATCCCACGTGCTGCGGAGCGGCTAGGCCCGTGAGCCATGGCCGCTGAGCCTGCGCATCCGGAACCTGTGCTCCGCAACGGGAGAGGCCACAACAGTGAGGCCCGCGTACCGCAAAAAAATAAAAAAAATATTGCATTAAGATATTATTTATCTTGATTATTGAGCTTTTGGTGCCCCCTTAAAATTGAGGGTGAAGTTGAGCGGGATCCTGTAGTGTTGAATAAGGCATTCGGTATCTCCATTGGTTATAGTGCTGGCAGAATAATTGTGGGCAGGGAAGGCACATCCTTAGCTGGAATAGGTATTCCTGTGAGGAGATCTCGGCCTTGGCTATATGTTGGAAGCAGCTGAGGAGCTTGTAAAATGCCTGATGATCAGATTGTACCCCAGACCAGTACGTCAATGTATGAAAGTGGGATCTAAACATCAGTGATCATTAAAGCTCCCCAGGTTGTTCAGTGTGCACCCAAGTCTGAGAACCATTGATCTGCAGCAGTACTTCTTAAACTTCAGGATGCACATGAATCATCTGGAGAGCTTGTTAAAATGCAGATGTATTAGCTTTGGGGTCTGGGAGTCTGCATTTATGAAAATCTGTTGCTACTGGTCTAGTGACCACACTTTAAGTAGCTAAGATTCATGGTGTGTTAGAGAAATTCCGGTGTTTTAATCTCACCAACTGTAGGCCACAGTTGAGTCCAGATTTCAAGTGGACAAACCCAGCAGACTGTTGGCACCACTTCCAGATGTCTGAGCTAACATTTTAAATCCTGAATCTTGGGTGAATATACCCATAACAGTAAATTCAGCCCTACCCAAGCACATATTTTGTCCTCCTTTGTCTAATAACCCTATAATCTGTTCCCATTCATGCACTCTGGAATTCTGCTGATACAAATTGGAAAGATCCTACAACTCTGGTGTATATGCTGCTTTCCCATAGCCAACCTTGTACTTAGTCTCCTAGGCTAAGCTGGGATCTTATTCCTCTTAGTGGCCTGAAGGTAGTAAATAGTGGAGGTGGTGCTGAGGAGAATGGGCATCTCAGTTTTTTTTTTTTTTTTTTTGTGGTACGCAGGCCTCTCACTGTTGTGGCCTCTCCCGTTGCGGAGCACAGGCTCCGGACGCGCAGGCTCAGCGGCCATGGCTCACGGACCCGGCCGCTCTGCGGCATGTGGGATTTTCCCGAACCAGGGCACGAACCCATGTCCCCTGCATCGGCAGGCGGACTCTCAACCACTGCGCCACCAGGGAAGCCCGGCCTCTCAGTTTTTATGCTAGAGAATGCTGCTTGGAAGGAGGGAGAAGGAAAACTGCTTTTTTCAGCAGAAAGGTTTTGGCGTTTTGGGATTCAAAGTTAGGCTTCCTCTTAGTTTACACATCCCCATCCCAAGACACAGAGTCCCACTTCTCAACCTTTACCCTTATCTTCGATCTGGCAGGGTTGTACTTTTATATGGCATTGCATATCTGCAAACCATACACATAGGCATAGGGCTACATCCTCAGCCAGATCTCTCATGGAGCATTAAGGTTGCTAAATGAAGACATGTTCAAAGAACTAGATGCCTTGAAGTTATATACTGTTTACGTAAACACTATAGATTTTTTTCCTTAGTTAATTTTTAAAATGAGAATGAGTAAAGAAAGTTGAAATATTTCTTTGAATGTATGAATTGCCATTTGTTAGTCAGTGAATATTTAGAAGGGCCTTTAATGTCCGAGATGCTGTGTCATATTGACAGTAGATTCATATGTTGTTGATCATTAACTTTTTTTTTTTTTTTTTTTTTACAGAAACTTATTGGAGAAGTGTTTAATATTGTGAGCCAACAGTCTACTGCTCGACCTGGCTGCATTATTGAACTCAATGCAATAACCAACCAAGTAAAACCATGCTTATGAATTGGTGTTACTAACATACTTTATCCCAGAGTGCTTAATATGCATAAGATACACAGTTGAACCTTGAACAACTTGGGGGTTAGGAGCACTGACCCTTCTCACTATAGAAAATGCACGTATAACTTACAGTCAGCTTTCTGGATCCTCAGTTCTGCATCTGCATATACAGTTAACTGCAGATTGAGTAGTACTATAATAATTACTATTGAAAAAAATTCCTATGTAAGGGGACCTGTGCAGTTCAAGAGTCAACTATATTTCATTGCAGAATAGTTCTCTTGTTTGATACTAAATACAGCCAACTTCTCTTGATTTCCTTAGTGAAAATCTCCAATGATTTACGAATTCTTCTTCTCCAGTTGAATTGTATCTGTAGCCTTATTTCCTGTTTAAAGGTCATTTGATTCAGTCAGGGAAGCCATGAAGGAAAATACAGTACAGCTGCATAGAGGCCCGGTTTGTGGTTTTTCTTTTTATATTGTTATTCATTTCAACTCAGTAGATGGTGACATCAGCTTTAAGAGTGTTTGCTTTGTTAGGCTGAGTGTTAGGTATTTTTATAAGATCCATTAAAATGAAGATAGAAGTAGGATCAAAGTATGCATTTACTTTCTAAGTACAGGTCTTTTGTGTAGGCAGTGTTCTTTCCTAGCCCCTACCTAGAAAAGAAGGAGAACCCTTCCCTCTACAGGGAGTTTGTAAATCCCATTATAGCCCTCATATTTGTTTCTTCAGGATCATGTTTGTGGACTGAAGGGGATAGAAGTAATATATTCATTCCAAATATGAAAAAAGGTTACTTTGATGAGGAAGTTACCAACTATTTTCAAACAAGGAAATGAAGAAAGAGCCAACCATATTTAAAAACAAATATAGTGTTATGTCATTATTTTTCCATGATGCCTTGCACATTCTGTTAGGGAAAATGTAATAATTTCCACCAATGTAGAGAAATTACCACATCAGCTCTTGGCAACAGAAATGCGGCTGCCAGACTCAAATTACTAACGCCTCCTAGGAAACCCTTAACTTGTGATTTCCTTTTTTTCACTCCATAGGGATATGGGAGAGTATTAGCTTCAGCCCATAAATGTCTTAATTTTTAATGAACTGCGAGTTAAATTCATTTCCCCAGTGTAGCCCCTTCTCTACTCTGTACCATGGGATATTATTACAGACCTCTTTCACCTAGCATTTTGCTTTTTACTTCATATTTTTTGAAGATTTTTCCCTTTCCATTTGTGGCTATCTTTATCACAAGGGCTGGTAAACTGCAAGCACTAATAAATGGCTTAGGCTTATAAATCATTCTGTGTTTCCAATGTGCTGTATGATTTCTATATCCATGAAAGCATCACCCTTCCCTTTTCTTTCATTTATTCTTCTTCCCTGGGGAAGGTGACCTTTTTTTTTTTTAATTTTTATTAGTTTCTGCTTTATAACAAAGTGAATCAGTCATACATATACATCTGTTCCCACAGGGAAGGTGACCTTTTATGCTATGAATGTGAAGGGATTTTTTTATGTTTCTGTATGGAGAGATATAAAAATACCTTATCACTTTCATAAAAATTTTGTGGGTCAACCTAATGTCGTAGTCATTTTATTTCCTTCTATCAATACTATGAAAGGAGGGTCATTTGCTTTATTCTCTAAGATTATAGCCCATCCATTCAGTGCCAAGATTATCATAGCTGCTTGCCTTCCTTGAAATCTGTGGGGCAGCCATCAAATTGTCTTGACCTACTTCCATAATAAGCTTTTGTTTGGATTTAGCCTTTCCTTGAATTTCAGTTCACTTTTGTGATTCTAAGTAGCTATTTGTGATTATCTTTACTCTTCTTCGCTGTGAGATCCCAAACATGATTTTGTAGCATCAGCTGACTGTGATGTTTCATCTATTCTTTTAGAAATCTTAGTTACTTAAATGTAAATACATTTCTTCAGAGATGTGTTATTCCTACTGGCTGTTATAGGATCCTTCATAATTCCCACTAGACAGACTTACTGGAAGTACTTTGAGGACCTTTCTGGGTTTTTTTTTTTGTTTTTTTTGTTTTTGTTGTTGTTCTCAAGTAGAATTAGAAAAAGAACCTATGGTAGTGTGCTTAATATGGTCTACATGGCCTTCTCCAGCCAGTCATAAGACCTGATATTTTTGAACTCAGTGGCCTAGATTACTTAACTTGTTTTTTTTTTTTGAGATGCAAACCTGTTGATTTGTTTTTACTAGAATTTCACAGTTCTGCTGATGACTATAGCATCTTTGAAAGTAATTTATCTGATGATTTTTTTCTCTTGCTTTTTCCACTCTAATTAGTCATTCTATAAAGAATAGAAATTGTTAGAGAGTTTTTTTCTTCTATTTTATATTAGGGTTCTTGGGGAGGTAGTGGGTGGAAGATACAGAATTTCAAAGATAAAACTTTACTTTTTTCATATTTGTAGTGTGGCTCAAATACACAGTTGCTTCATGTGTTTCAAGAAGACTTCATTAGAGGATATAAACCACATAAGGAAGACATGGAGAAAAAGGAAACAGAAATATTTTTTCAACCATCACAAGGTACTTTTAAAAAATAGTCTTGAGTTCAATACCTTAATCTTAGAAAACCTCCAAACTTTCATTGAGTGTGGATCTTTATATCAAAAGTCATCACTCATGATTTTTGGCAAATACACTAGTTCTATCAGAATTGCTTTTTTGTAAGTGAAGAACACATGAGGGTAAAAATTATATTTTGAAAGACAAGTTCTCTGGTGACATAGCCTTTTGCCAAGAAATGTTATTTATGAAACCTAGTTTAATTGTTTAAAAACTTAACTTCATTTGTTCAACTCTACAATTAAATTATTTTGATTGGTAATAAGTATCCCTCTGGTATCTTAAGGAAGCCAATTAATATAAGTTTACTAAAGATTATTGATAAATATAGGAGGGAGATATTATGTTGTTTGGTATACCAGGAAGCTTAGGTATGCTTAGGTATTATGTTGTATGGTATACCAGGAATTAAAGGTACCATCTCATATTTTTCCTCTCTGAAGGGTTGTATTTCTTTCTTCTTCTTGTGAAAGAAAGTAGTTCTCCTAAGACCTTCCAAGAACAAACCGTATGGTATTTAAACTTTATTATTTAGCTTTAAATATTCCTTTTAGAAGTTATACTTTGTACTTGTAAAACTTTCATGTTCTATTTGAAAATGAAATTTGAAAATAGAACATACTGAGTAGAATACTTTCTGTTTGAAGGTAGGAAAGACATGTCCTACTTTAAGAATTCATTTTCTGTGATTAATAGTTTTTAGTTTATAAAGGGTTTCCAGATACTTTATCTCATTTGGTTATAGATTGTGAGTATCTAGAAGGACATATTTAATTTTCTTAGTATAGCTTTTATCACAGAATTATGTATAGTCATTTAAGGAAGGTATTTCTACTGAATTTGTACAGTTAATTTCGTTTTCTTTAGTGGAAAATCAGAATGAGTTCTGTCTTCTGTGAGGCTTAGCTCAAACATCTTTTCACCCCTCAGACTAATAATTTTTTCCCTTTCATGCATCTTTCTTCATAGATCAGAACTTTTCTTCTTTCTAAGTTATTCAGTTGTCACGTTCAGTTTTATTTCACTGTCACTATAGCATAACAGTACTGTATAGATTTAAAATGTGCTTTTCCATAGTATTTCACCTTTACTTGAGTTAAACTTTTTTATATGCTTTTCTGCAAATCTAACTATCAATTATCATGCTACTTCTAACAGGGAATACATGCCAACCTACTAGAAAACAATGCTTATATAAGGTTGGTATTTTTTAAGTAATGTTTTTAATTGGAAGACCTGGATTTAAAAATATTATTTTATTTCCCTCTTTTGAGATATATATATTTATATTTTTTGGCTTGTGAGATCTTAGTTCCCCAACCAGGGATCGAACCCGGGCCCATGGCAGTGAAAGCACCAAGTCCTAACCGCTGGACCGCCAGGGAATTCCCTTGATATTTCTTTTTCTTTTTTTCTTTTTGTTGGGGGTATAGTTGCTTTACAATGTTGTGTTAGTTTCTGCTGTACAGCAAAGTGAATCAGCTATATGTATACATATATCCCCTCTTCTTTGGATTTCCTTCCCATTTAGGTCACCGCAGAGCACTGAGTAGAGTTCCTTATGCTATATAGCAGGTTCTCATTAGTTATCTATTTTATACATATTAGTGTATATATGTCAATCCCAGATATTTCTTTATGTCACTGTGAAATCAGGCTGAAAGATTTCCCGATGCTTTTCTTGGTTTTCCTTTAATTTTTGTACAAAGTTTCTCTTGATTTTGTAGCTGTTTCCTTAAGGGACTTGAAATGTGTATTTCTCCTCTTCCGTGACCCTGCTGTATTTTGTACTTTCTAAGTTTTAGTTAAAAATTAATTACTCTTAATTAAGAAAAGTGCCAGTTACAGACAAAAGTAGAGTGCGTAAATGAACCTTTCTATGCCCATAACTTAGATTAATGATTTTAAGATTTTGTCACCTGCTTTACCTACCCTATTTTCTTTTCTTTTCCTTTTTCATGAAATATTTTAAAGCAAACTCAGCCATCATGTTGTTTCGCTCCTGTGTACTTTATGCATTTCTAAAAATGACTTTCTTACATGTGTGCTGTTATCACATTGATAAAATAACAAAATTTCTCAGAATTCTGTAATAATTAGTCCATAGATTTACTTCATTTAATTGTCTCAAAAAATGTCAGGGTTATTTGTTCTTAATTTGTTTGGATCCGTATCCATATAGAGTCCACACATTGTGTTTCATTTTTTAAGAGTCTTTTAAGCTAAAGTAATCCCCCTTTATACTCTTATCATGCCACAGACTTGTTTTAGAGAGAGTTATTTTATAGGAATTTCTCTGACCAGTTACTTGTGACGTCATTTAAAATTTTTCCTGTAAAGTGCAAATTACCTCTGTAGACCTGATTTGACCCAGGTTCAACTTCCTAGGTGTTGCTTTGTTCATCATAGAAGGTCATAAGAAAGAACATAATGTTAGGATGTCTCATTTTTAGTGATGCTAAGATTCAGAAAATTCACCTGGTGGCACCAGTGTAAAATTTGCCAGCAATCTATTATCTCATGGTTTCTTCCATTGATATTGTTGCTTTCCATTCAATTATTTCATTAAGGATTGCACACGTGTGATTTTCTAGTTTTATCAGTTCTCATTTATTTATTAGCTGGAAAGCATTTGTAAGGAAAAGCTTTCCCTTATCAATGGCAGCTTTTTGGCTATTTTGAAATAGAGTTATTTTTAGGAAAGCGAGAGTAAGTGCTTAGTTCTTTCCCCTTAATTGATGATTTCAAAGGAGTTTGTGCCCAGGTTGCTGCCAGTGGTTACGGCTGAATTTATTGTTGTTGTTGTCTTTCTTTTTATTTTGTGAATCATTATGGACCCATTTTGGAAAAACTACTGAAGAATAATACACATACAAAGATATACTCCTATCAGTCATGAACTTTTATGTACTTAGCATATTTCAGTCAGTTTGCAGTCATAATTCTAATGCTTGCATTGTCCTGTATTAGGCTAGTGAAGACCCTTTCAAGTTGGTCCTGAGTCCTTTTGACACAACCTCATTATTTTTGATAGTTTCCTTTCTTTCAGGCACAGCAAGATATGCCAGGCTTATCTTGTAGATAGCCTTTGCAAGAATGGAGTCATCCCTCCAAACTGTTCCTTTCAATGGAGCATGGTATTTAGAGGCCACAGTTTGAGTTTTAGCAGTGCTCATTGCCAATGAGTTTCCATTATGGGTTTTCTTTTTTTTTTTTTTCTCCTTTTTCTCCTCCCTCCCTTCCTTCCTTCCTTTTTTATCAAATGAAAGAGTCTTTAAATTCTATACTGCTTCACAATTTTCAAAAGTTTCACACCCATAATTTCATATAATGTATAGGTTTTCATTTTTAAAGAAAGTTTTTGTTGTCCTTTGTAGATCTCATTTTCATATATGAAAAATGCAGTTGTCAATAGGGAATATTATGTTCACAAATAATGTCTTTTCATAAAAAATGCATAAATTTTCTAAAAAGTCTTTCCTGCACCACCATCATTGGCCCTCCACCCATAACTATTAATTTTTTTTTAAAATACTATTTTACCTACAGAAAAAGCAGGATACATGTTTAGTTCATTCTTTCCATTTAATTGCCAATTTTCCAATTAAGGAGTTAGTGCCCCAGTTACTTCAGGGGTCATCCAGTGAGGCTGACTTGCTCCTGTTCTTTTTCTCCCTCTCTTGCTCTTGCATTCTCTGTGTCTTTCTCTTCCTTTCTCTCTTCCTTTCAGTTCTTCCTTCTGGTCCTCTTGTCCTTCCTTTCCTTTTTTTCTTATGTGCCCTCTCTCTTTTGGTATTCTTATGAACTCAATGAGTTTTAATAAATTGTATTCATTTTTATTCTTTGATGCTCAAATTGTCCCATCTTTGACCAATAGGTATCCCTTCATGTTCACTTTTGTACTTTTGATGTAGCCCTGTTAGTCTTTGATAGCCACCTAACTTTTAGCACAAAAGTTATATAAAACTGCTTCTATACATCTATTCTTCCCTTTCCTCCCAACTTCTATACATATCAAGAGATTTTGTTTAAAATGTCTTTCTCTTAACCCTATAGAAACACGTTAACTTAAATATTCTTTTCCTTTAACACTAGGATATCGACCACCACCATTTTCAGAAAAGTTCTTTCTAGTAGTAATTGAAAAGGACAGCAATAATTGCTCTGTTCTCCATATGTGGCACCTTCATCTTAAATCTGTACAGGCATGTTTAGGTAAGTAATTATATTACAGTTTTATGTAGAGATGATACGAAATAAATTCATTTTACTGGATATGCTTTAGGTTGGTTAATTCTTTAAAATGAAAATCCAGTGAACTGTAAATTGAGTTGCTGAATTGAAGTATGTATAGGCCAAACTTCTAATTACAAGGCCATAAATCATTAATGAAACGGGTTAATCTAAAAGCAAACCAGTCAACGGGCACATTAGACATATTGAAAAAAAAAGTTAGATTGATTTATTTTTTAATTAGTATTTATTAAATGCCTATTATGACTCTGTTCTAGATACCATGTCTCTATAAATCAGTTTTGCCCATAGAATTAATATTGTATTTTTTTGTTGGTTAATACACACTGCCATCTGATACCATGCACATTAGCTTTAGCATCACTAAAAGAAGGAGATTTGCTATTTAGAAAATGTGATTGAGCATCTGCCGTTCAAAGGGGGAACTGGTTTTGTAGAATGTTAGGAAATGCAGCAGTGATTAAAAACAATATTTCAGCCATGCTTTTGCTCTACATATTCATATTGATGTCTTAGCAAATTAGAGGATCTGTAATATGAAGTACAGAAATTGATTATGAATCTTTCTTTTTAAAACAAACTTACTTTTTGAGAGATTCTTGTTTAAATGAAGAAATGCATAGTTAGCCATATCAAACTGAATCTACTTTAAACTGATTAGCCCAAAATATTTGAGTTTTGAAAATATTTTATTATTTCCAATGGTTACATAATTTTAATGATTTTATACATGCTAAACATTTAATACAGAGAAATAATAATGTATATGTCTTTTGTTCTCTTTGTAATCCACATTATCACATAACTGTGTAAATAGCAGTTCTAACTGGGCTATGAACTTGGACTGGAAAAGCCAAATGATTCAATAGAACCTTTACCTGTGCCTAGTTGAGCCTAATCTTCTTGTGGTAGGAGGAATCCAAAAAAATTTCAAAGCCTTTGGTATTAATTCTTGGCGTTACATGTTGTTCCACAGGAATGCAAGGGTAGAGGGATCTGTTGATAAAAGCTTGTCAGGAAGAGAATTTTATTTTTATTTTTTTTAATTGAGGTAACATTGGTTTATAAAATTATATAAGTTTCATGTGTATAGCATTCTAATTTGACTTCTGTATACAGTACAGGGTGCTCACCACCAAAAGTATAGTTTCCATCTGTCACCATAGAGTTGACTCCCTTTACCCATTCTGCCCTTCCCCACCCCCTTTCCCCTCTGGTAACCACCAATCAGTTCTCTGTATCTATGTGTTAGTCTTTGTTTTGTTTTGTTTGTTCACTTACTACTTTTAAAAACTATTCCACATATGAGTGAAACCATGCAGTACTTGTCTTTCTCCGTCTGACTTATTTCACTTAGCATAATACCCTCCGGGAAGAGAATTCTTAACCCACCAGAGAATATAGTATTTTCTAGAGTTGGGCACAGAGCCAGGAATGGTTCTGAAGAGATTAATAGAGGTAGCAACAGATCCTTGTGGTGGGATAGGAATTATGTGATGCCTTCTGTCCCCCTGCTTATGAAGAAAGTATCCCACTGCAGTTCCCCTCAGGTCTGGGCTAGTGTGGAGTTGCCTTGCTTACTCTGTGACAGCAGTAAAAGGTCACAGACAGGAAGATTACAGTGGAAGCAAACAAATCATATGCTGTCTTTAGCTTTGACATAAAGCATCTATCTTGTGGTTCTAAAATGTGCAGCAGATTTAACATGGTGTACATTGCCATTACAGCTGATATGTGAATTTAGCAGTGTGTTGAAAATCCTGGCAAAGGGTGAAGGCATAGACTAGACTTACATTTAGGTGGGGAAGGAACATTTGGAGTACCTTCTAGGTACCAGGCACTGAGATAGGTACTTTATATATGTGAGATAGATGTTACCCTCAGTTTACCAATGGAATAATATTAAGTAACTTGACCAAATGACACATGTAGTTTGTCACACACCAAGTTTCAAAATTATGTCTTCTGGCTTTAAAGCCTTTCTTTTGCTTTTTCCCCCTGCTCTTATTTTCTTTCTTTGCATGAGATATATGCATTAGAAAATTGCCTGGTTTACAGAAAGAGAAATGATTCAATTCAGCCTTATTTTGCAGGTGAGAAAATAGCTAGAGATGATGAAGTACATTGCTTAAGGCAACATATCTAGTTAGTTTTAGAGTAGGAGTAGTATTTCTGTCTTCTGACTACTGATTCAAGTTTGTCGTCTTATTCTGCTTTACAAAAAATGTTTTCACATTTCTTATTTAGTGGTCTGCCATTATAAAAGAGATTGACATATTTAAAATCCACCAGAAGCAAAAGGGGATTGATTATTATCTCTCCGTATTCTGGTGCTACTCGGGATGTATAAAGCTAATAAGACCTCATCCTTGCCCTTGATGAATTCATAGTCTAATGGGGGGAGGGAGATGGACATACAAATAAATAAATGTGATGCAAAGTATCTCTTACATGTAGCAGAAGCACAGATAACTAAATCTGCTTAGAGATTTACACTCCACCTGAATGTGAAAGCTGGAAGCTTTTTGGACAGAGATCAAGGTCAATATGCTTACAAAGCCATTCAACTAATACTATCTTAAATTTGTTTCGAACCTTTATATGTTCTTTTTGGGTTTTTTTTTTGCGGTACACGGGCCTCTCCCTGTTGTGGCCTCTCCCGTTGCGGAGCACAGGCTCCGGACGCTCAGGCTCAGCGGCCATGGCTCACGGGCCTAGCCACTCCGTGGCATGTGGGCTCTTCCCGGACCAGGGCACGAACCCGTGTCCCCTGCATCGGCAGGCGGACTCTCAACCACTGCGCCACCAGGGAAGCCCTATATGTTCTTGAGATCTTGTTTATTATCTTGTTTCAGCACTTGATAGTTAGTAGGCTGGTATTTTAGTGTCTTCTTTACCGCTAGCTAATTTTATGACCTACGGAAAATCATTAAGCTTTCCAAGTTTAAATTTCTTCATCTATTGAGGCAGTACCTTGTTATTTCTCAAAGTTTGATTTATGACCCGTCTGTTTCAGAAACACCTTGGCTGCTTATTAATGCAGATTTATGGGATCTACCCCAAAACAACTGAGTCAGTGTTTCTATGGCTAGGCCTGAGAACCTTCATGTTAAAAGTTCCTCAAGCTTTTGATGTGTTTTGAGAATACTGGGCTAGAGAACTTGTTTTTTTTCTAGATCTTACATGTTGTGATTCTTCACTGACAATATCCCTGTGATGTAATTGCTGATGCTAAGAAAGAGTAAAATAGTTTAAAAAAAATTCTATCAAGGTAACTGAGCAAAAGTTTGAAAATTGATCTTGTCTCCAGAGCACTTTTAAGAAACCATGTTTCTTAAATCATCACAAAATATTATACTAGCTCATGTATATAGTGACGATACTATATATATTTCATAATTTCATAATTTATTTTCAAAGCTAAAGCTTCAGAAGGTGTTTCATCAGAGAGTCTACTTCCAGTCCCTGGACAGAAGAACATAGACTCTTCTCCAGAAACCTCTCCTAGTGTGAGCCCCATGCCACATTCTTCATCAATTGCCAACCTTCAAACTGCTAGTAAACTGATTCTGAGTTCCAGACTGGTATATAGCCAACCTCTTGATCTCCCAGTAGGAGTTGAAGTAATAAGAGCAACGCCTTCAGCAGGTAACATAAATTTAAGACCGGACAGTTGTAGCTCAGAGCAATCGTCAGTGCATAAAATGGGTGAACTCTTCTGAAATATGTGCAGAGTTGACACTGAGATAAAGATTTGTTTTCTACTAATGATACCTCTATTTAGAAACATGTCTATTTTAGAAATAATTTCCTGTGATAAATGTAATCAGCTTGACAGAAAATACTGTGAACATTTTAATGCAAGGTTTCTTGCCTACGCTGTGATTTCCTATAAATAGGAATACTGTGATAGTGAAATTGGAAAGAAAAATATGGTCATATGTGAATTATTGAAGCTTTTTTTTTAATTAAGGCTTTTCATCCACAGTATTGCTATCATTAAGTATGTTTGACCAGGAGTTGGCAGATACTTTGGGGGGAAAATATAGGATACAGGATTAGAGTTTGGTTTGCCTAGAGTGATACTGACATTAGCAAGGTTGGTAAAATAGTTTAAAGAGCAGGACTGGCATCTGTATTTTAAAATGTTCTGTCATTGTGGGGCTTCCCTGGTGGCACAGTGGTTGAGAGTCCGCCTGCCGATGCAGGGGACATGGGTTCGTGCCCCGGTCCGGAAGATCCCACAGGGCCCATGAGCCATGGCCGCTGAGCCTGCGCATCTGGAGCCTGTGTTCCGCAACGGGAGAGGCCACAACAGTGAGAGGCCCGCATACCGCAAAAAAAAAAAAAAGTTCTGTCATTGTGGAATTTGAATTGAGGAGTTCCTCAAATAGTGTTTTGGGGAACCAGAATTGGAGGTTCAAGACTATTCCAATTACTGGTGAATGATTTTGAGTATGAGGTTCTCTTACTCATCCCTAACACAGGTTTGGAATCAGAGTTGGAAAGACCACATTAAGAGTTTACTCTGGGCTTTTGTGGCAGGTGCAGATTTGGGTCAGCTTTTGAATCTTTCAAAGTATTTGGAAAGTTTAGGATATACTCAAATAAGTTTATTGGAATTAATAATGATAAATTACATTTTGCAGGGACTCTGTAAAATGCTTTCAAATGTCTTGTTGGACAGTAAAACTCCAAGGGAAGTAGTAACATGATCCCTATTATTTATTTATTTAAATATTTATTTATTTATTATTTTTTGGCTGTGTTGGGTCTTCGTTTCTGTGCGAGGGCTTTCTCTAGTTGCGGCAAGCGGGGGCCACTGTTCATCGCGGTGCGTGGGCCTCTCACTGTCGCGGCCTCTCTTGTTGCGGAGTACAGGCTCCAGACGCGCAGGCTCGGTAGTTGTGGCTCACGGGCCTAGTTGCTCTGCGGCATGTGGGATCTTCCCAGACCAGGGCTTGAACCCATGTCCCGGGCATTGGCAGGCAGATTCTCAACCACTGCGCCACCAGGGAAGCCCCTCCCTATTATTTAGATAGAACAGGCTCGGATGTTTAAGTGGCTTTCCCACTGTTAGGCAGGCATTGATAGAATGGCACTTGAATCCAGGCCTTCTGATCCCAATCTTAATCACTATTACCTCTCATCTTATAGTTTTTTTAAAATTAATTTATTTAATTTATTTATTTTTGGCTGCCTTGGGTCTTTGTTGCTGCGTGTGGGCTTTCTCTCGTTGTGGCGAGCGGGAGCTACTCTTTGCTGTGGTGCGTGGGCTTCTCGTTGCGGTGGCTTCTCTTGTTGTAGAGCATGAGCTCTAGGTGCAGGCCTTAGTAGTTGCAGCATGTGGGCTCAGTAGTTGTGGCACACGGGCTTAGTTGCTCCACAGCATGTGGGATCTTCCAGGGCCAGGGCTCGAACCCGTGTCCCCTGCATTGGCAGGCGGACTCTCAACCACTGCCCCACTAGGGAAGTCCCTCCCCTCATGTTATAGTTGACAATAGATGGGAAGTGTTAGTCTTTGGCAGTCAGGAATAAATGTGAGGGTTCTGGTTCAGTGTTAGGAGAGCATGAATTAAACCTGGTGAAGAAGGTGAGTGTCTGTTTAGCTGACTGAAAACATTTTGTGGTGGGGGTAGATCTAGTGTCTGGATTATTTGCGGGCCAGTTAGGGGAATTTGAAAGGCAAATTTTAATGACTACCTAAGTATTTATGATGAAAGTGATAAAAGGTATAGAATGAAAGTCCAGTGAGGCATGTGTGGTAAAGACATATAAATTACAGCAGGTGACAGGTTTATTGATTAAGCATTGACTTGCTTCATTGCTTTTGAGTTTTATTTTAATGAAATATTTGGTTTAGCAGGGGACTGCAGAGTTACTCTGAAGAAGCTCATAGTGGATTTGGATTAATCACATTCTAGAATTTGATTATTAGCATATTATTTTGTGTTTCTATTACTATGACGATCTGCTTTTTCTTTTTTAAGGCCACCTGAGTTCCTCTTCAATTTATCCAGTGTGCCTGGCACCTTATTTAGTGGTTACAACTTGTTCTGACAATAAAGTACGCTTCTGGAAATGTAGTATGGAAACCAATCTACAATGTAAAAGTGATGAGAAGGAAACCTATTATTGGAGGAGATGGCCCTTGATGAATGATGAAGGAGAAGATAACAGCAGTACAGTGAGCATTGTGGGAAGACCAGTTGCTGTTAGCTGTTCATACACAGGTCGCCTTGCAGTGGCTTACAAACAACCTATCCATCACAATGGTTTTGTTTCTAAAGAATTTTCCATGCATGTTTGCATATTTGAATGTGAATCTACAGGAGGTTCAGAATGGGTTTTAGAACAAACAATTCATCTTGATGATTTGATCAAAGTTGGGAGTGTACTTGATTCAAGGGTCAGTGTCGACAGTAATCTCTTTGTGTACAGCAAATCAGATGCACTTTTGAGCAAGGATAGATATCTTATTCCGAATATCAAACATTTAGTACATTTGGACTGGGTATCAAAAGAAGATGGCTCCCACATTCTCACAGTAGGGGTCGGTGCTAATATCTTCATGTATGGGCGGCTTTCAGGAATTGTGACTGAGCAAATCAATAGTAAGGATGGAGTAGCTGTCATTACTTTACCACTAGGTGGAAGTATCAAGCAAGGAGTTAGGTCAAGATGGGTTCTTCTTAGATCTATAGACTTAGTGTCTTCTGTTGATGGTACACCTTCACTGCCTGTTTCTCTCTCTTGGGTAAGAGATGGGATATTGGTGGTAGGAATGGATTGTGAAATGCATGTATATGCACAGTGGAAGCATGCTGTCAAATTTGGAGACGTTGACGCTGATGGTCCTGATGCAGAAGAGACAGCAATACAAGATCATTCTGCCTTTAAATCTAATATGTTGTCAAGAAAAAGTATTGTTGAGGGAGCAGCTATTGCTGATGATATTTTTTGTTCGCCAACTGTAGCTCAAGACGGCGGCTTATTTGAGGCTGCACATGTACTTTCCCCTACTCTCCCACAGTATCATCCAACCCAGCTGTTAGAATTGATGGATTTAGGGAAAGTTCGCAGGGCTAAAGCTATTCTCTCTCATTTAGTAAAATGCATTGCAGGAGAAGTTGCAATAGTTAGAGATGCTGATGCTGGAGAAGGAACTAAGCGACATATTTCTCGAACCATTAGTGTAAGTGGCAGTACAGCAAAGGATACAGTCACCATAGGGAAAGATGGTACTCGAGATTATACTGAGATAGATTCTATTCCCCCACTACCGTTATATGCATTGCTTGCTGCCGATCAAGATACAACCTACAGAATTTCAGAAGAAAGTACAAAACTACCACAGAGCTATGAAGATCATATGGAAAGTCAACCAGAGGATCAATATTTAGAGCTGTTCCAAATCCAGGATATAACAACAGATGATATTGACTTAGAGCCAGAAAAAAGAGAAAACAAATCAAAAGTAATAAATCTTTCTCAATACGGACCAGCTTACTTTGGCCAAGAACATGCTAGGGTACTTTCAAGTCATCTTATGCACTCAAGTCTACCAGGCCTTACCCGTTTGGAGCAGATGTTCCTTGTAGCTTTGGCTGATACAGTGGCTACCACCAGTACTGAGCTCGATGAAAACAGAGATAAGAGTTACTCAGGTAAATACTCTAACTAAAAATTTATAAAGTTATCATTAATAGAACTGTTTGTATTTATCTATATAATGACTCACATATTAAATTGCAGTCTTTCTTTAAACCTTGCAGGGAAATGACCTCTCTAGTTGATAGTTACTATTAATGATTAGTTGTAAAAGGAAAGGTGATTGGGGTAGGCTATGACTTGTGCATGTGACTTTATGTATTTGTGATATCTGTGTGAATCCTCACATGAATTTTTACCCTGAAACCTTCATATCATTTTGGACATATAGTCTTTTGTTTTTTTTGAACAGATTGATTCCTATGGTTTATTTTTATTTTAATTTTAGTGATAATAATGGCCCATTTGTTAATTTTACTATTGAACCACCAGGTTGTAAGGACCCGCTGGGCTCAACTTGTTCATCTTTGCATTTCTAGGTATAAATAAATTTTGTAATTACCTAATTTTCTCCAAAAAGTCTCTTGAGAAAGGGGTTTTCATACATTTTAATGTAACATGTGTCTTGCTTAATTCGTTCTGTAACCGGAAAAATTCTGGCTGCCTCCTGAAACTAGATTTCATTCTTTTTTATGCAGATAGTTGAAAGTAATGGTGTTGATTCTAAATGATGACATTAGCAAAGGAAACCGAAAATGATTGATCATTCATTCATTCAGTAAATATTGTGGAGGAGTGAACAATTGCTATGTGCCAGGTGCTTCATGTACTTTATTGTATTTAATTATAACAACAGTCTTCTAGTAGGTAGCTACTATTATACTTAATTTTATAGATGAAGACTCTGATCCTTAGGGAGATTAAGTGACACATAAGATCACATAGGTAGTAAATGGCAGAACTGGGGTTCAGATGTGGGTAAATCATTGCCTCCAAGCCTATACTCTTCTAATTATTTCACAAGATTTCCAAGTTTGAGGGAAAAAGACTGTTCCTCAAAGCTACCTGGAATATATCTCTTCATATAGGTTTATGCCTTTATAATATATCTCCAAGGTTTTCTGTAGATTAAAATAACTAGTGACCTTTAGAGGATTTTGCCTATGAGTTATTTTCTAACCATATTAATTAAAAAAATTTTGAATCATTATGAAGTTGTGTGCAGTTGAGCAAGATTCTCCCCAGAACAGCCTTAAGCCTTTGTTGCAAACTTAATATATGTTAGAGTTTTTATTTGAGACATTAAGAAAATAGATACATCATAATCCATGAAAAACAGTTTAAATTTTCGGATACAAAACTGTATCCTTAGTTAGGCAATATAAAAATGGTTCCTCCTGGTCACAAAGGATTTTCATTAGGTAGATAAGGCAGGAATGAATGTCTCCATTTCACAGGTGGCAAACTGAAGCTCAGAGATTAAATAGTTGCCATCTCAGTAAATGGATTCTAAGTAAATGAATTCTTCCATTTGTTCAAGTAAGACAATTTAGAGGTATTCCTGACTGCTTTCTCTCCTGCCCTAATCCAGTCCATTGGCGAATGCTATTAGTTCTACTGTATGGAGACTCCAGTCATTTCTCATCACCTATTCTGTTACCACTCTGGTCCAAGTCACGTCACATTCTGCCTAATTATTGACAAAGTCTCCTACTAAACTGTTCCGTTCTTGTTACCCCAGTCTATTCTTCGCATAGGAATTAGTGATTATTTTAAAACAAAATCACATTAAATCTCTCCTCTACTCAACAAACACTGGCTTCCCATCTCACTTTAGAACAAAAAGCCAAATGCTTCAGTGATCTACAAGGCTCTTTGTGATCTGTGCTCACTTCCATTCTACTGCATTGTCTTCCTTGCTGTCCCACAAACACACTAGGCACATTCCTGTCTCAGGGTCTTTGCGCATATTGTTTCCTCTGCACAGAATACTTGTCTTCCAGATTAAGGCACGCCTCATTCCCTTACCTCCTCAGATTTCTGCTGAAATGTCATCTTATTGGAAAGTTTTTCCCTGGCCTCATTATATCAAATAGAACCCTCTTACCCCAGCACTCCCTTTCTCTCAGTCCTGCTTTATTTCTCTCAATAGCATTAATTTCCACTAGACACATTACTTCTTTATTGTTTGTCTCTGTCTCCTAAGATGTAAGCACCCTGAGAGTGGAGACTTTGCCTTATTCCCTGCCAAACCCCCAGTACCTAAACTGTGCCTCCAATGTAGTGGATGCTTACTTTGTTGAATGAATACATGAGTGAGTGGATGAACAAATATAGCTGATGGGAAGTAGAGGTGGAACTTTGACAATTTAAAACATTTTATTTTCTTCAAGAAAATATTTGATTCAATACTCTTGAGTACTTCCTAAGTGGCAGTTACCAGGCTAGGCGCTGTTAGTATTTTTCTGTTTCTTTTATCCAACAATGCCTATAATTTTGAGTAAACTTGCCGTGCTTTCATACCTCTGCTCAACTTTTGACTAAGAGTAAATTTGTGGAATCAAGGTTAGAGTTCAGCCTTAACTTGGTAACACTAGCCTGGGGAGTCAAATTTGAAATCTTTGAATAATGAATCTTCTGTATTTCATTGGAGCTAACCAACCTAGAAAATATTACCTATTTAATCATATAATAAATAATTTTACTTTATTATGTAATTCCTGTTTTTAAATCTCATCTGAATTTGCACAGGAAATATTTAAAAAATTATACCTAACTTACTATAGCTAATATATTTTTATTGGATTTCAAGATTTTTTCCTTTTCATTTATTATGAGTAGCTCTAAGTACTATTATTACCTGTACTAATAGGTACCTATATTTTTCCCAATTTTTTTCATTTGGCAGTTTTAATATATACATATGCTTTTTGTAAAGCTGTATAAATAAAGATATTGAAGTGTTCAGAAAGGAATACACTCAAAAATATATATATATTGTGTAAATTATTATTATTATATTTAATGTTTATTTTCTAACTTTTTACTGGTTTGTGATTTGTTGCATTCCTTTTTCCTTAAACATATTTCCTCTTTGCAGGAAGAGACACATTAGATGAGTGTGGTTTGCGGTACTTACTAGCTATGCGCTTGCACACTTGCCTTTTGACATCGCTGCCTCCTTTATACCGAGTACAGCTGCTTCATCAAGGTATTGTTTGAAACTTCGTGCAACTTTTATTTCGTACTGAAGTGGTTAGTGTATTCATATTTGTGTCTAAGCATTAGTAAGTCAACATATGCATACCTATCACTAGCCTTAAGATCTTCCTGTCACAGGAAAATAAGGTACCCACTTACCTTTTTTCTATGTTATTTTTCAGCTGTATTCTGTGACTTTTGCTCATCTGTCTCAGTTTCTCAGACTTCAGTCACTAAAGTCATAGTAGTTTAAGTAAACTTAGTATGCCTGAGGTTGTAACCTAAAGTGGCCCTGGATTTCTATGACGCCTGATACCTTTTCTTTAAAAATTATGTAAATTTTGTCCTATGCATTATTATTTGTGTTTATTTTAATATAAGCATTATGTGCTAAATTATTTACTTACAAGTAAAGCTGATGTTTCATGAATATCTGCTGTAGAGTAATCCAGTAGATTTGTATACTTTTAGCACACTGCCACATACCCTGATTTGCAATATATAGGTTTATATCGGCCCCCTAACTTAATAGATTAAAAAATCAAAACTATAGAGTTTAAAGTGACCTCCCAAGATATAGGGCTATTTGTTAATGGAGAATTCCAGTGCAGTGGGCTGTGTTCCTTTTGAAACCAGCATCCTGGATACAGCCCCATAAAATATGCTTTAGTATTGTAGGACCTGGAATACCAGGCTTTATAGTTTGTTACTCTTACCCACAGTACTTACCCTTTACCCTTTACCCTCAATAAATGTTCTTTGAAAATATGATTACAAACATATGTCATATTCTGTCATGTTTTTAAACTATAATTCATCTATATGGTCCTTTATATTTTCTAAAAATACAAATTTTGCTGTTTTTTTCCTATTTGAATTATCACTGTTAATGAATGACCTTATAACCTTGCATATAAATATTTATGTATATATCTTATTACTTCCTCATGTTTGTTTTCTAGTAGTGAAATAACTGAATCAAAGGGCTTGAAAATTCTTTTTTTTTTAAACATCTTTATTGGACTATAGTTGCTTTAAAATGGTGTATTACTTGCTGCTTTATAACAAACTGAATCAGATACATATACATATGTTCCCATATCTCTTCCCTCTTGCGTCTCCCTCCCTCCTACCCTCCCTAGCCCACCCCTCTAGATGGTCACAAACCACCTAGCTGATCTCCCTATGTTATGTGGCCGCTTCCGACTAGCTATCTATTTTATGTTTGGTAGTGTATATATGTCCATGCCACTCTCTCACTTTGTCACAGCTTACCCTTCCCCCTCCCCATATCCTCAAGTCCATTCTCTAGTAGGTCTGTGTCTTTATTCCCATCTTACCCCTAGGTTCTTCATGACTTTTTTTTTTCTTAGATTCCATATATATGTGTTAGCATACGGTACTTGTCTTTCTCTTTCTGACTTACTTCACTCTGTATGACAGACTCTAGGTCCATCCACCTCACTACAAATAACTCAATATTGTTTCTTTTTATTGCTGAGTAATATTCCGTTGTATATATGTGCCACATCTTCTTTATCCATTCATCCGATGATGGACACTTAGGTTGCTTCCATGTCCTGGCTATTGTAAATAGAGCTGCAATGAACATTTTGGTGCATAACTCTTTTTGAATTATGGTTTTCTCAGGATATATGCCCAGTAGTGGGATTGCTGGGTCATATGGTAGTCCTATTAGTAGTTTTTAAAGGAACCTCCATACTGTTTTCCACAGTGGCTGTAGCAATTTACATTCCCACCAGCAGTGCAAGAGTGTTCCCTTTTGTCCACAACCTCTCCAGCATTTATTGTTTCTAGATATTTTGATGATGGCCATTCTGACCAGTGTGAGATGATATCTCACTGTAGTTTTGATTTGCATTTCTCTAATGATTAATGATGTTGAGCATCCTTTCATGTGTTTGTTGGCAATCTGTATATCTTCTTTGGAGAAATGTCTATTTAGGCCTTCTGCCCATTTTTGGATTGGGTTGTTTGTTTTTTCGTTATTGAGCTGCATGAGCTGCTTGTAAATTTTGGAGATTAATCCTTTGTCAGTTGCTTCATTTGCAAATATTTTCTCCCATTCTGAGGGTTGTCTTTTGGTCTTGTTTATGGTTTCCTTTGCTGTGCAAAAGCTTTTTTTTTCCTTCTGTTGCGGTACACGGGCCTCTGACTGCTGTGGCCTCTCCCGTTGTGGGGCACAGGCTCCGGATGCACAAGCTCAGTGGCCATGGCTCACAGGCCAGCCTATCCGTGGCATGTGGGATCCTCCCGGACCGGGGCACGAACCCACGTCCCCTGCGTCGGCAGGCAGACCCTCCACCACTGCACCACCAAGAAAGCCCTGTGCAAAAGCTTTTTAAGTTTCATTAGGTCCCATTTGTTTATTTTTGTTTTTATTTCCATTTCTCTAGGAGGTGGGTCAAAAAGGATCTTGCTGTGATTTATGTCATAGAGTGTTCTGCCTATGTTTTCCTCTAAGAGTTTGACAGTTTCTGGCCTTACATGTAGGTCGTTAATCCATTTTGAGCTTATTTTTGTGTATGGTGTTAGGGAGTGTTCTAATCTCATACCTTTACATGTACCTGTCCAGTTTTCCCAGCACCACTTATTGAAGAGGCTGTCCTTTCTCCACTGTACATTCCTGCCTCCTTTATCAAAGATAAGGTGACCATATGTGCATGGGTTTATCTCTGGGCTTTCTATCCTGTTCCATTGATCTATATTTCTGTTTATGTGCCAGTACCATACTGTGTTGATTACTGTAGCTTTGTAGTATAGTGTGAAGTCAGGGAGCCTGATTCCTCCAGCTCCATTTTTCTTTCTCAAGATTGCTTTGGCTATTCGGTGTCTTTTGTGTTTCCATACAAATTGTGAAATTTCTTGTTCTAGTTCTGTGGAAAATGCCAGTGGTACTTTGATAGGAATTGCATTGAGTCTGTAGATTGCTTTGGGTAGTAGAGTCATTTTCACAATGTTGATTCTTCCAATCCAAGAACATGGTATATCTCTCCATCTATTTGTATCATCTTTAATTTCTTTCATCAGTGTCTTATAATTTTCTGCATACAGGTCTTTTGTCTCCTTAGGTAGGTTTATTCCTAGATATTTTATTCTTTTTGTTGCAATGGTAAATGGGAGTGTTTTCTTAATTTCACTTTCAGATTTTTCATCATTAGTGTATAGGAATGCCAGAGATTACTGGGCATTAATTTTGTATCCTGCTACTTTACCAAATTCTTTGATTAGCTCTAGTAGTTTTCTGGTAGCATCTTTAGGATTCTCTATGTATAGTATCATGTCATCTGCAAACAGTGACAGCTTTACTTCTTCTTTTCTGATTTGGATTCCTTTTATTTCCTTTTCTTCTCTGATTGCTGTGGCTAAAACTTCCAAAACTATGTTGAATAAGAGTGGTGAGAGTGGGCAACCTCGTCTTGTTCCTGATCTTAGTGGAAATGGTTTCAGTTTTTCACCATTGAGGAGGATGTTGGCTGTTGGTTTGTCATATATGGCCTTTATTATGTTGAGCAAAGTTCCCTCTATGCCTACTTTCTGCAGGGTTTTTATCATCAATCGGTGTTGAATTTTGTCAAAAGCTTTCTCTGCATCTATTGAGATGATCATATGGTTTTTCTCCTTCAATTTGTTAATATGGTGCATCACATTGATTGATTTGCATATATTGAAGAATCCTTACATTCCTGGAATAAACCCCACTTGATCATGGTGTATGATCCTTTTAATGTGCTGTTGGATTCTGTTTGCTTGTATTTTGTTGAGGATTTTTGCATCTGTGTTCATCAGTGATATTGGCCTGTGGTATTCTTTCTTTGTGACATCTTTGTCTGGTTTTGGTATCAGGGTGATGGTGGCCTCGTAGACTGAGTTTTGGAGTGTTCCTCCTTCTGCTGTATTTTGGAAGAGTTTGAGAAGGATAGGTGTTAGTTCTTCTCTAAATGTTTGATAGAATTCGCCTGTGAAGCCATCTGGTCCTGGGCTTTTGTTTGTTGGAAGAGTTTTAATCACAGTTTCAATTTCAGTGCTTGTGATTGGTCTGTTCATATTTTCTATTTCTTCCTGATTCAGTCTTGGCAGGTTGTGCATTTCTAAGAATTTGTCCATCTCTTCCAGGTTGTCCATTTTATTGGCATACAGTTGCTTGTAGTAATCTCTCATGACCTTTTGTATTTCTGTAGTGTCAGTTGTTACTTCTCCTTTTTCATTTCTAATTCTATTGATTTGATGAGTCTGGCTAATGGTTTATCAATTTTGTTTATGTTCTGAAAGAACTAGCTTTTAGTTTTATTGATTTTGGCTGTCATTTCCTTCATTTCTTTTTCATTTATTTCTGATCTGATCTTTATGATTTCTTTCCTTCTGCTAACTTTGGGTTTTTTTTTTTGTTCTTCTTTCTCTAATTGCTTTAGGTGCAAGGTTAGGTTGTTTATTCAAGATGTTTCCTGTTTCTTAAGGTAGGATTGTATTGCTGTAAACGTCCCTCTTAGAACTGCTTTTGCTGCATCCCATAGGTTTTGGGGTGTCGTGTCTCCATTGTCATTTGTTTCTAGGTATTTTTTGATTTCCTCTTTGATTTCTTCAGTGATCACTTTGTTATTAAGTAGTGTATTGTTTAGCCTCCATGTGTTTGTATTTTTTACAGATCTTTTCCTGTAATTGATGTCTAATCTCATAGTGTTGTGGTCGGAAAAGATACTTGATACAATTTCAATTTTCTTAAATTTACCAAGGCTTGATTTGTGACCCAGGATATGATCTATCCTGGAAAATGTTCCATGACCACTTGAGAAAATTGTGTATTCTGTTGTTTTTGGATGGAATGTCCTATAAATATCAATTAAGTCTATCTTGTTTAATGTATTATTTAAAGCTTGTGTTTCCTTATTTATTTTCTTTTTGGATGATCTGTCTATTGGTGAAAGTGGGGTGTTAAAGTCCCCTACTATGAATGTGTTACTGTCGATTTCCCCTTTTATGGCTGTTAGTATTTGCCTTATGTATTGAGTTGCTCCAAGTTGGGTGCATAAATATTTACAATTGTTATATCTTCTTCTTGGATCGATCCCGTGATCATTATGTAGTGTCCTTCTTTGTCTCTTCTAATAGTCTTTATTTTAAAGTCTATTTTGTCTGATATGAAAATTAGTACTCTAGCTTTCTTTTGAGTTCCATTTGCATGGAATA
Organism: Mesoplodon bidens; assembly: GCF_964165515.1. Taxonomy (NCBI): domain Eukaryota; kingdom Metazoa; phylum Chordata; class Mammalia; order Artiodactyla; family Ziphiidae; genus Mesoplodon; species Mesoplodon bidens. Next base: position 42,057,542 of record NC_138178.1, on the reverse strand, counting down.
TCTTGTTCCATCCCCTCACTTTCTGTCTGTATGTGTCCCTAGATCTGAAGTGGGTTTCTTGTAGACAGCATATATGTGGGTCTTGTTTTTGTATCCATTCAGCCCGTCTGTGTCTTTTGGTGGAGCATTTAATCCATTTACATTTAAGGTAATTATCAGTATGTAAGTTCCTATTCTCATTTTCTTAATTGTTTTGGGTTTGTTATTGTAGGTCTTTTCCTTCTCTTGCATTTCTTGCCTAGAGAAGTTCCTTTAGCATTTGTTGTAAAGCTGGTTTGGTGGTGCTGAACTCTCTCAGCTTTTCCTTGTCTGTAAATGTTTTAATTTCTCCATCAAATCTGAATGAGATCCTTGCTGGGTAGAGTAATCTTAGTTGTAGGTTTTTCTCCTTCATCACTTTACATATCTCCTGCCACTCCCTTCTGGCTTGCAGAGTTTCTGCTGAAAGATCAGCAGTTAACCTTATGGGGATTCCCTTGTGTGTTATTTGTTGTTTTTCCCTTGCTGCTTTTAATTTGTTTTCTTTGTATTTAATTTTTGATTGTTTGATTAATATGTGTCTTGGCATGTTTCTCCCTGGATTTATCCTGTATGGGACTCTCTGTGTTTCCTGGACTTGATTAACTATTTCCTTTCCCATATTAGGGAAGTTTTCAACTATAATCTCTTCAAATATTTTCTCAGTTCCTTTCTTTTTCTCTTCTTCTTCTGGGGCCCCTATAATTCGAATGTTGGTGCGTTTAATGTTGTCCCAGAGGTCTCTGAGACTGTCCTCAGTTCTTTTCATTCTTTTTTCTTTATTCTGCTCTGCAGTAGTTATTTCCACTATTTTATCTTCCAGGTCACTTATCTGTTCTTCTGCCTCAGTTATTCTGTTATTGATCCCTTCTAGAGTATTTTTAATTTCATTTATTGTGTTGTTCATCGTTGCTTGTTTCCATTTTAGTTCCTCTTTGTCCTTGTTAAATGTTTCTTGCATTTTCTCTATTCTATTTCCAAGATTTTGGATCATCTTTACTATCATTATTCTGAATTCTTTTTCAGGTAGACTACCTATTTCCTCTTCATTTGTTAGGTCTCGTGGGTTTTTATCTTGCTCCTTCAACTGCTGTGTGTTTTTCTGTCTTCTCATTTTGTTTATCTTACTGTGTTTGGGGTCTCCTTTTCGCAGGCTCCAGGTTCGTAATTCCCGTTGTTTTTGGTGTTGTCCCCAGTGGCTAAAGTTGGTTCAGTGGGTTGTGTAGGCTTCCTGGTGGAGGGGACTAGTGCTTGTGTTCTGGTGGATGAGGCTCATCTTGTCTTTCTGGTGGGCAGGTCCACGTCTGGTGGTTTGTTTTGGGGTGTCTGTTGCCTTATTATGATTTTAGGCAGCCTCTCTGCTAATGGGTGGGGTTGTGTTCCTGTTTTGCTAGTTGTTTGGCATAGGGTGTCCTTCACTGTAGCTTGCTGGTCGTTGAGTGAAGCTGGGTGTTGGCGTTGAGATGGAGATCTCTGGGAGATTTTCACTGTTTGATATTAGGTGGAGCTGGGAGGTGTCTTGTGGACCAGTGTCCTGAAGTTGGCTCTCCCACCTCAGAGGCACAGCCCTGACTCCTGGCTGCAGCACCAAGAGCCTTTCATACACACGGCTCAGAATAAAAGGGAGAAAAAGTAGAAAGAAAGAAAGGAAGAAAGAAAGAAAGAAAGAAAGAAAGAAAGAAAGAAAGAAAGAAAGAAAGAAAGAAAGAAAGGAGAAAGAAAGAAAGCATAAAATAAAATAAAGTAAGATAAAATAAAATAAAGTTATTAAAGTAAAAAATAATTATTAAGAAAAAAATTTTTTTAAGTAAAAAACCAAAAACCAAACAAACAGAAATGGACGGACAGAACCCTAGGACAAATGGTGAAAGCAAAGCTATACAGACAAATTCTCACACAGAAGTATACACATACACACTCTCCAAAAGAGGAAAAGGGGAAAAAATAATATATCTTGCTCTCAAAGTCCACCTCCTCAATTTGGGATAATTTGTTGTCTATTCAGGTATTCCACAGATGCAGGGTACATCAAGTTGATTGTGGAGCTTTAATCCGCTGCTTCTGAGGCTGCTGGGAGAGATTTCCCTTTCTCTTCTTTGTTCGCACAGCTCCAGGGGTTCAGCTTTGGATTTGGCCCCGCCTCTGTGTGTAGGTCCCCGGAGGGCGTCTGTTCTTCGCTCAGACAGGACAGGGTTAAAGGAGCCGCTGATTCGGGGGCTCTGGCTCACTCAGGCCGTGGGGAGGGAGGGGCAACGGAGTGCGGGGCGAGCCTGCGGCGGCAGAGGCCGGCATGACGTTGCACCAGCCTGAGGGGCGCCATGCGTTCTCTCGGGGAAGTTGTCCCTGGATCCCGGGACACTGGCAGTGGTGGGCTACACAGGCTCCTGGGAGGGCAGGTGTGGAGAGTGACCTGTGCTCGCACACAGGCTTCTTGGTGGCGGCTGCAACAGCCTTAGCTTCTCATGCCCGTCTCTGGGATCCGCGCTGATAGTCGTGACTCGCGCCCGTCTTTGGAGCTCCTCTAAGCAGCGCTCTTAATCACCTCTCCTCGCGCACCAGGAAACAAAGAGGGAAGAAAAAGTCTCTTGCCTCTTCGTCAGGTCCAGACTTTTCCCCGGACTCCCTCCCGGCTAGCCGTGGTGCACTAGCCCCTTCAGGCTGTGTTCACTCCCCCAGTCCTCTCCCTGGGATCCAACCGAAGCCGGAGCCTCAGTTCCCAGCCCCCGCCCGCTCCGGCGGTGAGCAGACAAGCCTCTCGGGCTGGTGAGTGCTGGTCGGCACTGATCCTCTGTGCGGGAGTCTCTCCGCTTTGCCCCCCACACCCCTGTTGCTGCGCTCTCCTCCGTGGCTCCGAAGCTTCCCCCCTCCGCCACCCGCAGTCTCCGCCCGCAAAGGGGCTTCCTAGTGTGTGGAAACCTTTCCTCCTTCCCAGCTCCCTCCCACTGGTGCACGTCCCGTCCCTATTCTTTGTCTCTATTTTTTCTTTTTTCTTTTACCCTACCCAGGTACGTGGGGGGTGGGGTTGGTTCTTGCCTTTTGGGAGGTCTGAGGTCTTCTGCCAGCGTTCAGTGGGTGTTCTGTAGGAGCTGATCCACGTGTGATCTCCGCGTCTTACTCTTCCGCCATCTTCCCCGTCTCCCCTGAAAATTCTTAATTCTTGATAAATATTGTGACTTTCAGAAAGACCATGCTCATTTACATTCCCAGAACCAGTGTTTGATGATGCCCAAACTCAACTCATTGCAACACTTGATATTATCATTTAAAACAATCTACGCCATTTGGAATAGGTTTAGAAAATGGTATCTCAAATTTTAGTTTTAAAATTTAAAATTTTAGTTTTAAATGATGGTCATATGGTACTGAATCACTTAATGACAATTGTGTATATTGCCTAGGGAGACCTAAAACACCTCAAATTTTTAAAGCTTTGTCAAATTCCATTTTCCCTTTGATACAGTTAAAACATTGGAGATGAGAAAAGTGACTGCTATTGTAGGTGATGGTCCAGGGAAAAACTTAAGTAGCTAGTAGACAAGCTAAGAAGAACAGAGATATATTGCAAAGAATAGCCTGCCATTGGTAGGCAAATAAAAATAAGTGCCTGCTGGTGCCCCTTGTTTTTTTCTTCCTAATACCTTTTTTCACTTCTAGTAGTTAGATTTCCAAATAGAGTTACTGCTCTCTTAATCTTCTTTCTGAACCAAATTCCTCTGACATGTCTGTGTGTATTTTTGTTTCCTTTTAGTCATACCAAAAATGTAATCAACCAAATTTCGTTTAAGGGTATAGAATATACTTTATATTGTTACTTTATATTAAAATTTTTATATCAGCAAAAGTGTGCATTTTGCATTGCCTTATAATAGCAATTTCTAAAGCAAAGTGTTAGTTTTTTTATAGTTATTTCATTCAGTGATTATTTCTTGAATCAGACAGATTTAAATAGAGAATTAATCTGCTTTTTAGGTTCTGAAAAAATACAAATTGATGTTTTTAAGTTTTGTCCATTTTCCCCCTAAATTTATAGTGACAGTTAAGGCTTGTTGCATTGATTTTGTGATATGATTTCAAACACAGTATATAAATGTTATCAATGAGGAATTTAGAAGACTTAAGATTATTATTTAAAATGGTCCTAATAGTTTTTTTAATACTTTCCGAAGGAACTGTTGGGAAGCAGTAATTGTTAGAAAAGCTTTAAACTATATGGAAAATCTATATAGTAGTTGTTAATGAAAAAAATTATATGTGGTAATATTGATAGCCTTACAGCATTGGGAGTCCTGTGTTGTAATGTGACTATCAGACCATCATTGACCTCAGGCATTTCTTTGTTTCCAAAGGGATTCTAATAGGTGGCTGATTCGACTAGCCTGGCTTCTTTGCTGGGATCCTTGGGGTTCTTCGCAGTGGCATTCCCACTATCTAACATCACTCCTTGGTTCACTTCTCTCATGTTTCTTCTTCACCTGCTCTAAGTGGAGTAAAGTGTTATCAGTTGTTCAACTGTTGACAAACTCACTGAGGGTGTCACTAAGCCCTATTTGTTGCCTCTAAATACAGCCTAGATCCCTGTCAGTCTTTTACCAGGGCATAAAAGTGTTTGCCATATGCCATCAGTAATTAGGCCGCTTTAAACTCTTTTTAACTGAGGCACCAAAGGCAGAGGAATGTGCCTCCTGACTATTCTTCCCCAGAACTCTCATCAAGTTTAAAGCTTGCTTTGAAGTGATATGTAGCTCCTTGGCCGGAGGGATGAATGGGGCAGTTTTCCATATCCAGTACTGAAGGATATGGTCTGCAAGCAAGTGGCACTGTGAAGCAACATCCACGAACATGGACCAACATATTTTGACTTGACCAGAGCTTTTACTCTTGATCAGTTTGGTGTGTGTACATACATATGAATGGCTTGATATTCAAATATCTTTCTTTCCAGCAATTAAGTTTTAGTGTCTCTATTCTTGCAGTGAATACGTTTCAGAATGATTTTGGTTTTGTGTATCTTGTCAGTGTTCTTGTATGTAGAAGCTTGTACTATAAAATCCTGAATGATGAAATCTTTTGATACTTTTTTTCAGCTTGAAAATTCTTTCCAGAATGAATAAATACATGATTATGTAAAAAATTGGTTTTGTTTTTGTTTTGATATGGTTATGAAATTTATTATTTTGTATTTATAATTTAGGTGTGTCTACTTGCCATTTTGCCTGGGCTTTTCATTCTGAGGCTGAGGAAGAGCTGATTAATATGATTCCGGCAATTCAGAGAGGGGACCCTCAGTGGTCTGAGTTAAGAGCTATGGGAATAGGTTGGTGGGTCAGGAATATTAACACTCTTCGAAGATGCATTGAAAAGGTAACTTTACTTCATTGGATTTTGAAGTTAAGTCTTTTCTTAAAGCATAAAAGATATTATCTTCCAGAAAACCTGTGGTGAGGGATTAGTATGTACATCTTGAGATCTTGAGAACTTCTTAAATAAAAATTTTTGGACCTTTAAAACTAAAACTTGACCTTTATAAAATGTCCAAGCAGTATATCAATTGTCTTTTGCCATATATACTAAATATATAATATTTATGGAACAGATATTTTCTATCAGTTGGGGTGCATCCTAGTTTAAGAAAATACAAACTGTATGTCAGTTACGTACATTACATAGAAAAAAAGGTTCTATTCATTCATTCATTCATTCAGTTATTTATGCATGCTGCACTGCATGGCTTGCGGGATCATAATTCCCCCACCAGGATGGAACCCGCACCCCCTGCAGTGGAAGCACAGAAACGTGGAGTCTTAACCTCTGGACCGCCCGAGAAGTCCCAAATCATTCTTTTTATATAAAAGATTCTCTGCATGGCTAGGTTAATAAATACCAAACTTCCTGTGCACTTTTAAAATACCATTCAAAAAATTTTGATTTGTGTGCACTTGAAGAACATATCTATGGCAGCAAATGACACATACTATAAATTTCTTTTTTAACTTATTTAATTAATTTTGTTTTTGCCACGTTGGGTCTTTGTTGCTGTGTGTGGGCTTTCTCCAGCTGCGGCATGCAAGGGCTACTCTTTGTTGCGGTGTGCGGGCTTCTCACTGCAGCGCTTCTCTTGTTGCAGAGCATGGGCTCTAGGCGCTAGGGCTTCAGTAGTTGTGGCAAGTAGGCTCAGTAGTTGTGGCGCATGGGCTTAGTTGCTCTGCGGCATGTGGGATTTTCCTGGACAAGGGATTGAACCTGTGTCCCCTGCATTGGCAGGCGGATTCTTAACCACTGCGCCAACAGGGAAGTCCCCTCATGCTATAAATTTTAAAATGGGTTTTTGGAATACGTTTTCTAGTAGAAAAAAAAATTGTTAAAAAGTTTTTAGTAGAAGCTGAAAATTCTTTCAGTGTTACAGAAACTAACTGTTATTGAGCACCTTTTGTGTACCAGGTTTGGTTCTAGTTGCTTTTCATAAATTATTTCATATAATCTTCTCGTCAGCTGCATGTTACCATCTTGATTTTCCACCTGATAGAACTACGACTCAGAGAGGTTGGGTAACCAGCCCAAACTCCCATCATGTAAAAGTGTTAGATTTAGTCTGTGCCCTTCCTACTCTGTCGTGATTAGGAGAGTGGGATTGTCATTGTTTTGTTTACTTTTAGGAGTCCATTGAAATTCTCAGAAGTACAATTAATGATACTACATTTGTGGAGTATGAATTCATTTCTCCCAAGAGGAATTTATTCCTCTACAGTAGTAGTTTCTAAATTTTAGTGTTTGAAGAATCACCTGGCAAACTTGTTTGAAACACACATCCCTCACTTCCACTCTCAGAAGTTTTCATTTAGTAGGTTGGAGGTGTTAGGGCTGTGGCATCTTCATCTGAATTAGCATCCTGTGATTCTGGTGTTCATGGTCCTCACATCACAGTTTGAAATGTAAGTGTAAAAGTGTCATTTTCCTGCTACATGTAAGGCTGCCAATAATATATAAGTATTTCTCTTCTCAAAATAGGCAGATGTAAGAAGGAATTTGTTCTCATACCAACCAAGAGATGTAGTTTCTGATGTACAGGGAAATTAATTGTTATAGCATATAAATTACACAATATCTACATTAATTTTTTTTTTTTGGCCACGCCACACGGCTTGTGGGATCTTAAGTTAGTTCCCAGACCAGGGATTGGACCTTTGCCCTCGGCAGTGAAAGCACCGAGTCCTAACCACTGGACCACCAGGAAGTCCCCGTTAAATTTTTTTCATATCTCAAAGCAATGGAAAAAGAGGAGGACATATTTTATCTGAAATGTTCAGATGTTGCCTACAAAGTCTCTTCAGTTTCTTGTCATCAGTGTGTTGTGTCATTATAATTGAGTATTTCTGATATATACATATGATTTATTTCCACAAGTAATTTGTCTCTTAAAATTAAATCAAAAGGATATGTAAAAATTTCCCCTTGAAATATATGTTATATTGGGTTGGCCAAAAGGTTCATTCGTTTTTTTTCTGTAGGATGGCTCTAGTAGTACTTAGTTGTCCTCAACTTCATTTGAAACAAATTTTTAGATTGTATTGTGACAGCTGTCATATCAGCACGGATTTAAAAAAACGCTTATCAAAATTGGTGAATTTTTGTGTAGCCATTTTAATATTGAAGATAGAAGGAAAAAAGCAACACTTTCGGCATATTATGCTTTATTATTTCAAGAAAGGTAAAAACACAACTGAAACGCAAAAGAAGATTTGTGCAGTGTATGGAGAAGGCTCTGTGACTGATCAAACATGTCAAAAGTGGTTTGCGAAGTTTTGTGCTGGAGATTTCTCGAGAAGTTGGATGATGGTCCACAGTCGGGTAGACCAGTTGAAGTTGATAGAGATCAAATCGAGACATTAACTGAAAACAGTCAACGTTATACCACGTGGGAGATAGCCGGCATACTCAAAATGTCCAAATCAAGCGTTGAAAATCATTTGCACCAGCTTGGTTATGTTAATCGCTTTGATGTTTGGGTTCCATGTAAGTTAAGCGAAAAAAAACCTTCCTGACCGTATTTCCTCATGCGATTCTCTACTGAAAGGTACCAAAAACGTTCCATTTCTAAAACAAATTGTGATGGGTAATGAAAAGTGGGTACTGTACAATAATGTGGAATGGAAGAGATCATGGGGCAAGCGAAATGAACCACCACCAACCACACCAAAGGCCGGTCTTGATCCAAGGAAGGTGATGTTATGTATATGGTGGGATTGGAAGGGAGTTCTCTATGATGAGCTTCTTCCGGAAAACCAAACGATTAATCCCAACAAGTACTGCTCCCAGTTAGACCAACTGAAAGCCGCACTTGACAAAAAGCATCCGGAATTAGTCAACAGAAAACACATAATCTTCCATCAGGATAACGTAAGACCACATGTTTCTTTGATGACCAGGCAAAAACTGTTACAGCTTGGCTGGGAAATTCTGATTCATCTGCTATATTCTTCAGACATTGCACCTTCAGATTTCCATGTATTTTGGTCTTTACAAAGTTCTCTTAATGGAAAAAATTTCCATTCCCTGGAAGACTGTAAAAGGCACCTGGAACAGTTCTTTGCTCAAAAAGATAAAAAGTTTTGGGAAGATGGAATTATGAAGTTGCTTGAAAACTGGCAGGAGGTAGTGGAACAAAATGGTGAATACATTGTTCAATAAAGTTCTTGGTGAAAATGAAAAATGTATATTTTATTTTTACTTAAAAACCAAAGGAAATTTTTGGCCAGTCCAAAAACTCATTAGCTGAAGATGAATAAAAATTCTTGTAAGAATTATTAAACATTGAAGTACTAAGTTAAATGATTGAAGGCAGAGAAAATACTGAAAAAGGGGAAGAGGAATAAAAGCATTTTTGTGATGTGATTTTAGGTGTCTTTCCCCCTCTTTACCATGCTTTGGTAGCTTCCTGCTCTACCATCAGTCAGTGTTCATTAATAAAACATCCATTGTTTTTTATCGTTCTGCCTCTCCACTTAGTTATTTGCAGAGGTTATATCAGTATCTTTGAGAAATATGTGGTCTGTATGGTACTGTATTCAAAACTGTATGATTATGTACAACAGTGTTACTGGCTTAATAATTTTTAAACTTACATTGAGTTGATTGGTTCTTTATAAATTCAGCAACTTTGGTCATATGGCTCAAAGGAGGTTATCAGTTATGGTGCAAGGGGAATTATGTATTCATTAAGGCTTTTTCTCATGGAATTTCTAAGAACTAAAATTTGAAAGCCCTTCAAAATAATGGAGCTTCAACCACCTGTATTTTAATTACATGCCAGAAAGAATGTGTCAGTCCTTCAGAACTGTCAGAATTTGATTGAAAAATACTGGAGGGCTTCCCTGGTGGCGCAGTGGTTGAGAATCTGCCTGCCAATGCAGGGGACATGGGTTCGAGCCCTGGTCTGGGAAGATATCCCACGTGCCATGGAGCAACTAGGCCTGTGAGCCACAACTACTGAGCCTGTGCATCTGGAGCCTATGCCCCGCAATAAGAGAGGCCATGACAGTGAAAGGCCCGCGCACCACGATAAAGAGCAGCCCCCGCTTGCCACAACTAGAGAAAGCCCTCGCACAGAAACAAAGACCCAACACAGCCAAAAATAAATAAATAAAAATTTTAAAAACACTGGAAAATTTTGTTTAAAGAAGAAAACTAAAACATTTATTTTTGTCTGTATTTTAAAAAATGTGTGTGTATGCATGTGCATGAGTATAACTGATATTTATTTACAGTTGTCTGTATCAATATTAGTTGAGAGAGCTTTAAATTGTGAAATCACATATACGTACCATAGAAGTCAGCATTTTTAACTTTTACAAAACATTAAGAAATTTAATATGTCTAATTTTCAAGAAAAGGTCTCACTGGGAATTCCCTGGCGGTCCATGGTTAGGACTCTGTGCTTCCACTTCTGGGGGCCCGGGTTCGATCCCTGGTTGGGGAACTAACTTCCTGCAAGCTGTGCAGCACGACCAGAAAAAAAAAAAAAAGAAAAGGTCTCACCTATCAAATATTCTGCATTCTTTATTGTTTCCTATGTTAGACAGTTTTATTACTACCTGGGTTCTAATCCCTTTTACACCCCTTACTTACTGTGTGACCTTAGGCAATTCACTTAACCTCTTTGTGTCTCAGTCGCCTCATGTGTAAAATGGGGATAATAATAGTACCTCTTGGATCGTGGTGATTCAGTAAGATAAGTGAAAGGTGTGTAGTACATGGTAAGTAGTCAGTAAATACTAGTTGCTGTTATTAGTTTTATTGTAATTACTGGTATACAAAGGGTTATTTCTAGGAGCACGTATTATAAGCTACTGGTGATTGTGGAATAGAGTCAGCTCTTCCCATCTGCATAGTTTCTGTCAGCCATGGAAGTAGTAGGGAAGCATTAATTGTTGTAATTTGTTTATCAACTAGTTAATTCAGTATAACTTTTTATTGACTGTTTAGGTTGCCAAAGCTTCTTTTCAAAGGAACAATGATGCCTTGGATGCTGCATTATTCTACCTTTCAATGAAGAAGAAAGCAGTAGTGTGGGGTCTGTTTAGGTAAATTTCCTCAACACTTAATATGGTTTAATGGAATGAAGATTGTGCTGTGACTTAGAAACATAATGCTTTTGAAAGTACTTAGATAAATCAGTTTCCTTTTTTGTGCCTTGATTCCTTTATCTGCAAAACAAATAGGCAGAATATCATTTGAACTTAAACTAAAGAGTGGGATATTGTTAAAAATAAGTTGATAAAAGCACTTTGGAAAGTAAAGAGTGCACTTGCTCCCTATTCATGTATACATAAGGTATTTTGAGTTTTCTCCTTATTAGAAGAAATGAAGAGAAGCTTAATAACAAATACCTACCACTAAAGTTGTTATTGTTCTTCTTTTAGATGGATGTTTGAGGTTTTCATTTTCTATTTTTATATATTCTGCAAAGGATTAAAACTTTTAAATTTGGTTTAACCACTGATGTTTGTGCTCTGGTTCCCAGGTCACAGCATGATGAAAAAATGACAACATTTTTCAGCCACAACTTTAATGAAGATAGATGGCGTAAAGCCGCTTTGAAAAACGCTTTCTCTTTACTTGGAAAACAACGCTTTGAACAATCTGCTGCTTTTTTCTTGTTAGCTGGTTCATTGAAAGATGCCATTGAGGTATAAGTAAGAAAACATGCTATGAAATACCTGTAGGAGCTTGAAAACCTGGGAAGATCATGGAGGAGACTGTAATGTTTGGTCATATGTTTGTAAGGATAGAGGGTAGAGAATAACTACAGAGATTACTAACTTAAATAGTAGCACAATGATAATGGAATTATAAATAAATACATGTAGAAACATAAGTGAAAAATTTTATATAGAGAATATTGCATTTCAAGATAAGTATATGTATTTCAATTATAAGTGTATGGAAAAAATGGTTTATGAATATCTTTTTCCTGACCATCTTGTGATTCTGAACTATTTAAGTATGTATAGGTCACAATCTCCTTACTTCGTGTAGACAGGCAGATATTTTAAGTTCTTTTTCTTCTAAATGAAATTCATAGATAAGGAACTGAGATTGCAATTTATACTGTTTTGAAATGTAGTCTTAGATATTGGAAGGTGAATGGGAAGAGGTAAAACTTCGCATTTTTTGATACACAATCTTGGTAGCTGATTAAGAGAGTAATTACAAATATTTCTGTTGTTTATGAGATATTCCTTTTAGGATACCTAATTATAATGAACAATCCAAACAGGTGAAGGAAAAACATAATTGGAAATAATACATCATAGAAAAAATAGGAAATATCCAACGAAGTGAAAGTACTTTATGTTTAGAATTAGTCATATTTTCAGAATTATCTCAGATATATGATTTTTTAAAGTAACAAATATTTATAATTTTGAAATGGGAAGTTTAGCCTAGAAGATACTGAGGCAAAGAAGAGAAATGTTGATTGAGTGAGAGATGCTCGTATTGCCTGAATGACCTCAGATTCTCAGATGAGTAGCTACTTTAGAATATAAACTCAGAGAGAGTAAGAATAGAGTATGTGGCTTTATTTCTTAAGTTATTTGCTATGTAAGTAGAAGATTCTTTTAAAATAGTAATAACTATGTTTATATGGAAATATATTTGGAAATTAAGAGGAACTGATGTATATAAATTCAGATGTCATAAGTGGTATTTAATTTAAAGATGAATGTTATTTGAATTGATCTAAGTCTGAGATGGTGTTGATATACTTCGTTTTATGCATTTTTTATAAATGATCTTTCTAGGCTGGAAGCTACTAAGTTCTAGTTTCTTAATCTTCCTGCTATTCCTTAATCTCCTTTCAAGCAGGTATTTAACTACCCTTCACTGTCTCAACCTCTGGACCTCTTCCCTCCACTGTGAGAATATAAATAGTGGATAATTTCAGGATATCAGTTGGATATTTCATATCTCTAAATAATTATCATTAAATAAGTATTTCTTAATATTTAAATTTATAGGTATGTCTTGAAAAAATGGAAGATATCCAGCTAGCCATGGTAATTGCCCGTTTATATGAATCTGATTTTGAGACTTCATCCACTTATCTCTCCATCCTAAATCAGAAGATTTTGGGCTGCCAAAAGGATGCCTCAGGATTCGATTGCAAAAGATTACATCCTGATCCTTTCTTACGTAGTCTTGCGTACTGGGTAATGAAAGATTATGCCCGAGCCTTGGACACGTTATTGGAACAAACACCAAAGGAGGATGATGAACATCAAGGTAGAACATTTTGTGGATTTCTCTTTTTCTTTTTTAAAAGAAGACAGTTTCTGAACTGATGTTCACTTAGATAATACACACACACACACACACACATACCCCACACACAACCAATCATTACCAGATTTACTTTTCAACTTTGAGAAATTAGTATCAAAATTTCTTGTGCAGCTAAAGGTTTAGTCACTATCTGTAATTGAATCTAGCATTTTGTTATCAAAATTTGAGTAGTGAAAGAAGACTTCACACACATTTTTACTCTCATAGCTATATATCAAGGCATATAAGATTACCATACTATTCTAATTTCATATATATTAGACTGAAGCATACAGAATGTTTCCACATTACACAGCTCTTTCTATGTATCACAATAGCCGGTTTTCTAAAACAGTGTAAATTTTGGCTGTTACACATATTGGTTTAGTGTATGGGCCTACAAAAACTTTATTCTTGTGTGGCAATCTTTCTTTCCTCTTAGTTATCCCAAATAATTTAGATTTTTAAAAGCATTTGGAAGGTATCTAGCAGCATTGTTTGCAATAATTTAAAAAATGGAACATTTTAAGTATTCATCAATACAATAGTTATATAAATTATAATATATCCATACTATAGAAACGATGTGCTATTAAAAATGGGGTAGAGTGATGTGTTAATGTATGCTGTATTATTAAGTGAAAAAGTAAGATATAGAACAATATGGTTCTTGTTGCACTTTATGTATATATGTCATACATATACACATGTGTGTGCACACACATACTGTGTCTGGTTCCCACTCCCTCTCCATTTTTTGTTTTTGGGAACAAATCACAAGAAACTACCGGCACTGATTATCGTTTGGGAATAGGAGTGGGGAGATACAAGCTTTTACTTTTCATTTTGTACTTTCCATAGTTATAATTTTCTAGCCTTTTATTTTTATTACATATTATTTTTAAATACTAAAAGCTTACATGAATAAAGAGATTCAGGCTCAATTTTTACTTTCTTCTTTACAAAAAAGAACTATAATATTTTAATATAGTAGTCCCCCCTTATCCACAGGGATTATGTTCCAAGACTCCCAGTAGATGACTGAAATTGTGGATAGTACCAAATCCTATATAAACTATGTTTTTTAAATATATATATATATGATAAAGTTTAATTTATAAATTAGGCACAGTAAGGGATTAACAACGGTGACTAATAATAAAATAACAATTATAACAATATGCTGTAATGAAAGATGTGGTTTCTCTCACTCAGAATCTTATCATACAAATTTATTGCCTTTCCCATCTTAACTAAGCACTTACCATGCACTGTGCCCATCACTTTTGCAGTTCGAGGTTAAACAGAAAAAGTAGCATGAATTTCTTTTTCCTGCTTCACAATTTCATGGACAGAAGATTCATTCTGACCATAGATCTTAGTACCCTCAGCTTACAAATTTTTTACTTTCCTCATTAAATAGAGAACTTTCAAATTTTCACTTAAAGGAAGCGCTTATGGCTTCTCTTTGGCATAGATGAACTGCCAGCACCACTACTCCTGCACGTGGGGCCGTTATTAAGTATTTTATAAAATGAGGGTGACTTGAACACAAGCACTGTGGTGCCGTGACAGTGTATCTGATAATCCAGGTGGCTACTAAATGACTAATGGGTGGACTACTCGGGACAGGATGGAGCGAGATTTCTGTCATGCTACTCAGAACCACTCGCAACTTTAAAACTTAAGAATTGTTTATTTCTGAAATTTTCCATTTAATATTTTTGGACCTCAGTTGACCTCAGGTAACTGAATCCATGGAAAGCAAAACTGCAGATAAGGAGGGACTACTGTAAATATTTTTAAATTTATTTAAAGGAAAGGAAATAAAACCTTTAGAAGAAAAATAAATATCTGACCTACCCAGGTAATTTTAATGAAATGTACACATTTTTACAGAGGAAGCTTCTGTTTATTTCTTAATCTTTTCCAGGTTAACTTTTAAAAGGTTGTTATTGGGGAAATATTTATGTATACATAAAAGAGTGAATGATATAATGAAAGTCTGTGACTCTATCATCCAGTTTCAGTAGTTATCAACTCATAACCAACCTCGTGTCATATATATAGTCCCATCCTTTCCACACCCTCCCATTCTCAATACTGTATAGATTCATTTTGAAGCAAACCCAACAGATCATTTCATCTGTGAATATTGCAGCATGCATCTCTAAAAAATAAGGACTCTTTAAAAAACAGTAACACGTAACAATTTTATTAGTAATTAAATACTCAGTGTTCAAATTTCCCTGATTCTCTCATAAATTCTTATACAGTTGATTAATTTGAAACAAGATCCAAATGATGCCTATATATTGTGATTGGCTGAGGTGCCTCTTATGTCTGTTTTGATCCATATTTAGTTACCCCTCTCCCTCTCCCCCAGTTTATTTGTTAAAGAAGTCGGATTGTTTGTCCTGTAGTGTTTTTTTTTAACATCTTTATTGGAGTATAATTGCTTTACAATGGTGCATTAATTTCTGCTTTATAACAAAGTGAATCAGTTATACATATACATATGTTCGCATATCTCTTCCATCTTGTGTCTCCCTCCCTCCCACCCTCCCTATCCCACACCTCTGGGTGGTCACAAGCACCGAGCTGATCTCCCTGTGCTATGCAGCTGCTTCCCACTAACTATATATTTTACATTTGGTAGTGTATATATGGCCATGCCACTTTCTCACTTTGTCACAGCTTACCCTTCCCCCTCCCCATATCCTCAAGTCCATTCTCTAGTAGGTCTGTGCCTTTATTCCCGTCTTACCCCTAGGTTCTTCATGACCTTTTTTTTTCTTAGGTTCCATATATATGTGTTAGCATATGGTATTGGTCTTTCTCTTTCTGACTTACTTCACTCTGTATGACAGACTCTAGATCCATCCACCTCACTACAAATAACTCAATTTCGTTTCTGTTTATGGCTGAGTAATATTCCATTGTATATATGAGCCACATCTTCATTATCCATTCATCCGATGATGCACACTTAGGTTGCTTCCATCTCCTGGCTATTGTAAATAGAGCTGCAGTGAACATTTTTGTACATGACTCTTTTTGAACTATGGTTTTCCCAGGGTCTATGCCCAGTAGTGGGATTGCTGGGTCATATGGTAGGTCTATTTGTACTTTTTAAAGGAACCTCCATACTGTTCCCCATAGTGGCTGTACCAATTCACATTCCCACCAGCAGTGCAAGAGGGTTTCCTTTTCTCCACACCCTCTCCAGCATTCATTGTTTCTAGATTTTTTTTTTTTTTTTTGCGGTACGCGGGCCTCTCACTGTCGTGGCCTCTCCCGTTGCGGAGCACAAGCTCCGGACGTGCAGGCTCAGCGGCCATGGCTCATGGGCCCAGCCGCTCCGCAGCACGCGGGATCCTCCCAGACTGGGGCACGAACCCGTGTCCCCTGCATCGGCAGGCGGGCTCTCAACCACTGTGCCACCAGGGAGGCCCTGTTCCTAGATTTTTTGATGATGGCCATTCTGACCGGTGTGAGATGATATCTCATTGTAGTTTTGATTTGCATTTCTCTAATGATGTTGAGCATTCTTTCATATGTTTGTTGACAATCTGTATATCTTCTTTGGAGAAATGTCTATTTAGGTCTTCTGCCCATTTTTGGATTGGGTTGTTTGTTTTTTTGTTATTGAGCTGCATGAACTGCTTGTAAATTTTGGGGATTAATCCTTTGTCAGTTGCTTCATTTGCAAATATTTTCTCCCATTCTGAGGGTTGTCTTTTGGTCTTGTTTATGGTTTCCTTTGCTGTGCAAAAGCTTTGCAGTTTTATTAGGTCCCATTTGTTTATTTTTGTTTTTATTTCCATTTCTCTAGGAGGTGGGTCAAAACGGATCTTGCTGCGATTTATGTCATAGAGTGTTCTGCCTATGTTTTCCTCTAAGAGTTTGACAGTTTCTGGCCTTACATGTAGGTCTTTAATCCATTTTGAGCTTATTTTTGTGTATGGTGTTAGGGAGTGTTCTAATCTCATACTTTTACATGTCCCTGTCCAGTTTTCCCAGCATCACTTATTGAAGAGGCTGTCCTTTCTCCACTGTACATTCCTGCCTCCTTTATCAAAGATAAGGTGACCATATGTGCGTGGGTTTATCTCTGGGCTTTCTATCCTGTCCCATTGATCTATATTTCTGTTTTTGTGCCAGTACCATACTCTCTTGATTACTGTAGCTTTGTAGTATAGTCTGAAGTCAGGGAGACTGATTCCTCCAGCTCTGTTTTTCATTCTCAAGATTGCTTTGGCTATTCGGTGTCTTTTGTGTTTCCATACAAATTGTGAAATTTTTTTGTTCTAGTTCTGTGAAAAATGCCAGTGGTAGTTTGATAGGGATTGCATTGAATCTGTAGATTGCTTTGGGTAGTAGAGTCATTTTCACAATGTTGATTCTTCCAATCCAAGAACGTGGTATATCTCTCCATCTACTTGTATCATCTTTAATTTCTTTCATCAGTGTCTTATAATTTTCTGCATACAGGTCTTTTGTCTCCTTAGGTAGGTTTATTCCTAGATATTTTATTCTTTTTGTTGCAATGGTAAATGGGAGTGTTTTCTTAATTTCACCTGCAGATTTTGCATCATTACTGTATAGGAATGCCAGAGATTTCTGTGCATTAATTTTGTATCCTACTACTTTACCAAATTCATTGATTAGCTCTAGTAGTTTTCTAGTAGCATCTTTAGGATTCTCTATGTATAGTATCATGTCATCTACAAACAGTGACAGCTTTACTTCTTCTTTTCCGATTTGGATTCCTTTTATTTCCTTTTCTTCTCTGATTGCTGTAGCTAAAACTTCCAAAACTATGTTGAATAAGAGTGGTGAGAGTGGGCAACCTTGTCTTGTTCCTGATCTTAGTGGAAATGGTTTCAGTTTTTCACCATTGAGGACAATGTTGGCTGTTGGTTTGTCATATATGGCCTTTATTATGTTGAGCAAAGTTCCCTCTATGCCTACTTTCTGCAGGGTTTTTATCATCAATGGGTGTTGAATTTTGTCAAAAGCTTTCTCTGCATCTATTGAGATGATCATATGGTTTTTCTCCTTCAATGTGTTAATATGGTGTATCATGTTGATTGATTTGTGTATATTGAAGAATCCTTGCATTCCTGGAATAAACCCCACTTGATCATGGTGTATGATCCTTTTAGTGTGCTGTTGGATTCTGTTTGCTAGTATTTTGTTGAGGATTTTTGCATCTACGTTCATCAGTGATATTGGCCTGTAGTTTTCTTTCTTTGTGACATCTTTGTCGGGTTTAGTATCAGGGTGATAGTAGCCTCGTAGAATGAGTTTGGGAGTGTTCCTCCCTCTGGTATATTGTGGAAGAGTTTGAGAAGGATAGGTGTTAGCTGTTCTCTAAATGTTTGATAGAATTCGCCTGTGAAGCCATCTGGTCCTGGGCTTTTGTTTGTTGGAAGAGTTTTAATCACAGTTTCAATTTCAGTGCTTGTGATTGGTCTGTTCATATTTTCTATTTCTTCCTGATTCAGTCTTGGCAGGTTGTGCATTTCTAAGAATTTGTCCATCTCTTCCAGGTTGTCCATTTTATTAGCATAGAGTTGCTTGTAGTAATCTCTCATGTTCCTTTGTATTTCTGCAGTGTCACTTGTTACTTGTCCTTTTTCATTTCTAATTCTGTTGATTTGGGTCTTCTCCCTTTTTTTCTTGATGAGTCTGGCTAATGGTTTATCAATTTTGTTTATCTTTTCTGAGAACCAGCTTGTAGTTTTATTGATCTTTGCTATCCTTTCCTTCATTTCTTTTTCATTTATTTCTGATTTGATCTTTATGATTTCTTTCCTTCTGCTAAATCTGGGGGTTTTTTGTTCTTCTTTCTCTAATTGCTTTAGGTGCAAGGTTAGGTTGTTTATTTGAGATGTTTCCTGTTTCTTAAGGTAGGATTGTATTGCTATAAACTTCCCTCTTAGAAATGCTTTTCCTGCATCCCATAGATTTTGGGTCGTCCTGTCTCTGTTGTCATTTGTTTCTTGGTGTTTTTTGATTTCCTCTTTGATTTCCTCAGTGATCACTTCGTTATTAAGTAGTGTATTGTTTAGCCTTCATGTGTTTGTATTTTTTACAGATCTTTTCCTGTAATTGATATCTAGTCTCGTAGCGTTTTTGTCAGAAAAGATACTTGATGCAATTTCAATTTTCTTAAATTTACCAAGGCTTGATTTGTGACCCAAGACATGATCTATCCTGGAGAATGTTCCATGAGCACTTGAGAAAAATGTGTATTCTGTTGTTTTAGGATGGAATGTCCTATAAATATCTATTAAGTCAATCTTGTTTAATGTATCATTTAAAGCTTGTGTTTCCTTATTTATTTTCATTTTGGATTACCTGTCCATTGGTGAAAGTGGGGTGTTAAAGTCCCTACTATGAATGTGTTACTGTCGATTTCCCCTTTTATGGCTGTTAGTATTTGCCTTACCTATTGAGGTGCTTGTATGTTGAGTGCATACATATTTACAATTGTTATATCTTCTTCTTGCATTGATCCCTTGATCATTATGTAATGTCCTTTTTTGTCTCTTGTAATAGTCTTTATTTTAAAGTCTATTTTGATATGAGAATTGGTACTCCAGCTTTCTTTTGATTTCCATTTGCATGGAATATCTTTTTCCATCCCCTCACTTTCAGTCTGTATGTGTCCCTAAGTCTGAAGTGGGTCTCTTGTAGACAGCATATATATGAGTCTTCTTTTTGTATCCATTCAGCCAGTCTGTGTCTTTTGGTGGGAGCATTTAATCCATTTGCATTTAAGGTAATTATCGATATGTATGTTCCTATTCCCATTTTCTTAATTGTTTTGGGTTTGTTATTGTAGGTCTTTTCCTTCTCTTGCGTTTCTTGCCTAGAGAAGTTCCTTTAGCATTTGTTGTAAAGCTGGTTTGGTGGTGCTGAACTCTCTCAGCTTTTGCTTGTCTGTAAAGGTTTTAATTTCTCCATCAAATCTGAATGAGATCCTTGCTTGGTAGAGTAATCTTGGTTGTAGGTTTTTCTCCTTCATCATTTTACATGTGTCCTGCCAATCTCTTCTGGCTTGCAGAGTTTCTGCTGAAAGATCAGCGGTTAACCTTATGGGGATTCCCTTGTGTGTTATTTGTTGTTTTTCCCTTGCTGCTTTTAATATGTTTTCTTTGTATTTAATTTTTGACAGTTTGATTAATATGTGTCTTGGCGTATTTCTCCTTGGATTTATCCTGTATGGGACTCTCTGTGTTTCCTGGACTTGATTAACTATTTCCTTTCCCATATTAGGGAAGTTTTCAACTGTAATCTCTTCAAATATTTTCTCAGTCCCTTTCTTTTTCTCTTCTTCTTCTGGAACCCCTATAATTCGAATGTTGGTGCATTTAATGTTGTCTCAGAGGTCTCTGAGACTGTCCTCAGTTCTTTGCATTCTTTTTTCTTTATTCTGCTCTGCAGTAGTTATTTCCACTATTTTATCCTCCAGGTCACTTATCCGTTCTTCTGCCTCAGTTATTCTGCTATTGATCCCTTCTAGAGTATTTTTAATTTCATTTATTGTGTTGTTCATCATTGCTTGTTTCATCTGTAGTTCTTCTTGGTCCTTGTTAAATGTTTCTTGCATTTTCTCTATTCTATTTCCAAGATTTTGGATCATCTTTACTATCATTATTCTGAATTCTTTTTCAGGTAGACTACCTATTTCTTCTTCATTTGTTAGGTCTGGTGGGTTTTTTTCTTGCCCCTTCATCTGCTATGTGTTTTTCTGTGTTCTCAATTTGTTTATCTTACTGTGTTTGGGGTCTCCTTTTTGCAGGCTGCAGGTTCGTGGTTCCCGTTGTTTTTGGTGTCTGTCCCCAGTGGGTAACGTTGGTTCAGTGGGTTGTGTAGGCTTCCTGGTGGAGGGGACTAGTGCCTGTGTTCTGGTGGGTGAGGCTGGATCTTGTCTTTCTGGTGGGCAGGTCCACGTCTGGTGGTGTGTTTTGGGGTGTCTGTTGCCTTATTATGATTTTAGGCAGCCTCTCTGCTAATGGTTGGGGTTGTGTTCCGGTCTTGCTAGTTGTTTTGCGTAGGGTGTCCTGCACTGTAACTTGCTGGTCGTTGTGTGAAGCTGGGTGTTGGTGTTTAGATGGAGATCTCTGGGAGATTTTCGCTGTTTGATATTACATGGAGCTGTGAGGTCTTTTGTGGACCAGTGTCCTGAAGTTGGCTCTCCCACGTCAGAGGCACAGCAGTGACTCCTGGCTGCAGCACCAAGAGCCTTTCATCCACACGGCTCAGAATAAAAGGGAGAAGAAAGAAAGAAAGAGAGAGAGAGAGAGGGAGGGAGGAAGGAAGGAAGGAAAGAAAAAGAACGAGAGAGGGAGGGAGGGAGGAAGAAAGGAAGGAAGAAAGGAACACAATAAATAAAATAAAATAAAGTTATTAAAATAAAACTAATTATTAAGAAAAAAGAAACTGACGGACAGAACCCTAGGACAAATGGTGAAAGCAAAGCTATATAGACAAAATCTCACACAGAAGCATACACATACACACTCAGAAAAATAGGAAAAGGGGAAAAAATAATATATTTTGCTCTCAAAGTCCACCTCCTCAATTTGGGATGATACGTTGTCTATTCAGGTATTCCACTGATGCAGCGTACATCAAGTTGATTGTGGAGATTTAATCCGCTGCTCCTGTGGCTGTTGGGAGAAATTAACCTTTCTCTTCTTTGTTCGCACAGCTCCTGGGATTCAGCTTTGGATTTGGCCCCGCCTCTGCGTGTAGGTCCCCGGAGGGCGTCTGTTCTTTGCTCAGACAGGACGGGGTTAAAGGAGCAGCTGATTCAGGGACTCTGGCTCACACAGGCCGGGGGAGGGAGGGACACGGAGTGCAGGGTGAGCCTGCGGCGGCAGAGGCCAGCGTGACGTTGCACCAGCCTGAGGCACGCAGCGTGTTCTCCCGGGGAAGTTGCCCCTGGATCACGGGACCCTGGCAGTGGCGAGCTGCACAGGCTCCGGGAGGGGAGGTGTGGATAGTGACCTGTGCTCGCACCAGGCTTCTTGATGTCGGCAGCAGCGGCCTTAGCATCTCATGCCCGGCTCTGGGGTCCGTGCTGATAGCCGCGGCTCGCGCCCGTCTCTATAGGTCCTTTAAGCAGCGCTCTTAATCCCCTCTCTTCATGCACCAGGGAACAAAGAGGAATGAAAAAGTCTCTTGCCTCTTCGGCAGGTCCAGACTTTTTCCTGGACTCCCTCCTCGCTAGCCATGGTGCACTAACCCCTTCAGGCTGTGTTCACGGCCCCAGTCCTCTCCCTGGGATCTGACCGAAGCCTGAGCCTCAGCTCCCAGCCCCGCCCGCCCCGGCGGCTGAGCAGACAAGCCTCTGCGGCTAGTGAGTACTGGTTGGCACTGATCCTCTGGGCGGGAATCTCTCCGCTTTGCCCTCTGCACCCCTGTGGCTGCGCTCACCTCCACGGCTCCAAAGCTTCCTCCCTCGGCCACCCGCAGTCTCCGCCGCGAAGGGTCTTCTAGTGTGTGGAAACCTTTCCTCCTTCACAGCTCCCTCCCAGAGGTGCAGGTCCCGTCCCTATTCTTTTGTCTCTGTTTATTCTTTTTTCTTTTGCCCTACCCAGGTACGTGGGGAGTTTCTTGCCTTTTGGGAGGTTTGAGGTCTTCTGCCAGCGTTCAGTGGGTGTTCTGCAGGAGCAGTTCCACGTGTAGATGTACTTCTGATGTATCTGTGAGGAGGAAGGTGATATCCGCGTCTTAGTCTTCTGCCATCTCCCCACTCTCCTGTCCTGTAGTTTCTTGAGTTTTGGATTTTGCTGGTTGTGTCCCTGATATTTCACTTAATGTTTTCTCCCCCCGTGTTCTGTGTATTTCCTATAAATTGGTAATTAAGATTTTAGAGGCTTTTATCAGATTTTTTTGGCAGAAATATTTCATGGTTGGGTGGAGTACTTCCACCAGGGAACTCATAATACTAGCTTATTTTGCTTTTTGTGGAATTAACAGCTATCAATGACTGCTGTCCACATCCCTTATTTCATTAGTGTTTGTAAACTGATAATATTCTAAATACATCATTTTATTTTTCCTTCATGAGCTGGAATGCTTCTCTAGAGTACAATCTCCCTTGGCAATGGTTTGATTACTCTGAATTCCAGTAGTATGCATAGTAAAAGGAACATAAATGTTTGATTCTTCCTCTTTTTATTTACCAATTTTCAAAATAATAGCTTGGTTCTCTAGCATCCTATAAAGGTGACCAATTAGCTTTTAGTTTTAAAGGTTTTTTTTGGTTTTTTAACAAAATAAATTTATTTATTTTTGGCTGTGTTGGGTCTTCGTTGCTGCGTGCAGGCTTTCTCTAGTTGCGGCGAGCAGGGGCTACTCTTTAATTGCAGTGTGCAGGCTTCTCATTGCGGTGGCTTCTCTTGTTGCGGAGCATGGGCTGTAGGCGCATGGGCTTCAGTAGTTGTGGCTCATGGGCTCTAGAGCCCAGGCCCAGTAGTTGTGGCACACAGGCTTAGTTGCTCTGAGGCGTGTGGGATCTTCCTAGACCAGGGCTCGAACCATGTCCCCTGCATTGGCAGGCGGATTCTTAACCACTGTGCCACCAGGGAAGCCATTTTAGTTTATTTTGAACTCATAAATTTAGATAGATTTGTGTTTTAATCCATTGCAGGTTATTAGTATGGATGCTCAGATTATCTTATCTTTAACCATTTGGAACCTCTTTAAGTTTTTGAATGCCTTTGACATTATTCTTTGATAGTTTATGGCAAGATGTTTCAGACTTATCTTATGCGTCTCCTGCTCAAGACCTGGAAATGGCCATTCCTCCAAAGAATCCTGGTTCCTTTTAGTTGGGAGTAACATTTAGAGACCACAGCCTGGGCACAGGGATCCTCACTGCTAGTGGTTTGGTCATTGTTTCTAGGCTATTTCAGTGAATGAACCTAGGAAATTCCACCGCCTCCCCACCCCAGCACCCGAGATACATGTGTTCACATGTATCACATTTCTAATTCAGATATAGAGTATAGGGTTCTTTCTTCTGAGATTTCAACTTTGTGTCTTATAATGAAAAGCTTGGATTCTGATGACATTAACATAGTTACTTGCTGTTTTATATACATATAATAGTTTCAGAATAATGATGTAGATATTTTCATAACAACATGGTTACTGAGAAGAGTTTAAGCTTTTTTTTGCAGTTCTTTTTTTTTAACATCTTTACTGGAGTATAATTGCTTTACAATGGTGTGTTAGTTTCTGCTTTATAACAAAGTGAATTAGCTATACATATACATATATCCCTATATCCCCTCCCTCTTGTGTCTCACTCCCACCCTCCCTATCCCACCCCTCTAGGTGGTCACAAAGCACTGAGCTGATCTTCCTAAGCTATGCAGCTGCTTCCCACTAGCTATCTATTTTACATTTGATAACGTATATATAAGTCCATGCCACTCTCTCACTTCATCCCAGCTTCCCCGTCCCCCTCCCGTGTCCTCAAGTCCATCCTCTATGTCTACATCTTTATTCATGTCCTGCCCCTGGGTTCTTCATAACCATTTTTTTTAGATTCCATATATATGTGTTAGCATATGGTATTTGTTTTTCTGTTTCTGACTTACTTCACTATGACAGACTCTAGGTCCATCCACCTCACTACAAATAACTCAATTTTGTTTCTTTTTATGGCTGAGTAATATTCCATTGTATATATTTGCCACATCTTCTTTATCCATTCATCTGTCGATGGACACTTAGGTTGCTTCCAAGTCCTGCCTATTGTAAATAGAGCTACAATGAACATTTTGGTATATGACTCTTTTTGAATTATGGTTTTCTCAGGGTATATGCCCAATAATGGGATTGCTGGGTAATATGATAGTTCTATTTTTAGGTTTTTAAGGAACCCCCATACTGTTCTCCATAGTGGCTGTATCAATTTACAAGCCTACCAACAGGGCAAGAGGGTTCCCATTTCTCCACACCCTCTCCAGCATTTATTGTTTGTAGATTTTTTGATGATGGCCATCCTGACTGGTGTGAGGTGATATCTCACTGTAGTTTTGATTTGCATTTCTCTAATGATTAATGATGTTGAGCATTCTTTTATGTGTTTGTTGGCAGTCTGTATATCTTCTTTGGAGAAATGTCAGTTTAGGTCTTCTGCCCATTTTTGGATTGGGTTGTTTGTTTTTTTGATATTGAGCTGCATGAGCTGCCTGTAAACTTTGAAGATTAATCCTTTGTCTGTTGCTTCATTCGAAAATATTTTCTCCCATTCTGAGGGTTGTCTTTTGGTCTTGTTTATGGTTTCCTTTGCTGTGCAAAAGCTTTGCAGTTATATTAGGTCCCATGTGTTTATTTTTGTCTTTATTTCCATTTCTCTAGGAGGTGGGTCAAAAAGGATCTTGCTGTGATTTATGTCATAGAGTGTTCTGCCTATGTTTTCCTCTAAGAGTTTGATAGTGTCTGGCCTTACACTTAGGTCTTTAATCCATTTTGAGTTTATTTTTGTGTATGGTGTTAGGGAGTGTCCTAATTTCATTTTTTTACATGTAGCTGTCCAGTTTTCCCAGCACCACTTATTGAAGAGGCTGTCTTTTCCCCGTTTTATATTCTTTCCTCCTTATCAAAGATAAGGTGACCATATGCGCGTGGGTTTATCTCTGGGCTTTCTATCCTGTTCCATTGATCTATATTTCTGTTTTTGTGCCAGTACCATACTGTCTTGATTACTGTAGCTTTGTAGTATTGTCTGAAGTCAGGGAGCCTGATTCCTCCAGCTCCATTATTCTTTCTCAAGATTACTTTGGCTATTCGGGATCTTTTGTGTTTCCATAAAAATTGTGAAATTTTTTGTTCTAGTTCTGTGAAAATTGCCAGTGGTAGTTTGATAGGTGTTGCATTGAATCTGTAGATTGCTTTGGGTAGTAGAATCATTTTCACAGTGTTGATTCTTCCAATCCAAGAATATGGTATATCTCTCCATCTACTTGTATCATCTTTAATTTCTTTCATCAATGTCTTATAATTTTCTGCATACAGGTCTTTTGTCTCCTTAGGTAGGTTTATTCCTAGATATTTTATTCTTTTTGTTGCAATGGTAAATGGGAGTGTTTTCTTAATTTCACTTTCAGATTTTTCATCATTAGTGTATAGGAATGCTAGAGATTTCTGTGCATTAATTTTGTATCCTGCTACTTTACCAAATTCATTGATTAGCTCTAGTAGTTTTCTGGTAGCATCTTTAGGATTCTCTATGTATAGTATCATGTCATCTACAAACAGTGACAGCTTTACTTCTTCTTTTCCGATTTGGATTCCTTTTATTTCCTTTTCTTCTCTGATTGCTGTGGCTAAAACTTCCAAAACTATGTTGAATAAGAGTGGTGAGAGTGGGCAACCTTGTCTTGTTCCTGATCTCAATGGAAATGGTTTCAGTTTTTCACCATTGAGGACAATGTTGGATGTTGGTTTGTCATATATGGCCTTTATTATGTTGAGGAAAGTTCCCTCTATGACTACTTTCTGGAGCGTTTTTATCATCAATGGATGTTGAATTTTGTCAAAAACTTTCTCTGCATCTATTGAGATGATGATATGGTTTTTCTCCTTCAGTTTGTTAATATGGTGTATCACATTGATTGATTTGTGAATATTGAAGAATCCTTGCATTCCTGGGATAAACCCCATTTGATCATGGTGTATGATCCTTTTAATGTGCTGTTGGATTCTATTTGCTAGTATTTTGTTGAGGATTTTTGCATCTCTGTTCATCAGTAATATTGGTCTGTAGTTTTCTCTCTTTGTGACATCATTGTCTGTTTTGGAATCAGGGTGATGGTGGCCTTGTATAGTGAGTTTGTGAGTGTTCCTCCCTCTGCTATAATTTGGAAGAGTTTGGGAAGGATGGGTGTTAGGTCTTCTCTAAATGTTTGATAGAATTCGCCTGTGAAGCCATCTGGTCCTGTGCTTTTGTTTGTTGGAAGAGTTTTAATCACAGTTTCAATTTCAGTGCCTGTGATTGGTCTGTTCATATTTTCTGTTTCTTCCTGGTTCAGTCTCAGAAGGCTGTGCATTTCTAAGAATTTGTCCATTTCTTCCAGGTTGTCCATTTTATTGGCATATAGTTGCTTGTAGTAATCTCTAATGATCCTTTGTATTTCTGCAGTGTCAGTTGTTACTTCTCCTTTTTCATTTCTAATTCTATTGATTTGAGTCTTCTCCCTTTTTTTCTTGATGAGTCTGGCTAATCGCTTATCAACTTTGTTTATCTTCTCAAAGAAAGAGCTTTTAGTTTTATTGATTTTGGCTGTCATTTCCTTCATTTCTTTTTCATTTATTTCTGATCTGATATTTATGATTTCTTTCCTTCTGCTAACTTTGGGTATTTTTTGTTCTTCTTTCTCTGGTTGCTTTAGGTGTAAGTTTAGGTTGTTTATATTAGATGTTTCTTGTTTCTTAAGGCAGGATTGTATTGCTATAAACTTCCCTCTTAGAAATGCTTTTGCTGCATCCCATAGGTTTTAAGTCTTTGAGTTTTCATTGTCATTTGTTTCTAGGAATTTTTTGATTTCCTCAGTGATCTCTTGGTTATTAAGTAGTGTATTGTTTAGCCTCCATGTGTTTGTATTTTTTACAGATTTTTTTCCTGTAATTGATATCTAGTCTCATAACATTGTGGTCAGAAAAGATACTTGATATGATTTCAGTTTTCTTAAATTTACCAAGCCTTGATTTGTGACTCAGGATATGATCTGTCCTGGAGAATGTTCCATGAGCACTTGAGAAGAATGTGTATTCTCTTGTTTTTGGATGGAATGTTCTATAAATATCAATTAAGTCCATCTTGTTTAATGTATTGTTTAAAGCTTGTGTTTCCTTATTTATTTTCATTTTGGATTACCTGTCCATTGGTGAAAGTGGGGTGTTAAAGTCCCCTACTATGAATGTGTTACTGTCAATTTCACCTTTTATGGCTGTTAGTATTTGCTTTATGTATTGAGGTGCTCCTATGTTGGGTGCATAAATATTTACAATTGTTATATCTTCTTCTTGGGTTGATCCGTTGATCATTATGTAGTGTCCTTCTCTGTCTCTTGTGATAGTCTTTGTTTTATAGTCTATTTTGTCTGATATGAGAATTACTACTACAGCTTTCTTTTGATTTCCATTTGCATGGAATATCTCTATTCTGTCCCCTCACTTTCAGTCTGTATGTGTCCCTAGGTCTGAAGTGGGTCTTTCTTTGACAGTGTGTATATGGGTCTTGTTTTTATATCCATTCAGCCAGTCTTTGTCTTTTGGTAGGAACATTTAATCCATTTACATGTAAGGTAATTATCAATATGTATGTTCCTATTACCATTTTCTTAATTGTTTTGGGTTTGTTATTGTAGGTCTTTTCCTTCTGTTGTGTTTCCTGCTTAGAGAAGTTCCTTTAGCATTTGTTGTAAAGCTGGTTTGGTGGTGCTGAATTCTCTTAGCTTTTGCTTGTCTGTAAAGGTTGTAATTTCTCCATTGAATCTGAATGAGATACTTGCTAGGTAGAGTAATCTTGGTTGTAGATTTTTCCCTTTCAGCACTGTAAATATGTCCTGCCACTCCTTTCTGCCTTGCAGAGTTTTTGCTGAAAGATCAGCTTTTAAACTATGGGGTTTCCCTTGTATGTTATATGTTGTTTTTCCCTTGTTGCTTTTAATATTTTTTCTTTGTATTTAATTTTTGATAGTTTGATTAATATGTGTCTTGACATGTTTCTCCTTGGATTTATCCTGTATGGAACTCTCTGTGCTTCCTGGACTTGATTGACTATTTCCTTTCCAGTATTAGGGAAGTTTTCGACTATAATCTCTTCAAATGTTTTCTCAGTCCCTTTCTTTTTCTCTTCTTCTTCTGGGACCCCTATAATTCGAATGTTGGTGCGTTTAATATTGTCCCAGAGGTCTCTGAGACTGTCGTCAATTCTTTTCATTCGTTTTTCTGTATTCTGCTCTGCAGTAGTTATTTCCACTATTTTATCTTTCAGGTCACATATCCGTTCTTCTGCCTCAGTTATTCTGCTATTGATTCCTTCCAGACAATTTTTTAATTCATTTATTGTGTTGTTCATCATTGTTTGTTTGCTCTTTAGTTCTTCTAGGTCCTTGTTAAACATTTCTTGTCTTTTCTCCATTCTATTTGCAAGATTTTGGATCATCTTTACTATCATTACTCTGAATTCTTTTCCAGGTAGACTGCCTATTTCTTCTTCATTTGTTTGGTCTGGTGGGTTTTTACCTTGTTCCTTTATCTGCTGTGTGTTTCTCTGTCTTCTCTTTTTTCTTAACTTACTGTGTTTGAGGTCTCCTTTTCCCAGGCTGCAGGTTCATACTTCCCATTGTTTTTGCTGTCTGCCCCCAGTGGCTAAGGTTCGTTTCAGTGGGTTGTGTAGGCTTCTTGGTGGAGCGGACTTGTGCCTGTGTTTTGGTGGATGAGGCTGGATTTTGTCTTTCTGGTGGGCAGGACTGTTTTCCTTGGGTGTGTTTTGGTGTGTCTGTGACCTTACTATGATTTTAGGCAGCCTCTCTGCTAATGGGTGGGGTTGTGTTCCTGTCTTGCTAGTTGTTTGGCATAGGGTTTCAAGCACTGTAGCTTGCTGGTCATTGAGTAGAGCTGGGTCTTAGTGTTGAGATGGAGATCTCTGGAAGAGCTTTTGCATTTGATATTACGTGGAGTCAGGAGGTCTATGGTGGACCAGTGTCCTGAACTCAGCTCTCACACCTCAGAGGCATATGCGTGACACCTGGCCAGAGCACAAATACCCTGTCACCTACACGGCTCAGAAGAAAAGGGAGAAAAAAGGAAACAAAGAAAGAAAAATAAAATAAAATAAATAAAGTTATTAAAATAAAAAATAATTATTAAAAAATTAAAAAGTTATTATAAAAGAAAGAAAGAACGAATAGAGCATGCAAACCAAAAAAACAAATCCACCAGTGACAGTAAGTGCTAAAAACTATGCTAAAAAAGCCCAAAAAACAAAAAATGGATAGACAGAACCCTAGGACAAATGGCAAAGCTATACAGACAAAATCATTCAAAAAGGACACACATACACACTCACAAAAAGAGAAAAAGGAAAAAAAAATATATATATATATAAAAGGAAAAAAAGGAGGATGAAAGCAACCAAATCAATAAAGCTACCAATGATAATCAACCCTAAATACTAAACTAAGATAAACATAAAGCCAGGAACAAATTAGATGCAGAAAGCAAATCCCAAATCTGCAGTTGCTCCCAATATCCACCACCTCAATTTTGGGATGATTCGTTGTCCGTTCAGGTATTCCACAGATGCAGGGTACATCGAGTTGACTGTGGAGATATAATCTGCTGCTCCTGAGGCTGCTGGGAGAAAGTTCCCTTTCTCTTCTTTGTTCGCACAGCTCCTGGGATTCAGCTTTGGATTTGGCCCCGCCTCTGCGTGGAGGTTGCCTGAGGGTGTCTGTTCTTTCCTCAGACAGGACGGAGTTAAAGTAGCAGCTGATTAGGGGGTACTGGCTCACTCAGGCCGGGGAGAGGGAGGGGTACGGATGTGGGGCGAGCCTGCGGCAGCAGAGGCCAGCATTTCGTTGCACCAGCCTGAGAGGCTCGCCGTGTGTTCTCCCAGGGAAGTTGTCCCTGGATCACGGGACCCTGGCAGTGGCGGGCTGCACAGGCTCCCGGGAGGGGAGGTGTGGAGAGTGACCTGTGCTTGCACACAGGCTTCTTGGTGGCTGCAGAAGTAGCATTAGCGTCTCATGCCCGTCTCTGGGGTCCGCGCTGATAGCTGTGGCTCATGCCCATCTCTAGAGCTCGTTTAGGCAGTGCTCTGAATCCCCTTTTCTTGCACATCCTGAAACAGTGGTCTCTTGACTCTTAGGCAGTTCCAGACTTTTCCCCGGACTCCCTCCCGGCTAGCTGTGGCACACTAGCCCCTTTCAGCCTGTATTCATGCAGCCAACCCCAGTCCTCTCCCTGGGATCTGACCTCCGAAGCCCGGGCCTCAGCTCCCAGACTCTGCCCTCCCCAGCGGGTGAGCAGAGAAGCCTCTCGGGCTGGTGAGTGCTTGTCGGCACCGATCCTCTGTGCGGGAATCTCTCCGCTTTGCCCTCCACACCCCTGTTGCTGCGCTCTCCTCCGCGGCTCCGAAGCTTCCCCCCTCAGCCACCCGCAGTCTCCACCCGCAAAGGGGCTTCCTTGTGTGTGGAAACCTTTCCTCCTTCACAGCTCCCTCTCAGAGGTGCAGGTCCCATCCCTATTCTTTTGTCTCTGCTTTTTCTTTTTTGTTTTGCCCTTCCCAGGTACGTGGGGAGTTTCTTGCTTTTTGGGAGGCCTGAGGTCTTCTGCCAGCGTTCAGTAGGTGTTCTGTAGGAGTTGTTCCACATGCACATGTATTTTTGATGTATTTGTGGGGAGGAAGGTGATCTCCACGTCTTACTCCTCCACCATCTTGAAGGTCTCCCTCTTTGCAGTTCTTTTTGTTTTGATAGTATATCCCACTAAGGATGTTCAGTCAAACTACTTATATTTTTTTAAATTACTTATTTTTAAGTCACTTTATAGTTCCTGTCTTGTGGTTATGCTACCAACTTGATACAAAGAATAATTTAATTTTGCTTTTGCTTTTATTGTGAATTTTTAAAAATTAATTTTAGAATTATATAAAATGTTGAAGTGGTTGAAATAAAAACAATAAAATCAAGGTATTTTCAGAGAAATCTAGCTTCTTTCCTTGTCTCTCTACCCTGTTCTTGCCTCCCTTTTTTAGGGGACCAATTGAAAAAAAATTGTGTGTTCTCCTTCCTTTTAAAAAAATACGTGTGTCTGTGTGTGTGTGTGTGAATGTGTGTATGTGTTCCCTCTTTACTTTCTTAGATAAAAGGTAGTTTAGTATATATACTTTTCTTCATCTTCTTCTACTTAATATATTCTGGATATCACTCCATAGCAAAACAGGGAAATTCTTTTTATTTTAGCTGTATTTTGTGGGTATATCATAGTTTAACTAATCCTAGGTTAATATTTAAGTGTCCTTTATTTTGAGGAAATGCTGACATATTTTATTCTTTTGTAATATAATTACAAGTTAACATAATACCTTGTGATTGTATCTGTTTGATTTCTATAGTTATCAAATCTTGTAACCCAGTGGTGTTTAGTTTCTACAACTACCTTCGAACTCATCCTTTGCTTATTCGAAGAAACCTTGCCTCCCCTGAAGGAAGTTTGGCAACCTTAGGTCTCAAAACGGAGAAGAACTTTGTTGATAAAATTAATCTCATAGAAAGAAAATTATTCTTTACTACAGCAAATGCTCATTTTAAAGTTGGATGTCCTGTTTTAGCCTTGGAGGTACTCTCCAAAATTCCAAAAGTTACCAAAGTGTCTGCCTTACCTTCAGAAAAAGATCAGCCTGACTTCATTTCTAAAAAGACGGATGATGTACCTTCAGAATCAAAAACTCTAAGTGATGGTGATAGAAGTTCTGGAATTGATTGGTCAAACGTAACTTCATCACAGATTGACTGGAGTCAGCCAATAGTAAAAGTTGAAGAGGAACCTCTTACTCTTGATTGGGGTGAAGAGCACGATGGTGCCTTGGAAGAAGAGGAAGAAGATGCAGTCGGTTTAGTAATGAAAAGTACAGATGTCAGGGAAGAAGATAGACAAAAAGATCAGGAAGCCCCAGACCCTAATGTGTTATTGACTCCTCAGGAAGAGGATTGCCTTGAAGGTGATTCTGAAGTTGATGTGATTGCTGAACAACTAAAATTCAGAGCTTGTTTAAAGATCCTTATGACTGAACTAAGAACATTGGCTACAGGTTATGAAGTAGATGGTGGAAAACTCAGATTTCAACTCTATAGCTGGCTTGAAAAGGAAATTGCTGCCTTGCATGAGATATGTAATCATGAATCAGTTATTAAAGAATATGCCAGTAAAACATATTCCACAGTAGAGAGTGATATTATGGATCAGGAAGAAATGGTGGACAAACCAGATATTGGTTCCTATGAGTGGCACCAAATAGAAAGGCGGAGACTACAGGCTAAACGAGAGCATGCAGAAAGACGGAAGTTGTGGTTGCAGAAGAACCAAGATCTCCTCAGAGTGTTTCTTAGTTACTGTAGCCTTCATGGGGCCCAAGGTGGTGGTCTGGCCTCAGTAAGGATGGAACTCAAATTTTTGCTACAAGAATCACAGCAGGTATTGACTTTACTTTTGTTTTCAATCTTGGTTATTTTAATAATTTCAATAACTTTCCTTTATAGTTGTAAAGCTCTTTTTACTGGTTAATCTTAATGTGATTAGCTCCTCTATTCATAGGAGGCACATATTTACACTCTGCATGCGTCTTTTTAGACAAAAATTGAGAGCACAGCTGTGTCAAATTCATCTTTACATCTTCTGCATCTAAGCATAGGACCTGGTACGCAATCAATTTTTGTAGAATAAGTGAGCAAGCACATTAACATATTGCTTTTACTCAGATGTTTACTGCCAGTATTTTTATCATATAACTATTAATTGCTTTTTTTGTCCTTCATTTTAACTACGGAAAAAATAATCTCCTATCACTCACAGGAAACTACGGTGAAGCAGCTCCAGTCTCCACTACCACTGCCTACCACCCTACCTCTGCTTTCAGCAAGTATTGCTTCAACAAAAACAGTCATAGCTAATCCTGTATTGTACTTAAATAATCACATCCATGATATACTTTATACTATTGTT
This sequence comes from Mesoplodon bidens, assembly GCF_964165515.1. Classification (NCBI taxonomy): domain Eukaryota; kingdom Metazoa; phylum Chordata; class Mammalia; order Artiodactyla; family Ziphiidae; genus Mesoplodon; species Mesoplodon bidens. Next base: position 42,023,939 of record NC_138178.1, on the reverse strand, counting down.
CAGATGAAAACACCACCTCATCCCAGTATTGAAGATGTGAAGGTAATGTAGAGTTTATGATCATTTGGTATTTTACACACTGAGAAGGTAAATGTGTTATACTTGTCTTCCAATTTGAACTTAGAAGAAATATTTTACAGTACTCTTATCTGCTACCTTCTCAGTCTGATTAGTTCAAGACCATTTGTCCAATGAGTGTAATTTGAAAGTAAGCATTCTTGAAATTCTCCCATTTGCCACAGCTTGGATGTAGTTTAAGCTAAGTGAAGTAAGTCAGACAGAAAGAAAAATACCATATGTTATCACTTATATGTGGAATCTAAAAAATGAAACAAATGACTGTATATAACAAAACAGAAACAGACTCCCAGACATAGAGAACAAACCAGTGGTTACCAACGTGTGTGTGTGTGTGGGGGCACATTATGGGTAGGGAATTAAGAGATACAAACTACTAAGCATAAAATAGACAAGCAACAAGGATATATTGTACAGCTCAGGGAAATAGAGCCATTATTTTGTAATAACTTTAAAGGGGAGTATAATCTATAAAAATATTGAACCAATGTGCTGTATACCTGAAATTAATATGATAGTTTCTTCTTACTTGTGGAAAAGTTATTATCTTCCTTTAAGACAGGCAAATACTTTTTTGCTAGTAAAATTCATTTTCTAGACAGTATTCTTGCCAAATATTCCTTTGGATTCTCCATCTCCTTTAAATGAATCAGTAAGTAGAAATATTTATAACTGTTTGCTTAGATGCCAGGATATTATGAAAATATAAGTGCAGGGGGGTATCTTTGAGGGAACCATGATTGATTAGAAATAGTCCCAGAGAAAGTACCCTCATTACTGTCTCCCTGATGACTGTGTTTTATTGGAGGCTGTGGAATAGTTTGGGGCAATTAGAGTTTTGGCAGAGTTACTACCCCAAATTAAAACTATATCCTATGCTGAAAACTTAAAAAATGGATAGATTCTAAGAAACAGTAGGGAGCGTGGCAGGATCTGGAGAGATGATCAGACTTTCACTGTGCTAGCCTAAGTGTATTTGTACTGTGCTTTTTCCAATTCCAGTGGCTGATGTCATTTCAGGTCCCCAGTATTTTTATTTTTAATTTTTTTGTTTGAAAGGCACATTCAATCTCTGGTAGTACATTCTTCTGAAGGACCCAAGGTTTACTGGTCATATCATCCTATTAGAGACTTCTAATCCATAGCATGAATTAATCTGTATCAGTATTTTAGCAGAGATTACTTAAATTATTTGATAGGTGAATATGGAAATGCAGAAAATGCATTCAATGCATATAACTCTAAGTAAACATTTCTAGTTCCTAGAAATTTGGATAAGCTTTCAAAAAGTATGAAACTATTTCTAAGATCCCTTCAAATTTTAAGATTGTGTGTCTCAAAATGTTGATTCAGTGTGGCATTGTAGGATGTGGTTTTTACATTATATTGATAATTTTTAAACTTTCAAAATTTAAAATTCTAAGACTGCATTACTTCTAAGTACTAAGTGGATTACTTGCTTTCTGGAAAAGTAACCATTTCAGACAGTGATTGATATACTTTCTAAACATTTAATTCATTCTTACTGATAAGATCAAGTTTTTAGTTTCATCAAGGAGAAGTTTTCATAAGGCAACTTTAAATAAAAGCTCTGAAAATTCTCTGCTTATTTTGGTTCTGCTTTTTTTGAGTATTACTACTTAAGCTATTCATTAGCAGGCTAGGACACAGTCCCAGCAATGTGAACGTTGGCACTTTGCTTAGGGCCTGCTAAGTGGCAGGCTCACAGTAATAAATATTTGATAAAGATGCATATGAATAATTAGCTTTGTTGTGAGCATGGATATTGAATTGGATGAGTTTTATTTTAGAAGCTTTAAGGTAGAGTTAGTAGTCTCATGTAGGACCTAGTTTTATTTATGATATTGCTAGTTTCCTGGGTATTTTCTGATTTTTAACATACTACTGCTGTGTAGAAATGTTAGTACAAAATGTAACTGTGGCTGTTTTGGTTTTAGGTGCACACACTTCATTCACTAGCAGCATCACTTTCTGCATCAATTTACCAAGCATTATGTGACAGTCATAGCTACAGGTAAAAAAAAAAAAAAAAAAAATTACCCAAATAGTATTAATACAGCAAAAGCATTAGACTGTTCCAGAGTTATATTAAAGTTCTGCTTCCTAGGGACTGAAAAATCCTCAAATATGACCACCATGTGCACTTTAATAGATTAGAATGAGAAATAAAATAATTATTTGTTTAGTTTAGCTGTTACCTAGTAACAACAGAGACATACAGAAAATGACAAATAGTAAAGGAAAATTATCATCACCATCTTTTTTTTTGTTTTCAAGAAAAGAAGTATTCACTATCCAAAGTAATTTATGATACAAAGTTTTCTTATTTTTTCCCCCTTAGGAACTATTCCTTTTAGCATTAGATTAGTTTCTGTTTATTTGGTTTTCAGTTGAAAGAGGAAGAACTTTTGAAAAATGAGAAAGTACATTCCTAACATTGAACTATTAAAATCAATTTTACTTACCCATTTCTGTATGTCTTTAGAAGTGATATCAATAGATGTAATGGTTTGAATTTTTGTTAAATGTCTAATTGCCTTCATCAGTGTATACTCTGTATTTTAATGACTAGGGCAGTATAAGTAGTAAGAAATTGAATCACTTGGAAAGATGACCTAGATTTAAATGGATTATCTTAATAAATGAAAAGTTTGTAATATAAATAGAATCACATTAAATTTATATTACACATATATCTAGATTTTTTTCTTATAAATTCAGCAGCCTCTTGTGGGAAGATTTGTTATTGCATAGAGAATTACTCTCTCAAAATGGCCTGTTCTCTGATGTTAGCCTAATAAGGCCATGTCTAAGTAACTCCAAAAACTTGGAAATGTAAATAAGTGAAAAAGAGTTTGTTTGGTTGACTGTGGTCATCTTAATGATCTAAGACAACTTCTTGGATATCAGTCAGTCACTGCTTAAAATGGCGCCAGATAAGAATCCAAATAAATTTTGTTTAAATGTGTATTTTCTAGTTTTTAGGCTGTGATTGACTCTCCAGGGAGTCAGATTTATTTTCTTCTTTTGTACTTCCCCCACTCCGTAAAGATGAGCAAAGTAAATATTTGGGCACATTTGGCTTTAGGACTAGGTATTTCTAAAATAGGATTCTTCAGATTTTAGTTGATGTTTTAATTCAGAGTTGAGCTTGCACAACTTTACAGAACTAAGAAATGCAACAAAATAGTGCCCTGAAACTTTCTGATATGTCTTAGTACCATCAGTAGTCTCCTTACAGCAGACTTTAAAAAAAATACAAATAAGTGAATATAGAAAAGATTTTTAAGTATTAAGTGGCATTTGGAAAAGGTTTTAATGACAAAATGTCATCTGCCTAAATAGAAAATTTGGTATTTTGTTTTAAAAAGCTATCGATAAATATTTGTAACTAATTTAAAGAACTTTCTGAAATAAGTTTTTATTAGAACAGTGAACTCAGTTTTAAGAGTTTTGTTTTTGTTACAGTTATCTAAAATAAATATGCTTGTTACCTCTATTAAGATGATAAATAACTGAACCTTATTTGTTTTAGCAGTCAGACAGAAGGGAACCAGTTTACAGGAATGGCTTATCAAGGGCTTCTTTTAAGTGATCGTCGAAGGCTAAGGACAGAAAGCATTGAAGAACATGCAACACCAAATTCTTCTCCTGCTCAATGGCCTGGTGAGAATTTGAGTGGTGTTTTTTGTTTGTTTGTTTTTTAGTCTTCTGTTTGGGAACTCCTTTTTACAAAGCTACCAACTGGTTTCCTGATTGTTGTTGTTTGTGGATTTGGTGAATAGTTTTTTATTTGTTTGTTTTTGATAATGTTTTCTGCCATGGATTAGGAATTCTTAAGTACTGTAATGTTGTCTGAAGACTCAGAAAGTTAAGGCTTCAAAAACCAGCTGTGTTGACCAGCATAAAAAAGCAAGGTTTAACATCCTTCGCAAGGGTGAGCATGTCATGTTTCTTATCCTTAGACATCCCGAATTAGAATCTTAGAGAGCCAGTATCACAGAGCCTTTTTTCACAGATACATCAGAATACAGTTATTCTCAAGAGTGCAGATGTATGTTAGGAAAGGAGTGACCATTCTGTGGCACATATATCATGATGTCTGCCAGTCCTCTTCCTCCGGCTGGCTCTTTCTCACTCTCCATATCAGTTATTTCAAACCTTCTCCATTCTCTTAATATACTTTCCTCGTCTGCCATGTCACTTAATTTTTGCTCTACTTGCTTTATAACTCTGTGGTTACATGTTAATGATCATTGTGAAGAGTGGCAGTAGAAGGAAGTGACAGACTTCAAGTGTGTATTTAAAATTCATTTATGCATAAGTTTCTCAAAACATATTGTTGTCGTTTTGACTTTTTATTGAAATAATTTCAGACTTAACAAAAGTTTCAAAAATGGTACAAACAATTCTTGTGTAACCTTCACCCAGATTCCCCAAACAGTGACATTTTACCATACTTAGTCATTCACTCCTCCTCTCTCACTCACTCACTTATTGTGTGTCTGTGTGAATATATACTTTTTTCTGAAATATTTGAGGGTAAGTTGCAGACATGATGCCCCTTTACATCTAAATGTATCAGTTTATCTTTCCTAAAAACAGACATTCTCTTATTGTACATAACGATAGCACTGTTATCAAATTCAGCATCTTAATATTGATACAATACTGCTCTCTATAGATATTTTGACAATTTCACCTGTTGTCCCACTAAGGTCTTCCATGTAACATTTAATTGTATTGTCTCATGAATCTCCTCTAATATGTATTCCTCCTTCTTTCTTTGTCTCTCATGACATTTACACTTTTGAAGAGTACTAGCCAATTACTTTTTAGAATGTCCCTCCATTTGGGTTTTTCTGATGTCTTCTTAATATTAGATTCAGGTTATGAAGAGAGATTGTACCCTTCTCAGTGTAAAATATCAAGAGGCACATGATGCCACTTGGTCCCATTACTGGTGCCATTAACTTTGATCACTTTGTATGGTAGTTTCTGCCAGATTTCTCCTTTGTAAAGTTACTTTCTTTTCCTTTGCAATTAGTGAGTATCTTTTGAAGAGAATGTTTGAGATTGTGTAAAATATCACACTTTTACACACTAATTATACCATCCAGTGATGACTCCTGACTGAATCAGATATTACTGATATTACTGGGATTACTAGATGGTGATTTTCTAATTCTAGCCCTCCTTCTACGTATTAGTTGAAATTGTTCTGTAAGGAAGAGCTTTCTCTTCTCTTCTTTTAATTTATTTATTCACTCATTTATTATATCAGTAGGGATGAATGGATTCTTATTTTATTCTATAGCTTATAAACCATTCCTATCATTTATTTTGTTGCTCAAATTATGGATATATATATATATATCTCCATGTGTATATATTCACACTATATATAGAGTATAATATAGATACATAATTTTGGTTAAACTGCAAATTTGGATTTTTTTTCCTTCTGGAGCTTTATGCTGATATACTTCTTATAATACTATATACCCTTACAGGTGTGAGTTCACTTATTAATCTCTTGAGTTCAGCCCAAGATGAAGACCAGCCAAAATTGAACATTTTGTTGTGTGAAGCTGTTGTTGCTGTGTACTTAAGTTTATTGATACATGCTCTTGCCACAAATTCCTCCAATGAATTATTTCGACTTGCAGCCCACCCATTAAACAATCGAATGTGGGCTGCTGTTTTTGGGGGAGGTGTAAAACTTGTTGTGAAACCTCAAAGACAATCCGAAAATATTTCAGGTAAGATAAAGTTGATACCAATAATGTATGTAAATGTAAATAGTTTCCAATGTAAAAGTAAAATGTTTTTTTTAATGTTTAAATATTTTTTATTTTGAAAATCACTGATGTTTAAGGTATAATCACTCTTGTTAGGGTAATAAATAACTAAACTCATGTTAGAATAAAGAATATAGTTTCAGTTTAACATTTTTTGGTAAACCAGGACAAATTTGAGGAGGATAAAAAAGAAAAAAGGAAAGGTAATGGTAAGCGAGGAGACAATGTTAAGGAATAAGGTCATGGAAAAAGGATAGTTTTTAATTAGAGAAAGAAGATTTAAATAAATCCTCATAATCTTTACAGAGTATACCAGTAGTTGGCTTCGGATTAAGTTTATGGTCATAGACAAGAAGGCTGTTCCAATCATTCACATGGTTTTTAAATTCCATTTTCTGTCCTCTTTTCTTATGGACCAAAATAGATTTTTTAGCCCTCTTTTTAAGATGGTAGGATGGTAAGATATAGACTGATGCCATGGGAAAGGTTTACACCTTGGCGCTGAAACACAGAAATTGTCCGTCTTAATTCGTCCTTAGAAATGGTCATATTACAGATGAGGAGTTAGTGGCACAGAGAGTTTAAATGGCACAGGTTCTAACCTGTGTCTTTACTGCCCAAGATCACATCAGATGGATAGGTTCCTATGTAAGTCAGAGTAAGGTAGGCAGTCTTATCGACTTGTGTTGTCTCCACTCCCACTGCATGTGGATGACTCTTATATCTCCATCTTCCTACCTACTTGTAGTCCACTGTAAATTTAAAAGTTTTCCTCCCAAATCACTTCTTTTCTCTTCCTGAGTTTTCTATTATTTTTTCATGGTAGGTAATACATTCATCAAATCATCATGCTTAAACCTCTGAGTACGTATTCATGTTTGCATTTACTTACACCTGCTCTATGCCAGGCTTTTGGGGTATGGGAGTGAACGAAACAGACAAATCCCTTACCTTCATGAAGCTTACATCCAGTAGAGGTAAACACAATAAATTAACAAGTGATAGTATTTCAGGTATGGGAAGAACTACGATAAAAATAAAACAGAGTGACTGGACAGAGAATGATGAGGGAAAGAGGATGGGAACAGTTTAGTTAGGATGATCAGAAGACACATTTCTGATTAGATAGCATTTGAGCAGAGTCCTAAGGAAGTTGGGAATCAGATCGTGCTGATATCTGGGGCCAGAGCATTTCAGGCAGACGGAGCAGTGAGTGCAAAAGTCATGAGGTAGGACTAGTTTGACCTTTTCCAGGAACTACAGTGGAGGCCAGAATGGCTATCCTGATCCAGGGGAGTGTGGTCAGAGATGAGGTAAGATAAGCAACTGGGGCCAAGGTCATTGAGGGTTTCATGGGTCATGTAAAACTATCGTTGTTGTTCTAAAGAAAGATAGGAAACTATTGGAGGGTTTTAAGCAGAGGAGTGACATAATCTGATTTAGGTTTTCAAAAGACCCACTCTAACTGCTATGTGGAGAATAGACTGTGAAAGAATAAAAGTAGGGACCCCATGTGGGAGGCTCTGGGAATAGCCCACTTAAAAGATAATTGTGGATTACCATCAAGAGTGAATGGATAAACAAAATGTGGTATATAAGTACAATGGAGTGTGATTCAGCTGTAAAAAAAGAATGAAGTATTAACACATGCTATATAGCTAGCATGAACCTCAAAAATATTATGCTGAGTGAAAGAAGCCAGGCACAAAAAGTCACACATTGCATGCTTCCATTTATATGAAATATTCAGAATAGGTAAAGCCATAGAGACAGAAGGCATACTGGTGGTTGCAGTGGTCTAGAGGGAGGGAGGAATGGGGAGTGACTGCTTAATGGGTATAGGGTTTTCATTTGGGGTAGTGAGAATGCTTTGCAGCTAGATAGGGATGGTGGTTGCACAACAGTGTGAATGTACTAAATGCCACTGAATTGTACGCTTTAAAATGTTTAATTTTATGTAAAAGTGGTTTAGCCTAGTGATGGACAGAGTGAAAAGTGGTCATATTCATCAAAGAGAACTTAAGATAGAATTATCATTTTCTGTGACGGGGAGCTTCAGAAGAGGACCAGGTTGACTTCTTTCTGGTTCTCTCATATCCAATTAGTTCTGAATCCTTTTGATATTTCTTTTATGTATTTCTCATATCTAACACTTCCCCTAGGTCTTTACCACCCACCATACTAGTTCAGGTCCTTCTTGTGTCAGATTCTTCCACCTTCCTCTCTAATTGATCCTGCAGACTATATCTCATCATGTGCCTAATTCAAGACACTTTCATGAGAATTGCCCGTAGGATGAGCTCCCAGCTTCCTATCCACAGGCTTGTCCCACCCTAACTCCAGACTGTCGTTGTTATTCCCCTCCCTGACACCTGTGTAGCAAAAGAAGTTTACTCCTCATTTAGCCAAACCTTTGGTCATTCATTTCTGGTGTCAGCTTCCTCTTTTCACAATGAGCTTCTGCTTTTCTTTTAAGGCATGCTTTACATCCTACATATTCATTCAATGAATCTTTCTTGAACAACACAGCCAGAAATAATCACTCAAGCACTCTCTGTACTATTTGTTGAATATATCATTTATTTAAAACACTGTATATAGAATCGCTTGAATTCTTATTCTGTATAGCACATAGGCTGCTTCATTGCAAGTTAATCTTTTATACTCTATCCTCATCTGCATCTCTGCCATGATTGTTGGAAAACTGATGCAGTAACTAGAAAAGTTTAGAAGCACAGTTGTAAGTAATTTAGTCTACACTAAAAGCATGGCAAGAGTAGGATGAAAAGAAAGGTTAACTCTTTGAATTAATAATGGAAAATAAGGCCAGTTTTTTTTTCTATCCTTATTCAGCACCTCCTGTTCCTTCTGAAGACATAGATAAACACCGCAGGAGGTTTAACATGCGAATGCTGGTTCCTGGAAGACCTGTAAAGGATGCTACCCCACCACCAGTGCCTGCAGAAAGACCATCTTACAAAGAAAAGTTTATTCCTCCTGAACTCAGTATGTGGGATTATTTTGTTGCAAAGGTAAGGGGCGTGAGGAATGCAAGCTTTATGTGTGTCTGTTTTATTAACTCTTATGTTTGCATCACATAGGAATGATGGGGCAGCTTCTGGGTTGAATCACCATAGTTTAGACATTAATCTCTCAACTCCAGAAGCTGAATAATCATTCAAGAATGATCAGATACTTGAAATGGACCAGACAAATTAAAATCATATGGGACTTAGGTATAAACCAAAAGTTAGTTTATTAACATATAATCAGTATCATCCTTTTCTAGGGACTGGAATACCTGTATCTACCATCTAACTTCCCTTCTTCTGATTATCAGTAATTCCCTTGGTCAGCATGAAATCAGAGCAGAAGGAGATGGATGGGTATTTGAGGGTTTCATGAGACCACGGGTTTCATGAGGCCCCATGACATACCTCTGTTTCTCCAAAGCAGAGAACACTTCTCTGGGGATCAGAATACTCATTGTGACTAGATCCAACATAGTCCCATTTTGTACTGTGTTGGGGGTGTGCTTTTCTGCACTTTGTTTTTTCAAGCACATCACCTTCTATTGATAGGTTTCCTTCTTTACCTGTGTTCCCTCTTTACATGTGTTTCATTTATACTTCTTCCCACTCCCCAGATTGTTTGGAAGCAAATCCAAACATCATGAAATTCCATTCATAAATATTTCACCATTTATTTTTTAAAAAGAAGGATTTTGAACCAGTACCACACTAGCATTATCACACACACACCACACACACCATACACACCACACACACCACACATACATACACACACAATTCCTTAATATCATTAAGTATCCAGAGAGTGTTCACATTTTTCCCCATTATACCTTAAATGTTTTTGAACAGTTGGTTTGTTAAATCAGGGTCCAAAATAAGATTCACACATTGCAATTGGTTGATATGTCTTAAGTTTCTTTTAATCTATAGGTTCTACCTCCATCTCTCTTTGTTAAATTTACCCCCCCCCCTATTTTTTGCCCCCAAATTTGTCCTTTAAAATTTCTCTGTGGCTTTTGCTGATGGCATCCCCATGTTTGGTCTTCTGACCATGTTCCCCTGATTTCTGTTTTTCTGTAAAGTGAAAGTTAAACTTAGAGGCTTTATCAGATTCCATTCTGAATGGATAGGGAAAGGGGAGTATTACTTCATAGGTGGTTTTGTGTATTTCCATCAGGAAACTCTCTTTTTGAGAGGTTAGTTGATGATCTTTGCCTAAGTCCATTATTTTAAATTTAGGGGAGTTTTAAAATTATGATAATGATATCTTCTCATTTAGTCTTCATTTATTTGCTGGAATACTTTCTTCCATCATCCTATTTGGTTATCCTGAATTACATTTTGAAAGAGAAAGACAGGATAAGTGCTTTATTCTTTGCTTCTTGTGCCAGTTTTCAAAGTGATGAGTTGATTCTCTAGCATCCTTCAGAGGAAGCAGTGAACTTTGTTTTGTTATTAGTTTTGTTATATTATGGATTTAAACATTTTGTGTTTTAATCCAGTACAGTTATTATTCTTATGGATGTTCAGATTGTCCCATCTTTGCCAATGAAAGCCTCTTCCAGTTGGCTCCTGAATCTTTGTGAGAACTCTTCCAGTAGTCTTTGAGTTTCTTTTCTTTCTAGTTTAAGTCATTCTAGGCTAATTTTGCATATTTCCTTCCCCAGAGTGGGAACAACCTCCAAAGAACCTGGTTCCTTTTTGTGGGAAATTATAATTTAGAAACCACAAGTGGGTATATGGGTGCTCATTGTTACTGGGTTTGTCATTGTTTCTAGGTACATATCATTTCTAATGACCAAATAACTATTCAGCTTGATGAGTATACTATAGTTTACATAACCATTTGCCTATCAGTATTTGCTGTATTTATTTTTTCATTTTTATAAATAATGCTGAGATTAGTATCTTTTTAGATAAGCCTTGTTCACATTCTGATTATTTCAGATATATATCTGAAATTTATATATATATATATATCTTTTGATATATATCTTCAGATTACTGATTTATACTCTCTTGAGAATAATGAGCATGCATCTGACTTTACCCTCATTAAGTATTCCTTTTTCTTTTTTGTTAATTTGATTAAATAATTTTTATTTCCTATTAGTGATATCAAAAAATGTTAATGAACCTATTGCCATTAGGTTTTCTACTGTGAGGAATTGACTCTTCATGTTCTGAACAAAATTATCTATTGGAATTATAATGTTTTTCCTTACTTTTAATGAACTCTTTATTTATTAAGGATATTAACAATTTATCTTACTTGTGATACCTTTTCCAGACTCTTTGCCTTTTAATTTTGTTTATGTTTTGACATACAGAAATCTTTAAAAGTTTACTTAGTCATGTCTATCCATACTTTAAAAAAATGATTTGTTACATTGTTTTTAAGCAGAGGAAGTCCTTTCCACTAATAAATGTTTACTTTTGTTATCTTCTCCTCCTTTGTTTCCTCCACCTTCTCTTCCACCTCATCCTTTTTTTTTTAAATTAATTTATTTATTTTTGGCTATGTTCAGTCTTTGTTGCTGTGCGCAGGCTTTCCTCTAGTTGCTGCAAGGGGTGGCTACTCTTTGTTGCAGTGCACGGGCTTCTCATTGTGGTGGCTTCTCTTGTTGTGGAGCACGGGCCCTAGGCGCACAGGCTTCAGTAGTTGCGGCACGTGGGCTCAGTAGTTGTGGCTTATGGGTTCTAGAGCACAGGCTCAGTAGTTGTGGCACACAGGTTTAGTTGCTCCACGGCATGTGGGATCTTCCCAGACCAGAGCTTGAACCTGGATTCTTAACCACTCCACCACCAGGGAAGCCCATCTTCCTCCTAATTCTTTTTAACTTTTTAACTCTCTCTTTTTTTAAATTTCTAATTCTCCTGTTGATCTAAAATGAAGTGAAGATCAGACTTCAGTGCCCTCTTTATCTTCTATTCTCACATTTACACTAGTTGTTCTCCCTTTCCTCCCAATGGCTTAAGATGTTATATTTGTTATATATTAATTTCTTATTTATATACTCTTCTTGGACTATATTTTTGCACTGATCAATTGCTAGACTGCACTTATTTTAATTATTTATTTTAATATCCACTAAGAAATAGTATCTTTCACACTTTAGAAAGATTTCTTAGCTAATCTTACCTATTTTTTTCTTCCCTATGAACTTTACAATCATTGTCAAGTTTCAAAAAAGGAAAAGAAATCCCCATGGGGATTTTTATTGCAATTACCTAAACCTGTAAATTAAAGAATGATAGTTTTTACATGTTTCAGTCTCCTTATTTAGCTTTTAGAGGGATTTGTAATTTCCTTCACTGTAGCTCTTTCACAGTTTTCATAAAGTTTTTCCTTTGGTATTATGTTACTTAATGCACCTTTTTTCTTCAGAGTTTTTGAACTAGTTATTGCTGATAATAAGAAAAAGACCATTGATTTAAAAAAATATTTGTGTCGTATCTAGCTACTTAGTTATTTTATTGAATCTGAGAGTTTTAACCTGGTTTTCCTGACTTTCCTAGGTCTAGTATCATTTTCAAAAGAAAATTTTAGTTTAGGTTGACACCATTTAAAATGTTCAATATTAAGTTAGGATAAAAATAACCCAATTATACATTTAAAAATAACTTCACATTTTATTGCAGCCATTTCTCCCTTTGTCTGATAGTGGAGTTATATATGATTCTGATGAGAGCATTCATAGTGATGAAGAAGAAGATGATGCTTTTTTTTCAGATACACAGATACAGGAACACCAAGACCCTAACTCCTATAGGTAAATAAAGCTTTCCTCTTTTCTTTTTGTCTTTTCTTTTGTAGAAGTTCCTGATGTTACTAGTTTTAAGCAACATTACTATCATGAATTTATACAAGAACTGACCTATGTTTTCAGGTTAGGAATTCTGTACCTTTGGGGTACATTGCTAGATAGTATCACATCCAGTTTCAAAGAATAGCTGGCACAAACATTTTTAGTGAGAAAAAATACATAATTTATTGATATGCTATTAAATTCCATGTAGCTGTGTGGTAATTCTCTTTCCATTAGGTATTTCAGATAATGCAAGTGTAATACATTGTTGCATATTTTTTATTTTCAGAGACTACAAAGGTACTCTTTTTTAATAGTAAGTTATGTTAGAAGAAAACATCTTTTTTTCTGGGTGGGAGATTGGGCCAAACAGTTGACAGGGATCATTACTATATTCTCATGATTTTATTTTTCAATTAAGGAGATTTTTTTTTTGTCCCTTTGAACAGCTGGGCTCTTCTACATTTGACAATGGTTAAGCTAGTACTTCACAATGTCAAGAATTTCTTTCCCATTGCTGGATTGGAATTCTCTGGTAAGTTTGGAATTTGAAAATTAATGTTATTAAATACAACAAATTATCATCAAGTTTCTCTTTACAAAATCCATATAAAAGAACATGTGGTACTAAAAAAATACAGCATTGGAGATGTTATGAGGTCTTATTTATCTTAGGCTCCAGTCTGTGGTTTTAATTCATATGGCAAGAATCACTGACTACCTAGAAGGTTGGAAGAAAAACCAGGAAACCAGCCTGGAGAAGCTAAACATTTTCTTAGCTCATTTTAGAAAGCTGGTCTTCTGTTTTGTTCAAAGCATTAAATATCAAAATGGTGTTAGATTAACATTTTCAGATTTATTTGTACTTTCAGAAGTTTTGGCTCTAAGAATTTGGATCTTGTAAATATGTGGTGATGGTCAACGTTTTTAATCAAAGTAAAATATCATATTCTATTACATTTTAGAGTTGCCTGTAACATCACCATTAGGTATTGCTGTGATTAAAAACTTGGAGAATTGGGAGCAGATCTTGCAAGAGAAAATGGATCAATTTGAAGGTCCTCCCCCCAACTATGTCAACACATATCCAACTGACCTTTCAGTAGGAGCTGGACCAGCTATTCTTCGAAATAAAGCAATGCTAGAACCTGAAAATACTCCATTCAAGTAAGAATTCTCTTACAATGGTAATGAGAGTGTAGCTTGGTTTAACCTTTTTGGAAGTCAGTTTGGCAAAATAATATGCCAGTAGCCTTCAAAACACTCATAACTTTGAACTTGCAATCCTATTTCTAGCACTATATGCCAAGGAAAATATCAGAAATCTGGATAAAAAATTATTTTCCCATATTACCTGTACTTCAATAGACATACTAATTTTATAATCAGGACAATACCTTTATTTTTGTCGTTTTAGGAACTCTTAACAGAAATGTTTTGGGATAACAATCTACATATTCAAACAAGGTGCTACTGACCTTTTGTCAGTAATTTAATAGTAAACACATTAAGGTTTTTATTGATGTTTTGATCTTCTATCTGTCCATCTAGGCCCCTTTTGATAAGCAGCATGCTTTTTTTTTTTTAGGCAGCCAGCCATGGTTTAGAGTATTGCTCATAAGCTTGAAAGAGCAAGGCTGTTTAGCTTGTTAGGCTGTTAAAAATGAAATGTGGGACTTTATATTCATTTATATTCATTGGTGACATGCTGTAACCAACAGAACCAACCTAAAGTATAATTTAAAAAGAGAATAATAAGGGCTTCCCTGGTGGCGCAGTGGTTGAGAGTCCGCCTGCCAATGAAGGGGACATGGGTTCTTGCCTCGGTCCGGGAAGATCCCACATGTTGCGGAGCGGCTGGTCCCATGAGCCGTGGCCGCTGAGCCTGTGCGTCCGGAGCCTGTGCTCTGCAATGGGAGAGGCCACAACAGTGAGAGGCCCGCGTACCACACAAAAAAAAAAAAAAAAAAATAGAATAATAAGAGATTCAATTGACTCTCAGTTCAACCTGTCCATTTAGAGAATCTGTAATTAGAGAATTAATTGCTAGATGAAGGAATGATTTGTAGAACTAAAAATTAAAAGTGAAATAAATTATAAAATTTTGTTGAGCTTAATGCTGGATCTTCTTTGCAATAATGGAGGTTTTAAAAAAATTATCTGCAAATAATGAAACATTTTCTATAGAGTAAAATATAGACTAAAATAGTGTGATATGTTTTTTTTTTTTTTTTTAAACTAGATCCCGGGATTCTTCTGCGCTTCCAGTCAAACGACTTTGGCATTTCCTTGTTAAACAAGAAGTACTTCAACAGACATTTATTAGATATATTTTCACTAAGAAAAGAAAGCAGAGTGAGGTATTTTCGAAAAAAATATTCTCTCTTGTAATTTTCATTTGTTTTCTTTAACATTTCTAATGAAACCAGCTTGATTTATTTGAAATTTACTTTTGGTTGGAACTTATTATCTTTCATACATCATAGGTAATAGTTTATCAAACTACAGAGAATTTTTTTAAGATAAAAACGTACAATTTTTATTTCATAACAATGAAACAACATAGGTCCTTCGATAAATCCTGTATAATCAGGTGAAAGTGGTTATGTCCTTTATAATATTTGCCATTGGGCCTTTACATGTAATAAACATTGTGAGGGTTGGTTCGGGGAATTTAGTATATAAATGAGTATACTCTATGTTATGATTCTCTGAATATCATTTAATTGAAAATACAGCATAACCCTTTAAAAGCATTTTTATTTATTTAGCATTTAGAAATGAACAGCATAAACTGTAGAATAATTTTGTGAGCAAGATTAAACTACAGAAACACCAAATATGAGATGAAGGAAGATTGATTGCATTTACAAAGTGAGGCAGAGATTCTACATTGCATGGTGATTTTTAAGCTAAACATACGTTAATAATGTAATGCCCTACAGAGTTCAAGAAGAATCATGAATTTGAGAGAGTGACACTTTAGAACTTAAAACTATCTCTTCATTATAAAATGAGGGGTACACAGATGTTTTATATATAAGCATTTCAGTCCATTTGGCTATTTAATGAGGTAATGAGCAGTTTGGAGAGTAGTGTTCAGAGTAGAGTGTCAGATGTGATTAAAGATTGGCAACAAAAACTATGAGGAAAGAAAAATTAATTATATTTCACTTAGAAAAGTGAAAACCGAGAGGGACAGTCTGTGTGGCTCAATTTCCCAAGGTAGCATATAGAACTGCTTCTCAAATGTTCTCCATACCTAAGGCAGCAGAACCGACCAGATTTGTTCTTTTCTTTCCACTACTCACCCACTTACCTGGATGGTCATTGTGGGCAGTCCTGTGAACAGTCATTTATTTTTTCTGTAGATTTAAAAATTATGTACTTAAGTGAGGAATTAGAGGAATGAACTGTAGAGATTCTTTTGTGTCTTATAAGCTTACTTGATAAGAAAAGACCCCAATGGTATTGAAATTATTGATGTAGGGTTTTGTTAGGGGAATAAGAGCCAAATTCGTTTCCTCTTTCGTTTAATCCGTTGTTTACTGCATTTCCTATAGTGATACTGAGTTCTATAAAGTAAGATATAGAAATCTAAGAAATAGATTTAAGATGAAAGATACTTGCTCACTTAGGGCTCTGTTATTCACAGAAAGAGAGTTCATTGAAGGATCAATTTTCTGAGTTGTTAGTTCTTCAAATTATTAAACACAGTGATACGCTTTAATTATTCATAAGGTTTCTAGCAGTTTTGTTTCGTTAGATTGTCAGAGCCTCAGAGTGCTATGGAAAGACTGGGTCTAGGTTTCTGGGACCCTCAGACTCTTGCTTGCTCTTGAGGATCTGTTGTCTCCTTTCTCATTTCCCTCTTCCTTAACCAAGTTTCTCCCCGATTCTGCCCCTTACCTCCCCTTCTTTATGCCCCTCCATTTCTGTGCTCTTGGGATCAGCAGCCCAAGCTGTGTGTTCTTTTCTATTTTTCTACCAGAAGAGGCTCTGCATGTACAAGGAGGTGAGACAGAGATAAACTGAACATTTCTTAAAATGCTGTGTAGCGTTGGTTGGCTCCAGGAAGGGAAGTACATGGCTGGGAGCTTGGATGGAAGAATTTTTATCATGTACCCTTTTGCACCTTTGAATTTTAAATTATTGAATGAAATTAATATCTTGTTGCATGCAGTCCAATAGAACTTTCTGTTGATAATGGAAATTTGTGTCTGTTCTGTACGGTATAGTAGTCACCAGCCACATGTGGTTATTGAGCACTTGAAGTGGGCTAATGTGACTGAGGAACTGAATTTTTAATTTTGTTTAATTTAAATTTAAAGCCATATGTGTTTAGTGGCTACTGTATTGAATAGCACATATCTGCTGAAAAATGGTTTTCATTTATGAAAAAAATTTATGAAAACAATGTGAAAGCTCTTGAGGCAAAGTAAAATTGGTCACTTAGTTCAGAAATATGCAGAATTTATTAAAACTACCCATCTAATAAGAGTGTTTTATCTTTTTAGATTGTTAAATAGGATATTGGTGGTCAATAAATTTGGTAAATTCAGTGAATTGATTAATTAGCAAAACTGGCAAAATAATCCTAAGAATGCTAAAATTGGCTAATTTTAAAAAATTACTTAATAAAAATAAAATTCTGAGAAATGCTGAAATTTTAGGTATATTCAGGAGAAGGTATTTTTACTCACTGAGTATGTTAGAGAAGACTATTCCACAAAACAACTTTTTGTGAGATGGATAAATGTGGCAAACTTAGCCACTTGATTAGAGGCAACTAGGTTCTTCTGCAGTTTGGCTTTTGCTGAGTTGGCCCTTGCACACTTGTACCATTCCTTCAGTGTCAGCTGCAGCAGCCCTTGAGCAGTTGCACAAGGCATGGAGAATTGGGTCCTGTTGGCTGAAAGAGAAGCAGGCACTTCAGGAAGTATTGGTAGGAATATATTGCTCCGATCAAACCTTCAGAGGTTTCCACAGCACAGCAGAAATGTTATTTCTGATTATAGCCATTCCTAATGACCCTGTCATCAACCAGGAGCAAGTTATTTGTGTGATTTCTTTCCCATGCCTCATCTCATCAAACATTTACTTATAAGGAGGAAATCATAAGATTATGTATAGAGTAATGGTTGATGTGAATTTTAATCCTTGACTGTCTCTTCATGGATATATTCCTTATGAGTAAGAGTGAAATAATTATCAGTACTTTTAATCTGCGTTTAGATAAAAATAGTTTTTATTTATCTGAAATAAACCCCTATAGGTTAGGAATCTATGTAGTAGAGGATGCATCTGCTTGTACAAGTAGGTTTTATTTTTAGAGACTACAGTTTAAGTTAGAACTTCCAAGTTACATAACTGACATACAAATAATGAATTTTTATTTTGAAATTGCTTTTATATATGTAATACATTAATTTTGCCTGTTTTGCTTTGTGTTGTTTTTTCTGATGACATCACATTTTACTCAGTTTAATTTTTTCCTTGATGTGCTTTTAAATTCATTTTAAAGCTTGCAAGTTCATTTTTACCATCTTTAAGTGATGGAGCAACCATTTCAGTTTGAAAACTTTCATTTTTTTTTATAATTCCGTTTCATGCATGTGTTTTGTGTTTGTGACGGTGTGGTGTTGTTTAGTCTATAGAAGAACATGTGGAGCAGGTCAAACAAAACTGCATAGCAGAAGATTGCCACATCAAGGTAGTATTCCACGCTCTCGAATTTAACTCATTCTTTAAAATTCAAGGAGCTAACCCCTCATCTCTGATACTAACCATGACCTGCCCAGCTGGCTAACTAGTCAGAGTGCTCACTCTCCCACACACCTCACTGGCACAGGGTAGGAGATGCTCCACTGTGTCCAGCTTGATCTTTCTTGCCATTGGTTCTTCTCTTTCTTGCTTCCTTTTCCATCTTCAGCTCTGTCCCTTTTCCCCATCTGTTCTTAAACATAATTGTTTTATCTTGCCTCTTTCTTGATTCTGCCTCTTCTTTTCTCCCCATCACCTTCAACTCTAAGCATTACACCTTCCTCTCATCAATCTCCTTCATTACTTTCTTTTTTTTTTATTAAAAAATATTTATTTATTTATGGCTGCATTGGGTCTTAGTTGCTGCGTGCGGGCTTTCTCTAGTCGCGGTGTGCAGGCTTCTCATTGTGGTGGCTTCTCTTGTTGCGGAGAACGGGCTCTAGGCACGCGGGCTTAGTAGTTGTGGCTTGCGGGCTCTAGAGCACAAGCTTAGTAGTTGTGGTGCACGAGCTTGGTTGCTCCACGGCATGTGGGATCTTCCCGGACCGGGGCATGAACCCGTGTCCCCTGCGTTGGCAGGTGGCTTCTTAACCACTGAGCCACCAGGGAAGCCCTCCTTCATTACTTTCTAACTGTTCTTGTATCCAACTTCTTATTCTTATCTCATCACCCTTATTTAAAAATATTTCACTTCTTATGTGACTCCTTTGTCTTTCTGATTGTGTCTTTTTCTCTCACATTCTTACTGCTGTATCCTTGTGCACTTTTGGAAGAGATAAGAGACATTACTATTATAAATACTAATGAAAATTATGTTAGCTATCTTTTGTGACAGTTACTTAGTATCCTGTAATCTCAATGGAAATTTTTGTAATTGGGGTGATTACAGGGCATCAGAGAATCTAAGCTAATTCCACAACTAATTTTCAACACACTAAAATTACTGGTACCTTTTTTCTTGCTGCTGCTGCTACTGCTACATTTTCTTCTTGTCCTTCTTTTAAGCTTTGTGGGATGTACATATATCTGTATGGAGCTGTGCTGCAACAACTAAAACTGCTAACAAATGTCTTGTAGGTTGAAGCAGATCTGGGCTATCCAGGAGGAAAGGCAAAAATCATTCATAAGGAGTCAGATATGATCATGGCATTTTCTGTTAATAAGGTAAAATCTTTAGTCATTATAAAGAATGTAGTACTTTGTTTTAGTGAAATTGCTTAAATTACTGACTTTGCGTTTGCTTTACAGGCAAACTGTAATGAAATTGTTTTGGCTTCAACGCATGATGTACAAGAACTCGATATTACTTCTCTTCTGGCCTGTCAGGCATACATATGGATTGGAGAAGAATATGACAGAGAATCCAAAAGGTTTGCTTGCCTTATGTAATCAATTTTAAATGTAGTTTTCTTCAAAAAGAACCTATTAAGTGGTTATGCACTTGATTTCAGTTGTCTTGAAAACTATGTATTTCTTTGGTAAGGAGACAAACATAATTGGTTTAGCTGCCAATAAAGGGCTCTGCTTACATCAGTGTACAAATTACTCCTGCTTCTTCCATTAGACCCTGAATTAGTCATAACGTTTGAGTCAGAATAATCCCCAACACCAGAGCCTAATGCTAACAACTGCCACTTTGACATTTAACCCCAAAGAAATGTCAGAAATTACACAATATTCAATAAATTCAGCTGATCTGGATAATTACCATAAAAAGCAGAATACACCAATTTATTAATTAGATTGATTGATGAGTCACATTTACTGAGTAATTTTCAGTGTTTCCTCTTGATTATCTCTCTATAAGCATACCTTTTTTTCAGATAAAAATGTAGCCAACTTTACTTTTCAGTAAAACTATGGACACTGCACCAAGAGTGCAGTAATGCTTTCCTATTTGGGGGTTTCTCCTCCATGTTTTCCGTCCCTCTTGCTTTTCTCCAGACTCTCGGAAATTTTATGTACTAGGAGTGGTGCCATGATAGCCTCTTTCCTTTCTGTTTCTATCTCATTAGTGTATAATACAACTAGGTTTCAGTCATACTTCAGAGTAGATGTAACCATGTAATATGATATGGCCCATCATAAAAATTACTTTAACATTTAATGTGATAATTAGTATCTAAGTTTAAGAAAACTTTTAACTCACATTTCTTTAAAATGTTTGAATTTTATAAATGGGATCTCTGTACTTGAAGAGAACATAGTCTTTTTCTGTACAGGATAAAAAGAAAATCGGTGTTAAATACTTCAAAACAAACATTTGTTCTAATTTGTGCAGCAATAAAATTCTCCCAAACATTAGACTAAACTTATATTTCGCCTAAGGGGGAAAAGTTAACCAGTACTAAAATTGGTGATGATTAGGACTTGTACCTACGTTTTCATTATGAATATTGATACTTTTTTAAAAAAATTAAGACTGTCCTTCAGATAGATAAAAAGCTCTGTAATTGGAATTTGTGTTGAGAAAATGGAACTGTCACAGTAACACATGAATGTTTTCCACAGTTCAGATGATATTGATTATCGTGGTTCCAGTACAACTCTTTATCAGCCCAGTGCAACATCCCATTCAGCAAGTCAGGTGCATCCATCTTCATCCCTGCCGTGGCTGGGCAGTGGACAGACTAGCATTGGAGCTAGTGTGGTACGTTATTTACTATTATGTATGGTTTCTGGATATGGACTCGCTCAAAAATAGGTTGAAATCACTTTAACATAGGAATGATGCTGAAGATCAGAGGCAGTGACCAGTTAGTATACCATAATAATGATAGCTAGCATGCTGTGAGTTTCTTTATGTCAGGTGCATGCTTTTTCTTATAACAACCCTAAGTGGTTTTCATTTTATAGATGAGCAAACTGAGAGGCACAAAGTGGTAAAGCAGAGCTAGAGAGGAATTCATGTCTACTATAAGTGTTTGAAAAATGCCATCAATAGCATTGTTGTTAGTCACTGTAGTTAAAGGGGTCCCATTCTCATGTTCTGCTGTGAAGAATCTGGAGATACTCCTGATTGTCCTCAGGGAGGGGCACTTGGAGGAGAGTTCCCTTTACAACTAGATGAAGCAGCTTGGTATCCTCACAGTCCACACAGACCAGGGCACGCCAGTAAGTGACTATGCTTTCCCAGCCTGTTCAGACAAGTGTCGTATATTTAGTGGGTCAGAAAATCCACAACAGGGTTTATTTTAGTAATAATCCAGTGCAAGAGAATAACTGTTGTCAGAATTAGAGTTGGCCTGAATCATATCCTTCCTTATTTCTTCTGTGATGCAAAAGAAATTCATTTTTATCTTCTTTTAAAGCTTATGAAAAGGAATCTACATAATGTTAAGAGAATGACCTCACACCCAGTCCATCAATACTGTAAGTATATTATTTATATCAAAGGACTGCAAGTGATCTCTATCATTTTGAAGTTGGCCTATAGAATGGGAAATGTTGGAACTCTTTCTTCAGCTTTGTTTCTTATTTTTTGCTTTTCCTTTTGCGTCTCAGATCTTACAGGTGCTCAGGATGGCAGTGTACGAATGTTTGAATGGACAAGACCTCAGCAGCTTGTCTGTTTCCGCCAAGCTGGCAATGCAAGAGTTACCAGATTATATTTCAACTCACAAGGCAACAAGGTTAGTTCCTGGGGGTTACTGCTAAACTTGTCTGAAAAGAACTGCAGATATTTTGAGTAAATAGCTAGTAAAACTACACTTACAAACAAATTCAGTCACTCTGGATTTAAGTTGAGCAGGCAGTTTGATGGTGTCTGTTTATATAGCCCCTTGGCTCTCAAGAAAAGCATAAATCCACAGAATTTTGTGTGGATTAATTAATCATGTACTTACAGATACTAAATATTCTGTGAGGGTAAAGAATTCTGTTTCTGTTGAGTATGTTGATGGTGCCTGTGTGCAGAGTCAGGCACCTAAGAGAAATCTTCCAATTTCTTACTAAGTTCTGCTACAGAAGTTTGGAGGAAAACAGTGAAATAGGCATGGAAAATAATTTAAAAGGTGGCAGGATATCTACAGTACTTGGGCTTTCTTGAGAACTACAGCAGCAGGAGCATAGGTACAGGCAGAATGTTGGTTAAGTGGGGACTGAGTGACTCTCCATTTCATAAATGATTTTACCTTCGATATGGCTACTCAGAAGCTGTGTTTAATATTTATGCCATTCTTACAGTGTGGTGTCGCAGACGGAGAGGGTTTTCTGAGTATCTGGCAAGTAAACCAAACTGCATCAAATCCCAAACCTTACATGGTAAGTATCACTCAGCATTTGCAGAGCACATAGGGAGGCCACTTTGTTTGTGAAGCGTTTGTTTCAGACAGCAAATCCCATTGGTGGATCTGTTGGGAAAGGGACCACTCTGTCCAGCAGCCACGGCCCAGCACCATCATTGCCCTAGTTTTAGACTGAAATGACTAAAATGCAAAAAACTTGCTTTTCACAGCTTGAAGGGTGACCATTACATTTGAAATTTTTAGGGGCCTTCTCTGTGTGTGGTCTTATTCAGGATACATTTTTATTACACTTTTATCTGTTTTGAAATCTCTGACTTCTTAGTGATAGAGTTTTATAGTGATTCGTTTTAGGTACTGTATTAAGAACCAGACAGGTTCCATGTATGCCAGTTTGCTCCAGAATGTTTCTTATTAGATTATAAAATAACCAATCCCAATAGGCCACTTCATCCATTAATCCAAATCATGTTAGAACATGTGGTGATGCAGACAAGCATGTCTGCACTTGGAGGGTCGGGGCACGGTGAGGCTGGTAGGTTAAGTTCATGTACTTGGTGTTTTATTCCTTTGTTATATAATCTTTAATTCCATGTTTCTGCCAACTCTTCCAGTTTTAAAAAATTATTGGGTATTAGCCAAGTAACATGCAGATGACAGCTAATCCTCTTATCACTTATTCTTTATTCTAGTTTTTAAAAAGTGTTCTTAGCTCATGCATGTAGTATATGATTAGCAGAGCTGTGTGTGTGTACTGTACCACATTTTACTGGATTTTGAGATAACATCAGCTGCACTTTGTTCCCATAGAGTTGGCAGTGCCACAGTAAAGCCACAAGTGACTTTGCATTTGTTACCTCTTCAAGTCTAGTTGCCACATCTGGACAGTCCAATGACAATAGGTAGGTTGACAGAGATGCAAAAAAGAAATAAGCATATTTTAGGCAGAAAGGTATTCTTGCTAGAAAGTATGGATTTCTATTTAGTCAGGTTTTTCCACCTCAGGAATACAAAAACTTTGTTACAGAATTCTTCAAGTAGTTTTCCTTACCAAAACGAGAAAGACCAAAATTACTCCTAATGTAATCTACTAAAAAGTATGTGGAATTTTTATGTTAAAGCTATTTTTTTTATTGCTGTTAATACTGTCAAGTTTTTGAGGCTCTGTAGCCATCATTCTCAACATTTTCTTTGCCTCAGATTGTTTTCATTGGCAACCTGTGCCCATGAATAACACCTCTCATTTCCCTGCAGTGTTTACCCCCAAGGATATAGAAGCATCTCTTCTACTCAGGAAATCATGTCTCATTTTCCGTGGAGTGATAATGGAAAAGAGATAGGGCCGGGGGATGAGATGGAGCAGGGTCAGGTGGGACCACGTGAGACAGACCCTGTAGTTTGAAAAGGATAAACTCTTGGAAGAGATATAACCCCAGTCCCAACCTCTACCCTCATCCTAGTTGAGAATCACTGCTTTATAAATGTGAGTGAACAAAACAACATAAGATTCGATAAGTAAAAATATTTGATGTAAAGACGCAGTTTACCCCAGTGATGACTTAGAACAATTTGTTTATGATGTATTTTTGCTATTCTTTATTAGAAATGTATGCCTCTGGGACACATTGATATCACCTGGAAACAGCCTCATTCATGGTAGGTGAGCTAAGTCTTTGATTTTCAGTACACTGTGAAAGAATGCTTTCCTGGTTTTATTTTAACCAGTAAATCCAGTGCATGTTTATTCACGGGTTAAAAATGGAGAAATGTATAGAGTGAATAAAATTCTAAAAGTTAACTAGAATATCTGGCTACCTTGCTGAGGTAAATAGGTATGGTCGCAGAAACCCAGCTAGCCTAGAATAATCTTTGTGTTGTATTCCATTCAGAAAATGTGGTATGGAGAGTGGCACTACTAACAAGGCTGCTGAAGAAATCAGTTGCAAAGTATTCCTTGAGCTCAGCAGAAATGAGGTCATATTTCAGAGAATTAAATCTGCCTGTAAACTAAAAGTCAGACTTATGATTAGAAATCTGAATAATGCCATTTAAACATTATTCCTTTTAAGACAGTGTTTTCCACATTGCTGTCCTAAAGATCACTCTTTCATATAATGCCACCAAGAGTGCTCAAAGCTCTAGTATGTTTGGGTTAAACATAGCTAGGAGGACTTTGTTAAAAAAAAAACAAAACAGATTTGAGTCTTTTACTATGCTGATGTGTATTTTTGAAAGGTGTAGTTATTTCCCAGTTTTGATTGCAAAATTCTTTGTTTTTGGCAAATAATTATTAACATCTCTTAAAGATTTGCCACATATTAGTTTAAGGTGTTAATCACATTAGAATGCAGAGAGTCCTGGGAAGGTTAACTCCTTAACTTGGGGCTGGTAATTTTCACACTAGTGTAGTTTCAATTACTTAGCTGAGAAGGACTTTAAAAAATATATATTTTATTGAAGTATAGTTGATTTACAATGTTGTGTTAATTTCTGCTTTATAGCAAAGTGATTCAGTTATACATATATTCTTTTTCATATTCTTTTCCATTATGGTTTATCTCAGGATATTAAATATAGTTCCCTGTGCTATAGAAAAGGACTTTTGATGAGGTTTTATGTATGGGCAGGAACTGGGAAAGGGTAAATACTTGTTATTGGTGGGTATTAATGAAGACATTGAATATCATTGAGAAGCTTGTTCTCCTCTGCACTTTTGCTTCTACATTCTTATGAGACAGTATAACTTAGTTTGGGCATAAAGTTTAAACTTCCTGTGTATACTGGTGTGTGTTTTCATACTGAGATTATGTATGTTTTTTCTGTCGTTGCTTGCCATCTTTTTTAATATTTTGATCATGATTATAGAAATTAGAAGGGAAAATGTGACAGTAATTTCTGTATAACTTAAATGTGCATTTAAATATTACCAGAAGTGCTAAGGTAGACATCATTTGGGAAAGGCTCTTGATGTTTTTCTTCAGGTTTCACATGCCATGATCATGGTGCCACGGTACTTCAGTACGCACCAAAACAGCAACTCCTAATATCTGGAGGCAGGAAAGGCTACATCTGCATTTTTGACATCAGGCAGAGACAGCTAATTCACACATTCCAGGCACATGACTCTGCAATTAAGGCGCTGGCTCTCGATCCCTGTGAGGAATATTTTACTACAGGTTCAGCAGAAGGTAACATAAAGGTGAGTCAGTACAAGAGGTTGGAATGTGCTAAATATTATCTTTACCTGCTGTCAAGATTGATCGGGGAGGGGGAACCAAACCGAAAAACTCACCACCCTCTCCGTACAAATATATTGCTTCCTCCCTTACTTCTGTGTGGTTCTTTCTAAATTGTTAGGATCTAGAAAACCAGATAATCAATCTCAGTATACTCTCAGGTCATTAAAAAGCTCTAAAGAACTCTGTTTGAGTAAGTGTATGAGTTTAACTAATGCATTGATTTTTTGATGACATGAATTTGGTTTCTCACATCATCCCCCTCCCCTCTTCCCACCTCTGCCTCCAGTACCTGACTCTGTTTTGTACAGTTGAGGTCTCCAGAGAAGCGAGGTGGTACTGTTCTTTTATATTGTCCCAGGGCCTAACTTAGCATTAGGAATGTATTTAACTGAATTAGCTGAAATATTTAATTGTATTAGAGATGAGATATATGTGGTTAATGTGAAACAAGAGGATGTGAAGAGAGGCATTTGAAAGAAGGTACAGGGAAGTGTAAGGATGGTAAATGAGCCCTGTGAATGGTATTATTTCCAATTAGGTAAACTGTTAGAAAAGAGGTAGTGGACAGGAAAGTTGGGCTTTAATGAGATCAGTTGGGCTGGGAGAACAGAGGTGAAGCCCATGTTTTTAAAAGTTTTTCATCTCTTTCTCTCTTTTTTAAATGACTTACACTTTATGTTTTCACTTTTTCTTTAAACTAGGTTTGGAGGTTGACAGGCCATGGCCTACTTCATTCATTTAAAAATGAACACGCTAAACAGTCCATATTCAGAAACCTTGGGGCTGGAGTCATGCAGATCGACATCACCCAGGGCAACCGGATCTTCTCCTGTGGGGCAGATGGGACGCTGAAAACGAGGGTTTTGCCTAGTGCTTTTAACATCCCTCATAGCATTCTTGACATTCTGTAGACTTAAAGATTGGGGCTTTATTTTTATAAACATTTCAATTAAAAAACACACTGCAGAAATTATTAGGCATTTCTGCTTTCCAAGCAGTTGTTAACCCATTGAAAACAATACAGAGAATCTCTGTGTAGAATTTGAATCTGATCCAAGCTGAGTTTTAGGCTGAGTTTTGCGTATATGGGCTGGTAGAATGACTGTGCATGTGTACCTTTTATCATGCTGACATACTTAAATAAAACAAAACCTAGTATTGTATGAAGGGTAGCTATTCTTTACAGCATTTAGCGAACCTGATTCAGAAAACATTTGAGGTTAGAAGTTAGCATATAAGTAAGTTAGTTATAATAATGAGAAGGACCTTTACACCAAATCAAGGAAGAAAATGTTGCAGTTTCAGGTTTTTCTTCCTATTCTTACCACTGATTGAAGCATGCCTGCAGTCTCCTTTGTTGAATGAAGAATAGTCATAAGGAGTTAGAAGCTCCAGGACACCAGAAATACACTGTAAGCAGCGTGTAAGCACACTTTGAAGCAGCTCACAGTGACTAGTTCTCTGCTGTGAGAGGTCGTTCCCATTCTTTCCTGCTGAATATTTTTCCTGTTAGTGTTTATACTGATCTAGTACTGTAATTTGCAAATGAGTGCAAATTTAAATGCAATGTTTTCCTCACAATTTGCACACTCACGTTTTTTGGACTGCTAGTTTTTCTATTTAAATATTTGCCTTCATGTTAGGAATGTAATACGTGGACATGACATATTGGTAGTTAACCAAAACATACCAAGTTAGTACTTCCTTTTTAGTCCAGTTTAGTACTTTTTCTTTTCATGTATCCAAGGTTAAAACACCCACAACATTTTAAGGCTATGTTGAACCTACAGCAGTAGAGCATTTCATATCATAATTAAAATGAATGTTAGGCTTTTTGTGGCCAGTTAATAGTTGATGAGATTGGTGATATTATTTATTACCACAGCCTATTGTATAAACTATGCAGAGTTAAATATTATTTGCTTGAAAAATATTAGCCAGTGTTATCATATTTTGATGTACTTCTTGGTTATGACCAAAAATATGTTCTTGAAATATTGAAACCAATGTCTGTGTTTAAATGTTTACCAGCAGATTGTCTCATCACGTTAATGAGAATGTTTAATGCCTGTGCGGTATATAGTAAAATATAATGGCATAAGAGCACCTTTCTCTGAAGGCAATGTGATGTTTGGGCTGTGAAATACATATGTAAAAGAAAAATAAATGTTATTTGTTAGAGTTTTACCTCAGTTTGGCCTGGCATTCTTTGATAATATTTTTAACAGTTGAGATAATTTTAACTTTGAAAAAATGCTTAACTGTGAGAGAATTCTTAAGGTATTAGGCAGTCCATTCATTTACTCAAATATTTATGAGTGCCTTCTATATCAGAAGCCCTTCTAGGAAATGGGATACAGCGGTGACCAGACAGAAGGCACACAATGTTGGGATTTAGTTGGGTAAGAACTAACTCCACTGTACCTTCTTGTTTATTGAACTGAGAGTGGATTTTGGCACCCAAACTGGTGAAGGAGCTGAGCTGGGAATGGTGCTTATGTGGAATGGTGAAGAAAAGAGGAGGAGGGAGGATGCCTGAATACATAGGAACACAAGTTAGACAAAAATTGTAAACATATACGACACTTACCACAGCTCTGTATACAGTAATCTATATATGTTGCATTCTCTCCATCGTGTGTATCATACTAAAACAGTACCAGCTGATTTAGAATCTGCAAGATAATAGAATTTTTTTAAAAAACTGTAGTTGGTTTACAATATTGTGTTACTTTCAGGTGTACAGAAAAGTGATTCAGTTACATTTTTTTTCTGATTCTTTTCCATTATAGGTTATTACAAGATACCAAATATAGTTCCCTGTCATATACAGTAAATCCTGTTGTTTATCTGTTTTATATATAGTGGTGGGTATCTGTTAATCCCATACTCCTGATTTATCCCCCATGCCACCTTTCCCCTTTGGTAACCGTAAGCTTGTTTCTATGTCTGTGAGTCTGTTTCTGTTTTGTAAATAAGTTCATTTGTATTATTTTTTTTTAGATTCCACATATAAATGATATCATATATTTGTCTTTATCTGTCTGGCTTACTTAGTAGGATAATCTTGAGGTCTCTCCATGTTGCTGCAAATAGCAGTATTTCATTCTTTTTAATGGCTGAGTAGTATTCCATTGTGTATATATACCACACCTTCTTTATCCATTCATCTCTCCATGTTGCTGCAAATAGCAGTATTTCATTCTTTTTAATGGCTGAGTAGTATTCCATTGTGTATATATACCACACCTTCTTTATCCATTCATCTGTTGATGGACACTTAGGGTTGCTTCCATGTCTTGGCTGTTGAAAACAGTGCTACTTTGAACACTGGGGTTCATGTATCTTTTCAAATTAGAGTTTTCATTTTTTCCGAATATATGCCCAGGAGTGGGATTGCAGGATCGTATGATAAATCTATTTTTAGTTTTTTGAAAAACCTCCATGCTGTTATCCATAGTGGCTGCACCAATTTACATTCCCACCAACAGTGTAGGAAGATTCCCTTTTCTCCACATCCTCTCCAGCATTTGTTATTCATAGATTTTTATTTTTATTGGACTATAGTTGATTTACAACATTGTGTTAGTTTCTGCTGTACAGCAAAGTGAATCAGTTATACATATACATATATCCACTCTTTTAGATTCTTTTCCCATATAGGCCATTACAGAGTACTGAGTAGAGTTCCCTGTGCTATACAGTAGGTTCATAGATTTTTAAGTGATGGCCATTCAGACGGGTGTAAATTGATACCTCATGTGGTTTTGATTTGCATTTCTCTAATAATTAGTGATAGTGAGTATCTTCTCATGTGTTTGTTGGTCATCTGTATGTCTTCTTTGGTGAAATGTCTATTTAGGTCTTCTGCCCATTTTTTGATTGGGTTTCTTTTTGGATATTCAGTTGTATGGGCTGTTCGTATATTATGGAAATTAATCCCTTGTAGGTCACATCGTTCGCAAATATTTTCTCCCATTCTAAAGGTTGTCTTTTCATTTTGTCTATGGTTTCCTTTGCTGTGCAAAAGCTTTAAAGTTTCATTAGGTCCTATTTGGTTATTTTTGCTTTTATTTCTTTTGCCTTTGGAGACGGATCTAAGAAAACATTGCTACGATTTATGTCAAAGAATGTTTTGCCTTGTTCTCATCTAGGATTTTTATGCTGTCATGTCTTGTTTTAAGTCTTTAAACCATTTTGGGTTTATTTTTGTGTACATTGTGAGGGTGTGTTCCAACTTCATTGATTTACATGCAGTTGTCCAGCTTTCTCAGTACCACTTGCTGAAGAGACTATCTTTTCTCCATTGTATATTCTTGTCTCTTTTGTCAAAGATTAATTGACCATAGGTGTGTGGATTTACTTCTGGACCTCTGTTCCATTGATCCATATGTCTGTTTTTATGCCAATACCATGGTGTTGTTTTTTTTTTTTTAATGTTGGGGGTAGGAGTTTATTTATTTTTGCTGTGTTGGGTCTTCATTTCTGTGCGAGGGCTTTCTCTAGTTGTGGCAAGCGGGGGCCACTCTTCATTGCAGTGTGCGGGCCTCTCACTATTGCGGCCTCTTTTGCTGCGGAGCACAGGCTCCAGACGCGCAGGCTCAGTAGTCGTGGCTCACGGGCGTAGTTCCTCCGCGGCATGTGGGATCCTCCCAGAGCAGGGCTCGAACCTGTGTCCCCTGCATTAGCAGGCAGATTCTCAACCACTGCGCCACCAGGTAAGCCCCCCATGGTGTTTTGATTACTGTAGCTTTGTCGTATTGTCTGAAGTCTGGGAGGGTTATGCCTCCTTGCTTAGTTCTTCGCAGACTGCTTTGGCAAGTCTGGGTCTTTTATGGTTCCATATAAATTTTAGGATTATTTGTTCTAGTTCTGTAAAAAATGTCATGGATAATGTGATATGGATTGCATTGCATCTGTAGATTTCTTTGGGTAGTATGGCCATTTTTAACAATATTAATTCTAATCCAAGAGCATGGGACATTTTTCCATTTCTTTGAATCATCTTCAGTTTCCTTTATCAATGTTTTGTAATTCTTAGCTTATAGGTCTTTCATCTCCTTGGTTACGTTTATTCCTAGATTTTTTTTTTGATGTGATTTTTAACACATCAGTAAAAAATTTAAAAAATTCAAAAGTAAAAAAAGTAAAAAAGTAAAAAATTTTTAAAAATTTTAAAATCACATGTTAAAAGTGTGATTTTTAACACATCAGTAAAAAAAATTTTTTTAATCCTTTATTTTTTACTTTCTCTCTAATAATTCATTGTTAGTGTAAAGAAATGCAGCAGATTGCTGTATATTAATCTTGTATCCTGCTACCTTGCTGGATTCATTTATTCTAATAGATCTTGTGTGGAGTCTTTACATAGAAAACCCTAAAGACAAACCCTAGAGTATCATATCATCTGCATATAATGACAATTTTACCTCTTCCCTTCCAACTTGAATACCTTTTATTTCTTTTTCTTTTCTGATTGCTGTGGCTAGGACTTCCAGTATTATGTTGAATAAAAGTGGTGAGAGTGCCATGATCAAGTGGGATTTATCCCAGGGATGCAAGTATTTTTCAATATTTGCAAATCAATCAGTGTGATTCACCACATCAACCAACTGAAGAATAAAAACCATATGATCATCTCAATAGATGCAGAAAAAGCTTTTGACAAAATTCAACACCCATTTATAAAAACTCTCCAGAAAGTCAGCATAGAAGGAACCTCCCTCAACATAATAAAGGCCATATATGACAAACCCACAGCTAACATCATTCTCAATGGTGAAAAACTGAAAGCATTTCTTCCAAGATCAGGAACAAGACAAGGATGTCCACTCTCACCACTGTTATTCAACATAGTTTTGGAAATCCTAGCCACGGCAATCAGAGAAGAAAAAGAAATAAAAGGAATCCAAATTGGAAAAGAAGTAAAACTGTCACTGTTTGCAGATGACATGATACTATATATAGAAAATCCTAAAGATGCTACCAGAAAACTGCTAGAGCTCATCAATGCATTAGGTAAAGTTGCAGGATACAAAATTAATGCACAGAAATCTCTTGCATTCCTATACACTAACAATGAAAGATCAGAAAGAGAAATCAAGGAAACAATCCCATTTACCATCACATCAAAAAGAACAAAATACCTAGGAATAAACCTACCTAAGAAGGGAAGAGAGCTGTACTCAGAAAACTATAAGATACTGATGATAGAAATCAAGGATGACACGAACAGATGGAGAGATATACCATGTTCTTGGATTGGGAGAATCAGTATTGTGAAAATGACTCTACTACCCAAAGCAATCTGTAGATTCAGTGCAATCCCTATCAAATTACCACTGGCATTTTTCACAGAATTAGAA
The DNA here is from genome assembly GCF_964165515.1 of Mesoplodon bidens. NCBI lineage: Eukaryota > Metazoa > Chordata > Mammalia > Artiodactyla > Ziphiidae > Mesoplodon > Mesoplodon bidens. The sequence continues at coordinate 41,991,587 of NC_138178.1, read as the reverse complement.
CAAAAAATTTTACAATTTGTATGGAAACACAAAAAGACCCCGAATAGCCAAAGCAATCTTGAGAAAGAAAAGTGGAGCTGGAGGAATCAGGCTACCTGACTTCAGACTATACTACAGAACTACAGTAACCAAAGCAGAGTGGTATTGGCACAAAAACAAATATAGATCAACGGAGCAGGATACAAAGTGCAGAGATAAACCCATGCACCTATGGTCACCTAATCTATGACAAGGGAGGCAAGAATATTCAATGGAGAAAAGACAGTCTCTTCAATAAATAGTGCTAGGAAAACTGGACAGCTACATGTAAAAGAATGAAATTAGAACACTCCCTAACACCATACACAAAAATAAACTCAAAATGTATTAAAGACCTAAGTGTAAGGCTAGACACTATAAAGCTCGGAGTACTATAGGCAGAACACTTTTTTACATAAATTGCAGCAAGATCTTTTTTGATCAACCTCCTAGAATAATTAAAATAAAAAAAATAAATGGGACCTAATTAAACTTAAAATGAAAAGACAACCGTCAAAATGGGAGAAAATATTTGCAACCAAAGCAACTGACAAGGGATTAATCTCCAAAATATACAAATAGCTCATGCAGCTCAATATCAAAAAAACCCAACCCAATCAAAAATATGGGTGGAAGCCCTAAATAGACATTTCACCAAAGAAGACATACAGATGACCAACAAACACATGAAAAGATGCTCGACATCACTAATTATTAGAGAAATGCAAATCAAAACTACAATGAGGTATCACCTCACACTGGTCAGAATGGCCATCATCAAAAAATCTACAAACAATAAATGCTGGAGAGGGTGTGGAGTAAAGGGAACCCTCCTATACTGTTGGTGGGAATGTAAACTGGTACAGCCACTATGGACAGCCATATGGAGGTTCCTTTAAAAACTAAAAATAGAGCTGCTATATGATCTAGCAATCCCACTCCTAGGCATATATCAGGAGAAAACCATAACTTGAAAATATACATGCACCCCAATGTTCACTGCAGCACTATTTACAATAACCAGGACATGGAAGCAACCTAAATGTCCAACAACAGAGGAATGGATAAAGATGTGGTACATATATACAATAGAATATTACTCAGCCATAAAAATGAATGAAATAATGCCATTTGCAGCAACATGGATGGACCTAGAGATTGTCATACTGAGGAAGTCAGAGAAAGACATCATATGATACTACTTATATGTGGAATCTAGAAAAAGGGTACAAATGAACTTATTTACAAAACAGAACTAGAGTTACAGAAGTAGAAACAAACTTATGGTTACCAGGGTGTGGGGTGGTAGGGATAAACTGGAAGGTTGGGATTGGTATATACATGCAGTACTATATATAAAATATATAGCCAACAAGGACCTACAGTATAGCACAGGGAACTCAATACACTGTAATGGCCTACATGGGAAAAGAATCTAAAAAAGAGTGGATGTATGTATATGTATAACTGATTCACTTTGCTGCACACCTGAAACTAACACAACATTGTAAACCAACTATACTCCAATTAAAAAAAAAAAAAGCGGTCAGAGTGGGTATCCTCATCTTCTTCCAGAATTAGCAGGAAGGCTTTCAGCTTTTCACAGTTCACCATTTAGGATTAGTATTAAGTATTAGTGGACCGTGGCTTTGTCATAGATGGCTTTTACTGTGCTCAGATGTTTCCTCTATACCCACTTCGATGAGAGTTTTCTTATTATGAATGGATGTTGAATTTTATCCAATGCTTTTTCTGCATCTATTGAGATGATCATGTGGTTTTGTCTTTTCTTTTGTTAATGTGGTGTATCACATTGATAGATTTGCATATGTTGAACCATCCTTATGACCCTGGAATGAATCCAACTTGATCATGGTGTATGATCCTTTATATGTGCTCTTGGATTCGGTTTGCTAATATTTTGTTGAGGATTTCTGCATCTATATCACCAAAGATATTGGCCTGTAATTTTTATTTTGGTAGTGTCTTTGTCTGGTTTTGGTATCAGGGTGATGGTGGCTTCACAGAATGACTTTGGGAGTATTTCCTCCTATTCAATCTTTTGGAAGAGTTTGAGAAGGATCAGTATAAGTTCTTTGTATGATCAGTGGAATTCTCCATTGAAACCATCTGCTCCTGGACTTTTGTTTACAGGGAGTTTTTTGTGTGTTTTTTTTTTTAATAGCAGATTCTATTTTGCTTCTAGTGATTGGTCTGTTTAAATTTTCTGTTTCTTCATGACTCAATTTTGACAGGCTGTATATTTCTAGAAACCTGTCCATTTCTTCTAGGTTGTCCAATTTATTGGAGCATAACTGCATATTCTCCCCCAGGGGCTGTCCACTGGGACGTGTGACTCTGTGAAGCCACCCGCCACTTGGTGTGCATGCCCACAAAGTCCACTGCCCTTGGATCAGACCCCTCTGCAGAGCGCTCACAATCAGCTCGGACGTCAGACCCACCTCTGGCATGAATGTACGCACAAAGCCCCTTTGGCTGGAGCTGCGCTTCCCCGTGAACATGCTGACAGTGAGTCTCCTGTGGCAGACCCACACCCCCCCTTTGCACTCTGATAATAAGGCTCCTGTGGCAGACCTGTGCTTTGGCCTGCGTGTACCCCTCATGATGCCCAAAACCATACTCCAGGCCTTTCGGGTTGTCCCCATGCAGCCATACTGAGTCCTCTCCCCAGGTCTGTCTGCTGAAGCCCAGGTTTTATCACCTAGCTGCTGTGAAAGAGGTTCCCAGGGTGAGGGAACCTTTCCTATTTCACAGCTGTATTCCAGGGATGCAGGTCCCATCCCGTTTCCTTTTTTTCCTTTTCTTTTCTCTTTTTGTGCTACCCTGTTACATGGGGATATTTCTTGCAGCTTTGGTTGTATAATAGATCTTCTGCCAGCTTTCAGTTGGTATTCTGTGATAATTGTTCCACATGTAGATGTATTTTTGATGCGTTTGTGAGGGGGAGGTGAGCTCCTCATTCTTCTACTCCACCATCTTGATCTCCCCAAGATAATAGAATTTTGAAGCTGAGATTCAAAGGCGTTATGATAGCTGCCAACTGCTTTGAGCTGTTGTTTTATAGCAGTCTGCCATGTGTCACACTAAATTTGTGTGTTTTATAGCAGTCTGCCATGTGTCACAGTAATTTGTATGGTTTTTAAAAGTTAATAGACTTTATAAGAACAATTTTAGCTTTACAAAAAAAATTGAGCCAATACTACAGTTTCCCTTTACCCGCCCCCCCCAGTTTCCCTTAACATTTTGCACTAGTGTGATATATTTGTTACAATTAATGAACCAGTATTGATGCATTATTAACTGAAATACTTGAATTATATTAAGCTTCACCCGTGATATATTTGTTACAATTAATGAACCAGTATTGATGCATTATTAACTAAAGTCCATGAATTATATTAAGCTTCACCCATGGTATTGTACAGTTCTGTGGGTTTTGACAAGTGTATAATATCATGTATCCACCATTAGAGTCATACAGAAGAGTCTCATTTCCATGAAAGTCCCCTGTGTACTATTAAGGTACTTGTTTCTTCTTTTGTGAGTTTTGGTACATCATATCTTTTAAGGAATTGGTCCATTTCATTTAAGTTATGAAATTTGTGAGTATAGGTTATTCACAATGTTCCTTTTTATCTTTTTTTTTTGGGGGGTGTATGGTTGTTTTACAATGTTTTGTTAGTTTCTGCTGTACAGTGAAGTAGAGTTCCCTGTGCTATACAGCAGGTTCTCATTAGTTATCTATTATACATATTAGCGTACATGTCAATCCCAATCTCCCAATTCATCCCTCCTCCCCTTCCCCCCCTTGGTGTCCATACATTTGTTCACTACATCTGTGTCTTTATTTATGCCTTGCAAACCAGTTCATCTGTACCATTTTTCTAGATTCCACGTATATGCATTAATATACGATATTTGTTTTTCTCTTTCTGATTTACTTCACTCTGTGTGACAGTCTCTAGGTTAGGAAGAACACTCTTTGACATAAATCACAGCAAGATCTTTTTTGACCCACCTCCTAGAGTAATGGAAATAAAAACAAAAATAAACAAATGGGACCTGATGAAACTTAAAAGCTTTTGCACAGCAAGGGAAACCATAAACAAGATGAAAAGACAACCCTCAGAATGGGAGAGACTATTTGCAAACAAATCAATGGACAAAGGATTAATCTCCAAAATATACAAACAGCTCATGCAGCTCAATATCACAAAAAAAAAACAACCAACCAACCAAATCAACAAGTGTGCGGAAGACCTAAATAGACATTTCTCCAAAGACATACAGATGGCCAAGAGGCACATGAAAAGATGTGCAACATCACTAGGTATTAGAGAAATGCAAACCTTTTTATCCTTTTAATGTACATAAGATCAGTAGTGATGACACCTCTTTCATTTCCAATATTACTACTTTGTATTTTATTTTGTTGGTTAGCCTGGCTACAGGTTTATCAATTTCACTGATCTTCTCCCAAGAACCAGCTTTTGGTTTTGTTTATTTTTCTCTATTGATTTCTTTTTATAAAATTTCATTAATTTATGCTCTAATTTTTCTTTCTTTTCTTCCACTTTTGACTTGCTCTTCTTTTTGTAGTTTCCTAAGGTGGAAACTTAGATAATTGATTTTAGATCTTCTTTTCTAATATAGGAAAATTCATAGTACTGAATGCACATAAGTACTGCTTTTGCTGCATCCCACAAGTTGATAGATTGTATTTCATTTAGTTGAAAATATTTTAAACTTTCTCTTGACACTTCTTTAACCCATGTGTTATTTCAAAGTGTATTGTTTAATTTCAAATATTTTAGAACTTTCCAGCTATCTATATCTTTCTGTTACTGATTTTAGTTTAATTCTGTTTTGGCATGAGAATATACTTTGTATGATCTCTATACTTCAAAATTTATTAAGGCATGCCTTATGGCCCAGAATTTGGGTCTATCTTGGTAAATATCCCTTATGAGCTTGAGGAGAATGTGTATTCTGCTGTTGATATTTATAGAATATGTCGTCTAACAATTAGATCCAGTTGATTGATGGTGCTGTTAAGTTCAGTTATATCCTTACTGATTTTCTGTCAATTACTGATAAAGGGGTGTTGAAGTCTCCAACTATAGTATTTGCTTTATCAGTTTCTCCTTGCACTTCTGTCAGTTTTTGCCTCATGTATTTTGATGCTCTGCTGTTGGGTGCAGACATGTTAAGGATTGTATGTCTTTTTGGAGAATTGACTCCTTTATCATGTAATGCTCGTTTTTATCCCTCATCATTTTACTTGTTATGAAGTCTGCTTTATCTGAAATTAATATAGCTACTTTAGTTTTCTTTTGATTTGTGTTAGCATAGTTTATCTTTCTCTATTTCTTTACTTTTAATCTGTGTCTAGATTTAAAGTAGGTGTTGGGTCTTGGGTTGTTTTTTTTTTTAATCCTAGCTGACTGTCTCTTTTACTGGTGTATTTAGACCATTTACATTTGAAGTGATTAGTGATACGAACATGGTATATAGTAATACAACTATAACTGTTTTCTCTTTATTGCACTTTTAAAAATCTTCTTCTGCCTTCTCTGGTTTTAGCTGAGAATTTTATGATTCAACTTTATCTTCTCTTACTAAATCTATTATACTTCTTTAAAAGGAGTTTAAGTGACTGCTCTAGAGTTTGCCTTATACATTTACAACCAATTTAAGTTACTTTGAGATAACATTATACTGCTTCATAGGTAGTACAGGTACATTATAAGTGTTCCCAGCTCCTCCCTGCCATCCTATAACATGGCTGTCATTCATTTCCCTTATCCATCATCTCAATACATTGCCCCTATTATTACCATGAACAGTTGCATATGGAAATCAATTATAAATAAAAAGTAAGATTTTACCTTTATTTATTTCTTCTCTATTTCTCTTCCATTCTTTATGTAGATCTGAATTTCTGACCCATATCATTTTCTATCTCTCGAAGAACTTTCAACATTTCTTGCAAGGCAGGCCTGCTAGTGAAAGATTCCTACAGTTTTGGCTTGTCTGAGAAGGTCTTCATTTCCTCTTTAGTTTTAGAGGCGAATTTCATTGGATACAGAATTCTAGGTTGGTGTTTTTTTCCTTTCAATACTAAATATTTCACACCACTCTCTTTTTGCTAGCATGGTGTCTGAAAGAAAAAAAAAAAAGTCCAGTATAATTCTTTTTTTTTTTCTCTGTACTTCATGGCTTGTGGGATTTGAGTTCCCTGACCAGGGATTGAACCTCGGCCACAGCAGTGAAAGCATTGAGTCCTAACCACTGGACCATTAAGGAATTCCCTTATTTTTGTTTCTTTACTTATCATGAGAACTGAGAACTTGGTGGAACTTCTGGGGGTAAACCCCACAAAAGTCCCCTAAGATTGGGCCCCAATAGTTTTTAACTCTCAAGCTGGTCCACACTCAGTCTCCAATAATTTGTCAATTACTCCATATTCCTACCAGTGACTGGCTGTAGCAGCTTCTGCTCCCAGTAAGCTGTGATTCTATTTGCCTGTCTCTTCAGTTTTTGGAGGGGCAGTTTTCCCTGTGATTTCAGTTCTCTGGTTGAGCTAAGAAAAACTGTTGATTTTCATTTTGTTCAGGTTTTTTTCTTATGGTAAGGACAGGAATGATGATTTCCAAGCTCTTTACAAGTTGGGGCTGAAACCAGAAGTTCTACTTTGTGATTATATAAGCATTATAAACTATTTCTATAATTAAAATTTTGTTGTGACTGATGGTATAGCTAATATAAAGTTAAATTTGCATGAGTCAATGTTATATACCTTGAATATGTACATACTTAGGCTCCACTGAAAGTACTGGATGAGATTGAGATGGAATTATGATGCTGTTTCCTCCAGGAAAATGATGATGCATGGTGGTGATCATTTACTGAATACTTACTGCATACTAGCCCTGGGCTAAGCAATTTACATAGATTATCTCACTTAACCCCCCAAAACAGACCTATGAGGTATGGTTTCTATTGTTAGAGATAAAGATTTCAAAATCCCTATTTTATAGGTAAAAAAAAGTTGAGAGAGAAATTAAAAAGTATAACTCAGTAGTGTAAGGATTCAAATTAGTTTGACTCCTGAGTTCACACCCACATAGCCCTACATTGAATTGTAAATATTGCTCTACAAATATCTAAATCCTGTTCACAGATTCCCATGAAGTCTCTCAGAAATATATGGTTGGCATATATTATTAGGTAGATCTTTGGACTTCATGGTGGATGATTTAACTTAAGCTATATATACACACCTATTGCTCTGAAGTAACAGAGGTCAGAGTATGCACAATGGCAAGAAGAGCCAGAGGAAATAAGCTTGTGAGAAACTTTATTATCCCAGTCCCTAAAGCAAAACTGCCCCCAAGCTACCCATCTAGGACAGAATACTTTAAGCCTAAATGCTCAGAGGGAGTGAGAGCTTTCAAATGGAGGGAGAAAACTTCCTCTGTCAGGTAAAAGCAGTAAGAGGCTCTAGATTTACCCTCTTGCTTGAAACAACCAAAAAGAAAAATAGACAAAATATATAATACAGTGGTTCAAGACACTGGATATCAGGCATTGAAGGACAGTGATCCCTGAGAGGCATTATTATTGTTCCAACATCACCTGAGGGTCTGGCTTCCAATCAGCCTGAATCTAGGTCCTGATTGAGATTCTCCCCTTTGGGGCACTGATAGTTCTTGGCACACACTCAGCTACTGGGAACTGCTAAAAATAAAATAGGCTACTTGGACAATCACAGTGGTGTAAGAGACCACCAAGAGTTAGGCAGGGTTGAACCATAATTTTCATCTCCTACATGAGGCTACTCCTTCAAGAATAGAAGAGGTAGCTGTTGTACTTAATGCATAGAAACCAACACAGAGAGTCAAGCAAAGTGAGAAACAGAGGAATAGGCTCCAAATGAAAGGATGAGATAAAACCTCAGAAAAAGTCCTTAATGAAAGTAGGTGTATGATTTACCTGATAAAGAATTCAAAACGGTTATAAAGATGCTCACTGAACTTGGGAAAAGAATGAAATGAACACAGAAATACAAAGAAATAGAAAATATTAAAAAGTACCAAACAGAAGTCACAGAGCTGAATAATACAATAACTGAGTTGAAAAATACACTAGAAGGGTTCAACAGCAGACGAGATAAAGCAGAAGAAAGGATCAATGAACTCAAACAGAGCAGTTGAACTCACTCAATTAGAGCAAAAAAGAAAAATGGGAAAAAAAGTGAAAATGGCTTATGGAACTTATGGGACAACATCAGCAGATCAACATTTGCATTATAGGGATCCCAAATAAAGAGAAAGGGGCAGAAACCCTATTTGAAGAAATAATGGCTGAAAACTTCCCTAACCTGAAGAAGGAAACATCCAATCCAGGAAGCCCAAAATTTCCAAATTAGATGAGTCCAAAGAGAGTTACAACAAGACACATTATAATTAAAATGTCAAAAGCTAAATACAAGAAGAGAATCTTAAAAGCATTAAGAGAAAAAACAACTTATTATATACAAGGGAACCCCCATAATACTAAGGGAAGGTTTTTTCAGCAGGAATTCTGCTGGCCAGAAGCGAGAGGCAGAATATATTCAAAGTTCTGAAGGAAATAACATTGCTGGGTAGAGTATTCTTGGTTGGAAGTTATCATTCAGAATTGAAGGAAAGATAAAGAGTTTTCCAGATAAGCAAATGCTAACGGAGCTCATCACCAAAGACTGGCCTTGTAAGAAATGTTGAAGGAACTTCTTTAAGGTGAAAGAAAATGGTGCTAATTAGTAACACGAAAGTATAAATCTCACTGGTAAAGGTTAATATATAGTAAAATTCAGAATATAGTAATATTGCAAAAGTGGTAGATATAAGATCACTTATAAAGCTTGAAGGTAAAAAAACAAGTAGCAAAACTATAACTAAAATAATTAGTTAAGGGATACAAAGATAAAAAGATATAAAAGTGACATCAAAAACATAAAATGTTGGGGGAGAGAGTAAAAAAATCTAGAACTTTAGAATACATTCAAACTTAAGTTATCAGTGTAAAATAGACTATTATAAATATTAGTTGTTACATGTAAGCCTCATTGTAACCAAAAAGCAAAAAACCAATAGTAAATACACAAAAGAGAAAGGAATCTAAACATATCACTATAGAATTCATCAAAACACAAAGGAAAAGAGCAACAAAAGAAGAAATGAACAGAGGAAATATAAAATGGCCAGAAAACAATGAACAAAATGGCAATATGTACCTACCTATCAATAATTACTTTAGGGACTTCCCTGATGGTCCAGGGGCTAATACTCCATGCTCCCAAAGCAAGGAGCCCAGGTTCAATCCCTGGTCAGAAAACTAGATCCTACATGCCACAACTAAGAGTTTACATGTTGCAACTAAAGATCCTGCACACAGCAATGAAGATCCCACATGCCACAACTAAGACCTGGTGCAGAAAAATAAATAAACAAATAACTTTCTAAAAAGATTATTAAAAAAATAATTACTTTAAATGTAAATGGCCTAAAGTCTGCATTCAGAAGACAAAGAGTGACTGAATTAATCAAAAAACCAAAAAACCATCTATATTCTGCCTGTAAGAGCCTCATTTCAGATATAAGGACACACATAGACTGAAAGTAAAGGGATGGAAAAAGATATTCCATGTGAGCGGAAACCAAATGAAAGCTAGGATAGCTATACTTACATCAGACAAAATAGATGTTAAAGATTGTAATAAGAGACAAAGGGGCATTGCATAATGATAAGTTAATTCAACAAGAGGATATAACATTTGTGTGTGTTATACATATATAAATCTCCAACATAGGAATACCTAAATATATAAAGCAAATATTAACAGACCTAAAGGGAGAAATAGACAGCAATACTATAATAGTAGGGGATTTTAATACCCCTCTTGCATCAATGGATAGATTATCTAGACAGAAAATTAATAAGGAAACATTAGCCTTAAAATACATGTTAAACCAGATGGACTGAACAGATATATAAAGAAAATTCCATCCCAAAGCAACAGAATACACATTTTTTCAAGTGCACATGAAACATTCTTTAGGATAGAGCCTATGTTAGGCTACAATACAAGTCTTAATAAATTTAGGAAAATTAAAGTCATAACATGTATCTTTTTTTGACCACAATTGTATGGAACTAGAAATTACAGAAGAAAACTGGAAAATTCACAAATATGTGGAGATTACACAACATGCTACTGAACAACCAAGGGTTAACAAAGAAATCAAATTAGAAATCAAAAAATACCTTGAGACAAATGAAAATGAAAAGACAACCTACAAAAAAGGGGTATAGCAAAAGCATTTCTAAGAATTTCATAACAATAAATGCCTATGTCAAGAAGCAAACAAACAAAAAAATCTCAAATAAACAACCTAACTTTACACCTTAAGAAAGTAGAAAAAAAGAACAAATGAAGCCTCAAGTTAATAGAAGAAAGGAAATAATCAGAAGAGAAATAGATGAAATAGAGACTAAAAAGACAGTAGAGAAGATCAGTGAAACTAAAACCTGGCTCTTTCAAAAGATAAATAAAATACAACAAAACTTTAGCTAGACTCATCAGGGAAAAAAAAGTCTCAAAATCAGAAATAAAAGAGAAGTTACAACTGATACCACAGAATTACAAAGGAACAAAAGAGACCACTAAGAAAAATTAAATGTTGAAAAATTAGCCTAGAAGAAATAGAGAAATTCCTAGAAACATTCAACCTACAAAGACTGAATTATGATGAAATAGGAAATGTGAACAGACCAATTACTAGAAACGAGGTTGAATCAATTATCAAAAACCTCACAACAAACCAGAACCCATGGCCAGATGGCTTCACTGGGAATTCCACCAAATATCCAAGGAAGAATTAATATCAATTTCTTAAACTTTTGCAAAAAATGAAGAAGGAACTCTCCCAAACTCATTTTATGAGGCCAGCATTATTACCCTGATACCAAAACCAGACAAGGATGTCAAAGAAAAAGAAAATTAAAGGGATATTAAAAGGTCAATAACCCTAATGAACTTACTTGCAAAAATCCTCAACAAAATATTAGCAAACTGAATTCAACAATACATGAAAGGATCATACAACATGATCAGGTAGGATCTACTTCGGGAATGCAAGGATTATTCAACATCCACAGATCAGTCAATGTGATATACCACATTGACAAAATAAAGGATAAAAACCATATGATCATCTCAATAGATACAGAAAAATCATTTAACAAAATTCAACATCCATTTGTGATAAAAACTCCCAACATAGTGGGTATGGAGGAAATGAACCTCAACATAATAAAGGCCATATATGAGGAATACTCAGTGACTCCTCTCCCAGCATGAGCACTGTGATCCCACCTACCTTATACTGCAGCTCAGAAATGGATCTGGGGGCGTCTACTCCAACAACTAGGGAGCAGACCCTGCTCAATATCACAGACCCTGCTCCCAACAGGGCTGTGATAACCACAGAAGAAAGAGGAGTTCCTGCTCAATAGCCAGTGCAGTCTCTGGTCATCACAACAGCAGTCTCACCCCCTATCAAGGGGATAACAGCCAGCACACACTGAGGAAAGACATGGCAGGCATCCATACTAAAAACAGCCCTCACACCAAAAATATTAAACTCACACAGGCTACACAGGGATGCTCCCACAAAAAACAGCCCTTCAAGACTACAGCAGATAACTTTCTCCTAACCTCATAGAGTCAGAGAAATAGATACAAAATGAATAAGCAGAGGAACCATTCCCAATTAAAAGATCAAGAGAATTTCTGTGAAAGAAAAAACAATTAAACAGACATTTTCAGTCTAATAGACATCAAGTTCAAAAAGGAGATAATGAAAATACTTAAAGAGGGAGTTCCCTGGTGGTCTAGTTGTTAGGATTCGGCACTTTCACTGCCATGGCCCAGGTTCCCTGGTTGGGGAACTGAGATCCCAAAAACCTTGTGGCATGGCCAAAATAAAAAATAAATTAAAAAAAGAAAATACTTAAGGAATTAAGAAAGGCTATTGATAGAAATGCAGATTACTGTAAAAAGGAACTAGAAACTATAAAGAACTAACAAGAAACATAAAACTCATTTGCTGAGATGAAAGCTGAGCTAAAGGCAATGAATAGCAGATTGAATAATGCAGAAGAACAAATAAGTAATTTGGAAGATAGAATAATGGAAACCAACCAATCAGAACAGCAGAAATAAAGACAAAAGAAAAAAATGAAAGCAATATAAGAGACCTATGGGATAACAGAAAGTGTGCCAATCTATGCATAATAGGGATCTCAGAAGGAGAACAAAGGTAAAAGGGGATCAAAAATGTATTTGAAGAAATTATGGCTGAAAACTTCCCAAAGCTAAAGAAGGAAACATATATCCAGATACAGGAAGCACAGAGGGTCCCAAAGAAGATGAACCCAAACAGACCTACATGAAGACATAATTAAAATGGCAACCATTAAAGATAAAGAGAGAATTCTAAAGGCAGTAAGAGAAAAACAAAGAGTTAATTACAAGGAAACCCCCATAAGGCTATCAGCTTATTTCTCCACAGAACCACTGCAGGCCAGAAGGGAGTGGCAAGATATATTCAAAGTCCTGGAAGGGAAAAACCTGCAATCTAGGATACTCTACCCTGCAAGATGATCATTTAGAATAGAAGGAGAAAAAAATCTCAGACAAGAAAAACTAAAAGTGTACAGCAATACTAAACTTATCCTGAAAGAAATATTGAAATGTTTTCTCTAAATAGAAATGAATCAAGAATCTATAGGAAAGAAAGTCACAACTGGAAAGTAAACCACTTAAATGAGCCAGTACCCAGATAAAAAAAAAATTTTTTGTGAAAGTGATGATAACCACAATGAACAGCAAAAGGATAAACATGAAGATATAAAAAGGATATCAAAATAATAAAATATGGGGGAGGACAGTAAGAAAATACAGATTTTTTTAGAATGTGTTTGAGTCTATATGACTACCAGTCTAAAGCAAATAGATAGAGTTTTGGGTTTATATACTTGAAAACCAGAGTAACCACAAATCAAAAACATTCACAAAAACCGAAAAGAAAGGTACTCAAGCCTAATACAAAAGAAAATCATCAAACCACAATAGGAAAATCAAAAAGAAAAAGGAACAAAGAAAAAATACAAAATCAACTGGAAAACAAGTTTTAAGATGACAATAAATACATATTTATCAAGAATTACCTTATATGTCAATGGACTAAATACACCAATCAAAAGACATAGAGTTGCAGATTGGATAATAAAATAAGAGCCTACAATATGCTGTCTACAAGAGACCCACTTTAGGGCAAAGGACACACATAGATTGAAAGTGAGGGTATGGAAAAAGATATTTCATGCAAATGGAAATGACAAGAAAGTGGGGTAGTAATGGTCATATCAGACAAGACAGTTAAAAACAAAGGCCGTGAAGAAAGATAAAGAAGGACACTATATAATGATAAAAGGATCAAGAAGAGGATATTACACTTGTTAATATATATGCATCCAATATAGAAGCACCCAAATACATAAATACTAACAGATATAAAGGGAGAAATTGACAGGAATACAATAATATTAGGAGGCTTTCACACTCCACTCACATCAATGAACAGATTTTCTAGACAGAAAAATCAATAAGGCAACAGAAATCTTAAAGGATACAATAGAACAGTTAGACTTAATTGATATTTTCAGCACATTATATCCAATAAAAGCAGAATACACATTCTTTTCAAGTGCACATGGAACATTCTCTAGGATTGACCACATACTAGGGCACAAAACAAGCCTCAACAAATTTAAGAGGAAATTATTTCAAGCTTTTCTGACCAAAACAGCATCAAACTAGAAATCAAACAAGGAAAAGAAGGGGAAAAAAAGATTACATGGAGATGAAATAACATGCTACTAAAAAACCAATGGGCCAACGATGCAATCAAAGAGGAAATTTTAAAAATACCTTGAGACAAATGGCAATGAAAACACAACCATACAGAATCTATGGGATACAGCAAAAGCAGTCCTAAGAGGGAAGTTCAGAGAGATACAGGCCTTCCTCAAAAAAAGGAAAAATCTCAAACAACCTAACCTGCCACCTAAAAGAACTAGAAAAAAGAGAACAGTCAAAATGTAAAGTCAGCAGAAGGAAGGAAATAATAAAGATCAGAGAAGAAATAAATAAGATAGAGATTTAAAAAACCAATAAAAACCAAGAGTTGGTTCTTTAAAAGGGTTAAACAATATCCACAAACCTCTGGCCAGGCTCACCAAGTAGAAGAGAGAAGACCCAAATAAACAAAATAAGAAATGACAGAGGAGAAATTACAACCAATAGCACAGAAATACAAAAAACCATAAAAGAATACTATGAACAATTATATGTCAACAAATTGGACAACCTAGTAGAAAAGGACAAGTTTCTATAAGCATATAGCCCACCAAAGCTGAATCAAGAAGAAATAGACAATTTGAACAGACCAATCACTAGAAGTGAAACAGAATCTGTAATTTAAACAAACAAACAAAAAAACTCTCCCTGAAAACAAAAGTCCACGACCAGATGGCTTTACTGGGGAATTCTACCAAATATACACAGAACTTACACCAATCCTTCTCAAACTCTTCCAAAAGGCTGAAGAGGAGGGAGCACTCCCAAAGGCATTCTATGAAGCCACCATCACCCTGATACCAAAACCAGACAAAGACACTGCCAAAAGAGAAAATTACAGGCCAATATCTTTGGTGAATATATATGTAAAAGTCCTCAACAAATATTAGCAAACCAAATCCAACGACACATAAAAAGGATCATATATCATGATCAAGCTGGATTCATTCCAGGGTTGCAAGGATGGTTCAACATATGCAAATCAATGTGATACATCACATCAACAAAAGAAAAGATAAAAATCACATGATCACCTCAATAGATGCAGAAAAAGCATTGGATAAAATTCACATCCACTCATGATAAAAACTCTTACCCAAGTGGGTATAGAGGGAACATCTGTCAACATAATAAAAGCTATTTATGACAAACCCGGAGCCAACATAATATTCAACAGTGAAGAGCTGAAAGCCTTCCTGCTAATTCTGGAAGAAGATAAAGGATGCCAACTCTCACCCCTTCTATTCAACATAGTACTGGAAGTCCTAGCCACAGCAATCAGACAGGAAGAAGAAATAAAAAGTATCTAAATTGGAAGGGAAGAATTGTCATTATAGCATGACATGATATTAAACATAAAAAACTTGGGCTTCCCTGGTGGCGCAGTGGTTGAGAGTCCACCTGCCGATGCAGGGGATGCGGGTTCGTGCCCCGGTCCGGGAAGGTCCCACATGCCGCAGAGAGGCTGGGCCCATGAGCCATGGCCGCTGGGCCTGCGCGTCCGGAGCCTGTGCTCTGCAGCGGGAGAGGCTGCAGTGGTGAGAGGCCCACGTACAGCAAAAACAAACAAACAAACAAAAAAACCTTAGAGATGCCATACAAAAACTAGTAGAACTGATAAAACAAATTCAGCAACTTAGCAGGATACAAGATTAACATACAGAAATTGGTTGCATTTGTTTACACTAACAATAAAATATCAGAAAGGGAAAGTGAAAAAACAATCCCTTTTAAAGTCACATCAAGGGACTTCCCTGGTGGTCCAGTGGTTAAGAAACCATCTTCCAATGCAAGGGACATGGGTTTGATCCCTGGTCAGGGAACAAAGATCCCATGTGCCATTGGGCAACTGAGCCCATGGGCTGCAACTACTGAGCCCATGTGCCACAACTAGAGAGAAGCCCATGTGCCACAAGAGCCTGTGCGCTTCAACAAAAGATTCCGCATGCTGCAACTAAGACCTGATGCAGCAAAAAATTTTTTAAAAAATAGTAAAAGAAATAAAGTCACATCAAAAAAAAAAACCACAAGAATAAGACTGACCAAGGAGTAGAAGATTTATATGCTGAGAAGTATAAAATATTGATAAAGGAAATTGAAGATGACTTAAAGAAATGGAAAAATATCCCATGCTCTTGGATTGGAATAATTAATATTGTTAAAATGGCCATAGTACCCAAAGAAATCTACAGTTTTAACGCAATCCCTATCACATTACCCATGACATTTTTCACAGAACTAGAACAAATAATCCTAAAATTTATACAGAACCATATAAGACCCAGACTTACCAAAGCAGTCTGGGAAGAAGAACAAAGCAGGAGGCATAATCTCCAAGACTTCAGACAATACTACAAAGCTACAGTAATCAAAACACCATGGTATTGGCATAAAACCAGACATATGGATCAAAGGAACAGAATAGAGAGCCCAGAAATAAAGCCACACACCTATCGTTAATTAAAATTCGACAAAGGAAGCAGGAATATAAAATGGGGAAAAGACAGTCTCTTCAGCAAGTGGTGTTCGGAAAGTTGGACAGATGCATGTAAATAATTGAAGTTGGAACACACCCTCACACCATACACAATAATAAACTCAAAATGGCTTAAAGACTTAAATATAAGGCAAGAGAGCATAAAACTCCTAGAAGAGAACTTAGGCAAAACATTCTCTGACATAAATGGTATCAATGTTTTCTTAGATCAGTCTATAAAGACAATGAAAATAAAAGCAAAAATAAACAAATGGGGCCTCCCTGGTGGCGCAGTGGTTGAGAGTCCGCCTGCCGATGCAGGGGATACGGGTTCGTGCCCCGGTCCGGGAGGATCCCATATGCCGCGGAGCAGCTGGGCCCGTGAGCCATGGCCGCTGAGCCTGTGCATCCGGAGCCTGTGCTCCGCAACGGGAGAGGCCACAACAGTGAGAGGCCCACGTACCGCAAAAAAATAAATAAATAAATAAATAAATAAATAAATAAATAAAATAAACAAATGGAACCTAATCAAACTTATAAGATTTTTCACAGCAAAGGAGACCATAAGCAAAATGAAAAGACAACATACAAACTGGGAGAAAATATTTGCAAACCATGTGA
This sequence comes from Mesoplodon bidens, assembly GCF_964165515.1. Taxonomy (NCBI): domain Eukaryota; kingdom Metazoa; phylum Chordata; class Mammalia; order Artiodactyla; family Ziphiidae; genus Mesoplodon; species Mesoplodon bidens. The sequence goes on along the minus strand of NC_138178.1, from coordinate 41,974,485 downwards.
CTGACAAGGGTTTAATTTCCAAATTATACAAACAGCTCATACAACAATGTCAACAAACAAACAAATGAACAACCCAATCAAAACATGGGCAGAAGACCTAAATAGACATTTCTCCAGAGAAGATATACTGATGGCAAATAGGCACATGAAAAGATGATCAACATTTCTAATTATTAGAGAAATGCAATAAAAAATACAGTGAGGTACCACCTCACACCTGTCAGAATGGCCATCATTTAAAAAGTCATTAAAAATGCTGGAGGGGGTGTGGAGAAAAGGGGACCCTCCTACACTGGGGTGGAGTGTAAATTGGTATAGCCACTGTAAACAATAGTATGGAGGTTCCTCAAAAACCTAAAAATATAGTCGTCATATGATCCAGCAATCCCACTCCTAGGCATGTATCAGGACAAAAGTATAATTCAAAGAGATACTTGCACCCTGATGTTCATAGCAGCATTATTTCTCAATAATGAATAATGATGAATGGATAAAGAAGATGTAAGATATATATATATATGTATTTATATCTACACACAATGGAATATTAATCAGCCATAAAAAAGAATGAAATAATGCCATTTGCAGCTATATGGATGGACCTAGAGATTATCATGCTAAGCAAAGTAAGTCAGAAAGAGAAAGACAAATACCATATGATATCACTTATATCTGAAATCTAAAATATGACACAAATGAACTTATCTATGAAACAGAAACAGACACACAGAGGACAGACTTGTGGTTACCAAGGGGGAGGGGGGGCTGGGGGATGGTAGGATTGGGAGTTTGGGATTAGCAGATGCAAAATATTATATATAGAATGGATAAACAACAAAATCCTATTGTATAGCACAGGAAACTATATTCAATGTCCTATAATAAGCCATAATGGAAAAGAATATGAAAAAGAATATATATATGCATACATATATATGTATATATACATATGTATACATATATGTGTGTGTGTATAAGTGAATCCCTTTGCTGTACAGCAGAAACTAACACACTATTGTAAATCAAATATACTTCAATAGAAAACTATTTCTACCAATAAAAAAACAAAAAATAAAGGTCATATATGACAAGCCCACAGCTAATATCATACTCAAAGGTGAAAAGCTGAAAGCTTCTCCTCTAAGATGAGGAACAGGACAAGGATGGCCACTCTCACCACTTTTATTCAACATAGTAATGGAGAGGATAGGATGGAGACAAGATGGCAGAATAGAAGAATGTGAGCTCACAACTTCTTATGGAAACACCAAAATCATAACTAACTGCTGAACAACCACTGACCAAAAAAATGCTGGAACCTACCAAAAAGGATACCCTACATCCAAAGGCAAAGAAGCCACAACAAGATGGTAGGAGGGGCACAACTGCAATAAAATCAAACCCCATACATGCCAGGTGGGTGACCCCAATACTGGAAAATAATTATACACCAGAAGTCCTCTCACAGAAGTGAGTGTTCTGAGCCCCGTGTCAGGCTCCCTAGCTTGGGTTCTGGCAATGGGAGGAGAAGCCCCTGGAGAATCTGTCTTTGAAGGCTAGTGAGGTTTGATCACAGGAATCCCACAGGACTGGGGGAAACAGAAACACCACTCGTGGAGTTTGCACACGGGTTTCATGTGCACCAGTGCCCAGGAAAAAAAGTGGTGACCTCACAAGAGACTGGGCAAGACCTACCTGGTAGTATTGGAGGGACTCCTGTGGATGCAGGGGGTAGCTATGGCTCACTGTGGGAACAAGGACACTGGTGGCAGCAGTTCTGGGGTGTACTCATTGGTGTGAGTCCTTTCAGAGGGTGCAATTTTCTCACCAAGACCTGGCCCCACTCAACAGCCTGTAGGCTCAGTGCTGGGACACCTCAGGCCAAATAAGCAACAAGGCAGGAACACAGCCCCACCCATCAGTAGACAGGCTGTTTAAAGTTTTCCTGAGCACACAGCTGCCCAATAAACGACACCCCCTGATACAGCCCTGCCCACCAGAGGGATAAGACCTAGCTCCACCCACCAGTGGGCAGGTACCAGTCCCTCCCACCAGGAGGCCTACAGAAGCCTCTTAGACCACCTCATCCACCAAAGGGCAAACAGCAGAAACAAGAAGAACTACAACCCTGCAACCTGCAGAACAGAAACCACAATCACAGAAAGTTAGACAAAATGAGATGGCAGAGGAATATGTCTCAGATGAAGGAACAAGATAAAACTCCAGAAGACTAAATAAATGAAGTGGAGATAGGCCATCTCCCTGAAAAAGAATTCTGAGTAATGATAGTAAAGATGATCCAAGATCTTGGAAAAAGAATGGAGGCACAGATCAAGAAGATAGAAGAAATGTTTAACAAAGACCTGGAAGAACTAAAGAACAAACAAACAGAGATGAGCAATATAATAACTGAAATGAAAAATACACTAGAAGTAATTAATAGCATAATAACTGAGGCAGAAGAATGGATAAGTGAACTGAAAGACAGAATGCTAGAAATAACTGCCATGGAACAGAATAAAGAAAAAAGAATGAAAAGAAATGATGATAAGCTAAGAGACTTCTGGGACAACATTAAACTCACCAGCATTCACATTATAGGGGTCCCAGAAGAAGAGAGAAAGGACCTGAGAAAATAGTTGATGAGATAATCGCTGAAAATTTCCCTAATATAGGAAGGAAACAGTCACCCAAGTCCAGGAAGTGCAGAGTCCTAAGCAAGATAAATCCAAGGAAGAACATGCCAAGACACACAGTAATCAAATTGACAAAAATTAAAGACAAAGAAAAAATAATAAAAGCAAAAAGAGAAAAAGAGCAAATAACATACAAGGGAAGGTTATCAGCTGATTTTTCAGCAGAAACTCTGCAGGCCAGAAGGGAGAGACATAATATATTTAAAGTGATAAAAGGAAAAATTATAACCAAAAATACTCTATCCAGAAAGGCTCTCATTCAGATTCAATGGAGAAATCAAAAGCTTCAGAGAAGCAAAAGCTAAGAGAATTCAGCACCATCAGACTAGCTTTCCAACAAATGCTAAAGGAACTTCTCTAGGTGGAAAAGAAGAGGCCACAACTAAAAACAAGGAAATCGCAAGTGGAAAAGCTCTCTGGTAAAGGCAATCATACAGTAAAGGTGGGAAATCATCTGCACACAAATCTGATATCAAAACCAGCAATTTTAAGAAGAGGAGACCACAAATGCAGGATACTGGAAATGCACTTGAAATAAAAAAACCAGCAGCTTAAAAGAATCTGGTTTATATGTATAGACTACTATATCAAAACCTCATAGCAACTGCAAACCAAAAATCAACAATAGATACACACACACAAAAGAAAAAGGAATCCAAACATTAAAGTTAGTCAAGAAATCACAAAAGAAGAGAAAAAAATAGGAAGGGAGGAAAAAACACCTGCAAAAACAAATCCAAAACAATTAACAAAATGGCAATAAGAACATACATACTGATAATTTCCTTTATGTTTAAATGGATTAAATGCTTCAACCAAAAGACACAGACTGGCTGAAATGGATACAAAAACAAGACCTGTATATATGCTGTCTACTTCAGATCCAGGGGCATATACAGACTAAAAGTGAGGGGATGGAAAGAAGGTATTCCATACAAATGGAAATCAAAAGAAAGCTGGGGTAGCAATACTCATATCAGACAAAATAGACGTTAAAATAAAGACTGTTACAAGAGACAAAGAAGTACCCTACATCACGATCAGGGGATCAATCCAAGAAGATACAACAATTGTAAATATATATGCATCCAACACAGGAGCACCTCAATACATAAGGCAAATACTAACAGCCATAAAAGGTGAAATGGACAGTAACACAATAACAGTGCGGGACTTCAACACCTCACTTACAACAACGGACAGACATACAAAATGAAAATAAATAAGGAAACAGAAGCGTTAAATGACACAATAGACCAGATAGATTTAATTGATATTTATAGGACATTCCATCCAAAAAGAGCACATAACACTTTCTGCTCAAGTGTGCACGGAACATTTTCCATGATAGATCACATCTTGGGTCACAAATCAAGCCTCAGTAAATTTAAGAAAATGGAAATCATATCAAACATCTTTTCTGACCAAAATGGTATAAGATTAGAATGAATTACAGGGAAAAAATGTAAAAAACACAAACGCATGGAGGGTAAACAATACATTACTAAATAACCAAGAGATCACTGAAGAAATCAAAGAGGAAACTTAAAAATACCTAGAGAAAAATGACCATTATTTTCAGGACGATCCAAAACCTATGGGATGCAGCAAAAGCAGTTCTAAGAGGGAAGTTTATAGCTACACAAGCCTACCTCAAGAAACAAGAAAAATCTCAAATAAACAATCTAACCTTACACCTAAAGGAACTAGAGAAATAAGAACAAAAACCCCCCAAAGTTAGCAAAAGGAAAGAAATCATAAAAATTAGAGCAGAAATAAATGAAATAGAAACAAAGAAAACAATAACAAAGGTCAATAAAACTTAAAGCTGCTTTTTTGAGAAGATAAACAATATTAATAAACCATTAGCCACTCATCAAGAAAAAGAGGGAGAGGACTCAAATCCATAAAGTTAAAAATGAAAAAGGAGAAGTTACAACAGAAAACGCAGAAAATACAAAGCACACTAAGAGACAACTACAAGCCAATAAAGTGGACAACCTGGAAGAAATGGACAAATTCTTAGAAAGGTATAACCTTCCAAGACTGAACCAGGAAGAAACAGAAAATATGAACAGACCAATCACAAGTAATCAAATTGAAACTGTGACTAAAAATCTTCCAAGAAACAAAAGTCCAGGACCAGATGGCTTCACAGGTGAATTCTATCAAACATTTAGAGAAGAGCTAACACCTATCCTTCTCAAACTCTTCCAAAAAATTGCAGAGGAAGGAACACTCCCAAACTCATTCTATGAGGCCACCATCGCCCTGATACCAAAATCAGACAAACATACCACAAAAAAAGAAAATTACAGACCAATATCACTGATGAATACAGATGCAAAAATCCTCAACAAAACACTAGGAAACAAAATCTAACAACACATTAAAAGGATCATACACCACGATCAAGTGGGTTTTATCTCAGGGATGCAAGGATTCTTCAATATACGCAAATCAATCAATTTGACACACCATATTAACAAATTGAAGAATAAAACCCATATGTTCATCTCAATAGATGCAGAAAAAGCTTTTGACAAAATTCAACACCAATTTATGAAAAAACTCTCCAGAAAGTGGGCATAGAAGGAACCTACCTCAACATAATAAAGGCCATATACGACAAATGCACAGCAAACATCATTCTCAATGGTGAAAAACTGAAAGCATTTCCTCTAAGATCAGGAACGAGACAAGGATGTCCACTCTCACTATTATTATTCAACATAGTTTTGGAAGTCCTAGCCATGGCAATCAAAGAAGAAAAAGAAATAAAAGGAATAGAAATTGGAAAAGAAGAAGTAAAACTGTCACTGTTTGCAGATGACATGATACTATACATAAAGAATCCTAAAAATGCCACCAGAAAACTACTAGAGCTAATCAATGGATTTGGTAAAGTTGCAAGATACAAAATTTATGCGCAGAAATCTCTTGCATTCTTATATAATGGTGAAAAATCTGAAAGAGAAATTACGGAAACACTCCCATTTACCATTACAACAGAAAGAATAAAATACCTAGGAATAAACCTACTAGGAGACAAAAGACCTGTATGCAGAAAACTATTAGACACTGATGAAAGAAATTAAAGATGATACCAACAGATGGAGAGATATACCATGTTCTTGGATTGGAAGAATCAATATTGTGAAAATGACTATATTACCCAAAGCTACCTGCAGATTGAATGCAATCCCTATCAAATTACCACTGGCATTTTTTACAGAACCAGAACAAAAAATCTTAAAATTTGTATGGAGACACAAAGGACCCTGAACAGCCAAAGCAGTCTTGAGGGAAAAAAACCCAGCTGGAGGAATCAGACTCCCTGACTTCAGACCATACTACAAAGCTACAGTAATCAAGACAATATGGTACTGGCACAAAAACAGAAACATAGATCAATGGAACAAGATAGAAAGCCCAGAGGTAAACCCATGCACCTATGGTCAACTAATCTATGACAAAGGAGGCAAACATATACAATGGAGAAAAGTCAGTCTCTTCGATAAGTGGTGCTGGGAAAACTGGACAGCTACATGTAAAGGGATGAAATTAGAACACTCTCTAACACCATACACAAAAATAAACTCAAAATGGATTAGAGACCTAAATGTATGACCAGACACTATAAAACTCTTAGAGGAAAACATAAGAAGAACACACTTTGACATAAATCACAGCAAGATATTTTTTGATCCACCTCCTAGAGTAATGGAAATAAAAACAAAAATAAACAAAAGGGACCTAATGAAACTTAAAAGCTTTTGCCCAGCAAAGGAAACCATAAACAAGATGAAAAGACAAGCCTCAGAATGGAGAAAATATTTGCAAACAAATCAACGGACAAAGGATTAATCTCCAAAATATATAAACAGCTCATGCAGCTCAATATTAGAAAAACAAACAACCGAATCCAAAAAAGGGCAGAAGACCTAAATAGACATTTCTCCAAAGAAGACATACTGATGGCCAAGAAGCACATGAAAAGCTGCTCAACATCACTAATTATTAGAAAAATGCAAATCAAAACTACAGTGAGGTATCACCTCACACCAGTTAGAATGGGCATCATCAGAAAATGTACAAACAACAAATGCTGGAGAGGGTATGGAGAAATGGGAACCCTCTTGCACTGTTGGTGGGTATGTAAATTGATACAGCCACAATGGAGAACAGTAAGGAGGTTCCTTAAAAAACTAAAAATTGAATAACCGTATGATCCAGCAATCCCAGTACTGGGCACATACCCAGCGAAAACCATAATTCAAAAAGACACATGCACCCCAATGTTCATTGCAGCACTATTTACAATAGCCAGGACATGGAAGCAACAAAAACGCCCATCGACAGACAAATGGATAAAGAAGTGGTACATATATACAATGTAATATTACTCAGCCATAAAATGGAACAAAAGTGGGTCATGTGTAGAGACGTGCATGGATCTAGAGACTGTCATAGAGAGTGAAGTAAGTCAGAAAGAGAAAAACAAATATCGTATATTAACACATATGTGTGGAACCTAGAAAAGTGGTACAGATGAACCGGTTTGCAGGGCAGAAATTGAGACACAGATGTAGAGAACAAATGTATGAACACCAAGGGGGGAAAGCGGTGGTGGGGTAGGGGTGGTGGTGAGATGAATTGGGCAATTGGGATGGACATGTATACACTGATGTATATAAAATTGATGACTAATAAGGACCTGCTGTATAAAAAAATAAATAAAATTTAATTTAAAAAAATTTAGAGAAGAGCTAACACCTGTCCTTCTGAAACTATTCTAAAAAATTGCAGACAAAGGAACACTCCCAAACTCATTCTATGAGGCCACCAACACTCTGAAACCAAAATCGGACAAAGGTTCCTCAAGAAAAAGAAAATTACCAGCCAATATCACTGATGAACATAAATGAAAAAATCTGCAACAAAATACTAGGAAACTGAATCCAATAATACATGTAAAGGATCATACACAATGATCAAGTGGGATTTATCCCAGGGATGCAAATATTATTCAATACCTGCAAATCACTCAGCATGATTCACTACATCAACAAATTGAAGAATAAAAACAATGTGATCATCTCAAGAGATGCAGAAAAAGCTTTTGACAAAATTCAACACCCATTTATGATAAAAAGTCTCCTGAAAGTGGGCATAGAAGGAACCTACCTCAACATAATAAAGGTCATGTATGACAAACCCACAGCTAACATCATTCTCAAAAACTGAAAGCATTTCCTCTAAGATCAGGAACAAGACATAGATGTCCACTCTTTCCACTATTATTCAACATATTTTTGGAAATCGTATCCTTGGCAATCAGATAAGAAAAAGAAATAAAAAGAAGCCAAATCAGAAAAGAAGTAAAACTGTCACTGTTTGCAGATGACATGATATTATACATAGAAAATCCTAAAGATGCTACCAGAGAACTGCTAGAGCTCATCAATGCATTCGGTAAAGTTGCAGGATACAAAAAAAGTACAGAGATCTGTTGTATTTCTATACACTAACAATGAAAGATCAGGAAGAGAAATTAAAGAAACAAGGCCATTTACCATTGCATCAAAAATAATAAAATACCTAGGAATAAACCTACCTAAAGTGGCAAAAACCTGTACTCCAAAAACTATAAGACACTGATGAAAGAAATCAAATATGATACAAACAGATGGAAAGATATACTATGTTCTTGAACTGAAAGAATCAATCTTGTCAAAATGACTACTTCACCAAAGGCAATGTACACATTCAATGCAATACCTACCAAATTACCAATGACACTGTTCACAGAACTAGAACAAAAATTTTTTTAATTTGCATGGAAACACAAAATACCCTGAATAGACAAAGCAATCTTGAGAAAGAAAAACAAAGCTAGACAAATCAGCCTCCATGACTTCCAACTATACTACAAAGCTACAGTAATCAAGACAGTATGGTACTGGCACAAAAACAGAAATGCAGATCAATGGAACAGGATAGATAGTCCAGAGATAAACCCACACACATATGGTCACCTTATTATTATTATTATTTTTTTTGCGGCATGCGGGCCTCTCACTGTTGTGGCCTCGCCCGTTGCGGAGCACAGGCTCTGGACATACAGGCTTAGCGGCCATGGCTCATGGGCCCAGCTGCTCTGTGGCATGTGGGATCTTCCCGGACCAGGGCACGAACCCGTGTCCCCTGAATCAGCAGGCGGACTCTCAACCACTGCGCCACCAGGGAAGCCTGGTCACCTTATTTTTGATAAAGGAGGCAAGAATATACAATGGAGATAAGGCAGCCTCTTCAATAAGTGGGGCTGGGAAAACTGGACAGCTACATGTAAAAGAATGAAATTAGAACACTCCCTAACACCATACACAAAAATAAACTCAAAATGGATTAAAGACCTAAATGTAAGCCTGGACACTATAAAACTCTTAGAGGAAAATAGAGGCAGAAAACTCTGACATAAATCACATCAAGATCCTTTTTGACCCACCTCCTAGAGAAATGGAAATAAAAACAAAAATAAACAAATGGGACCTAATGAAATGTAAAACCTTTTGCACAGCAAAGGAAACCATAAAGTAGATGAAAAGACAACCCTCACAATGGGATAAAATACTTGCCAATGAAGCAATGAACAAAGGATTAATCTCCAAAACTTACAAGCAGCTCATGCTGCTCAATATCAACAAAACAAAAAACCCAATCCAAAAAATGGGCAGAAGATCTAAATAGACATCTCTACAAAGAAGATATACAGATTGCCAACAAACACATGAATGGATGCTCAACATCACTAACCATTAGAGAAATGAAAATCAAAACTACGAGGTATCTCCTCACACCAGTCAGAATGGAGATCATGAAAAAATGTACAAACAATAAATGCTGGAGAGGGTGTGGAGAAAAGGGAAACCTCTTGCACTGTTGGTGGAAATGTAAATTGATACTGCCACTATGGAGAACAGTATGGAGGTTCCTTAAAAAAAACTAAAAATAGAACTACTGTACAACACAGCAATCCCACTACTGGGCATATACCTGGAGAAAACCATAATTCAAAAAGAGTCATGTACCACAATGTTCACTGCAGCTCTATTTACAATAGCCAGGACATGGAAGCAACCTAAGTGTCCATCAACAGATGAACGGAGAAAGAAGATGTGGCACATACATACAATGGAATATGACTCAGCCATAAAAAGAAATGAAACTGAGTTATTTGTAGTGGGGTGGATGGACTTAGAGTTTGTCATACAGAGTGAAGTAATCAGAAAGAGTAAAACAAATACCGTATGCTAACATATATATGTGGAATCTAAACAAAAAAGTTTATTAAGAACGTAGGGGCAGGACAGGAATAACGATGCAGACGTAGAGACTGGACTTAAGGACAGGTGAGGGGAGAAATGGAGAAATGCCACAGCCTTGTGACTGGACTTAAGGACAGGTGAGGGGAGAAATGGAGAAATGCCACAGCCTTGTGACTGTCTCCTGCAAAAGCAGCTTTAATCACACTGCTAAGGGTCACTAAATATTCACAAGAATTGCAGCTCTGTAAATGACACCTGCCCTCAAAAAAAATCCTGGGTTCGAATATCGATAAAAAAATTCAAAAGAGGGCAACCTTTCAAGAAGACAATTTCAAGAGGCATATTTAACTCACGTTTTTTCTTTTTCTTTCTTTCTTTCTTTCTTTTCCTTCCTTCCTCCCTCCCTCCCCCCACCCTCGCTCTCTCTCTCTCTCTCTCTCTCTTTCTTCTTGTTTAACAAAAAAGGCCATGGAGAAAGCTCAACGTCAGGAATTAATAAAGACATGCAAATCTAATCTACAAAAACTTTTACCTGACAACAGTCAGAATGATCATAAGCAAAAATCTCTAAACAATAAATGCTCAAGGGGTTTTAGAGAACTGTGTGCCCTCTAGCTGCTGCTGGGATGTCAACTGGTAACAGCCAGTAGTGAGAACAGAAAGGAGGTGCGTTTAAAGGTAAAAATTGAGCTACCATATGATCTGGTAGGCCCACTACTGGCCCTAGTAACCAGAGTGGGGAATGTGGAAATGCTGATGCCCTGTGGCTGTTACCCACAAAAGCAGCTTTAAAAACTGTGCTAAAGGTCACTTCATATTCACAATTATTGCAGGGCTATAAATGACACCTGCCTTCAAAATGTCTTGAGAGAGGTAATGGCCAAAAAAATTCAAAATATGGCACATACTTCAAAAAACAATTTGTATAGGTAAGTTGTACTCATTCTTAAAAAAAAAAGGACATAGCTATAAGTTCAATATAAGTAATTATTAGACATATGCAAATGCAACCACAAAAAGGTATCAGCTCACACTGGTCAGAATGACCATCAGTAAAAAAATAAAAACAATAAATGCTGAAGGTGTTGTGGAGAAGTGCATACCCTCAAATTTAAGTGGGTCATAAACTGGTAAGAGCCACTAAGGACAACAGAATGTTGTCCTTAAATGGTGTCTTTAGAAGGTAAACAATTGAGTTACCAAATGATTCAGCAGTACCACTCTTGGCCCTTTAACCTAAGAGGACAGAATTGGAAAGACACAGGCAACACTACTGCACTGCAGCAGAATTACAAAAGCGAAGACACCGAACCGACCAAAAAGTCCATCAACCGATCGATGCACAAAGAACAATTTGTACATGTACAGATGTAATATTAGCCAAGGAAAAAAATGAAACAATACCGTTTGCAGCACCATACATGAGCCTAGAGGTAATCACACAACTTGAAGTAAGTCAGAAAGCAAAGGACACATACCCTATGATATCAATTATATGCGTTACCTAAAAATTGATACCAATGAAGGTATTTCCACGCAGAAAGGCAATCACAGATTCAATAAACAAACGTATGGTTAACCAAATGGGAAAGTGTGAGGATTGGATACATTAGAATATTTGGGTTAACAAAGATATACAAACACATGTAAAATTTATAATCAGCAAAGACCTACGGAATACCAAGAGAAGACTACTACTCAACATTGTCTTATAACCTCCATGGCAAATGGATCTGAGGATGAATATAGATACATGTATATGTGTAAAAGAAATACATCTTGCACACATAGAACAAACAAAACACTGTAATCCAATATGCTGTGATAAAAAATTAAATTTAAAAAAACGAACAAAAAGTAATGAGGCAAAAAATGATGAGAGTTCTTTCTCCACATTGCATTCTAACTTACAGCCTTGGAACAAGGCTTCCAGGAAGGTTGTGTTGCCCTAGTAAGCAGATTTGGGAATAGAGAAATGCTGCACCGTTTTAGCCATTTCCTGCAACAGCAGGTTTAAACCCAGTGCGAATGGTCACTGAAGAGTCACAATGATTGCAGGCCTGTAAATCACACCTGCCCTCAAAAAAATTCCTGGGGTCGAAAACACACCAAAAAATGCAAAAGAGGGAAACCTTTCAAGAACACTATTTCAAGAGGCATATTTTACTCATATATTTTCTTTTCTTTTTATGTTCTTTAACCAAAAAGGGGCAGGGAAAAATGCTCAACATCAAAAAGTTATAAAGACATGAAAATCCAATCTACAAAAACGTACACCTCACAACAGTCAAAATATCATTAGCAAAAAAGACTATAAACAATAAATTCTGAAGGGGTTGTAGAGAACTGTGTACCCTCTACCTGCTGGTGGGATGTAAAATGGTAAGAGCCAGTAGTGAGAACAAAATGGATGTGCGTTTAAAGGTAAAAATTGAGCTACCCTACGATCTGGTTAGCCCACTGCTGGGCCATCACCTGAGAAGGCCAGTATCAAAAAGACACAGGCTGACAATCTTACACTGCAGCAATATTTACCACAGCCAAGACTTGGAAGCAACCAAAATGTCCATCAACAAATGAATGCACAAAGAAGAAGTGGTCCATGTACACAATGGAATATTAACCATGGAAAAGAATGAAACACTGCCGTTTTCACCAACAAAGAAGGATCAAATCACACAACTTGAAGTAAGAAAAAACCGACATACAGATATCCTATGATATCACTTATAGGTGTTACCTAAAACTTGATACCCATGAACTTATTTCCTAGAGAAGGACACTCATAGATTAAGAAAACAAAATTACGTTTAACCAAATGGAAAGGTGTGAGGAATGGATAAATTAGGATATGGGGGTGACAGACCTATACTAATACATATGAAACATATAATCACCAAAGACCTATGGAATAGCAAGAGAGGTCTACTCAACACTCTGTAATAACCTACATGGGAAAGGATACAAAGATGAATAGATAGATACATAGATATAATGAACCAGATTCTGTACACCCAGAAAGAACACAATATTTTATCAAATTTGCTCTGACAAAAAGTAAAAATTAAATTTAAAAAACAAACAAGAAGTAAGGAGATATAAGCTGTTGGCGGTTTGACTTGGCACATTCCACTCTAATTTGCAGCCTACTAACACGATTTCCAGAAAGGCTCTCTTGCCCATGTACCCAGAGTTGTAAATGTAGAAATGCTGCCGCCTTGTGGCCGCTTCCCACAAGAGTGGCTTTAAACCCACAGCTAAGGGTCACTTAATATTCACAAGGACTCAGGGCTGTAAAGGACAGTTGACCTCAAAAAATGTCCTGAGGGAGGGAATGGCCAAAAAAACTCAAAACAGTGCAAATTTTTCAAGAAAATCATATGAAAAATTAAGTTTTACTCACTATTTTAAAATTAAAAAAGGAAAATGGCTAAAAGCTCCACATCAGGAATTATTAGACTCATGCAAATCTAATCTACAAAAAGGTTTCAACACACACCAGTTGAATGACCATCAGTAAAAAGTCTACAAAAAATATGCTGAAGAGGTTTTAGAGAACTGTGTACCTTCTAGCTGCTGGTGAGATGTAAAGTGGTAAGAGCCAATAATAAGAACAGAAAGAAGCTGCGTTTCAAAGTAAAAATTGAGATATCATTTGATCCATCTGGCCCACTGCTGGGCCTATAACCTGAGAAGACCAGAATTGACAAGACACAAGCTGGCAAAACTGCACTGCAGCCATATTCACAATAGCCAAGAAATGGAAGCAACCAAAATGTCCCTCAACAGATGAATGCACAAGAAGAAGCGATCCATGTACATAATGGAATATTAACTGTTGAAAACAGTGAAACACTGCTCTTTGCAGCACCATAAATGGGCGTAGAGATAATCACAGAACATGAGGTAAGTCGGAAAGCAAAAGACAAATATTGTATCAGTTATAGGTGTTATCTAACAACTGACACAAATGAATTTATTTCCACAGAGAAGACACTCACAGACTTAGAAAACAAACTCTGGTTATCTAAAAGGAAAGGTGGGAGGAGTGGATAAATTAAAATTATGGTTACCATACCTATACCAATATATATAAAATACATATATCAAAAAGAGCGACCATATACCAAGGCAGGGCTACTGAACACTCTGTATTAATTTACATGAGAAGAGGATCTGTACTTGAATAGATATATATAATGTACAAAAGAACCAGACTGTGTACACTTAGAACAAATAATATTCTAATCATTACCCTGATTAGAAAAAATACATTAAAACAACGAACAAGAAGTACTGAGATGTAAACTTATGGGGGTTTTTCCTGACAGATTCCATTCTAATTTACAACCTAGAAACACGACTTCCAGGAAAGATCTACTGCCCTAGTAACCAGATTTGGGAATGGAGAAACGCTGCCACCTTGTGGCCGTTTTCCACAACCGCAGCTTTAAACCCAGTGCTAATGCTCACTTAATATTAACAATAATTTCAGGCCCCTAAATGACGCCTGCCCTCAAAAAAAATCCAGGTCGAAAATCAACCAAAAATTCAAAAGAGGGAAACCTTTCAGAATTCAGAAAAATGATAGTAACAATGATCCAGGGCCTTGGAAAAAGAATGAGGGCAAAGATCGAGAAGATACAAGAGATGTTTAACAAACACCTAGAAGGATTAAGAAAGAAACACCTAGAAGATTTAAAGAACAAACAAACAGAAATGAAGAATACAATAACTGAAATGAAAAATACACTAGATGGAATCAATAGTAGAATAACTAAGGCAGAAGAACGGATAAGTGACCTGGAGGCAGAATGGTGGAATTCACTCCCACGGAACAGAAAAAAGAAAAAAGAACGAAAAGAAATGAAGACAGCCTAAGAGACCTCTGGGACTATATTAAACGCAATAACATTTGCATTATAGGGGTCCCAGAAAGAGAAGAGAGAGAGAAAGGACATGAAAAAATATTTGAAGAGATGATTTTCGAAAACTTCCCTAACATGGGAAAGGAAATAGCCATCGAAGTCTAGGAAGCGCAGAGAATCCTAGGCAGGATAAGCTCAAGGAGAAACATGCTGAGACACATAATAATCAAATTGACAAAAATTAAAGACAACAAAAAATTATTGAAAGCAACAAGGGAAAAATGACAAATAAAAGACAAGGGAACAGCTGATTCTTCAGCAGAAACTCTACAAGCCAGAAGGGACTGGCACGACATACTTAAAGTGATGAAAGGGAAGAACCTACACCAAGAGTACTCTACCCGGCAAGGATCTCATTCAGATTCAACGGAGAAATCAAAAGCTTTACAGACAAGCAAAAGCTAAGAGAGTTCAGCACCACCAAACCAGCTCTACAACAAATGCTAAAAGAACTTCTCTATGTGGGAAACACAAGAGAGGAAAAGGACCTACAAAAACTAACCTATGACAATTAAGAAAATGGTAATAGGAACATACATATCGATATTACCTTAAACGTGAATGGATTACATGCTCCAACCAAAAGACACAGGCTTGCTGAATGGACACAGAAACAAGACCCATATATATACTGTCTACAAGAGACCCACTTCAGACGCAGAGACACATACAGACTGAAAGTGAGGGGATGGAAAAAGATATTCCATGCAAATGGAAATCAAAAGAAAGCTAGTGTAGCAATACTCATCAGATTTTAACCTCTGGTGGCACAGTGGTTAAGAATCTGCCTGCCAATGCAGGAAACGTGGGTTGGAGCCCTGGTCCGGGAAGATCACACATGACACGGAGCAAATAAGCCTGTGTGCCACAACTACTGAGCCCGCATGCCACAACTACTGAAGCCCGTGAGCCTAGAGCCTGTGCTCCGCAACAAGAGAAGCCACCACAATAAGCATGCGCACCGCAACGAAGAGTAGCCCACAGTCTCCATAACTAGAGAAGGCCCACGCGCACCAACGAAGACCCAATGCAGCCAAAAATAAATAAGTTTTTTTAAAAATAGACTTAGATTTAAATAGATAGATTTTAATAGAGTTAAATAAACTTTAAAATAAAGAATGTTACAATAGACAAGGAAGGACACTAAATAAGGATCAAGGGATCAATCCAAGAAGAAGATATAACAATTATAAATATATATGCACCCAACATAGGAACACCTCAATACATAAGGCAACTGCCAACATCTATAAATGAAGAAAGTGACAGTAACACAATAATAGAGGGGGAATTTAACACCTCACACCAATGGACAAATCATCCAAAATGAAAAATAAATAAGGAAACAGAAGCTTTAAAAGACACAAGAGACCAGATAGAGTTAATTGATATTTATAGAACATTCCAGCCAAAAACAGCAGATAACATATCTTCTCAAGTGCGCACGGAACATTCTCCAGTATAGATCACATCTTGGCTCACAAATCAAGCCTCAGTAAATTTAAGAAAGTCGACATCATATCAAACATCTTTTCTGACCACAACGCTATGAGATTAGAAATCAATTACAGGGAAAAAAACGTAAAAAACACAAACGCATGGAGGCTAAACAATACGTTACTAAATAACCAAGAGATCACTGAAGAAACCAAAGAGGAAATAAAAAAATACCTAGAGACAAACGACAATGAAAACACAATGATCCAAAACCTATGGGATGCAGCAAAAGCAGTTCTAAGAGGGAAGTTTATAGATCTACAAGCCTACCTCAAGAAAAAAGAAAAGTCTCAAATAAACAATCTAACGTTACACCTAAAGAAACTCGAGAAAAACAAAACAAAAAACCCCCAAAGTTAGCAAAAGGAAAGAAATCATAAAAATCACAGCAGAAATAAATGAAATAGAAACGAAGAAAACAATAGCAAAGATCAATAAAACTAAAAGCTGCTTCTTTGAGAAGATAAAAAATATTGATAAACAATTAGCCAGACCCATCAAGAAAAAGAGGGAGAGGACTCAAATCAATAAAGTTAAAAATGAAAAAGGAGAGTTACAAGAGACACCGCAGATTTACAAAGCATCCTAAGAGACTACTACAAACAACTCTATGCCAATGAAATGGACAACCTGGAAGAAATGGACAAATTCCTAGAAAGGTATAACCTTCCAAAACTGAATCAGAAAGAAATAGAAAATATGAACAGACCAATCACAAGTAATGAAATGGAAACTATGATTAAAAATATTCCAACAAACAAAAGTCCTGGACCAGATGGCTTCACAGGTGAATTCTATCAAACATTTACAGAAGAGCTAACACCCATCCTTCTCAAACTCTTCCAAAAAATTGCAGAGGAAGGAACACTCCCAAACTCATTCTATGAGGCCACCATGACCCTGATACCAAAACCAGAGAAAGATACTACAAGAAAAGAAAATTACAGACCAATATCACTGATTAATATAGATGCAAACAACAAAATACTAGCAAACAGAATCCAACAACACATTAAAAGGATCATACACCATGATCAAGTGGGATTTATCTCAGGGATGCAAGGATTCCTCAATATATGCAAATCATTCAGTGTGATACACCATATTAACAAATTGAAGAAGAAAAACCATATTATTATCTCAATAGATGCAGAAAAAGCTTTTGACAAAATTCAACACCAATTCATGATAAAAACTCTCCAGAAAGTGGGCACAGAGGGAACCTACCTCAACATAATAAAGGCCATATATGGCAAACCCACAGCAAACAACATTCTCAATGGTGAGAAACTGAAAGCATTTCCTCTAAGATCAGGAACAAGACAAAGGTGTCCACTCTTACCTCTATTATTCAAGATAGTTTTGGAAGATCTAGCCGCAGCACTCAGAGAAGAAAAAGGAATAAAAGGAATACAAATTGGAAAAGAAGAAGTAAAACTGTCACTGTTTGCAGATGACATGATACTATACATAGAGAATCCTAAAGATGCTACCAGAAAACTACTAGAACTAATCAGTGAATCTGGTAAAATAGCAGGATACAAAATTAATGCACAGAAATATCTTGCATTCCTATATACAAATGATGAAAAATCTGTAAGAGAAATTAAGGAAACACTCCCATTTACCATTGCAACAAAAAGAATAAAATACCTTGGAATAAACCTACCTAGGAAGACAAAAGACCTCTATGCAAAAAACTATAAGACACTGATGAAAAACTAAAAATGATACCAACAGGTGGAGAGAGATACCATGTTCTTGGACTGGAGGAATAAATATTGGGAAAATGACTGTATTACCCAAAGCAATCTACAGATTCAATGCAATCCCTATCAAACTACCAATGGCATTTTTCACAGAACTAGAACAAAAAATTCCACAATTTGTATGGAAACACAAAAGACCCCGAATAGCCAAAGCAATCTTGAGAAAAAAAAATGGAGCTGGAGGAATCAGGCTCCCTGACTTCAGACTATACTACAAAACTACAGTAATCAAGACAATATGGTACTGGCACAAAAACAGAAATATAGATCAATGGAACAAGATAGAAAGCCCAGAGGTAAACCCATGCACCTATGGTCAGCTAATCTATGACGAAAGAGGCAAGGATATACAATGGAGAAAAGACAGTCTCCTCAATAAGTGGTGCTGGTAAAACTGGACAGCCACATGTAAAAGAATGGAATTAGAACACTCTCTAACACCATAAACAAAAATAAACTCAAAATGGATTAGATACCTAAATGTAACACCAGACACTATAAAACTGTTAGAGGAAAACATAGGAAGAAGATTCTTTGACATAAATCACAGCAAGATATTTTCTGATCCACCTCCTAGCGTAATGGAAATAAAAACAAAAATAAACAAATGAGACCTAATGAAACTTCAAAGCTTTTGCACAGCAAAGGAAAACATAAAAAAGACAAAAAGGCAACCCTCAGAATGGGAGAAAATATTTGCAAATGAATCAATGGACAAAGGAATAATCTCCAAAATATATAAACAGCTCATGCAGCTCAATATTAAAACAACAAAAACCTCATCCAAAAATGGGCAGAAGACCTTAATAGACATTTCGCCAAAGAAGACATACTGATGGCCAAGAAGCACATGAAAAGCTGCTCAACATCACTAATTATTAGAGAAATGCAAATCAAAACTACAATGAGGTATCACCTCACACCTGTTAGAATGGGCATCATCAGAAAATCTACAAACAACAAATGCTGGAGAGGGTGTGGAGAAAAGGGAACCCTCTTGCACTGTTGGTGGCAATGTAAATGGATACAGTCACTATGGAGAACAGTATGGAGGTTCCTTAAAAAACTAAAACTAGAGATACCATATGACCCAGCAATCCTGCATATACCCAGAGAACACCATAATTCAAAAAGACACATTCACCACAATGTTCATTGCAGCACTATTCACAATAGCCAGGTCATGGAAGCAACCTAAATGCCCATAGACAGACGAATGGATAAAGAAGATGTGGTACATATATACAAATGGAATATTACTCAGCCATAAAAAGGAGCAAAATTGGGTCATTTGTAGAGACATGTATGTATATAGAAACTGTCATACAGACTGAAATAATTCAGGAAGAGAAAAACAAATATCGTATATTAACACATTTATGTGGAACCGAGAAAAATGGTACAGATGAACCGGTTTGCAGGGCAGAAATAGAGACACAGATGTAGAGAACAAACGTATGGACACCAAGGGGGAAAAGTGGCTGGGGGTGTGGGATGAATTAGGAGACTGGGATTGACATATATTCACTAATATGTTTTAAATAGATAACTAATAAGAACCTGCTGTATAATAAATAAAATTCAAATATTAAGAAACAATAAAACAGAAAGAAAAAGTTATTCCCTTGCCTTAGATGTATTTATATGAATGAATTATTTCTATACTTACATCTATAAATACAAAAAAGGGAATAAAACCTACCTTGAACCAAAAAAGGAAAAAAAAAAAAAAACAGAACCCACCAGTCATACAGAGGAAAACCCTATCAGGGCACTTGCTCCAGTGGTAAACAATTCTGAAGTTGGTCAGAGGTGGGGAATTGTCTCCCATGCAGCCAGCAGCCTGCCTGCAAGGAGTGTCCTCATTGCAAAGCTGGGGGACGGTGCCGAGGCGTCTGAGTAAACGTGAGCTGAGCCCCAGACCAGGTGCTGCTGAACTGTTCCCACCCTTCCCAGGTAAAACACCTGAATGTGTACAAGGACTTGAAATCCTAGAGGAAGGGCCGTGGAGCCACACCAGCGACAGCACGGAGGCCAACTTGGTGCCTGCAGGTCAGCCAGGATGGTCCTAGCCCCGGGCATTCTTCTCGAAGCTTTCCATTTCCCTGCCTGAGGTACCCATCCTGTCCCGGCCCCGACTGTTTTTTTCCTTCCTCACCTCTGCCCGGGGAGAAATTCCAGCGGCAGGTATGGGTGACACATCCTCTTGTTTAGCAGGTGGCAGCCCGGCAACTCCTGCAGAAAGCCCAGCAGAGCCCCACTCACACCGGGCCACCCACAAAGCCGTGGCCCCTCACTCCCTCCCACCAGCACAGCCCCGAGACTGCTGACGGGGCAGACAATATGGCGTCAGGCACAGCTGCAGGGGCTCTTGCTGCCTGGAGCGGTGTTTATATTGACCTCAACCCAGGCACACCTGGGGAGGGCTGGCCGGCTGGGTCAGGCTGCCCAGGTCAGCCAATCCTCGCCCCTCAGGGGCTCACAGTTGCAGAAAATGGGCCTTGCTGCACCGGCCAGGTCCAAGGAACAGGTGCAGGGTCCTGAGGGTCAGGATAGACAAGGGGCTGAAGCTCTGGCTTGTTTTCTAATCATTTTATCTGGCCCATGAGTGGGAGACAACTTCAAGAAGACGCTCTCCTAATGAGTGGAACCCAGGAGTCAGGGAGAGGAGAGGTGGTGGGTAGAGACAGAGGCCTGGTGCCCTGGCTGCAGTGGAAGCCTCAGGAAGACCAGGCAGAGGGAGGCCGCACAGAGTGAAGCCCAGGGTCACAGACCTGTCAGAGGTGCTGTTTGTTAGTTCAAGTCCTGCTCTGAGGTGCTCTGGGTCAGCTCTAACTGACAGGTGAGCTGGGGGTGCTCTGCAGGGAGGGCTATGTGCACAGTTCCTGTGTGCCCAGCCCTGCTGGGGTACCTGCCCAGGGGGGCTCCATATACAGGGAAGGGCCTGACCACGAGGGCCCCATGGGATGCTGGGTACCTGCCCAGGGGAGCTACGTATCCTGGGAGGGGCCTGACCACGAGAGCCCCGTGGGCTGCTGGGGACCTGGTAAAGGACGTCAGGACACTCAGTGAATCCACTGAGGATATACATCCAGTAGTTCCTAATTCCGACACCCTGCTGGTCATTCTACCATCCACCAGGACATGGTATTCTGTATTAGACTTCAATGATGCCTTCTTCTGTATCCCATTAGTCCCAGAGTCACAAGAAATTTTGGCTTGTGAGTGGCAGGACTCAACATACAACAAAAACAATAGTGCTGGGCCGTCCTGCCCCAAGGGTTCAAAAACTCCCACACCATCTTTGGGGAAATGTTAGCTAAAGACCTAACAGTTCTACCTCTGGAGAAGGGAACCTCCTTCAATATGCAGATGACATTCTGACTGCCAGCCCTACTAAGGAGGTCTCTGAACTACCTAGCCAATAAAGGATAGTAGGTGTCCAACAGAAAGCCTCAAATATCACAGACTAAGGTGACCTGCCTGGGCTTCATTCTCACAGAAGGTCGGAGAAGCCCATCCCAGGAAAGGGAAGAAGCCATGTGCAGCCTTACCCCTTCTAAAACTAGAAGACAGCTTAGGGGTTCCTGGGGAGGCCGGGGTTTGCTGCATCTGGATCCCTAGCTACAGTCTAATAGCTGGGCCTCTATATGAAACACTGAAAGGAAAAGATGATGATCCTTTTGAATAGAATCCAGAAGCATCCTTTCAAGAATGGAAAGAGCAGTCAATTCAGATCCTTGCCCTGGACCTCCCTAATTTAGCTAAACCCTTTGACCTTTACATTCCTGGTCGAAGGTGAATCGCCCCTGGAGTATTAGCGCAAAAACTGGGACCACTTGAAATGGAACAACGCAAGAATGCCCTTCAGGTAGGAGAAACTACGGTCACAAAGGGCTTGGCCAGCCGCGCCATCCGGCCAGGATACTGGGAGTATCTAAAAACCTGGAAATCAGCAGCCCACAAGGCCAGCTCCCTCCTAAGGGAGAAGGACCCCACGTGGTGATCCTAACCACCCACCATGCCCTGAAGTTGCAGGGATCGCTCCGTAGGCACACAGACCTTGAGAGTGGAGGCCCTCCAACTCCAACCTCCAGTGAGACAATCGGGGGCAACAGGCACCCCATGATGACTCGTGTGACTATCACTTGACCTGGAGCTTCTCTCAGAAAACAGCAAGAGTGTGCCCCAAAATGCAGACTACTGCTTGAAGGACTTACTGCACCCAGAGCGGAGCTAATAAGCTTGGTGCGGGAACCGTAAATAACGGTGTCACCATAGAAAAGCCTACAGACACTGCGGTGATGGCGGCCAATGAGACCGGCTGGACTCCTGGCTACTTTGAAAGGCCGTTGATTCAGTGGCCGTCATGGTCCTGGATCACCACCGACCCTGGACTCTCTGGGAGTTGAGCAGGCAGGGCTCTGACACCTGGTGCTGTTTGTACGTTAATTCAGTGGCCTAATTGAAGAAAGCACAGACTACTGGTCAGAGCATCTAGGCTGGCAGAAACCGTCAGCCTAAGGTGGCCAAACAATTGTGGGGCGGGGTAAAACCGGCCCCCCCAGCGTCTCTGCGCATCTCTTTCGTGGACCCTTAAAGGTCATTAGAATCTATAACACTTCCAATGCTGGTGCTCAGGCGGACGAGCAGTGAGGCAGGAGGCCTGGGGACAATCAACCTCACCTGGAGGATGCTGGGGAGAAGTTCTGCCCCTCCCTCCCCCCGTGTATGAGGACTCCCAACTCAGCACGAAGCATTTACAGAAGAGGGGTCTGCACCCTCAGTGCCCCAAGAATGAGGAACGGGACAAAAGACAGAGGAGGCGTTTGTCACCGGCAAAGCCCATGAAAAATTCTTGGGAGATAAAAATAGAATCTGGGAAATAAAGTCTAACCTTTTTTTCCTTTGTGCTTTGTCTAATTTCACTTGCTCCTAGGTTTCCAAATGCAGAGGTCCCACACCCGGCACTTCAGACCCTATTTCCAAGTGCAAAATGGCTGGGCACATACCTTAGCTCGCGGGGCCCCCGTGCAGACTCCGAGACATAGAGCCTGAGCTCCAGCCAACCCGGCCCTCGAGAGCTCCACCCCCTCCCTCCCGCTGATGCTGATGGGATCCCTACACAGCAGCCTGGCCCACAGCCCGCGGGGGAGCGCACGCTCTCACCTCTCCATTCTCTGATCAAAATATAAAGTGTTCCTTTGCTTCTGAACCGAACTCAGTCTCGTTCTTTTGGCTCCAGTGACCCTGAGCAGGGGGACCCCTGTTGGGGCCCACTCGAGAGGATCAGTAACAGAAATTGAGAACATTGTAACTTCAGTGAACAGACGTGTGAGCCAAACTGTAATTAACATAGAGCAGTGTATAAAACTCAGGTAAAATAAGATGTTTCTAACACTTCCATTTAATATTTCCATCAATTTATTATAAGCAAGTTCAGTGAAGGGGTTTGTCTTATTTGTCAGGTCAACATTAGAGAAATGATGTGATTTCTTTCCAACGATGTACATCTAATAATCTTGGCTGAAGCTTCAATCTTGTTTTGAATGCTTTTCAATTGAAAATGATACCACTCCTTCGGCTCCCCCATTTCTGAGAAGTATAAAATCTTATAACGTATTATTACCAAAGGGGAAACGCGGGAGGAGGGAAAAATTAAGAGTTTAGGATTAACACATACACACTGCTATGTATAAAATAGATCATCAACAAGGAACTTCTGTATAACACAGGGAACAACATTCACTATTTTGTAATAACCTATAAGGGGAAATAATCTGAAAAACAATAGATATTTTTATCGACATCATCTATCAACGATAGTTAAAATGTAACGTAAAGGAGGCCGATGGTGAGCGCTTCTGACCCTGAAGATTTCAATCATCTAAAGCTCAGACTCTGCCTACTGCCCAAGGCCCTTAATGAACATACATGTACACGTAGCTTAAAAATTTCCCAGTTTGGGGTTCGGGGAGATACTGATTTGGAAAAATCCCTGGTGTTCTCCTTACATGCACAGGACCCTTCCTACAGCTAAAATATGCCTCCGACACCCAGAAGATGGTACACCGTTTGATCGGGAAGAGCTTGGAAAAGGCATCTCATCTCCTCATCTCCGGGTGCACGGGTTCACCCCTGCAGCATCTTTCCTAACAAGCTCCCAACTTGCAGATTCAGCACCTTTAACCTCCTGTTTCGTTCAGTTAACAACTTGTCCGGAGGATGAACGGGAAGAGGGGGAACCAATGAAAGACCAGCTCTAGGTGTTTGGACAGGCATATGTCACTCTAATTTCCCAACAGGGAGAAGAATTAACCAAAGGCTCAGCCTGCCGCCCCAGAACCAGAATAGGGCCTGAAGCAATCCTGTGGTTTTGCGGCCAGCTCACAAAAATCGAGGTGAAAAATGGAGCTCAGGAGCAATGCAACTCACAAACCTGCAGGGTTATAAATGATAACGATCTTCCAAAAATATATTGAGGTAAAGCAATGAAAAGGATTTGAAAGCAAGGCAGAATTTCAGGAAATAGTTTTCAAGACGTAGATTGGAGTCGCCTTTAAAGCACATGAAAAGCGGCAGAACTTCGCCAATGATGCAGTTGGCCAAAAAGGGCATATGCGTTTTTCCTGAATATATTTACGAAAAAACACAGACCCTCTTTTTGGCCAACCAAACAAGCATGAAATGCCATCAGCACTACAAAAAAGTCTCACTTCACACTGGTCAAAAGGGTCATCCGAAAAAAGTGTAAAAACCAGAAAGGCAGGACAGGCCATGGAGAACAGGGAGCCTTGTTACACTGATGGGAGGGATGTAAATTGCCAACAGCCACCCTGGAGAAGTGTATGGTGTTTCCTAAAACATCTAAAAAACAGAGCTACAGAGCATAGGGCACTTCCACTCAAGGGCGTATATCTTGGGAAAACTAAAAATCAACAAGACACAGCCACCCCAATGTTTAGGGCTGCTCTGTTTACAAGAACCTCGACTTCGGTACACCTTAAATATCCCAGGAAAGAGAAAAATGGATAAAGAAGTTGTGCTATGGAATATCACTCAGCCATGAAGTCAATATCATAAGGCCAGTAGCAACATAATGAGTGGATTCTAAGTGAAATAAGTCACACAGAAAATGAAACTTATCATAAGATATCACTTATAGAGGGAATGTAAACATGGCTACACATGAATTACATTCATGGATTACAAAACAGAACAGAGTCACACACTTAGAAAACACACTTATGCCTGCTTAAGGGGAAAGGTGAGGTGGGGTGATGCATAAAACCAGAGTTTGAAATTAGTATAGATACCGTTCCATAAACCAAATATGTAATAGACAAGACCTACTCCTTGCTCAATGAACTGGACTCAACACCCCCTATTCACCGAAGAGGAATATATCTGGCTAGTGAGAATCTTAAAACCTATGTATTGATACGTGTCCATAAGTGAATCAAGAGTGGGCAGAGCGGCATAAACACAGCAGTGAAAATCAGCTCAACCCCATTATAAAAATAAACTTCAAAAACAAGACACAACGAAAGCGAAAGAGAGAGAAATTCTTACAAAATTCGTTCAGGGGCTGTGATGCAACCTGGATTGACCACAGCTACACCCACAGCTGGATGAGACATAAGGCTGGACACTTGGGGCTGAGAGGATTGGTGAGTTTGGGTGAGCAAATGCAGACCCTTTAAAGCAATACTGCATGCTACCCATCCCATGTGTCTCAACTCTCCAGGTTTAAGGGAATCTTCCAACAGCTAAAACATGCATGGGAAACCCAGAGGATGGTACAGCGTGGGATCAGGAAAGGTTTCTAAAACGCACCTCATTTTTCCTCTCCTGGTGCTCGGGTTCACCATTCCAGCCGCCTTACTAACAGTGTCCCCACATGGAGACTCGCCGCCTTTAACCTCCTGTTTTGCACAGTTTGCAATTTGTGCTGAGGATGAACGGGAAGAGGGAGAACCAATGAGAGACTAGCTGTAGGTGTTTGGACGGGCACATGTCACTCTAATTTTCTATCAGAAAGAAGAATTAACCAAAGGCTCAGCCTGCCGCCCCAGAACTAGAATAGGGCCTGAAGCAATCCTGCGGTTTTGCGGCCAGCTCACAAAAAAGCGAGTTGAAAAATGGAGCTCAGGGGCACTGCAATTCACAAACCTGCAGAGTTATGAAGGACAACTACCATCCCAAAATATATTGAGGGAAGGCAACGAAGAGCATTTGAAAGCAAGGCAGAATTGCAGGAAACAGATTTCACGAGGTAGATTGGAGTCGCCTTTAAAGCACATGAAAAGCGGCAGAACTTCGACAATGATGCACTTGGTCAAAAAGGGCGTATGCGTTTTTACCTGAATATATTCAGGAAAAAATGCATACGCCCTTTTTGGCCAACCAAGAAAGCGGGCAATGCAAATCAGCACTACGAAGAAGTCTCAGTACCCACCAGTCAAAAGTGTCGTCCTAAAAAATTGTAAGAATCAGAAATGCAGGACAGGCCATGGAGAACAGGGAGCCTTGTTACGCTGATGAGCGGGATGTAAATCGCCAACAGCCACTCTGGAGAAGTGTATGGTATTTCCTAGAACATCTAATAAACACAGCTACAGAGCATAGGGTACTTCCACTCATAGGCATATATCTTGTGAAAACTAAAAATCAACAAGACACAGGCACCCCAAAGTTTAGGGCTGCTCTGTTTACAAGAACCTCGACTTCGGTACACCTTAAATATCCCAGGAAAGAGAAAAATGGATAATGCATTGTGGTACTTATGTACAATGGAATATCACTCAGCCATTAACTCAAAGTCATAAGGCTAGTAGCAGCAGAATGAGTGGATTTAGGTATGATGACTCTAAGTGAAATAAGTCACACAGAAAAAGAAACATCACAAAATATCACTTATTGAGGGAATAAAAAATCGCTACACATGAACTGAATTACAAAACAGAACAGAGTCACACATTTAGAAAACACACTTATGCCTGCTTAAGGGGAAAGGTGAGGTGGGGTGATGCATAAAACCAGAGTTGGAAATTAGCACAGATACCGTTCCATAAACCAAATATGTAATAGTGAAGACCTACTCATTGCTCAATGAACTGGACTCAACACACCCTATTCACCACAGAAGAATATATCTTACTAGTCAGAATCTTAAAAAGTATTTATTGATACCTGTCAGTGAATCAAGTGGGTGTAAAGAGGCATAAACACAGCAGTGGAAATCAGCTAAACCCCATTATAAAAATAAATATATTCAGGAAAAACGCATATGCCCTTTTTGGCCATCCAAACAAGCGCAAAATGCAAATCAGCACTGCAAAGAAGTCTCACTTCGCATTTGTCAAAGGGGCCATCCTGGAAAAGTGTAAAACCAGAAATGCAGCACAGGTCATTGAGAAAAGGGAGCCTTTTTACGCTGATGTGGGGAATGTATATAGTCAACGGCCACTCTGGAGAAGTGTATGGTGTTTCCTGAAACATCTAAAAAACAGAGCTTCAGAGCATATGGCACTTCCACTCTTGGGCGTGTATCTTGGGAAAACCAAAAATCGACAGGACACAGGCATCTCTACTTTTATTGCTGCTCTGTTTAGAAATGCCTCGACTTGGGTACAGCTTACATGTCCTTGGAAGGAAAAATGGATAAAAAAGATGTGGTACTATGTACAATGGAATATTCCTGAGCAAATAAATCAATGAAATAAGGCCAGTTGCAGCAACTCGTGGAGACTGAGGTACGATCATTCTAAGTGACATAAGCCAGACATAAAAAGAGACTTATCATAAGGTATCACTTATAGATAGTATCTAAAAATGGCTACACATGAACTCAACTACAAAACAGAAACAGTCACACATTTAGAAAACACACTTATGGCTGCTAAAGAGAAACGTGGGGTGGAGTGATGCATAAACCAGGTGGTTGGAATTAGCATAGATATGGTTCCATAAACAAAATAGGTAATTGACAGGACCTACTGTATAGCTCAAAGAGCTGGACTCAGCACACTGTTGTCACTGAAAAAGGATATATAAGACTGGTAAGAATCTGTAAAAGAATTTATTGATGTCTCTCTTTAAGTGAATCAAGTGGATAGATGTAGAGCAAGAAGAAACACAGTACTGAAAACCAGCTATACCCCCTTATAAAATTAAATAACAAGAACAAAAAAGAAGACAGTGAGAGAGAGAGAGAGAGATCATTATAAAATTTGTTCAAGGGCTGTGATGCAACCTGGAATGAACACATCTAGACACACAGCTGTATGGGACCTAAGGCTCTACACTCGTGGGTCTGAGAGGCTTGGTGAGGATGGGACAGCAAATGCAGCACTTTTAGAGTACTACTGCCTGGCCCCCATTCCATGGGTCCCATATCTCCAGGTGCAGGGGACCCTTCCTACAGCTAAAACATGAATGGGACATCCAGAGGATGGTACACCGTCTGTTCGGGAAGAGTTTGGAAAAGTCACCTCATCTCCACTTCTCCTGGTATTCGGGTTCTCCAGCTCCTTTCCTTAGAGTCTCCCCACTTTGGGAAGGCAGCACACTCAACAGCCGATTTTGCACAGCTTGGAATTTTCCGTGTGAAGAAGGAGAATGGGGGGATGGAATGAGGCACAAGCCCTAGATGTTTGGACAGGCATATGCCACTCTAGTTTCCTAATCTGGAAGAAGAATTTCCCTATCCTTCAGGTGCCCCAGTAACCAGAATGGGTCTGTAGAAATCCTGCCCCTTTGTGGCTGCTTCCCTAAACAAGTTGAAAACTGGTGCTCAGGGGCACTGCAATTCACAAACATGCAGGGTTGTAACTGACACCTCTAATGGAATCATTTCTTGAGCCAAGGATTCGGAAAGGCCTTATAAGCAAGGCAGAATTGCAGGAAAGGGATTTCAAGAGGTAGTTTGCACTCACCACTAAAGCACATGCAAAGCTGCTGAACATCGCCAATGATGCAGTTTGCCAAAAAGGCCGTATGCGTTATTCCTTAATATATTCAGGAGCAACGCTTACTCCATTTTTGGCCAACAAAACAGGCGGGCAATGTAAATTAATACTACAAAAAGGTATCACTCTGCACCAGTCAGAATGGCCAAGCTCACAAAGTGTAAAACCTGAAATGCCGGACAGGGCGTGGAGAAAAGGGAACCCTGACAAGCTGATGGTGGGAATGTAAATTTCTAACAGCCACTCTGGAGAAGTGGGTGGTGATTTCTTAAAAATCTAAAAAACAGAGCTTCAGAGCATATGGCGCTTCCACTCCTGGGCCTGTATCTTGGAAAAAACCTAAATTAACAGGACCCAGGCACTCCAAAATTTATGCAGCCCTGTTTACAAGAGCCTCTACTTGGAAGCTACCTAAACGTCCTTGGATGGAAGACTGGATAAAGAAATTACGGTAGATATGTACAATGGGATATTACTCAGCCATGAAATGAATGAAATAAGGCCATTTGCAGCCACTCAGAAGGACCTAGATTCATTCATACTAAGTGTCATAAATCAGACAATGATAAATATCATATGATATTACTTATCGGTGGAATCTAACAATTGATACAAAGGTACTATCTTACAACAGAGAAACAGAGTCCCAGACGTAGAACACAAACTTATGGTTACCAAACTGGAAAGGTGTGTTGGAGGCATAAATCATGAGGTTGGAGTTAGTATATACATATTTACAGAGAGAAGACTTGTAATCAGCATGGACCTGCTGTAGAGCACTTGGAACTCTTCTCAACACCCTTTAGTAACCTCAATGGGGAAATAATTCTAAAACGGATATATAGTCATCTCTGTATAAATGAATCATGTTGGTGTATATCAAAAACGAACACAACATGGTAAGTCAACTATACTCTATTATAAATTTAAAATTAAATTCCTTTAGTCACTCCGGACACGACTAAATGTGCTAGTGTCACATCCCTGGACACAGACCCAATTTGGTCCCAAGGCTGGACTGCTGTGGGCCTGAGGACCTCGGGAGGATATGCCAGCTAGTTCGCCCCCCTTGAACATGTAGTACCTGGTCCCCTCTGCAAGGGGCCACAACCTCCAGATCTAAGTGTGCCCTCATACTACTAAGCCAACCCTCTGACACCCAAAGGACGGTGGACTCTCTGGGCTGGATGACATTTGAAAAATCACCTGGTCTCAATATATCCTCGTGTTTGGGTTCCGACCTCCCGACTCCTTCGTTAGGGTCATCCCACTCCACAAGACAGCACCCTCAACAGGTGATTTTGCAGGGGTTTATACTTGTTCAGGGGATGAAGAGTAAGGGGGAAGAAGGAATGGGACAGAAGCCCTTACACGTTTGGTCAGGCACATTCCACTCTAATTTAAAACCCAGGAACAGGACTTTCCCTACATCTAAGGTTGTATCAGTAACCAGAGAGGGACAGTAGAGATCCTGCAGCCTTCTGTTTCCCATAACAACAATTCTAAAACTGGACCTTATAGGCACTTCATATTCACAATGCCTGGGGAGCTGTAAATGACAACAGCCCTCAAAAAATGTCTTGGTGGGGCTTCCCTGGTGGTGCAATGGTTGAGAGTCCACCTGCCAATGCAGGGGACAAGGGTTCGTGCCCCAGTCCAGGAAGATCCCACATGCTGCGGAGCGGCTAGGCCCGTGAGTCATTGCTGCTGAGCCTGCACGTCCAGAGCCTGCATGTCCAGAGAGGCCACAACAGTGAGAGGCCCGCGTACCGCAAAAAAAAAAAAAAAAAATGTCTTGGGGTAGGTCATCGAAATAGACTTCAAAACAAGGCAACCTTTCACTAACCCTTTTTCAAGGGGTAAATTTTACTCACACTGTTCAAAAAAAAAGGCACATATGAAGATGCTCACCATTGCTTTATGTTAGACAAATGCAAATTAGATGTACAAAGAAGTAACACCTGGAACCACTCAGAATAGCCATCCTCACAATGTCTAGAAACAAGAAATGCTTCAGAGGGTGTGGAAAAAAGAGAAACCTACTACTTATTATTATTTTTTTTAATCTGCGTTGGGTCTTCATTGCTGCGTGCGGCTTTTCTATAGTTGCAGCAAGCGGGAGCTACTCATCGTTGTGGTACGCAGCCTACTGTTTGCGGTGGCTTCTCTTGTTGTGGAGTACAGGCTCTAGGCACACAGGCTTCAGTAGTTATGGCACGTGAGCTCAGTAGTTGTGGCTCGTGGGCTCTAGAGTGCTGACTCAGTAGTTGTGGTGCACGGGCTTAGTTGCTCTGCGGTGTGTGGGATCTTCCTGGGCCACGGCTCGAACCTGTGTCCGCTGCACTGGCAGGTGGATTCTTAACCCCTGCGCCACCAATACTACACTACTGGTGGGAATGCCAATTGGTAACAGCCACTATGGAGCACAGAGTGGTGTTTACCAGAGTAAGGGGAGGCAGGAGGGATAAACTGGAAATTGGGATTGACATATACATACCACTATATATAAAAGAGATAACAAATAACGGTCTACTGTATAGCACAGGGAACTCTACTCAAAACTCTGTAATGACCTGTATGGGAAAGGAATCCAAAAAGGATTGGATATATGTACAACTGCTTCCCTCTGTTGTGCAGCAGAAAGTAACACAACATTGTAAATCAACTATGCTCCAAAAAAATTGAAATTGAAATGAAACCAAAGAAAATAAAAGAAAATAGTGCTACCAGATGATCCAGCAAGTTCACTCCTGTACGCGTATCTAGAGGAAAGCATAAATCGAAAAGACACATCTTCCCCAATGTTCACTGCACACTCTTTACAATAGCTAAGACATAGAAGCAACCAAAATGTCCATCAACATATGAATATAGGTAAAGAATATGTGATACATATATATATGTTATGGAATATGACTCAGCCATAAAATAGAAGAAAATAATGCCATTGCAGTAACATGGATGGACCTAGAGATGATTGTACTAAGTGAAGTAAATCAGACACAGTAAGACAAATAATGTATGATATCACTTCTAGGTGTAACCTAAAAACTGATACAAATGAACTAACTTACAAAACAAAGGCAGACTCACAGACTTGGAAAACAAACTTATGGTTACCAAAGGGGAAAGGTTGGGGGTAGGGATAAATCAGGAACTTGGGGTAAACATACGAATACTACTCTATATAACATAGATAAGCAACAAGGACCTACTGTATAGCACAGGGAACTCTACTCAATATTCTGGGAGTACCTTTATCAGAAAAGAAACTGAAAAAGAATGAATATACGCATATGTGTAACTGAATCACTTGCTGTGCAGCTGAAATGAACACAACATTGTAAATCAACTATACTCCAATAAAATTTAAATTACAAAATAAAGAAAATCACCTATATTTCAAAAGAAAAAAAGAATTCCCATATATTTTTATGGCTTGATAGCTTATTTTTTTAGTGCTCAATATTATCCCATTCCCAGAATATATTAATACTATATCATTTCATTCACCTATTGGAGGACACCTTAGTTTCATTCAGGTTTTGGCAATATTGAATTAGATGCTATAAATATCCATATGCAGGTTTTCATCTAGAAGTATGTTTTAAACTACTTTCAGTAAATATCCATGAGAACACTTGCCGGATTGTACAGTAATGGAATGTTCAATATTATAGCAAGTGTCAATCAGACTACCAAAGTAGCTGTATTATTTTTCATTTCCACCAATAACAAATGACATTTTCTATTGTTCCAGATCCCCTACAGAATTTGTTCTTGTCATTGTTCACATTTTAGCCATTCTAAGTGTTACACAGTGGTATGTAATTGTATTTTTAATTTGCTTTTTCATGGCAGCATGTAATCTGGATTATTCTTCTGTATATTATATGCATAGTGTCTATTTTCTTTGGTGAGCTGTCCATAAAGTATATTGGTCCACATTTTATTTAGGCTGCTTTCATTTTTTTCTACCCAATCTGTATTTGTTTTATTTATTTTCATGCCTTATTGCATTAGCAAGGACTTGGAGTAAAATATGGAAAAGGAGTCATGAAAAGGGACAACTTTGATTTTACCTGAACTTAGTGGAAAAGCTTCATGTTTTTGACCATTAATCATGGTGTAAGATAAAAGTTTCCTGTAGATCTTTGTTATCAACTTGAGAAAGCTCCAGTCTATTTCTTTAACTGAGAGTTTTTATGAAGAACGGGTGTTAGATTTTTTCAAAGGTCTTCTGAATCTATTGATATGCTAATGATTGTCTTTAGGGTGTTGATATGATGGATATACTTCTTTGATTTTAGAATGTTGAACCAGCCTTGCATACCTGGGATTATTCCCTCTCATTCATGATATAAAATTCTCTCAAAATATTGTTGGATTCGATTTGTTAATATTTTGTTGAGGATTTTTGCATTGATGTTCCTGAGAGATATTGGTCAGTTTTCTTTACTATTCATATGTTCCTCTAAGTTTGGATGTTGTGGATTTAGTGTCAGACATTCATTTGGGGAGATTCTCAGTCATTTTTAAAAAATATTTTCTGTTCTTTGTTATCTTTCTTCTCCTCCTGCTATACCCATTATGTATAGGTCACAGCATTTTCATTGTTCCACAATTATTGATTACTCTGTTCTGTTGATTTCTTTCCTGCCCATTTTCTCTTTTCTTTTGAGATTTAAAGGTTTCTCTTGATATGTCTTCTAGCTCACAGGAATATCAGGAGATATTTCTCCTCAGCCAGCTCTTTGACTGCTAAAACAAAATACGAGACACTTGGCATTTTATAAACAACAGAATATTTTTGTTTTCTCATAATTGCTGAGGCTGAAAAGTTCAAGAACCAGTTACCAGGGGCTTCCCTGGTGGTACAGTGGTTAAGAATCTGCCTACCAATAAAGGGGACATGGGTTCGAGTGCTGGTCCGGGAAGATCGCACATGCCATGGAACAACTAAGCCCGTGTACCACAAATACTGAGCCTGTGCTCTAGAGCCCACAGGCCACAAATACTGAGCCTGTGTGCCACAACTACTAAAACCCACACACCTAGAGCCCATGCTCCACAACAAGAGAAGCCACCCAATGAGAAGAACGCACACCACAACAAAGACCCAATGCAGCCAAAAAATTAATTAATTAATTAATTAATTTAAAAAAGAAGAACAAGTTGCCAGCTGACTTAGTGTCTGGTCAGGGACCAATTTCTGGTTCATAATGTGGGTGTTTTTGCTCGGCAATGAAATCATGTAATGGGCATAAGATCTTCTGTGTGCTACATTTATTAGGTCACTTATCCCATGTTTGAGGTCTCTGGCCACATGACCTAATCACCTCCCAAAAGCCCCACCTCCTAATACCACAACATGGGAGCTAGGCTTCAAAATTTTAAAATTAGAGGTACAAAATGTTTACACCATAACAGGGACCACAGAGTTACCTGATTTTTCCTTTCATGTTAAAGGTTTGCACATTTATATTTATTATATAATCCTAAAATCCTTGTTGTTTTTTTTAAGATTCTTTTCCCATATACGCCAGTACAGACCATTGAGTAGAGTTCCCTGTGCTATGAAGCAGGTCCTTATCAATACTTATCTATTTTATATATACTAGTGTGTATATGTCAGTCCCAATCTACCAATTTATATATACTAGTGTGTATATGTCAGTCCCAATCTACCAATTTATCCCTTCCCCACTTATCCCCTGGTAACAATAAGTTTGTTTTCTATATCCATGACTCTATTTCTGTTGTGTAAATAAGTTCATTTGTACCTTTTTTTCCTTTTTAGATTCCTCATATACGCAATATCCTATGATATCTGTCTTACTGTGTCTGACTTGCTTCACTCAGTATAACAATCTCTAGGTCCATCCATGTTGCTACAAAACTCTTAACTGTTAATGATAACTCAATTTTTTCCAGTATCATCAGCAATTCTTTCTGGCAGACATGTGATAACACTTTTTAAACACGGATATTGAGACCAAGGCTCCTGACCTGCAAACAAACAAAACATCATTCATATAGTGAAAACTGTGCACATCAAAGGATGAAAACACTTGGTCTAAATCCCTTTGCACCCACTGCTGACAGAGGGCAGAGGAGTTTGACTCACTAACCTTCCTTACGTGCACTTCTTCCTAATGAGGTATTCCATCTAAAACTTATAAGAAGCGGGAATGCTTCATGAAACACACCAATCTCTACTACAGATTCTGAAGCAGCAAAAAAAAAAAAAAAAACCAACAACAAAAACATGATGAATCCATCCAAAGGGTTCGTTCCACGTTGTTACAATAGTTTCCCTCTCACTGTGAACCCTTTTCAAACCCTATCACTTGAAACTATTTTTATGTTTTTCAACAAAAATAATGTTAATCTGGAGTCACACGCTCCAGTAATATTACACTATCCCTTGTGCAAGTATGTAGGGATTTGAGGAGCTATGGGGGGCTATCATGAAATGTTGCCTAGAGTAATTAGGACATTTCATTTAATGTTGGCTCTTCTCCCTAACATGTCTGCTGCCCTCTTCTTTTTGTAGCTACTAGCATTGAGAAAGTGACCAAGATAAGGCCCTTCTCTTTTACTGCCTATGAATGCAGCTGTGATTAACCCCACAGACCTTGGTGCTTCCAGAATCCCCTGAACCTACTGACCCTCCATGCATGGCATGACACAGATAAGGATGGTGACGTGCAGACTTGTATAGGGCATGCTATAAAATTTTCGAGTCTTCCCTTCCTCATAATTCCAAAGAATAGATTTCTTTGGATTTCTGCTTAATGCTGCTGGAGTTGGTACATAAGTTGAGGGAGGTATCAGAGCACACCAAAAGAGAGGGTAACTGCACAGAAAATACAAGCAGGTACATTTCTGTGTAGTTTCAAGCAGCTTATTTGCTATATCAACCATGGTGACATGTTGACCCTTCCTCTTTCTACTAGTAGTACAACAAACATAAAGGATATTTAGGCTGCTTGTTTTATCCCCACCTCTCACAATTGATCTGCATTCACATATAGGACAATGAAGGGCACTTTCTACCATCTTAACCAATATTTGAGAACTAGAAAATGTCCAGATTTTTCCGGGGATTATTTTCATATTCCCCAATCAGGCCTATGAAGGAATCTTACCTATTGTGTTTAATGAAGTCATATCTCTCACAGCATCCCATCATCAACAAAACTAGAAAGAAATTTGAAGGGTCTTAAATTTTACCATATTTGAAATTCCAATGTTTTAGCCTGACACGTTTTTGGATTTTAGAAAAAAATATTTTAAATGAGACAAAAAATCATTTTTATGACACAAAAAGACAGCAAGAGTTTTATATTTTTATCTGTTCCACTTGCACACAAAAGTCTCATGGGGTTATGAAAAGCAGTCCTGTTGGGTGCTGTGCATGGTGCAAGTATGGATTAAAGCTTAGGAATCTTAAGCTTCAGTCACCTGAAACTTTTAAATTAGGATGCAAGCAATCCTGTCCAACATCTGAACAGAGCAAGACACTGTCTTTATTTTATTTGTCAGGTAATAAATCTGTCTTTTGCCCCAAGGAGAGAAACAACTGGCAACTTCCATCAATGTGTTGTACAAAAATCTTTGAACATACAGTGCAAGCAGAGGCTGATACAAGGTGTGAAAAAAAAAATAAGAGACCCTTGTGGCATTTTCTCCTAACTTATTGCAATCTCCCATTTAAAATGTGGGAATGATCAATCTTCTGAGGAAAAAAGCCCAAGGAAGGTTTTTGCTTCTGTGGAATAATGGGATTGCTAAAGATTTCAGGAGGCAAGACGAATTAGTGAGAATGACCATGAGAAATCAGAGAAAAGTCAGATCCATGGATGAACTGATGTTTACATCTGTGAATCAATGAGAAGTAGGAGCAAATGAAAAGAAAGCTGAATACAACATTTTCTGAATAAGTGTAACCTTTCAGCTGTCATAGAAAAATTAATACTCACTATGATACAACATATTTAGTTTAGAAATTTAAGTTAAATTTAAAGCTTAATAACTAGATTTATTGAAGAAATGAAAACATATTTGTGGTTTAGAATACATAATGTGTTCTGCTACAGACAAGAAGACTACATAAATAAATAGAAATAAGACTAAATAAAGAGGAAAATAACAAATTAGATGTTATTAACATTAAAAACTGACACTCATCTAAAGAGAAGGAGAGACAGAAAGAGAGAATAATTCATAGCAAGCATATATTAAAAACTCCTAAATAAGAAGTCTTCAGATGTTAAAAAAAAGAAGTCTTCAATAAGAAGATAATGTAATAGCAAAAATGGAGAAAATATACCAAAAGATATTTCAAAAAAGAGAGTACAGAATGTTAAGTAAACATATCAAAAGATGTTTGGCTTCTTAGTAGTCAGTTAAATGCAAAAAAGTGATACCTGGAATTATCACTCACCAACCAGAAAGTTCAAATGAAAATGACAGGTATTATCAAGTTTAACAAGAATGTGTATAATCCTTGAATCTCACTCACTGCTGCTGAGGATGAAAAATCATACAAAAATGTTTTGAAAATATTTATAAATATCTAAAAAGATAAACACATGAAAGCTATGACTGGAAAATCTTACTACTACATGTATACTGAACAATAATTTATATATACACCACCAAAGCTCAAGTTCTAGAATTTATATACCAGTGCTATTCTCAATAGACACAAACTGAAAATCACTCATATTGTAATACACATTGGAATAAATTAATTAATAGTTAAATATTTACACTATGGAATCCTATGCAACAGTGGCAATGCATGATCACAACAACAGGCAACCATATAGGCATATTCACAAGCAACATAAAATAGAAAAGCCCAATCCAAAAGTGCGTTTACTGTGCCATACATTTATATAAAATACAAAATACAGGTAACTTGATCTTTTTGTTAGATACAAGAACAATACTAAACCTTAAGGGGAGTCACTAGAATGGGACCAGGGGGCATCTGAGTATCTGGCAATTTTCTGTGTCTTTATCTAGAAGCTATGTATAGAGTGTATTCAGATTCTGAATTTTCTGAAATTTGTCATTTCCCTAAAACCATGCATGTTTTCAGTTGTTTTTATACATAACAAAAAGTTAAAAAGATAGACTAGGGAAGGTAATTATATTAGCACTTTAATATCCATGCTTTTCAAGGGGGAAGTGAAAGGTATTAAATACTTGACATTGTGATTACTTCTTAAAAGTAAGGTGAAAATTTGAGGTTAATAAATAAGACGTACTTCTTCATATATAATCCTCAAAGAGGAGGGGTATAAAGGAGTATTATTATTTTTTATTTAATAGAGAATCATTAAGACAGAAAATAATGAAAACAGACTAGGTTTAAAAAAGGGCACACTGGACTTCCCTGGTGGCACAGTGGGTAAGAATTTGCCTGCCAATGCAGGGGACAGTGGTTCATTCCCTTGTCTGGGAAGATCCCACATGCTGCAGAGCAACTAAGCCCGTGCGCCACAACTACTGAGCCTGCGCTCTAGAGACTGCAGGCAACAACTATTGAGCCTGCATGACACAACTACTGAAGCCCATGCACCTAGAGCCCATACTCCACAACAAGAGAAATCACCGCAAGGAGAAGGCCGTGCACCACAAAGATGAGTAACCCCTGCTTGACACAACTAGAGTAACCCTGTGTAGCAACGAAGACCCAATGAACCAAAAATAAATAAAATTAAATCTTTTGACTTCTGAGATGACTCACTCACGTGGCTGTAGGTAAGAGGCCTCAGTTCCTTGCCACATGGATCTCTCCTTAGGGCTGCTTGAGTGTCCTCATGACATGGCAGCTGGCTTACCCCAGGATGAGTGATCTAGCAGAAACCAAAGCAGAAGCTGCAGTGACTTTTATAACTTTGGAAGCTGCATTTTGTCATTTCTGCAATTTCTTATTAGTTAAGCAGTCAGCCCTTTTCAAGTGCAAGGAGCCACACAGGTACAATGAAGACTGGGAGATAATTAGGGGATAATTAGGGCCATCTTGGAGGCTGGCTACCAACGTGGCTGACTAGCCAAAGACTGAATTTTGTTCTCTTCACTTCTGGAGAGAAAATGGTCAGTGAATCTCATTGGTGGTCTCTGAGATGTACCAAAGCTACCTCTTGCTCTCACCCCCAGCCATGTGGCTGACAGGGTCTCGATGCTCCGGCCGGGTGTCAGGCCTGTGCCTCTGAGTTGGGAGAGCTGAGTTCAGGACATTGGTCTACCAGAGACCTCTGGCACCTTGTAATATCAAACAGCAAAAGCTCTCCCAGAGATAAACATCTCAATGCTAAGACCCAGCTCCACTCAGAAACCAGCAAGATCCAATGCTGGACATCCCATGCAAAACAATTGGCAAGACAGGAATGCAGGCCCACCCATTAGCAGAGAGGCTGCCTAAAATCATAATAAGGCCACAGACACCCCTAAAACACACCACCGGATGGGGACCTGTCCAACAGAAAGACAACATTCAGACACACCCACCAGAACTCAGGCACCAGTCCCCTCCACCAGAAAGCCTACACAACCCAATGAACCAACCTTAGCCACTAGGGGCAGACATCAAAAACAATGGGAACTACGAATCTGCAGCCTGTGAAAAGGAGACCCCAAACACAGTCTCCAAGTCAAATGAGAAGACAGAGAAACACACAGCAGATGAAGGAGCAAGGAAAAAAACCACCAGACCAGAAAATGTAGAAGAAATAGGCAGTCTACCTGAAAAAGAATTCAGAGTAATGATAATAAAGATGATCCCAAATCTTGGAACTGGAATGGAGAATATACAAGAAAAGTTTAACAAGGACCTAGAAGAACTAAAGAGCAAACAAACAATGATGAACAACACAATAAATGGAATTTAAAATTCTCTAGAAGGAAATAATAGCAGAATAACTGAGGCAGAAGAATGGATACATGACCTGGAAGATAAAATAGTGGAAATAACTACCACAGAGCAGAATAAAGAAAAAAGAGTGAAAAGAATTGAGGACAATCTGAGACACCTCTGGGACAACATTAAACACACCAACATTCGAATATAGGGGTCCCAGAAGTAGAAGAGAAAAAGAAGGAGACTGAGAAAATATTTGAAGAGCTTATAGTTGAAAACTTCCCTAATATGGGAAAGGAAATCATTAATCAAGGCCAGGAAGTGCAGAGAGTCCCATACAAGATAAACCCAAGGGTAAACATGCCAAAACATATATTAATCAAACTATCAAAAATTAAATACAAAGAAAAAATATTAAAAGCAGCAAGGGAAAAACAACAAATAACATACAAGGGAATCCCCATAGGTTAACTGGTTATCTTTCAGCAGAAACTGTGCAAGCCAGAAGGGACTGGCAGGAAATATTTAAAGTGATGAAAGGGGAAAAGCTACAACCAAGATTACTCGACCCAGCAAAGATCTCATTCAGATTTGACAGAGAAATTAAAACCTTTGCAGACAAGCAAAAGCTAAGAGAATTCAGCACCACCAAACCAGCTTTACAACAAATGCTAAAGGAACTTCTCTAGGCAGGAAACATAAGAGAAGGACCAGGCCTACAATAACAAACCCAAAACAATTAAGAAAATGGTAATAA
Organism: Mesoplodon bidens; assembly: GCF_964165515.1. Taxonomy (NCBI): domain Eukaryota; kingdom Metazoa; phylum Chordata; class Mammalia; order Artiodactyla; family Ziphiidae; genus Mesoplodon; species Mesoplodon bidens. The sequence continues at coordinate 41,933,664 of NC_138178.1, read as the reverse complement.
GAACATACATATCAATAATTACCTTACATGTAAATGGATTAAATGCTCCAACAAAAAGACACAGACTGGCTGAATGGATCCAAAAACATGACTGGTATATATGCCATCTACAAGAGACCCACTTCAGACCTAGAGACACATACAGACTGAAAGTGAGGGGTTGGAATAAGATATTCCATGCAAATGGAAATCAAAAGAAAGCTAGAGTAGCAATTCTCATATCAGACAAAACAGACTTTAAAATAAAGACTATTACAGGAGACAAAGAAGGACACTACATAATGATCAAGGGATCAATCCAAGAAGAAGATATAACAATTGTACATATTTATGCACCCAACATAGGAGCACCTCAATACATAAGGCAAATGCTAACAGCCATAAAAGGGGAAATCGACAATAACACAATCATACTAGGGGACTTTAGCACCCCTCTTTCACCAATGAACAGATCATCCAAAATGAAAATAAATAAGGAAACACAAGCTTTAAATGATACATTAAACAATATGGACTTAATAGATAGTTACAGGACATTCCATCCAAAAACAACAGGAATACACTTTTTCTCAAGTGCTCATGGAACATTCTCCAGGATAGATCATATCTTCGGCCACAAATCAAGCCTTGGTAAATTTAACAAAATTGAAATTGTATCAAGTATCTCTTCCGACAACAATGCTATCAGACAAGATATCAATTACAGGAAAAAATCTGTAAAAAAGTACAAACACATGGACGCTAAACAATACGCTACTTAATAACCAAGGCTTCACTGAAGAAATCAAAGAGGAAATAAAAAAATACCTAGAAAGAAATGACAATGAAAACATGAAGACCCAAAAGCTATGGGATGCAGCAAAAGCAGTTCTAAGAGGGAAGTTTATAGCAATAAAATCCTACCTCAAGAAACAAGAAACATCTCAAATAAACAAACTAAACTTACACCTAAAGCAATTAGAGAAAGAAGGAAAAAAAAAAAACCCAAAGTCAGCAGAGGAAAGAAATCATAAAGATCAGATCAGAAATAAATGAAGAAGAAATGACGGAAACAACAGCAAAGATCAAAAAAACTAAAAGCTGGTTCTCTGAGAAGATAAACAAAATTGATAAACCATTAGCCAGACTTATCAAGAAAAAAAGGGAGAAGACTCAAATCAATAGAATTACAAATGAAAAAGGAGAAGTAACAAATGACACTGTAGAAATACAAAGGATCATGAGAGATTACTGCAAGCAACTCTATGCCAATAAAATGGACAATCTGGAAGAAATGGACAAATTCTTAGAAAAGCACAACCTTCCAAGACTGAATCAGGAAGAAATAGAAACTATCAATTAACAAACCAATCCCAAGCACTGAAATTGAGACTGTGATTAAAAATCTTCCAACAAACAAAAGCCCAGGACCAGATGGTTTCACAGGCAAATTCTATCAAACATTTAGAGAAGAGTTAACACCTATCCTTCTCAAACTCTTCCAAAATATAGCAGAGGGAGGAACTCTCCCAAACTTATTCTATTAGACCACCATCTCCCTGAAACCAATACTAGACACAGATGTCACAAAGAAAGAAAACTACAGGCCAATATCACTGATGAACATAGATGCAAAAATCCAAAGCAAAATAATAACAAACAGAATCCAACAGTGCATTAAAAGGATCATACAACAAGATCAAGTGGGGTTTATCCCAGGGATGCAAGGATTCTTCAATACATGCAAATCAATGTGATACACCTTATTAAAAAACTCAAGGATAAAAACCATATGGTCATCTCAATAGATGCAGAAATGCTTTTCACAATATTAAACACCCATTTATGATAAAAACTCTGCAGAAAATAGGCATAGAGGGAACTTTCCTCAATATAGTAAAGGCCATATATTACAAACCCACAGCCAACATCGTTCTCAATGGTGAAAAACTGAAACCATTTCCACCAAGATCAGGAGCAAGACAAGGTTGCCCACTCTCACCACTATTATTCAACACACTTTTTGAATTTTTAGCTACAGAAACCAGAGGAGAAAAAGAAATAAAAGGAATCCGAATCGGAAAAGAAGAAGTTAAGCTACCACTGTTTGCAGATGACATGATACTAGACACAGAGAAGCCTAAAGATGCTACCAGAAACCTACTAGAGTTAATCAATGAATCTGGTAAGGTTGCAGGATACAAAATTAATGTCCAGATATCTCTTTCATTCCTATACACTAAAGATGAAAAATCTGAAAGAGAAATTAAGGAAACATTCCCATTTACCACTGCAACAAAAAGAATAAAATACCTAGGAATAAACCTACCTAAGGAGACAAAAGACGTTTACTCAACAAACTATAAGACACTGATGAAAGAAATCAAAGATGACACAAACAGATAGAGAGATATACCATGTTCTTGGATTGGAAGAATCAGCATTGTGAAAATGACTATACTAACCAAAGCAATCTACAGATTCAATGAAATCCCTATTAAACCACCAGTGGCATTTTTCAGAGAACTGGAACAAAAAATTTCACAATATGTATGGAAACACAAAAGACCCTGAACAGCCAAAGCAATCTTGAGAAGAATAACAGAGCTGGAGGAATCAGGCTCCCTGACTTCAGACAATACTACAAAGCTACAGTAGGCAAGACAGTATGGTACTGGCACAAAAACAGAAATATAGATCAATGGAACAGGAGAGAAAGCCCAGAGATCAAACCATACACATATGGTCACCTTATTTTTGATAAAGGAGGCAAGAATATACAATGGAGAAATCACAGCCTCTTCAATAAGTGGCGCTAGGAAAACTGGACAGCTACAGATAAAAGAATGAAATTAGAATACTCCCTAACACCACACACAAAAATAAACTCAAAATGGATTAAAGACCTAAACGTAAGGCCAGACACTATAAAACTCTTAGAGGAAAACATAGGCAGAACACTCTATGACATCAATCACAGCAAGATCCTTTTTGACCCACCTCCTGGAGAAATGGATATAAAAACAAAAATAAACAAATGAGACCCAATGAGACTTAAAGGCTTTTGCACAGCAAAGGAAAACGTAAACAAGACGAAAAGACAACCCTCAGAATGGGAGAAAATATTTGCCAACGAAGCAACTGACAAAGGATTAATCTCCAAACTTTACAAGCAGCCCATGCAGATCAATATCAAAAAAACAGACAACCCAATCCATAAATGGGCAGAAGACCTAAATAGACATTTCTACAAAGAAGATATACAGATTGCCAACAAACACATGAAAGAATGCTCAACATCAGTGATCATTAGAGAAATGCAAATCAAAATTACAATGAGGTATCACCACACACAGGTAAGAGTGGCCATCATCAAAAAAATCTACAAAAATAAATGCTGCAGAGGTGTGGAGAAAAGGGAACCCTCTTGCACCGTTGGTAGGAGTGTAAATTGATACAGCCAGTATCGAGAACAGTATGGAGGTTCCTTAAAAACCTAAAAATAGAACTACCATATGACACAGCAATCCCACTACTGGGAATATACCTGTAGAAAACCATAATTCAAAAAGAGTCATGGGGCTTCCCTGGTGGTGCAGTGGTTGAGAGTCCACCTGCCGATGTGGGGGACGCTGGTTCATGCCCTGGTCTGGGAAGATCCCCATGCTGCGGAACGGCTGGGCCCGTGAGCCATGATTGCTGAGCCTGCATGTCCGGAGCCTGTGCTCCGCAACGGGAGAGGCCACAACAGTGAGAGGCCCACGAACTGCAAAAAAAAAAAAAAAAAAAAAAGAGTCATGTTCCACAATGTTCATTGCAGCTCTATTTGCAATAGCCAGGACATGGAAGCAATCTTAGTGTCCATCAACTGATGAATGGATAAAGATGTTGCACATCTTCAATATAAAATGGAATATTACTCAGCCATAAAAAGAAATGAAATTGAGTTATCTGTCGTGAGGTGGATGGACCTAGAGTCTGTCATACAGAGTGAAGTAAGTCAGAAAGAGAAAAACAAATACTTTATGCTAACACATATATATGGAATCTACAAAAAAAAAGAAAAAAATGCTTGGGAAGAACCTAGGGGCACGACAGGAATAAAGACTCAGACATAGAGAATGGACTTGAGGACATGGAGAGCGGAAGGGTAAGCTGGTACGAAGTGAGAGAGTGGCATGGACTTATATGTACTACTAAATGTAAAATAGATAGCTAGTAGGAAACAGCTGCATAGCACAGGGAGATCAGCTCAGTGCTTTGTGAACACTTAGAAGGGTGGGATAGGGAGGGTGGGAGGGAGACACAAGAGGGAGGAGATATGGGGATATATGTATATGTAGAGCTTGTTCACTTTGTTATAAAGCAGAAACTAACAGACCATTGTAAAGCAATAATAATCCAATAAAGATGATAAAAGTAAATAAATAAATAATTATTCCCCCCCCAAATTAAATCTTTTAAAAAATAAATAAAGAAAGAAGAGCACTCAATAACATGGTAACTCTTAACCTAAGTACTTTCAGTACTATAGTGGATGTAAATGAATTAATATCTCCTACAAAAGTGTAATGTTTTATATTATGTGCAACTAATTTTGTTTCAAAATCTACAGGTAAAATAAAAGAATTAATTAGAAAGGAGAAAATGTTCCATGTATTTAAAAACAATAAAACAATAAGCATATAATATCATGCTTATAATAAGCATATAATAAGCATCTTAGATAAAGTAGTCTTTAAGTTCAGAACAATTTGTCATTATTGTAATTAGTATTATTATCCCAATTTCTTAAAAATATTTCAATACTTTTTCTGTTTGAAAAAATATTTTAATATTCTTTTCTTTGCTCTTTTGTGGTCTAATACATGGTAAGTATTTAGGTGCTAACATAACCTAAAAATATATGTTGTTTTTTTACAGCCAAACAGAACTGAATCAAGAAGAAATAGATAACTTGAACATACTGATCACTAAAAGCAAGATAGAATCTATAATTTTAAAATACTCCCTACCAACAAAAGTCCAGGATCAGATGGTTTCACAGGCAAATTCTACCAAATATACAAAGCAGAACTTACACTGATTCTTCTCAAACTCTTTGAAAAGATTGAAGAGTAAGGAATACTTCCAAAGACATTCTATGAAGCCACCATCACCCTGATATCAAAAACAGATGGGGGGGACTTCCCTGGTGGCACAGTGGTTAAGAATCCGTCTGCCGATGCAAGGGACATAGGTTCGAGCCCTGGTCTGGGAAGATCCCACATACCACGCAGCAGCTAAGCATGTGTGCCAAAACTAAGCCTGCGCTCTACAGCCCATGAGCCACAACTACTGAGCCTGATAGCCACAACTGCTGAAGCCCGCGCACCTAGAGCCCATGCTCTGCAACAAAAGAAGCCACCACAGTGAACAGCCTGCACACCACAACGAAGAGTAACCCCCACTCGCCACAACTAGAGAGAGCCCGTGCACAGCAATGGACACCCAATGCATCCAAAAATAAAGAAAGAAAGAAATTTACTAAAAAACAAACAAACAAACAGATGGGGACTTTTCTGGTGGCCCAGCAGTTAAGATTTCGCCTTCCATTGCAGGGGGGGCGGGTTCAATCCCTGATGGTAGAGCTAAGATCCCTAAGATCCCACATGCCTCACAAACAAGAAACCAACACATAAAACAGAAGCAATATTGGAACAAATTCAATAAAGACTTAAAAAAAAACAGAGAAAGACACTACCAAAAAAGACAATTGCAGGCCAATATCTTTGATGAATATAGATGCAAAAATTCTCAACTGAATATTAGAAAACCGAATCCGACAACACATAAGAGGATCATACACTATGACCAAATTTGATTCACCTCAGTGTCACAAAGTTGTTTCAACATATGCAAATCAATCAACCTGATACACCCCATCAACAAAGGAAAAACACAAAACAAATGATCATCTCAAAAGATGCCAAAAAAGCATCTGAAAAACTTCAACATCCATTCATGATAAAAACACTTTCCAAGAGGGTATAGAGGAAACATATCTCAACATAATAAAAGCTATTTATGACAAACACACAGCCAATACAATACTCAATGTTCATAAGCTGAAAGCCTTCCCGCTAAAATCTGGAACAAGACAAGGACGCCCACTCTCACCTCTTCTCTTCAATATAGTATTGGAAGTCCTAGCCACAACAATCAGACAAGAAAAAGAAATAAAATCTAACCAAATTGGAAGGGAAGAGGTAAAGTTGTCATTATATGCAGATGACATGATAATATCTATAAAGGAAACCCTAAAAATTCTACACAAAAATGACTAGAACTGATAAACAAATTCAGCAAAGTAGCAGGATACAAGATTAACATACATAAATTGGTTGCATTTCTTGGTTTTTCTTTTTCTTTTTTAAAAATTTATTTTGGCTGCATTGGGTCTTCATTGCTGTGCACAGGCTTTCTCTAGTTGTGGCCAGTGGGGGCTAGTCTTCATTGTGGTGTGCAGGCTTCTCATTGCAGTGGCTTCTCTTGTTGCAGTGCACGGGCTCTAGGCACCCGGGCTTAAGTAGTTGTGGCACACGGGCTCAGTAGTTGTCACTCATGGGCTGTAGTGTGCAGGGTAAGTACTTGTGGCACACAGGTCTAGTTGCTCCACGGCATGTGAGATCTTCCTGCACCAGGGCTCAAACCCATGTTCCCTCTATTGGCAGGCGGATTCTCAACATGGAGCCACCAGGGAAGTCCCTGGTTGCATTTCTTTACACTAACAATGAAATATCAGAAAGGAACTGTACACAAGCAATCCTTTTAAAAATGGCATCAAAAAAATAAAATACTTAGGAATAAACCTCACCAAGGAGGTGAAAGACTTATATGTTGAGAACTACAAAACATTAGTAAAGAAAATGGAAGATGATTCAGAGAAATGGAAAGACATCCCATGCTCTTGGATGGGAAGAATTAATACTGTTAAAATGGCTATACTACCCAAAGCAATCTACAGATTTAATGTGATCCCTATCAAATTACCCATGACATTTCCCCCAGAACTAGAACAAATAATCCTAAAATGTATCTGGAATCATAAAAAGAACTGTCAACACAATCCTGAGGAAAAAGAACAAAGCAGGAGGCATAACCCTCCTAAACTTCAGACAATACTAAAAGTTACAGTAATCAAAACCGCATGGTATTGGCACAGAAAGAGATACATGAATCAATGGAATGGAATAGAGAGCCCAGAAATAAACCCACACACCTATGGTCAATTAACCTTCAACAAAGGAGGCAAGAATATACAATGGGGAAAAGATAGTCTCTTCAGCAAGCGGTGTTTTGAAAGCTGGACAGCCGTATTCAAATCAGTGAAGTCAGAACATACCCTCACACTATACACAAAAATAAACTCAAAACGGCTTACATGCTTAAATATAAGATAGGACACCTTAAACTACTAGAAGAGAACATAAGCAAAACATTCTCTGACATAAATCATACCACAGTTTTCCTAGGTAGTTCTCCCTAGGCAGTACAAATACAGTAAGTCACCTACATATGAACCTTCAAGTTGCAAACTTTCAAAGATGCAGGGAGAGGAGGGGGAAGATGGCGGAAGTGTAAGACGCGGAGATCACGTTCCTCCCCACAGATAACACCAGAAATACATCTACACGTGGAACAACTCCTACAGAACACCTACTGAACGCTGGCAGAAGACCTCAGACCTCCCAAAAGGCAAGAAACTCCCCCACGTACCTGGGTAGGGCAAAAGAAAAAAGAATAAACAGAGACAAAAGGATAGGGATGGGACCTGCACCAGTGGGAGGGAGCTGTGAAGGAGGAAATGTTTCCACACACGAGGAAGCCCCTTCGCGGACAGAGACTGCGGGTAGTGGAGTTGTGAGGGGGCTTCGGAGCCACGGAGGAGAGCGCAACCACAGGGGTGTGGAGGGCAAAGCGGAGAGATTCCCGCACAGAGGATCGGTGCTGACCAGCACTCACCAGCCCGAGAGGTTTGTCTGCTCACCCGCCGGGGCGTGCGTGGCTGGGAGCTGAGGCTCGGGCTTCAGTCGGAGCGCAGGGAGAGGACTGCGGTTGGCGGCGTGAACAGGGCCTGAAGGGGGTTAGTGCACCACGGCTAGCCGGAAGGGAGTCCGGGGAAAGGTCTGGACCTGTCGAAGAGGCAAGAGACTTTTTCTTGCCTCTTTGTTTCCTGGTGCGCGAGGAGAGGGGATTAAAAGCGCTGCTTAAAGGAGCTCCAGAGATGGGTGCAAGCCGCGGCTGAAAGCGCGGACCCCAGAGACGGGCATAAGACACTAAGGCTGCAGCTGCTGCCACCAAGAAGCCTGTGTGCGAGCACAGGTCACTATCCACACCCCCCTTCCGGGAGCCTGTGCAGCCCGCCACTGCCAGGGTCCCGTGATACAGGGACAACGTCCCCGGGAGAACGCACAGCGCACCTCGGGCTGGTGCAATGTCACGCCGGCCTCGGCCACCGCAGGCTCACCCCACATCCGTGCCCTTCCCTCCACCCAGCCTGAGTGAGCCAGAGCCCCCGAATCAGCTGCTCCTTTAACCCCGTCCTGTCTGAGCAAAGAACAGATGCCGTCAGGCGACCTACACGCAGAGGCGGGGCCAAATCCAGAGCTGAACCCCTGGAGCTGTGCGAACAAAGAAGAGAAAGGGAAATCTCTCCCAGCAGCCTCAGGAGTAGCGGATTAAATCTCCACAATCAACTTGATGTACCCTGCATCTGTGGAATACATGAATAGACAATGAATCATCCCAAATTGAGGAGCTGTGTGGATGAAAGGTTCTTGGTGCTGGAGCCAGGAGTCAGTGCTGTGCCTCTGAGGTGGGAGAGCCAACTTCAGGACACTGGTCCACAAGAGACCTCCCAGCTCCACATAATATCAAATGGCGAAAATATCCCAGAGATCTCCATCTCAACACCAGCATCCAGCTTCACTCAACGACCAGCAAGCTACAGTGCTGGACACCCTATGCCAAACAACTAGCAAGACAGGAACACAACCCCACCCATTAGCAGAGAGGTTACCTAAAATCATAGTAAGTCCACAGACACCCCAAAACACACCACCAGACGTGGACCTGCCCACCAGAAAGACAAGATCCAGCCTCATCCACCAGAACACAGGCACTAGTCCACTCCACCAGGAAGCCTACACAACCCACTGAACCAACTTTAGCCACTGGGGACAGACACCAAAAACAACGGGAACTATGAACCTGCAGCCTTCAAAAAGAAGACCCCAAACACAGTAAGATAAGCAAAATGAGAAGACAGAAAAACACACAGCAGTTGAAGGAGCAAGATAAAAACCCACCAAACCTAACAAATGAAGAGGAAATAGGCAGTCTACCTGAAAAAGAATTCAGAATAATGATAGTAAAGATGATCCCAAATCTTGGAAATGGAATAGAGAAAATGCAAGAAACATTTAACAAGGACCTAGAAGTACTAAAGATGAAACAAGCAACAATGAACAACACAATAAATGAAACTAAAAATACTCTAGAAGGGATCAATAGCAGAATAACTGAGGCAGAAGAACGGATAAGTGAGGTGGAAGATAAAATAGTGGAAATAACTACTGCAGAGCAGAAGAAAGAAAAAAGAATGAAAAGAACTGAGGACAGTCTCAGAGACCTCTGGGACAACATTAAACGCACCAACATTTGAATTATAGGGGTTCCAGAAGAAGAAGAGAAAAAGAAAGGGACTGAGAAAATATTTGAAGAGATTACAGTTGAAAACTTCCCTAATATGGGAAAGGAAATAGTTAATCAAGTCCAGGAAGCACAGAGAGTCCCATACAGGATAAATCCAAGGAGAAATACGCCAAGACACATATTAATCAAACTGTCAAAAATTAAATACAAAGAAAACATATTAAAAGAAGCAAGGGAAAAACAACAAATAACACACAAGGGAATCCCCATAAAGTTAACAGCTGATCTTTCAGCAGAAACTCTGCAAGCCATAAGGGACTGGCAGGACATATGTAAAGTGATGAAGGAGAAAAACCCATAACCAAGATTACTCTACCCAGCAAGGATCTCATTCAGATTTGGTGGAGAAATTAAAACATTTACAGACAAGCAAAAGCAGAGAGAGTTCAGCACCACCAAACCAGCTTTACAACAAATGCTAAAGGAACTTCTCTAGGCAAGAAACACAAGAGAAGGAAAAGAACTACAATAATGAACCCAAACCAATTAAGAAAATGGGAAGAGGAACATACATATCGATAATTACCTTAAATGTAAATGGACTAAATGCTCCCACCAAAAGACACAGATTGGCTGAATGGACACAAAAACAAGACCCATATATATGCTGTCTACAAGGGACCCACTTCAGACCTAGAGAAACATACAGACTGAAAGTAAGGGGATGGAAAAAGATATTCCATACAAATGGAAACCAAAAGAAAGCTGGAGTAGCAATTCTCATATCAGAGAAAATAGACTTTAAAATAAAGACTATTAGAAGAGACAAAGAAGGACACTACATAATGATCAACGGATAGATCCAAGAAGAAGATATAACAATTGTAAATATTTACACACCCAACATAGGAGCCCCTCAATATGTAAGGCAAATACTAACAGCCATAAAAGGGGAAATCGACAGTAACACATTCATAGTAGGGGACTTTAACAACCCACTTTCACCAATGGACAGATCATCCAAAATGAAAATAAATAAGAAACACAAGCTTTAAATGATACATTAAACAAGATGGACTTATTGATATTTTTAGGCCATTCAATCCAAAAACAACAGAATACACATTTTTCTCAAGTGCTCATGGAACATTCTCCAGGATAGATCATAGCTTGGGTCACAAATCAAGCCTTGCTAAATTTAAGAAAATTGAAATCATATGAAGTATCTTTTCTGACCACAACGCTATGAGACTAGATATCAACTACAGGACAAGATCTGTAAAAAAATACAAACACATGGAGGCTAAACAATACACTATTAATAACAAAATGATCACTGAAGAAATCAAAGAGGAAATAAAAAAATACCTAGAAACAAATGACAATGGAGAAATGACAACTCAAAACCTATGGGATGCAGCAAAAGCAGTTCTAAGAGGGAAGTTTATAGCAATACAATCCCACCTTAAGAAACAGGAAACATCTTGAATAAACAACCTAACCTTGCACCTAAAGCAATTAGAGAAAGAGGAACAAAAAAACCCCAAAGTTAGCAGAAGGAAACAAATCATAAAGATCAGATCAGAAATAAATGAAAAAGAAATGAAGGAAACAATAGCAAAGACCAATAAAACTAAAAGCTTGTTCTTTGAGAAGATAAAGAAAATTGATAAACCAATAGCCAGACTCATCAAGAAAAAGAGGGAGAAGACTCAAATCAATAGAATTACAAATGAAAAAGGAGAAGTAACAACTGACACTGCATAAATACAAAAGATCATGAGAGATTACAACAAGCAACTCCATGCCAACAAAATGGACAACCTGGAAGAAATGGACAAATTCTTAGAAATGCACAACCTTCTGAGACTGAACCAGGAAGAAATAGAAAATATGAACAGACCAATCACAAGCACTGAAATTGAAACTGTGATTAAAAATCTTCCAACAAACGAAAGCCCAGAACCTGATGGCTTCACAGGCGAATTCTATCAAACATTTAGAGAAGAGCTAACACCTATCCTTCTCAAATTCTTCCAAAGTATAGCAGAGGGAGGAACACTCCCAAACTCATTCTACGAGGCCACCATCACCTTGATACCAAAACCAGACAAGGATGTCACAAAGAAAGAAAACTAGAGGCCAATATCACTGATGAACATAGATGCAAAACTCCTCAACAAAATATTAGCAAACAGAATCCAACAGCACATTAAAAGGATCATACACCATGATCAAGTGGGGTTTATTCCAGGAATGCAAGGATTCTTCAATATATGCAAATCAATCAACGTGATACACCACATTAACAAATTGAAGGAGAAAAACCATATGATCACCTCAATAGATGCAGAGAAAGCTTTCGACAAAATTCAACACCCACTGATGATAAAAACCCTGCAGAAAGTAGGCATAGAGGGAACCTTCCTCAACATAATAAAGGCCATATATGACAAACCCACAGCCAGTATCGTCCTCAATGGTGAAAAACTGAAACCATTTCCACTTGGACCTAAAGGAACAAGACAAGGTTGCCCACTCTCACCACTCTTACTCAACATAGTTTTAGAAGTTTTAGCCACAGCAATCAGAAAAGAAAAGGAAATAAAAGGAATCCAAATGGGAAAAGAAGTAAAGATGTCAGTGTTTGCAGGTGACATGATATTATACATAGAGAATCCTAAAGATGCTACCAGAAAAGTACTAGAGCTAATCAATGAATTTGGTAAAGTAGAAGGATACAAAATTAATGCACAGAAATCTCTGGCATTCATATACAGTAATGATGAAATATCTGAAAGTGAAATCAAGAAAACAATCCCATTTACCATTGCAACAAAAAGAATAAAATATCTAGGAATAAACCTACCTAAGGAGACAAAAGACCCCTATGCAGAAAATTATAGGACACTGATGAAAGAAATTAAAGATGATACAAATAGATGGAGAGATATACCATGTTCTTGAATTGGAAGAATCAACATTTTGAAAATGACTCTACTACCCAAAGCAATCTACAGATTCAATGCAATCCCTATCAAACCACTGGCATTTTTCACAGAACTAGAACAAAAAATTTCACAATTTGTATGGAAACACAAAAGACCCCGAATAGCCAAAGCAATCTTGAGAAAGAAAAACGGAGCTGGAGGAATCAGGCTCCCTTACTTCAGAATGTACTACAAAGCTACAGTAATCAAGACAGGATGGTACTCACACAAAAACAGAAAGATAGATCAATGGAACAGGACAGAAAGCCCAGAAATAAACCCACGCACATATGGTCACCTTATCTTTGATAAAGGAGGCAGGAATGTACAGTGGAGAAAGGATAGCCTCTTTAATAAGTGGTGTTTGTAAAACTGGACAGGGACATGTAAAAGTATGAGATTAGATCACTCTCTAACGCCATACACAAAAATAAGCTCAAAATGGATTAAAGACCTAAATGTAAAGCCAGAAACTATCAAACTCTTAGAGGAAAACATACACAGAACACTATGACATAAATCACAGCAAGACCCTTTTGACCCACCTCCTAGAGAACTGGAAATAAAAACAAAAATAAACAAATGGGACCTAATGAAACTTAAAAGCTTTTGCACAGCAAAGGAAACCATAAACAAGACCAAAAGACAACCCTCAGAGTGGGAGAAAATATTTGCAAATGAAGCAACTGAGAAAGGATTAATCTCCAAAATTTATAAGCAGCTCACGCAGCTCAATAACAAAAAAAACAAACAACCCAATCCAAAAATGGACAGAAGACCTAAATAGACATTTCTCCACAGAAGATATACAGACTGCCAACAAACACATGAAAGAATGCTCAACATCATTAATCATTAGAGAAATGCAAATCAAAACTACAATGAGATATCATCTCACACAAGTCAGAATGGCCATCATCAAAAAATCTAGAAACAATAAATGCTGGAAAGAGTGTGGAGAAAAGGGAACACACTTGCACTGCTGGTGGGAATGTGAATTGGTACAGCCACTATGGAGAACAGTATGGAGGTTCCTTATAAAGCTACAAATAGAACTACCATATGACCCAGCAATCCCACTACTGGGCATATACCCTGAGAAAATTCATAATTCAAAAAGAGTCATGTACCAAAATGTTCATTGCAGCTCTATTTACAATAGCCCAGAGATGGAAACAACCTAAGTGTCCATCATCGAATGAATGGATAAAGAAGATGTGGCACATATATACAATGGAATATTACTCAAGCCATAAAAAGAAATGAAATTGAGCTATTTGTAATGAGGTGGATAGACCTAGAGTCTGTCATACAGAGTGAAGTAAGTCAGAAAGAGAAAGACAAATACCATATGCTAACACATATATATGGAATTTAAGAAAAAAAAATCATGAAGAACCTAGGGGTAAGACAGGAATAAAGACACAGACCTACTAGAGAATGGACCTGAGAATATGGGGAGCGGGAAGGGTAAGCTGTGACAAAGCGAGAGAGAGGCATGGACATATATACACTACCAAACGTAAGGTAGATAGCTTTGTGAGGCAGCCGCATAGCACAGGGAGATCAGCTCGGTGCTTTGTGACCGCCTGGAGGGGTGGGATAGGGAGGGTGGGATGGAGGGAGACGAAAGAGGGAAGAAATATGGGAACATATGTATATGTATAACTGATTCACTTTGTTATAAAGCAGAAACTAACACACCATTGTAAAGCAATTATACTCCAATAAAGATGTTAAAAAAAAACCAAAGATGCAAACGTCCATTTGCATGTCCAATAATGTAAGTTAGTTCACGTGTCTGGCATACATTGTCATGTGTGTGCATCCTCTATAAATGGTTGTGCTTTTGTGTAGTTTACAGTACTGTATAGAGTACAGCAGTACAGTACCTTTATTTGAAGCCCAAGATGTCTGGAAGCAAGCGTAAAAGCAGCGGTGATATAGCTGGTACTGTTAAGAAGGGCCAAGCGATAATGATGGAAACAAAAGTGAAAGTAATTGAGAGAGTGAAGCGAGGCAAAAGGATGTTAGACATCCCTCATTCTTATAACATGAATCATTCAATCATTGGCATGAATCTAAAGAAAAAGGACAAGATCATGGCACATGTGAAGTCTGCTGTGCTGATGATGTTGACAAAATATCAAAGAAGCACCAAAAAGTGATGGAGGAGATGGAGAAACTTCTCAGTGTGCAGATGCAGGATCAACATCAGCGCTGAGTCCTGCTCAGCTAAATGCTGATTCAAGAGAAAGATAAAAGCCTTTATGAAGACTTGAAGAAGAAACACGGCAAAGAATCAGAGGGCACATCTTTTAATGCTAGCCATGGCTGGTTTCATTGGTTCAAGGCTAGAGCCAACCTTCACAATGTAAAAGTAAGTGGAGAGGCAGCAAGTGCAGATAGGGTAGCCGTCCGGGAACTTCCGGAAACACTGTACGAAATTATTGATGATGGTGTGTATTTACCCAACAAGGTTCTTAATGTGGATGAGACACAACTGTACTGGAAGAGGATGCCAGACCGAAGTTACATCAGTAAGGAGGAAAAGTTGATGCCGGGCTGTAAAGCAGCAAAGGATAGGCTAACTGTTGTTTGGTGGCAATGCTTCTGGTGAATTGAAGCTGAAGCCTCTCTTAGTTTATCATTCAGAGAACCCAAGAACCCTTAAAAGCATAGCCAAGGGCTCTCTTCCTGTTGTGTGGAAGCATAACCCCAAATCCTGGAATACACAGGCCACGTTCCAGGACTGGTTTTGCCACCATTTTATCCCAGATGTAGAGAAATATTGCTTGGAGAAGGACGTTCCAGCAAAGCATTCTTTTGCTGCTCGACAATGCTCTGGACCACACCCCATCCATGGATGACTTTCATACCAACGTCAAAGCAGTGCATCTGTCACCGAATACTACTTTGCTCATCCAACCTATGGTCCAGGGAGTTAGAGCGACTTTCAAGAAATATTATTTATGTCACACTTTTTGTCAGGCAGTAAAGGTAAGTGACAAATCAGGAAGAACCTAGGGACAACTTTGGAAGGACTATAACATCTACAAGACCATAAAAGACATTGACTTTGCATGGTGTGAGGGTATGGTGGTCACCATGAATGGGGTTTGGAAGAACCTTTGCCCACAGTTTGTTCATGATTTTTGTGGATTGGAGAAGGTAGATCAGAAGTCTGAAGAGGTCTTCAGCAACGCAGTGACCCTCAGTGAGAAGCTGGAGCTAGATCTGCAAGAGGACGATTTCATTGAACTGCTTGCTCTGCAACATGAGGAGCTTACTGATGGAATTGGAGGCCCAGAGAAAGGATGAAGAGGGATAGGAGGAAGAAGAAGTAACTGAAGAACTGAAGAGATTCACGACACAGAAAATGGCAAGGGAATCTTCTTTATTTGAGGAAGCACTGTTAGTATTTGAGGCACAGGACCCGAACCTAGAATGGTACCCAAACATGGCAGCAGCCATTCAGAATGCAATCCAGTGCTACCTTGTCATCTATGATAAGAAAAAAAGAGCTACTACCCAGACATCAATGGATCATTTTTTCAAGAGGGTAGATAGAATTAAATCCAGCAAGGAACCAGAACTTGTGTCATCAACGTCAGGTATGAGTGAAATGACAGCTTGCCCTCTGTCTCCTACTGCTGATAGTCCTTCACCTCTACCTTCTCCCACCTCCTCTCCCTCCTCCAATCAGGAACTCTTCTCGCCTGTTCCCTCAATGCCAGCCCGAGTATCCCAGCTGTTGTACTGTATTACCGTACTTTTTCGAGTTACTGTACTGTAAGATTAAAAATGTTTTCTTTGTTTTTGTGTGTGTTTTTTATGTATTGTTTGTGTGGAAAGTATTATAAACCTATTACGGTACAATACCATATAGCTGACTGTGTAAGTTGGGTACCTAGGCTAACTTTGTTGGACTTACAAACGCACTCTTGGAACAGAACTTGTTCATATGTAGGGGACTTACTGTAAAAGCAAAACAGAAACAGGAACTAACCAAACTTATAAGCTGTTGCACAGCAAAGGAAACCATAATCAAAATGAAAATACAATGTATGGACTGGGAGAAAATATTAGCAAATGATGAAACTGACAAGGGCTTAATTTCCACACTATACAAACAACTCATACAACTCAATAACAAAATAACAAATAACTCAATGGAAAAATGGGTAGAAGACCTAAATAAACATTTCTCCAAAGAAGACATACAGATAGCCAATAGGCACATGAAAAGATGCTCATCATCACTAATTATTAGAGAAATGCAAATCCAATTTAAAATGAGGTATCACTTCACACTGATCAGAATGGCCATCATTAAAAAAATCTACAATTAAAAAATGCAGGAGGGGGTATGGAGAAAAGGGAACCATTCCACCTTTTGGTGGCCATGTAAGTTGGTACAGCCACTATGGAAAACAGTATGGAGTTTCCTCAAAAAAACTATAAAGAGAGTTGCCATATGATCTAGCAATCCCACTTGTGGACATATATCTAGACAAAACTATAATTCAAAAAGATACATAAAACCCTATGTTCATAGCAGCACTATTTATACTAGCCAAGACATGGAAACAACCTAAATGTTCATTGAAAAATGAATGTATAAAAAAGGTGTGGTATACGTATATAATAGATATTACTCAGACATAAAAAAGAATGAAATAATGCCATTTGCAGCACCATGGATGGACCTAGAGATAATGATACTAAGTGAAGTAAGTCAGAAAGAGAAAGACAAATACCACATAATATCACTTATATGTGGAATCGAAAACAGGACACAAATGAACATGTCAGTGAAACAGAAACAAACACACAGATATAGAAAACAGAGTTGTGGTTGCCAAGGAGAGAGAGAAGGAAAGATTTGGAGTTTTGGAATAGCAGAAGCAAACTATTCTACATAGGATGGACAAACCACAAAGACCTACTGTATAGCAGAGGAAACTATATTCAATATCCTGTGATAAACCATAATGGAAAAGAATATATATATATGTAAAACTGAATCACTTTGCTGCACAGCAGAAATTAATACAACAATGTATAAAGGCTGCAGAGGGTGCGGAGAAAAGGGAACCCCCCTGCACTGTTGGTGGGAATGTAAACTGATACAGCCACTATGGAGAACAGTATGGAGGTTCCTTAAAAGCTAAAAATAGAACTACCATATGGCCCTGCAATCTGACTACTGGGCATATACCTTGAGAAAGCCATAATTCAAAAAGATACATGTACCACAATGTTCACTGTAGCACTATTTACAATAGCCAGGACATAGAAGCAACCTAAATGTCCATCGACAGATGAATATATAAAGAAGATGTGGCCCATATATACAATGGAGTATTACTCAGCCATAAAAAGGAACAAAATTGAGTTATTTGTAGTGAGGTGGTTGGACCTAGAGTCTGTCATACAGAGTGAAGTAAGTCAGAAAGAGAAAAACAAATACCATACGTGAACACATATATATGGAATCTAGAAAAATGGTACTGACAAACCTAGTGACAGGGCAGGAATAAAGACAAGATGTAGAGAACGGACTTAAGGACACAGGGCGGAAGGGGAGACAGGGACGTAGTGAGAGAGCAGCACTGACATATATACACTACCAAAGGTAAAAGAGCTAGTGGTAAGCTGCGGCATAGCACAGGGAGATCAGCTCGGTGCTTTATGTCCCCCAGAGGGGTGGGATAGGGAGTGTGGGAGGGAGGCTCAAGAGGGAGGATATGGGGTTACATGTATACATATAGGTGATTCACTTTGTTGTAAAGCAGAAACTAATACAGTGTTATAAAGCAATTGTACTCCAATAAACATGTATTTAAAAAACCCACAACATTGTAAATCAACTACACTAGAAAATATTTCTTAAGTGAAAAAGATTTTTTGAATGTAAGTTTTATTGTGTGTGTGTACCACAGGTTCAATATATATGAATTATGTCAAATTGATTACATTGTTTTTCAAAATAAAGAATTTTTGATATTCTACATCAGCTTCATAATATAAATGCAGAAAAACTATATTATTTTTTTCTAAAGTTCAGAAATAGCCATTTTGTTCATTCGGTATACTATAAACCACTAACTGTAAAAAGAGATTCGTGACCTCTTTCTTCCAAAGAAATATGTCTGTTTTCACACAAGTTTAATAGAATGTTCCGCCATGAACTGACTTCCCACCTTAGAGACACCAGATTTGCATCCTGAAATCTCCTTCTTACAAAAATGTCCAATGAGCATCCTAGCATTACAGAAAAGAAATGCTTTTTTCCAGATCTCAAATTCCATACAACTTTATCAAGACATCATGTATGTTTTTTTTCCACACACAGAGACTGTATTTTATTTTTACAAGAGAAAAATCAAATGACACCAAACATTGTAAATGGATGACCACAACAAAAGCAACAATGATTGCAATTACCAAACACAAAACACACTCACACTATGTCATAATATTGACATTCAGTCCAGGAATCCTCCACTGTACGAGCTCCTTTACTTTGCAGTGAAAGACATCATGTATTTTTAAGTTATCAGCACTCACCTGAGATCTTCAAAAATCAACAAAAACATAATTTTGTGTTCTCCTTCATTTATTCTGGTTCTAAGTGGTCATTTCTAAACGAAAGTATTTAAGTATGTTAACGTCATCTTATAACATCATATTTCAAATGACTACCGTCTCTCCAAAGATGAAATATGAGGAACTCATAATTAGGCTCTCCAAAGATTTACTCTCTGAATCTGTATTACCCTTCTGCTGAACTCCACACTGTTCATTATTCTCTGAGAATATTCTATTTCTTGTATGGCCATCACATGCTCTTTCATTTCATGAAGTTTTTTCCTACAGTTTTATGCCTAGTTTATTTCTGAGAATATGCATTATTTCAGATTGATATTTATAGACACAAAGACTTCTCTATAATTCCCTGAGAGTTTCAAGAACTCCTTCTTCTTTTTTTTAATACCTAGATTCTGAAGCTCTCCACAAAGCATTACTAAAATTGCATTTACATAAGTATCTACATATTAATCACACATTAATGCATTTACAATTGTATTATGCTTTATTGCTAATTTTGGAGCATAAATGTAGCTGTCTTATTTACCACCCTCTTGGAAATCACTTTAGTATTTGCACTTAGGACTTGAAAGAGAATGGATAAATAAAAACTTGAAGAATATGCAAATACAATTTATATATTTCTCATAAAATTAGGTGATTATCTAACCTTTATCCAGAAAAAAGAAGAGCCCAGATACTCTGCAGGCATGATACTCGAGAATGTGTGGTCTTCCAGCAAGAAAACATTCAGTAATCCATGTGGCAGAGTTTACCTATGACCAGTTGGGGTTAGTGACCTATGCATTCCTTACATGCAACATATCAGGAGTGGAAAAAGGGAATTTGTCAGTTGTGGCAATAAGTATAATGAAGATTTGTAGCAGGTCATGCTCATATATTCAACACAGGTAGAATCAAATTTTTGCTCAATTCTGGTAGATCTAAGTCTGTATCTGCTACCTTGTCTTTAACTAGGAAATGTCAGAACTGACTTACAAAAAAAAGTGTTTTGTTTGTTTGTTTGTTTTAATTACAGTCACGGTGAGTAAGACATAGCTCAGAACAGTTCATGTGACTTAGTGATTCTCTCATCAGGAAATACAGTTTCTACTTCCCTGTTTATTCTCCACATCCTGTAGTAAGTTAAGTTTCAATGAAAGATAAATCTACAGGGTGAAAAAGAAAACTTACATGTGTTGATAAGATCATTCTGACAGGTTATATATAGCACGTATGTCACTGCTTCTGGCGATGGACACAAGCCAGAGCTCCCTACTCTGACATTTTCACTGATGTGATTCCCCTTGATCCTCAATTTGAAAGTGGATAAAAATGTTTTCTATGTTTTCTTCTTTAAGAAATTAAATAAAGAATGCTTTCTAGACATGATGCTCTAATGATTTTCTGTCAGTGGTCATCAAGAGAGGAAAAGCACAGAATCTCATCCCCACAGAAGGGTGACATTCAGTCAGGTAAGAAAATTCTCCCCAAATTCAGAGCTTCATCTTTAACATGCAGTCAGAGGCTTTCACAGGTTCTTCATCACTCTGCAGTCAGCCCTCCCATATGGGATTGGCTCTGAGAATCTCACATCAGATGACTGACAAACATGTCCTAGTACACTGACCTGGTACCAGCTTCTGCCTCTCTTAATGATCTCCCTCAGGGACGTTGCAATATTCTAGGCTATTTCCTGGAGCCCTCTACTCTATACAGGTACACTTCCAAGTAGAAACAGAAGCTTTGATTCTCACTGGGACCCCTGCTCTGTCCCACCAAACTCTCTAGAAATATGATGTTCTAATCTCTAATCTCTCCTGATTACAACATTTCAAGGTCTCTCCCTGTGCTAATTTAGGAAAGGTAAAAGAGAAACAAGAAAGAGCAAACTCTGCAGGGAGCAATATATAAGATTCCTTTACTTAATGTATTTATCTGATATACCCAAATATTGAGAAATATAGATTCATTTCATAATGGTCAAGAAAAGAGGAGGAGGAACCTCCATGCCAACAGTATATATAAAATGGAATCAATATTGCATAAGCTCCAGCTTAAGCTGGGCTACGAGGTACTAACTCTTCTCATAAAGAAGCAATAGTTCTCCATCATTTGAAGCACACTGAGGACTCAGACAGCTGGACACTGAGGGTGTAGTCTCCTCGCTCGAATTCTGTACCTGCATCACAGAGCAATGAAATATTCCCAAAGAATTATTAAGGATGAGGTGGGGAGCCGAAATAAGAAAGACGAATCCACAGTCTGCCCTACCATCTGTTCTGCTGGATATTACCACCATCTTGGCCCAATTCGACCTTCCCACTTTTCTCTGGGCCTCCCTACTTTCCACCTCCATCCTCTCATTATACCTTACCTACACTTGGAAACAACTCTAGTTTTTCCACTTATCTTTATCAACAAGTAATCCAAAGAGCAACTTTGTATATAACTCCTTAGAAACCTCAGGTCTGACTCAGTAATACATGACCTTCGAAGTCCAAAGTTTTCCTAATTCCCTTTATTATTTTTTTCTAATTTCCATGTACTTACACTCTCAGGACCTTCACTGTTCTCAGGTTCATCTTCCCTGCAAAATCTGTCAACCTAGACATAGACTTAAGTACCACCCTCTAATTATCTCCTAGGGAATCCAGTTTTTTAAAAAGCCTCAGCAAGCCTTATAGACTTTATTAAAGACTCTTTAAGATAACCCATGGGAGATAGCAGTACACCCACAGATATCTATTTAATACACCCTCAGAGTATTTTTTTTCTTTTTTATAAAGTCTCTTCTGTCCAATGAAGACTCTCAGCTCTTCTTCAAAATATGCAGTGTCTCACCCTTCTGATTACCCTCTGCTCTATCCTAGGGCCACTCCCTTTCCTGATATTACGTTCTTTCCCAATTTTGTATGTTAGTAAAATCAAATAACATAAAGTATAACATGTTAATTATTATAAACTGCACCATTCAGTGATATTAAATACATTCATATTATTGGGCGATGAACATCACCATTTATCTTTCTAATTCTTTTCTACGTTTTGACAAATACCGTATGCTAACACATATATATGGAATTTAAAAAAAAAAATGTCATGAAGAACCTAGGGGCAAAACGGGAATAAAGACACAGACCTACTTGAGAATGGACTTGAGGATATGGGGAGGGGGAAGGGTAAGCTGTGACAAAGCGAAAGAGAGGCATGGACATATATACACTACCAAACGTAAGGTAGATAGATAGTGGGAAGCAGCCGCAGAGCACAGGGAGATCAGCTCGGTGCTTTGTGACCGCCTGGAGGGGTGGGATGGGGAGGGTGGGAGGGAGGGAGATGCATGAGGGAAGGGATGTGGGAACAGATGTATATGTATGACTGATTCACTTTGTTATAAAGCAGAAACTAATTAAAAAAATAAAAAATAAAAAATAAAAAAAATAAAACTGTAACTCTATATCCTTTAAACATAACTTTCCTTTTTGTTCCATAACCACCTGAAAAGCATCATTACCCTCCCAATTTCTATGGTTTTGACTATACCAAGTACCCCATATAATTGAAATAAGTAGTTGTATTGTTATGACTCACTAAAAGTCACAAAAATGGCATTTTGGTAGCTAAATTTCCTCAAGATTCATCCATGTTGTAGCATATTCCTAGATCTTTTCCTTCTTAACACTGAATAATATTGTATTATATGGGTATACCACACTTTGCTTATCCAGGAACTAGTGGATGAACACTTAGGTTGCTTTCATGTTTTATCTACTGTGATTATTACTGCTCTAAACACTGGAGTACAAATATTTCTTTAGGACCCTGATTTCAATTCCTTTGGGTATACCTCATAGTACAATTCCTGGATCATGTAGTAATTCTATTTTTCAATATCTGAAAAATTGCCATACTCTTTTGCAAAGCAGCTGTATCATTCTACGTTCCCACTGACAGAGCACAATGCTTCCAACTCCCTCACATCCTCACCAATACTTGTTTTCTGCTTGTGTATGTGTGTGTGTGCTTGTGTGTGTATGCATGCACACAAATATATAAACATGCATTTAGTGACACGGAGCATCTATTCAAGTGCTTAGTCATTTTTACATCTTTTTGAAGAACCATCTCTTCAAGTCTTTTATCCATTTTTGAACCAGGGTGTTTGCATTTTGTTGAGTTGTAGGAGTTCTCTGTATATTCTGAATAGAAATCTCTTGTCAGATAGATGGCTTTCAAATATTTTCTCCCATCTAGTGGGTTGCCATTTTATTCTGTTTACATTTCTTTGATACACATTTTTTAAAATTATGTACTGCAAATTGTTTATTTTTTTGTTCCTTTGTTTCATATTGAGGAAAACACTGCCAAATCCAATGTCATGAAGCTCTTGTCCTGTGTCTTCTTCTAAGACTTTTTATTTTATTAGGTCTTATGTTTAGTTTCTAGATACGTTTTCATTAATTTTTGCATATGATGTTAGGTAAGGGTCCATCTCCTTCTTTTGCATGTTGACAACAAGACCTCTCAACACCATTTGTTGAAAATACTATCCTTTCTACTTTGAAAAGTCTTGGCAACTTGTCAAAAATCATTTGGCCATATATCAGGGTTTATTTCTGGGTGTTCTATTCTATTCTATTGGTCTTGAATAAGAGAGAAAATAGTATAACCTATCCAGGTTGATAAAGAACATAAAGAAAGACCAGGACTGAGAATTAGGAGGGTAATATAAAACAGCAGGGAGTAAAAGACAGTGTGAGACAAGATCTTGTATTTGCAAGTTCATGGAAATATGATCATGTTAAACCACTAAACGCCTGACATTGAACAATACGGTAAATGTGCTAGCAAGAAACATAGCACTTACTCATCTCTGGGAAATATAGTATGGGCATAAAGATAAACTAGACACAAATATATTAAAAGTGGAACGGTTTTCATGGTGTGAGAATACTGTGGGATTTGAAATACAATTTACTTCTCTTCTACTATTCTCTCTAAAATTTATCAAAGTGTATATACAAGCAATTCCAATTCTGGTAATGTGCTTGACAGGTTTATATATGAACTTCAGCATACCAGTAAATGTACATTCATAGTAGGACTGTTCCCTAATCCAAAAAACAAAACACAAAAACTGGAAAGACTAGAGTTCACTTTGTCAACACACATACAGATGCAGTGACAGTTAACAGTCCAAAAACAGAAGGTGAGCATGGGTGCAAGAGGTTAATCCCCAGGCTGGGGTGGGGTGCAGAGTTTGAGGGTAACACAGGTAGAAAAGGCTTTTGTCCTATCCTTGATTTTTGAGGTATGGAAATTCACAGGTCACTACCTTCATTTCAAAATGAATGAATGCACTATTCAATTTTTTAAAACAGGAGAAGTAAACATGAGTGATAATAGATTTCAAACTGTCACTAATCAAATAAGATACTAAGAAAAATTAAATAATATGATTTAAGAATGAAGTGGAGAGATTGTCCAAGATGGTAGCATTCAAATACCCAGAGCTTGATGCCTCTCATGGGCACACCAAAGTCACAACTGTTTACAGAACAGCAGTTGATGAAAAAGGCCGAGACCTACCATAAAAGATGTCTTAGAGCTAAGGGAAGGCACCTCGGCAAGACAAGAAGGAAGGGCAAAATCTCAATAGAGTCCAGACCCATACCACCAGGTGGGTGGCCCACAAATGGGAGGATAATTACAATTTCTGAGGTGCTCCCAGGTAGCAAGGGGTATGAACAGAACATCAGGCTCCCAAGCCCAGGGATCCTGTGCTAGAAAGAAGAGTTCCTAGAAAGTAGGGCTTTGAAGACCAGTAGTGCTTATTTTCCAGAGAGCCAGAGGGTTGTGGGAAATAGAGATTCCACACTTAAAAGATGCTCACAGGGCTTCCCGGGTGGCGCAGTGGCTGAGAGTCCACCTGCCGATGCAGGGGACATGGGTTCGTGCCCAGGTCCGGGAGGATCCCACATGCTGTGGAGCGGCTGGGCCCGTGAGCCACGGCCGCTGAGCCTGCGCGTCCGGAGCCTGTGCTCCGCAACGGGAGAGACCACAACGGTGAGAGGCCCGCGTACCGCAAAAGAAAAAAAAAAAGATGCTCACAAAATCCCACATGACCCGAGAATCAGAACAGAAGCAGTCATTTGAAAGGATCCTGGGTCACACCTACCTCCTGATCTTGGAGAGTCTCCCAGAGAGGCAAGAGGCAACTACAGCACAGCCTCAGGGTCATAGACACTGGCAGCAGCCATTTGGGGGAGCTCCTTCTACCTCGTGGCAACTGGTACCAGCAAGCATGATTTCAGATTCCTCCCTTTATCGTTTTAGCCTCAGGACTTGGCCTACCCACTTCCATCAGACTATAGACACAAGTACTAGGATGCTGCAGGCCAAACAACTAACTGAGCAGGGGCATAGCCCCATCCACCAGCAAACAGGCTTCCTTCAGACCCTCTCAATGCACAGCTGACCCTGGACATGGGCTCAGCCACCAAAAGCCCCAGGACCAGACTCCACACCTCAATGGACAGGCACCAGCCCCAGAGTCCCTGGCCCCTCTGACAAGTGAGCCTGCTCTGGCCTTGGAATCAGCCTCACCGTTGGCAGGTGATTACTGCACAGGGACTGGATGGAGCTCGGACTTACCCAACAGCAAACCTGCTCTAGCAGTGGGATCAGCCTCATACACCAACAGGCACACACCAGCTCCAGGAATACCACAGCCCAGCAGCGTGTGTGACCAGAACACTGACTTGCAGGCCAGAAGCAGCCCCATGGGCTCAGCTGGGTCTTGACCATGCCCATCACAATGCCAATACAAGATTAGGGATACCCCAGACCCTGCAGATAGCTGTGTCAGAAACAGTGATCCACACCAACTCTGCGACTCCTGGGTCCTGCAGCCAGAACTCAGGACCTGTGTCTTCCTACCAGTAGCCAGCATAGCCCCAGGACCAGTGACTGGGCACTAGCCCTGATATCACCTGGACTGCAGTTCTACCCATAAGTGAACCAGCACTAGATTTGGTGTCCCCCACAGTTGTTCAGCCAGCTGCCTTATGATTTAGCCTCACCAAGCAGCACAGACAGCCTCCATACAAGGCAGAGTCTGGCAAACAAGCACTCTGGGGGCAGCCAAGCCTACCAGACCACCCACAGTAGTCAGCCCACCACAACAGAAGAGCCCAAGCAGCCCACATAGGGGGTACACCTAGAACATAGAGTTCTAGTGACCAGGGGACAGTGGGCTGCTGGCACACATAGGACCTCTCCTACAAAAGGTCACTTCTCCAAGGTCAGGAAATGTAATGAACCTACTACATACATAACAATAAAAACAGCAAGTTAAGAAAAATGAGGTGACACAGAAACACGATCCAAATGAAGGAACAAGATAAGAACTCAGAAGAAGATCTAAGTGAAGTGGAGATAGCCAATCTCCTCAACAAAGAGTTCAAGGTAATAACTATAAAGATGATCAAAGAACTCAGGAGAAGAATGGACAACCAGAGCAAGAAGTTAGAATTTTTTTAAAAAAGAGTTAGACCATTAAAGAACAACAAAACAGAGATGAGAAATACAATAACTGAAATGAAAAACACACTAAAAGGAAACTACTGTAGACTAAATGATACAGAGGAATGAATCAGAAAACTGAAGGACAAAGTACCGGCAATCACTGAAGATGAACGGTAAAACAATAGATTAAAGTGAAATGAGGAAAGTTGAACAGACTTGTGAAACAACATCAAGTGTACTAATATTTGCATTATACTGGCCCCAGAAGCAAAAAGGAAAGAGAAAGCAGTGTAGAACATACCTGAAGACATAAGAGCTGAACACTTCCATAACCTGGGAAAGAAAACAGACATCCAAGTCCAGTAAACACAGTAAGGCCAAAACAGGATCAACCCAAAGAGGACCACACCAAGACTCATTGTAATTAAAATGGCAAAAAAATAAAGATAAAAAGACACTATTAAAAGGAGCAAAGGAAAAGCAACAAGTTACAAACATGGGAACTTGCATAAAGTTATCAGCTGAATTTTCAGGATAACCTCTGCATGCCAGAAGGGAGTGGCATGGTATATTTAAAGTCATGAAAGGGAAAAGCCTATAACCAAAAATACTCTACCCAGCAAGGCTCTCCTTCAGATTTGATGGTGAGA
This sequence comes from Mesoplodon bidens, assembly GCF_964165515.1. Classification (NCBI taxonomy): domain Eukaryota; kingdom Metazoa; phylum Chordata; class Mammalia; order Artiodactyla; family Ziphiidae; genus Mesoplodon; species Mesoplodon bidens. Next base: position 41,906,225 of record NC_138178.1, on the reverse strand, counting down.
TCTAAAGTTTTACAAAGAAGCAAAACTAAGAGCTCAGCATCGCCAAACCAGCTTTATGAGAAATCTTAAAGGGGCTTTTCTCAGTGAAAAAGAAAATGCCACGACTGAAACATAAAAATTAGGAAAGGAAACTTACTAAAGGAAAAACCTCATTGAATAAGGCAAATATTCAACAAAGGCAGTAAATCAACCATGCACACAGCTAATAGGAAGGATGAAAGAAAACAGTAATAAAATCAACTATATTCACAATAAGAAGTTAAGGGACACACAAAACAAGTAGATGTAAAATATAAGGTCAAATTCAGTAACTGTGGGGGAGCAGAGTAACAATGCAGGGTTGTTAGTGTCCATGTGAAATTAAGAGCTCAGCAACTTAAATAATCACACACACACACACACACACACACACAAAACTGAAAGAAATCCAAACATAATATTAAAGATAGTCCTCACATCACAGATGAAGGGAATGAAAGGAGAAGAAAGGAACAGTGAAGAAATTAAAGAGGGATTCTAAAAATACCCAAGACAAATGAAAATGAACACACAGTGATCCAAAATCTATGGGACACAGCCAACACAGTTCACAGGGGGAAGTTATAGTGATACAAGCTTATTCTTAGGAAACAAGAAAAATATCAAATAAACAACCTAACATTACACCTGAAGGAATTAGAAAAAGAAGAAAAAACAAAACTCAAAGCTGTCAGAAAGAAAAAAATGAAGAAAACAATACCATATGCAATCACACCAAAAAGAATAAGATACCTAGGAACAAACACACCTAAGCAGGAAAAAGACATGTACTCAGAAATCTATCAGCCACTGGTGAAAGAAATTGAAGGCAACAGAAAAAGATGGGAAAATATAGCAGGTGCATGGACTGGAAGAATTAATACTGTTAAAATAACCATACTACCAAAGACAATCTACAGATTTAATGCAATCCCTATCAGAATACCAAAGCATTTTCACAGAACTTGAAAAAGTAATTTTAAAATTTGTATAGAAACACAAAGACCCCAAATAGCCAAACAATCTTGAGAAAGAACAGAGCTGGAGGCATCATGCACCTTGACTTCAGATTATACTTCAAAGCGACAGAAATCAAAGAGAATCGTACCGGAGCAAAAACAGACAAAAAGATCACTGCAACAGGATAGAGATGCCAGAAATAAGCCCACACACTTATATTTAATTGATTTATGAAAAAGCAGGCAATAGGGAGAAAAAACTGTCTCTTCATTAAGTGGTACTGGGAAAACTGGTCAGCTACATGGAAAAGAATAAAACTAGAGTATTTTAGCACACCATATATAAAATAAACGCAAAACTGAATAAAGACCTAAATGTAGGACCATAAAATCCCCAGAGGAAAATACAGAACATTCTTCAACATAAATGATAGCAACAGTTTTAGGTTCAGTCTCCTAAGGCAAATGAAACAAAAGCAAAAATAAACAAATAGGACTTCACTAAACTTAAAAGATTTTGCACAGCAAAGGAAACCAAAGACAACCTGCTGAAGGAGAGACAATATTTGCCCATGATAAGAGGTTAACACCAAAAAGATGACCAAGCAAGGGTTCATATCTAAACTACAGAAACAGCACATACACCTCAATATCAGAACAACACCCAAAATCTTTTTTAAAAAAATGAGAAGACCTAAATAGATATTTTTCCAAGGAAAAAATACAGATAGACAGCCAGAGCTCACAAAGATGCTAAACATAGCTAATTGGCAATAAAATGCAAATCAAAACAATGAGATATATCACCTCAGTCTTGTCAGAATGGTTGTCATCAAAAAGGTCACAAATAACAAAGGTTAGTGAGGATGTGGAGAAAGGGAAACTCTTGTACACTCTTGATGTGAATGTGAAGTAGTGCAGCTACTGTGGAAAGCAGAATGGAAGTTCCACAAAAAAACTAAAAATAGAACTACCATAATATCCAGCAATTTCACTCTTGGGTATATTAGAAGAAAACAAAAACACTATTTCAAAAACATAACTGCACACCAATGTTCATAACAGTGTTATTTGCCATAGCCAAGATGTAGAGTCAAACTAAGTGTTCATCAATAGGTTAGGGGATAAAAATGATTTTTTATGGTGACTTCAGCAAAAAATGAAATTTTGACATTTGCAAGAACATGGATGGACTTGGAGGGTATTGTGCTTAGTAAAATAAGCCGCAGAGAAAACAAGCCTGGTAGGTTATCACTTACACGTGGCATCTAAACAACTGAATACAACAACAACAACAACAAAAAACAGACTCACAGATTAAAGAACAGACTGGTGGTTACCAGCAGGGAGAGACAGGGTGGAGGAGCAAAATAGTGGTAGGAGATTCTGAGGAAGAATCCACTTTGTATAAAATCAATAATCTACAGTGACGTACTGTATAGCATGGGGAATAGAGCCACTCTTTTATAATAAGTATAAATGGAGAACAACCTAAACATTTATGAATCACTATGTGTACCTCTGAAACTAATATAATAATGTAAATTAACTATAGATCAATAAAATATAAAGTAAGAAACAATAAAGGGGAGACACTGATTATTAGATAGAAATCAATTAAATAAACACAAGTTTTGGAAATCAAGGAATTAAAAAACAACATGTGGGCTTCCCTGGTGGCGCAGTGGTTGAGAGTCCGCCTGCCGATGCAGGGGACACGGGTTCATGCTCCTATCCCGGAAGATCCCACATGCCGCGGAGCGGCTGGGCCCGCGAGCCATGGCCGCGGAGCCTGTGTGTCCGGAGCCTGTGCTCCGCAACGGGAGAGGCCACAGCAGTGAGAGGCCCGCGTACAGCAAAAAAAAAAAAAAAAACAACATGTAAGACACAACATTGACATTTAAAGTATACGATCTATTCATTTAAGTGGTGAAAAATGGTACCCATTCTCACAATTTTGTATATCTAGGATAAATTATTATCTACAAAAATATGTTACAAATATTCACTCAAAAAAGAAAGAGAAAATTTGGATTAACCCATTTTAGTATACAAATTTAATATCAAAGTCTCTATGTAACATTGATTTGAATAAGTTCTGTTAGCCACTTCTAGTTTCTTTGTGATGTAAAATCTTTTAAAGCATAAAAATCAGCCTTTCTACATTATTCTATTAGACAAACATAGAAGTTAAAAGAAATGAGAAGACAGAACAATCAACCAGGAAGGTGAATTTACTGAGGAACAGTCATTCGTTCTCCCTCCTCCTTTTCTTTTCCTCCTTTTCCAGGTCTCTTTCGGTTCCAATCAAGAGAAGTCTTGAGAATTCTGAGAATATTTCTTTGAGGGCTTCAAATCACCATACCTACGTCCTGTGCCACAAGTACACACACGGGAATAAAAATAAACCTCTGCTATCTACTCATGTAGGAGGGATTCACGCAAAATAAACTCCTACATGGAGACCAACAGGTGAGTTTTCTACCTGTTCTTTATAATGTCCTTCCATTACAGTAAATCCCACACATTATGAGGCAGAAGGGGTTATGTGAGCTCTTCCTTGAAGTCAAAAAACTTGCATTCATTTCAAGTACCTGGTGATCATAGGGTACAGCCAGGGAAGGTGCCATCCCCCTTGCGGGGGGGCGGTGAATGGGCTCCCGCAACCATGCACCTCCTGATGTACAGATTCTGGAGAAACAAAGGGCAGTCACACCGCAGTCAGCCTGTCAGGCTGTCGGGCCACTGGGCAACCCCACCAGCCTGGAAGTGCCCCATCAGTTGCTGAAAGCAAAACTCTGTCCCCCCTGTGAAGCCAGGCAATTTGGGCCAGAGAGTCAGAGGAGACCGGTAATCAACTCCTCCTCTCTGCTCACCTCCTTGGGGTTACAGCAACCCCATCTCCAAACCCAACTCTGATCCTGGAGTGCCAAAGTGGGAGTGCAGGTGGGCTCTGCCGGTGCTTCAGCGCCCTCTGGGAAGCCCCCTAGTTTGAATATGATTTGAGTTTGATCCTGTGAAACCATCAGAACTTCCCACAAGCGATAAATGAGGAGATTCTGGCCTTTATTAGTACGCACAGTGAACACGGTTGTCCTGGCTGTACTTGCCAACCCTCCTGTTTTACCCACCTACTTTTATCCACCTTCCTCCCTGTGAGTACCTTTGACCAACCCTGAGCTCAGACGCCTGACCTACTACAGACTTTGTCAGTCTTTCTTTAAAAATGGACAGGTGGGGCTTCCCTGGTGGCACAGTGGTTGAGAGTCCGTCTGCAATGCGGGTGACACGGGTTCATGCCCTGGTCCGGGAAGATCCCACGTGCCACGGAGCGGCTGGGCCCGTGAGCCACGGCCGCTGAGCCTGTGTGTCCAGAGCCTGTGCTCTGCAACGGGAGAGACCGTAACAGTGAGAGGCCCGCTTACCACAAAAAAAAAAGGAGAGGTAATAAGATGAATTTAACCTAGAAGCAGCAGCTCAGTAAGGGAAATAAAACCATCAGAAGTTATCTAATCACAGCCACAGCCATCAAGGGCTCTTGTCTTATCTGCTGGGACATAAGAATGGGACCTTCCTAAACTTGAAGGGCAGCCAATCAAAGAAGTAAAGGTGTTGCTCACCTCTGGCTCTTGGAGTGATTGCTAGGCAGTCTACCCAGGGTATACTAACTGCAAAACACTGTCATGGTTTGGAAACACCTATGTTCCAGGAAAGCTTTTTGGGGTGTGTGGGGAAGGTTTCTTTTTGACATCAAGCAAAAAATAAATCACCAAGCTCTTTGTGCACAGGGGTTCTTAGGAGGGAAGGAGAAGGAAGGAATGGGCAGAAAAGACGATCTCCTCTGAAGTGAAGGTCATCTTTCCAAAAGAGAAGGATTTAGTCTCAGTTTAAGGAAAACACTTTTAAATAGCTGGGACAGCTCCAAACTGCAGTTTAGGGAATGAGTGCTTCAAAAGAACAGTGCTTTAAAAGTCCTGGCAAGGCAGCAAGAAGATGAAGAGTTGGTTTTGCATAGTTCTGAACACAGGAGTAAAGAAACAGAGGCATCTCTGACTAAACGGCCCTGAGATCCTATGGCATCAATGGGTCAGTTGCAGGGGGCAGGGGGTGTGGGGGGCGATATTTCTCTCTCAACGTCTCCCAGGGCAGCCACCCCTCCCTACCCCACCCCCCTACTCCCTTCACCCTTCCTCCCTCCACTGTTGGGTCCCCAGGGACAGCACTTCTTAAGCTGGAGCGCTCAGGCACCATCTCTGCAGTCTGGATCCTTCCTGGAGCCTGACAAGGTCTGGGACAGCAAGCCAGGTCTGCAAGGCCGCTGGGGTGCAGTCGGACCTGGAGGCCTGGAGGGGAACTGGAGCCCTGAAGCCACTCACGTCCTTGAAGCGCAGGGAGGAACACATCCTCCTAACAGTACTTCTCAAGGCTCAGCGTGCTCCCCACCCGACGGTGATCCATACTCACTTGAGGCAGCAAGGACTGCCTCTAACTGGCCCCCTCGATTCCGCCTTAAGGGTCCTCGCACATATGTGAGAGCGCAGGCCCCGGACCTCTTTAGTCAGCTGAGCCCAGTGCTGCCGGGGTCCCTCTAGTCCCATCCCCCAGCCCCTCCCTCTGGGACTGTATCTAATAGAAGAAAGAGCACAGAGGAATTGGATGAATCAAGGGACCTGGGAGCCTGGGTATGAGTTTGAACACCGAGAACCTAAGGCACAATTACATATTATTGGAGACTCTTATGGGGTGTGTGGGGGGAGGTGAGGAGGCTAAGAGGCTGAGTCGACCTGGTGAGTCCAGTCCCAGGGCACCACACAGCCCCGCCCCCCTTCCCTGCCATCAGACAAGGGGTGCCTCAACTCCAGCTGGGTCTCTGCAATTCCCCCTCCCTGATTCTCCTCCAGAAGAGCAGGTGGCCCCCCACTGAGGGCAGTGGCAGGACAATGGACCAAGTCCCCTGTTCAGGGCAGTCCTGAACAGCAGTGCTGGCTTGGAGCGAACCCGTGCACCGCCAAAGTTGGTCTCGTCCTGCAGCTGAGGGATGCAGCTGCCCTGGCTTTAAATCAATCAGCCCCCGCTTTAAGTCAGGTGACCCGACTTTAAATCACTGTGTGCCCCTGAAGCCTGCAACTTCAAAAGCTGGGAACTTCACTTTGATCCCAGCCCCTCACATACCTGAATGCACACTGCAGTCACCCCCAAGCCTGGCTTAGAGGCAGGATATAAGGTAAGGGGATGGGCGTGCACTCATGGTGATGAGAGTGTACTTCATGTACCAGAAGGATCTAGGTACTCTGGGGTACAGCAAGCAGTGCACGATACAGCAGTTCCCTGGCAAAGCTGGTGATGCACAGGGAGAGCAGGCACACCCATGCATGCAGAGGTTCCAGGACGGGAGCTGGGGCACAGCCAGCCGGGAGGATGTGAAAGTGGAGGATCTGAGCCTTTTGAGAAAGGCAGACACAGAGGATGGATGAGAAACAAAGACCAGATGAAATATGGAGTTGAAAAACACACACTGCTCTTGAAATTGGGGTGGGGGCACCCCAGATTTGAGTCTTCTTACTCCCCTGTTGCTAGTGCTTTGGCATTTGCCCAGTTACTTAAAAAGTGTGACTGATAATATCTAACCCATAGAATACTGCATTTGTAGTGGTATTGCGAGTTAATGTTTCTATAGTGGAATAATCTTTTCTACAAGAAAAATGTACACTATCAAATAAATTAAACCCCCTCTTTAAAAGGTACTATATCGGACTTCCCTGGTGGCGCAGTGGTTAAGAATCTGCCTGCCAACGCAGGGGACATGGCTTCAAGTCCTGGTCAGGGAAGATCCCACATGCCGCGGAGCAGCTATGCCCATGCGCCGCAACTACTGAGCCTGCAGGCCACAACTACTGAAGCCCGCGCACCTAGAGCCGGTGCTCCACAACAAGTGCAGCAAGAGAAGCCACCGCAATGGGAAGCCCGCACACAGCAAAAAAGACTAGCCCCCACTCGGCGCAACTAGAGAAAGCCCGTGCATAGCAATGAAGACCCAACACAGCCCAAAATTAATTAATTAATTAATTAATTAATTAATTTTAAAAAAACCTACTATATCCTTCTGTACAACTTCTCTGGAAAGAACAGAGAGATGGCATGGGAGAGTGACAAAGACCCATATTTAGTGCACATTTCTCATGCAGGTGCTCTGCTGGCTCAGATACATTTATCCCCACTATACAAAGGAGGAAATAAGCTCAGAGAGGTTTAGTAATTTTCCCAAAGCCAAACAGCTATTGAGTGGCAGAACCAGGATCTGAACCAAGTCTGTTACCTTCAAAGCCTAAGTCCTCATCATAACAAAACTCAGTTAATATTTACATTTATCGAATTACATTGCAACTGGGGAGTTTTTGGCACAATCCTGAATGAGAGTGAGAAAGAAATAGCATTGTTCCTACAGTCAACCAAAATTTTTGGAGCAGCTGCTAGATGCCTGGCCCTTTTGGGGGTTCAGCAGTGATCACGACAGGAAGAGTCCTGCTTTCATGAACCATGTAGTGGGGAGGAGAGACAGGTGCAACTTGGGTGAGGGATTTCACCTTGCTGGGCCTCTGTTTTCTAATCTGGAAAATTGGACAGGTGTTCCTCATTTTGTGGGATTGTCCAGCCCTCACATTCTCTGATTCCATAAGAAGCATTTGTTTTCCTGTTTCTTTAAAATTCATTCAGGTTGTGAGCCGTGATGAATGTTGTTAGCTGCTCCCCAAATCACACTATTCCCACCCTTTTCCTGTGATCAGTCTTTCCCCCAACATGACTCACAATCAGTCAAGTCACAGAACCTAAGAGGCACCCAGCAGAAGAATTCCAGCCCTGGCTTCTCAGGAGCCCTGCGGTCTACCTGGCCAGAAAAACTTAACTCACCTGGCACAAGGTGGCCATCCCTGGTTTCACATCAACATGGTCTCAGGCACAAACCTACTTGTTTTTCCATTTTGTCTTTAAGTTACTTGTTGAAACAACTGTACAAATATGACAAAGATATAAAATCAGGCATCTTCTGCCTCCAGTGCCTACTAATACATGATTTTCTGCCACTTTCATGATAAAGATAGAACATTTCAACATTCTGCTGTCCTTATTATTTGTCATTATGTTAATATTTCTATTTAACACATCTTTCAATTTTTTAACAATGCAACATTTATTTAGGTTGATCCAGACCCAGGCTTTAGTGGTAAAGGATTCCTTGTTATATTTCTATTATGTTTCTTTTAAAAATCATAATCCTATTTCATGGATTAAGTCAATTCTATAGGCATTTATCATATAATATTGATGAAATTAATACATAGAGGGCAGTAGTACCAGTTGATTGGACTGGAAAACCTCTCTTTACCACAGTTAAGTATAAATATTATCTATATGTAAACCACAGTACATGCCGAGTGAGATTCTCCTACACTTTTCACTGTCTGCCCCTCAAGCCTGTGAGAAATGGAATATTTCTTGCCATCTCAGAAAACAAAGGATGTCACAGTCATCAGTCCTTGCAGCCCTCCAGTGTGAGGGGCGGGCCCTGAGGAACACAGGATATGCAAATACAGAATCTGCAGGCCCCAGAGGGCTGAGGTGCATAAAAGAAGGAATTCAGTGAGCCCAGACTCTGGCACCTTCCCATAGAAAGAATAGCGCTCCATTCCTCACGTTGGGAGAGCTGGTTTTCCTTAGTTAACAATCACCTGTTGATGGTCCCCATTACCTGCGCCAGTCCCCTGCCCTGTCCCCTCCCCCCTGTACTTTAGCTCAGGGAGGCAGGAGCGCAGAGGGACTCAGCTGAATAAGGGGCCTGCGAGCCTCGGGAGGAGTTTTTAGCCGCTTTCCCCATAGCCGGGAGGAGGGGCGCTGACGCTGCAGCCGGACCCTGCGCCTCGCTTGCCCCGCTTCCCCTCAGGGCGCTCAGGCAGATCCCCTCCCCACGCCCCCCCCACCAGGCCCCACGAGCCAGGCCGAGGGCAGGGACGAGAGGAGGGACCGAAATTCCCCGGGACCAGACGCTGGGGGCAGCCCTCTCTGCACAGCAGCGGCGGGTGGCAGCGAACCCCTGCCCCTCAGAAGCTGGTCTTGCCCTGCGCCCCAAGCACCGTACCAGGCGGAGGGTCGGCGCCCACTTACCCGGCCCGCCGTCCCCACGACTGTCGCGGCTTCGGCCGCCAGGGGCCCTCAACAGCCGGCAGCCTCAGTGAGGCCGCCCTCCCCTCGGGCTCCGGGGCACTTCCGTGACCGCGGAGGGAAGAGACCCCGAGCCGGGAGTTCCAGCACTGTGGAAACTCCGGCTCCGCTCTGGGCGTAGGGGGTGGGACCGCTCTGCCCCGAGGCCTTCTGGGAGTGAGGGGGGAGCCTGGGGAGGGAGCGGCCAGGAGCGCAGGTCCCCGTCGGGGGTCCTGGAGGGGCGGCCCCACCTGGGGGCCCCGCCCACTCTCACCACAGCCCAGGCAGTTTTCCTGGAATCCTACACAAAAATGTTAGAAAGAAACGCGCTCTACAGTAAATATTCACAAATGATGGTTGCTGCTGTGCTTCCTATTCTATTAAACGTGTAAAATCCATAAAACACTTTAAGTTCAGAGTTATCTATGAATTTTCACCTGTCCTTATGTCCCCGCTAGTTCCAATTGTAGTGAATGAATCAGAGACTGTGGCATCACTAGTTAAAAATGAGCTTGTTAAAAAAATAGAACTCAGGGGCTTCCCTGGTGGCGCAGTGGTTGAGAGTCCGCCTGCCGATGCAGGGGACACGGGTTCGTGCCCCGATCCGGGAGGATCCCACATGCCGCGGAGCGGCTGGGCCCGTGAGCCATGGCCGCTGAGCCTGTGCGTCCGGAGCCTGTGCTCCGCAACGGGAGAGGCCACAACAGTGAGGGGCCTGCGTAAAGCAAAAAAAAAAAAAAAAAAAAAAAATAGAACTCAGGCCCACCAGACCTACTGAATCACCATCTGAACTTTTACAATCTCCCCAGTGTACTTTTGTACCCATGAATACTTGAAAGGCTCATTTCTACCTCGACATGTCTTTTCTGTCTGAGATATACACACATTTTATGCAGTTTGATATAAATAAAACACTCAAAAATGCATATGCCTGTGTTGAAACCATCGTTTTATCATTTTTTTTCCACATAAGTATAGTCTCTATACTGGTTTTGTGGATCACATGCCAAACTCTTTTCTTGTAGTTAGAAATAAGATAGAGAAACTTACTTTATTAAAATATATATATATATATATATATATATATATATACATATTAGTGGATAATTGAAGACACTCTTCTAAATTAAAACCAGTTCTCTTAACTTGCTGTTTTCTTCTTGGGTCACATTATGAACTCTTCCCGTGGCCACACGGTATGTGCACTTTTAATTTCAGGGACTGCTGACATTCCAGGATATGGCCATAGATTTCTCTCAAGAGGAGTTAGAATGCCTGGACTAATATCAGTGGGAATTGTACAGGGATGTGATGTTAGAGAAGTATAGGAACCTGCTCTCCTTGGGTGAGGATACCTTCCTTCCAGAATTCCTTATCCAACCACAGGGTTTAGAGTCCTTCATTTGTAGAATGTCTCCTGGAATCTTCGGCTTCCTACAATAGGGTTTCAGATTGCAATGTTTCAGGAAATATTGGGAGTTTGTGGGTATAATTTATCTTATTCTTTTAATATTGCAGCCTCCCTCAGCCACATAGCACACGGAGAGCAGCTCGGTGCTTTGTGACCACCTAGAGGGGTGGGATAGGGAGAGTGGGAGGGAGGGAGATGCAAGAGGGAAGAAATCTGGGAACATATGCATATGTATAACTGATTCACTTTGTTATAAAGCAGAAACTAACAAATCATTGTAAAGCAATTTTACTCCAATAAAGATGTTTAAAAAATAATAAAAAAATAAAATAAAATATAATTGCAGCCTCCCTTTTAATATACTTTGTAACTGCTTGGGATGTGTCTATATGAACTGTGTACTATATGCTTCTGTTATAGTCCTTACAATATTTTATTGTCTTATTTTCTGTAACAATTTTCCATGGATTCTTTGGGCTTAAGATATGCTAAAAGGGAGACTGCAATTCTAGGACTTCCCTTGTGATGCAGTGGTTAACAATTCGCCTGCCAATGCAGGGGACACGGGTTTGATCCCCAGTCTGGGAAGATCCCACGTGCCACGGAGCAACTAAGCCAGGGGGCTACAACTACTGAGCCTGCACGCCACAACTACTGAAGCCGGTGTGCCTTGAGTCCATGCGCCACTTATTTTTTGGAGAATCACACCACCTCTGAGTGATTAAAATTTAGACCAGTTAGTCAAAATGGTTTATCACCTGTTCTTCTAAAACACTGATAAACGGAACAAGTTTTACTAGGGATAACAGTGTCATTGTATCCTAGAGTTCATATTGGCAATATGGTTTATGATCTTGATGCTGGATCAGGACATTTCAATAGTATAACTGCTATTAACTGTCTGTTTGTTCAATGATTAAAGTCTCACGTGATCTGAGTTCAGACTGGAGTCATCTTGCTTGGTTTCTGCTATTGCAGATTTCTCCCAGTATGAAAGGACAAGAGCAATACGGCTTACTTTACAAAATGTCTTCAAACTAAATGATGATATAATCTACATTCAATTAATTTATACATACCCTACTGTAGAACAGGTTTCGTTACGGTGGCAGAGCCAGTAATTATGTAAAACTGAAACCTTTATGTGCACTGGTTCAAGTCCTCTTCCTAAGAATATGTTTATAATCAACATTCTTTCACAAATGACCCAATTTAATTCACCATAGCATTCCTCATATTAACTAAATGGAAAATCCTAGGCTATATACAAATCCAGAAAGCGCCAACAATCATCAGCCCCCATGGATGATTACAAACCATTGCTGAGGCATTCAAATTACTTATTAAAGAACTACTATGTCCATCAACTTCATCAATTTATATATTATTGCCCCAATGCTAGGCTTAACCCTGGCTCTCACAACATGAATTCCTCTTCCCATATCTTAGGCACTAATTCATATACATGTAGGCATACTATTTATATTAGCTATCCTCTGATCTGGATGATCTTCAGATTCAAAATACTCACTCACTGGAGCCCTAGGGACAGTAGAACATACAATCTCATATGAAGTAATGTACCAGTTATTCTATTCTCAGTCTTACAGATAAATGGATCATTTACACTTTCAACAGTAATCACACGAGAACACCTATGACTAATTTTCTCCTGACCGCTACCCAGAATTTGATTGTCTCCACAGTAGCAGAAATCCAATGAAGCCCCACTTGATTTAACAGAAGTAGAATCAAAACCTGTAATTGTCTTCAGTGTAGAAAATGTAGCAGGCCCACTCACCCTGTCCTTCCTAGAGAATTTGTCAATTTCCTTATTATAAACATTTCCACAACAATCTATTTTGAGGAGCATTCGACAATCCCTAGGTGCCAGAATTATATACAGCCCAAATCATCATTAAAACACATCTAACAATCTCCTTTCTATGAATTCGAGCATCCTACCCACAATTTTGATATGATCAACGTCTACATCTGTTATAAAAAGTTTTTTTTTTACTACTAACATTGGCCCGATGTATATGAGAGTATTCACTACCTGTCATCATACCAGGCAACCCACCACAAACTTAAGAAATATGTCTGACAAAAGAGTTACTTTGATAGAGTAAATCATAGAAGTTTCAATGCTCTTATTCCTGGAATTGAATTCTTCCTAAGAATTTTACATTCTCCATGCTACCACATTACACCACATGCTGTATAGTAAGGTTCTCTAAGTAAGGTTCAGGCCCATACCCCCAAAATGTTGTCATATATCCTTCCTGTACTAATAAACTCTCATTGTTTTTACTATCGTTCTACTGACTATTATCTCAGGAAATATAATGGTATAAGAAGCTCACACTGGTTAATGGAATCCCCATTCTAATAAAAAACACGAACCCATAAGCTACAGAAGCATCCAAGAAATATTTCCTAAAACAATCCACCACATCAATACTACTTATAATGGCTATTATCATTAATCTAAGGTACTCTGGTCAAAGAACACAAAGAATAACAAAAATCTTTAATCCAGCAGCATCCACCCTCATGAAAATCGCCCTTGTCACAAAAGTAGGACTTTCCCCATTTCACTTCTGAGTGTCTGAAGTAACACAAGGCATTCCATGAACAGCAGGCCTGATGCTATTTACATGACAAAAGTGCACCCCTATCAGTTTTATACCACATGTCACCATCCATCAAACTAAATATACTATTAATCATAGTGATATTATAAATCATAGCTGGAGGCTGAGGCAGACTTAGCCATACTCACCTGGAAAAAATTACACCCTCCTCATCAATTGCCCATATAGGATGAATAACAGCTATTATAAAGTATATTCCAATTATAACAATCCTAAACATACTAATTTATATCATAACAACACTCTCTGCTTCTTATTTATGCCCAGATCATGTACTACAAGAGTATCATTATCACACACGTGAGATAAAACACCTCCCATCACAATCTTTTTCCTCACCATTATAGTATCATTAGGACATCACCCATCACGATCAGGGTTTTTACCCAAATGAATAATTATCCAAGAGATAACAAAAATGATAACATCATTCTACCAACACTGATAGCCATCATAGCCGTCCTCAACATATATTTCTACTTGCAGCTAACATACTCCACATCACTAACTATGTTCCCTTCATTAAACAACAGAAAAATAAAACAATTTGAACATACAAAGAAATAACCTTCCTATCATTACCAATCATAATATCCACACGATTCCTACACATACACTCATTCTATCAGTGCTGGACTAGGAATTTAGGTCAGTTCAGACCAAGAGCTTTCATAACCCTAAACAAGGAAAATTTACTTAATTCCTAAAACTAAGGATTGAAAGACTTCATCCCACATCAATTGAATGTAAAGCAAACATTGTAATTCATCCAAATCTTTAGGAGATTGATGAGCTTTAACCCCAGGAAACTTTAGTTAACAGGCAAATCCTCTAGTCTACTGGCTTCAATCTGCTTCTCCTTCATTTGAGAAAGAAAACAAGAGAAAAAAGGCAGGAAAATCTCTGGCAGAATTGAAGTTGCTTCTCTGAAATTACAGTTCAATTCGTTGATTCACCACAGGGTTTGCGACAAAGAGGGCTTGATCTCTGTCTTTACATTTACAGTCTAAAGCTAGCTCAGTCATTTTACCTCTGTTCATACACTGCTGATTATTTTCAACAAATCACAAAGATATCGGCGTTTTATATTTACTATTTGGTGCTTGAGCTGGAGTAGCAGGCAGCACCTTAAGTAGATTAATCCAGGCTGAGATATGCTAAGCTGGAGTACTACTTGGAGATGCCCAAATCTGTAAGGTAGTCATAACAGTCCCTTCACTTGTAATAATTTTCTTTATAGTTGTACCCATTATATTGCAGGGTTTCAAAACTGACTTGGGCCACTAATAAGTAGGACACCTGAGGTAGCATTTCCCCAAATAAATCATATAAACTTTTGACTATTTCCCCCATCATTCTTACTCCTACTCATATCACCAACAGTAGAAGCTGGTTCTGGTACCAGTGGAACCATGTATTCAGCTCTAGCCTGCAATCTGGCCCACACAGGAGCCTCTGTTGACCTAACCATTTCCTCCTTACATTTAGCAGGTGTCTCTTCAATTCTAGGTGCTATTACTTTTATCATTATAGTCTTTCATACAAAACCAGCAGTCATATCCCAATACCAAACACCATTATTTGTTTAATCTTCCCCAACTATAGTCATATTACTATAATTACCAATGTCAGTCCGAGCAGCCTGAATTGCCATACTGTTAAGAGATAGAAATCTCAACACTACTTTCTTTGACCCTGCAGGAGGAGACCAAATCCTATACCAACACTTATTTTGATTCTTTGGTCACCCTGAAGTCTGTATTCATGGCCTACCAGGGGTTCTTATAAACTCACATATCATTACATACTATTTAGGATGAAAAGGGCCTCTCGGCTATTTGGAAATAGTATGAGTCGTGTCTACTGGCTTTTTAGGATTTCTCTTCTGGGCCCATCATATGTTTACCATAGGGATAGCAACACTTTCTTTAATTTTTCTTTTTTTTTTCTTTCTTTTGGCTGTGTTGGGTCTTGGTTGCTGCACGTGGGCTTTCTATGGTTGCGGTGAGCGGCAGCTACTCTTCGTTGTGGTGTGCGGCCTTTTCATTGCAGTGGCTTCTCTTGTTGCAGAGTACAGGCTCTGGCGTGTGGGCTCAGTAGCTGTGGCTCGCGGGCTCTAGAGGGTAGGCTCAGTAGTTGTAGCGCACGGGCTTTTTGCTCCGCGGCATGTGGAATCTTCCCGGACCTGGGATCAAACCCATTTCCCCTGTTTTGGCAGGCCAATTCTTTACCACTGCATCACCAGGGAAGTCCCTGATTAGCAACTCTTCACAGAGGTAATATTATATGAGATCCCACTCTATTATGAGTTTTAGGCTTTATTTTCCTTTTTACAGTAGGTGGTTTGACAGGATTCATCTTAGCCAACTCATCCCTGGACATTGTCCTCCAGGATACATACTATGTAGTAGCACACTTCCATGATGTAGTGTCCATGGGAGCAGTCTTCACTATTATAGGAGGCTTCCTACACTGATTCCCACTATTCTCAGGTTACACAGTTAACTCAGCAGTAGCAAAACTCACTTCACAGGTATATTTGTAGTAGTAAATATGACTTCCTGCAGCACTTTCTTGGCCTCTCAGGGAGGTTACTACATTCCTCTGAGGCACACAGAACATGAAATATTTTGTCTTTAGGTTCATTCATCTCAGTAGCAGCAGTAATGCTAATAATCTTCATACTGTGAAAAACATTTGTGTCCAAACGAGAAGTCTCAGCAGTGGAAACTGCTACTCCTAACCTAGAATGGTTGCACGGATGCCCTCCACCATATCCTATATTTGAGGATCCTACCTATGTAAATGTAAAATAAGGAAGGACTCAAGTCCTTTTCAAGCAGTTTGAAGCCAACAGCATAACAATTATGTCTTTCTCAATAAATGAGATAAAAGTAAAAAGTGATGTAAATTTTTCAAAGTGAAATTATAGGCTAAAATAGTGTATATCACGAAGGCATATCAATTTCATCTAGGCTCTCAAGATACAACATCACCGATTATGGAAGAACTTTTACATTTTCATCACACACATTAATAGTGATTTTTAAAAGAAGGTCTCTAGTCCTCTATATTATTTCACTAATATTGACAACTAAACTAACCCATATGCGTATAATAGATGCACAGGTAGAGAACATTTGAACAATTTGCCAGCCATTATTGTAATCTTAATTGCCCTATCATCATTGTGAATCCTTTACATGATACATGAAATCAATAACTCTTCCCAAACCAGAAACACTATGGGTCAGTAACGATACTGACACTACAAATACACAGATTATGAAGATTTAAATGTTGACTCCTCTGTAATCCCCACATCAGAGCTAAAACCAGGAGAATAGTGATTAATAGAAGTCAACAACCTAGCACTATAGAGATAGTCACTGAATGTTAGTTTCATCTGAAATTGTTGTACACTCCTGAGCTGTTCCTTCTCAGGCCTAAAAAGAGCTGCTATCCCAGGACGCCTAAATTAAAGAATCTTAATACCGACAGGACCAGGCCTATGTTGTGGACAATGATCAGTAGAGGTCGTTTTCCTGAGTTCAAAGACACGACAGAGGGATATGGCTGAGATATGGGGTGAATCTGGAGCCCATGGGGATGCACTCTCCAAGCTCCAGGATAGGAATGGGGCCTCTGGGGTCCCAGGCCACCCACCACGCCCTCCCGAGCAGGATCTTGGCAACATTCCCTGTCAGTGATGAGGCAGCCCCAGCACTTGTCATGCCCCAATGCTGTGTCCTATGTGGGTCCCATGCTCTTGGGACCACACCCACACTCTGCAGGTCCGCGCTGCAGGGTCCTTCGTGCCTCAGGAGTAGAGACCACACAGCAAGCAGTTTCCTCCCCAACCAGCAGGAGGAGGGAAGGAGAGCAGGGGCACCAGGGGAATCTCACTCAGGCACCCAAGAACACCCCAGGGGTTCCAGCGGGGACAGTGATGATGCAGATGAGGCACAGACCAAGAGACGGAACCAGAGGACCCAAAAGGCAGCTGGTCAGGTCCTGGCTCATCTGCACGCCGGACACCTTTGTCCCTCATACACCCCCTTCCTCATACACCCTCTTCTTAAATGCAGATTCTTCAGATGCAAACAGGAAGAGCTTCAGACTGAAAGTCAGCTCTTCCAAAGTGACCTGTCAGCAAACACGGCAGGATTCCACTCCAGTGGGCACCCTGGAGTCCACAACTCAGGGACTGAAGTGGATATCAGTGCCAGGGGCAGTGGGAGGGAATGGGGAGTGAGATGTCCATGGTTGTGGAATTTTGGTTTTGCAAGATGAAAAGTTCTAGGAATGGTGGTGATGGCTCCACGAGAAAGTGAATAGATCTGATGCCTCAGAAACGTGCACTTAAAATGGTGATGATGGTAAAGGGTATGTGACGTGTGTTTTATTTCACTTAAAATAAATTCTTAAAATAATGTCTTGTTCATTGAGATTCCATTTCGACTCCCCTTCATCACAAATGTCGGAGGCCCAGACACAGTCCCCTACCTTAGGGGCCATCATGGTACCCTCACACGGCACATGGGAGACAATTCTTATGGGGGGGGCTAGTCTGTGCTCACCTGACCTCTGTCCAGAGGTACCCAGGCAGTGGTGACCCCCATAGATTAGACATATGATATGATATTAATATGATACCACCAAGTGTTGTCACTCACCAGAACACAGAGCAGCAACCCATTCAAACATGCCTGACCTCATATGAATGTGAGAAGACTAAGAGAAGAAAAGGTACCACAGGTTAATCAGGGCAACACCCTTAATGCAGAGGTTGGAAACCTCAAAGGGGAAAAGACACACTGCAGGCAAAGAGGACATATGAGGTCTCCCCGTACATGTGATCCTGACCCATGCAGATGTGGTGAGACCCACACATTCCCCACACCCTTTACCTGGGGTCACACGTCCACACTCACCATGGTGACACCACCTCCCCAGAACTTGCACCTAAAGTCACACGTTCTCTCTCAACAGGTGACCCTTCCTACACAGACCCCTCCACCTGAGTCACATGCCCAAAGTCCCAGGGTGAACTGCCCTCCCCAGACTCCCCCAACTGGGCTCACACTTGCACAGTCTCCAGGGTGACCTCACCTCCCCAGACCCTGCACCTGGGGTGAATTGTCCCCTTGGTCAGGACACCATGGCTCTGCTGGTGGCTCCCCACATGTGGAAACAAGCTGTGCTCCTGGGACCTCCTGGGATGGGAAAAAGTGTCAGGTGGGTCTCCTCTCCTCACACTTGTCCCAGAGAAGTCCTCCTCTTTTCACTTTGCTTCTGTTGATTTTACTTGTTTTTAAAGCTTTCATGCTAGAGTTGAACACACTACTTGGTCTGGCAGGCTCAGTCCTTTCTTGTCTCACATAGTTGTTGAGATAACTCACAGGACAGCGGGGCTGAAAGCCGAGGGGCAGCTCTGGACACTTCTGAGTAGGGACAGTAGACTGGAAGGAGAGCTCAGCAGCAGCCTCAGCTGTTACCCATCGGCCTTTTGCCAGATCTGCGTGCCCTGCAATCAATTCACCAGCTAAACCTGCCTCCCTATGCACCAAGCACGTGCTGGTGAATTAGAATTATTGCCAGGTAGCCCTCCTGCGGATTCTCCACGAGCCCCAGGGAACGTGAACCTTGCAGGGATTAAGACTAAGGCCCCGACCATAGCACTGACCCTTGGAAGGACCAGGTAACCACACTCAGAAGAGAGGCCGTTACTTAGACAAGCCCACCTCAAGCTCCAGACCCCAGACATCTAAGCACTGTCCTTCAGATGCAGGCACGGAGCTTCCCAGTCCTGAGGCCAGGCCGGGTTTCTACCCAGGTTCCCATAGTCCTAGCGTACACAGAACATGGTCAGGTCTAAATCTTCTTAGTATAGACAACACATGGTCATCTCTAAACATAATCAGTAGACAGGACATGCAGAGGTCTGAATCTACTGTGTAGACAGAACTTGATCATGTTTAAACTAGCTTAGGGCTGATCTCATAGGAGGTACAGATCATACACATGGGTCTCTCATCTTTGGACACCCGAATCAGGAAAGTGAACAAAATCTTTGTCATTAAACATTTCAAGAGGCAAAACCGAAATGTTACCAATATCACTGGCCACCTGATGGTCAGGATCCACGGGTGAGCCACGAGCTTCTGAGAGTGCAGCCCAGTCTGCTGCCAGGACAGACAAGAAGTGACCTGATTCCAGCCTCCCAGGCTTCCAGAAGGAGGCGGCCGCACTGGAAGCCCAGGCAGGACAGCCCTGCATGGTCCGGGCCGGGAGATCCGGTCTGTCCATTCCGCTGGCCGATTCCGGGCGGGGCACTCAGGTCCTGCTTCCCTGCAGCGTGTGCGTGTGCGTGTGTGTTTGTGTGTGTAGAGGGGGCGGTGGCTGACGGCCCCCATGGCTCCGGTCCCGGGCACCGCGCTGTCTTCGAGGGGAGGCACGGGGAGAGGAAGGGGCACAGAAGCCGTTGGAGAGGAGAACCCACCGCGGAACTCCTTGCACACTGGCTCGCCCCACCTGGTGACCCGCCTGCCCATCGTGGGCCGCATGTCACCCCCCACCCCCCACCCCCGAGGGCAGGGCGCCTGCTCTTTCAAAGCACAAGGTCTCACATGAAGGAGACCCAGTGGGGACTGTCACGCCCCCACTCCTGATGCTGACTTTCGGAGAATGAACCCCTTGACTGGGCGATGGGACCCTGTGAGGAAAGAGGTGGCGGCCCCATCCAAGTCGGGGCCTGGCTGAGAGATGGGAACACAGGAGCCAAGTGCAGAGCCTGGAGGCCAGGCCAACAGGAGGGGCACCCCCAGCCTTGGCCGGGCTCTCCAACTGTGACATTGTAGCTTTAGGGGAGCTGGGGCAGGTGACTGAATGTAATGGGGGTCTAAACTGGACCCAGAATGGGGCTTAAAGAAGGTGTGAAGGATGTTACTGAGACAGTCACAGTCATTGGAAGACAGACTCTGTGTCAGGACATCCTGCTCCATCCATTTAAATCCCTGAGATCTGTGACCTTTACGTGGCCACGCAGGATTGTTAGAGCAGCTGCGTGTGGATATATCTGCAAGTGGTTCCAGCAAACACAAAGTCGTGCACACAGGCGGGCACAGCACACACACAAACATATGCAGGTGCACAGCACAAATATATTCACACACTAGCATATGAACACACATGCACGCATATGCCCATGCACACACTAACGTGAGCAAGTGCACACTAACATGTGCAAGTGCACATACCTATGCACATGCACAGCATAGGTATGCAAACAGGCACATGCAAACGCATGTACATAGCACACACACAGGGAATAAAGTGAATCCGTAAAGCATTAAGTCCTGAACACAAGTGAAGCTGACATGTATTTTTCCCTTTTCTTAGCTTTGATGTTTTTCACAATAAAAAGTTTAAGAAAAAAGTTAATGGGGGCTTCCCTGGTGGCGCAGTGGTTGAGAGTCCGCCTGCTGATGAAGGGGACACGGGTTCGTGCCCCGGTCGTGGAGGATCCCACATGCCGCGGAGCGGCTGGGCCGGTGAGCCATGGCCGCTGAGCCTGCGCGTCCGGAGCCTGTGCTCCGCAACGGGAGAGGCCACAGCAGTGAGAGGCCCGCGTACCGGAAAAAAAAAAAAAAAAGTTAATGGCAAATGACTTTGGATTCATAGGACTTTCTGACGTTATTCTACAAATATCATGATGGGAGAAATGAATGTAGATATTACATGTGTCCACTAATGGAGGAATGGAGAAGAAAAACATGGTCCGTCAATACAAGGGAATGTTATTCAGCCTAAAAGGGAAGGAAAGGCAATTCTGACACAGGCTGCAGCAGGGATGAACCTGGAGGGCATTAATGCTCAGTGTTGTAAGCTAGACACAAAAAAACAAACAGTGCTTGATCCATTCATACAAGGTCCCTAGAGCAGTCGGAAACATAGAGACAGAAAGTAGGATGTTGAGTGCCAGGGGCTGAGGGAGGGACAATGGGGACTGAATGTTTAATGGGGACTGTTTCAATTTTGCAAGATGAAAAATTCTGGAGGACGATGGCGGTCAAGTTTGCACAACAGTGTGAATTACTTCTGGACCCTGAAATGTGCACTTAAAAATGGTTAAGATAGTAAAGTTTATGTTTTGTGTATTGGACCCCAATTTTTTTTAAACATCTTTATTGGAGTATAATTGCTTTACAATGGTGTGTTAGTTTCTGCTTTATAACAAAGTGAGTCAGTTATACATATACATATGTTCCCATATCTCTTCCCTCTTGCGTCTCCCTCCCTCCCACCCTCCCTGTCCCATCCCTCTAGGTGGTCACAAAGCACCGAGCTGATCTCCCTGTGCTATGCGGCTGCTTCCCACTAGCTATCTATTTTACATTTGGTAGTGTATATATGTCCATGGCACTCTCTCACTTTGTCCCAGCTTACCCTTCCCCCTCCCCATATTCTCAAGTCCATTCTCTAGTAGGTCTGTGTCTTTATTCCCGTCTTACCCCTAGGTTCTTTCTTTTTCCTGCTTTATAACAAATTTAATCAGTTATACATATACATGTTTCCATATCCCCTCACTTTTGCATCTCCCTCCCACCCTCCCTATCCCACCCCTCCAGGCGGTCACAAAGCACCGAGCTGATCTCCCTGTGCTATGCGGCTGCTTCCCACTAGCTATCTACCTTACGTTTGGTAGTGTATATATGTCCATGCCGCTCTTTCGCTTTGTCACAGCATACCCTTCCCCCTCCCTATCTCCTCAAGTCCATTCTCTAGTAGGTCTGTGTCTTTATTCCTGTCTTACCCCTATGTTCTTCATGACATTTTTTTTTCTTAAATTCCATATATATGTGTCAGCATACAGTATTTGTCTTTCTCTTTCTGACTTACTTCACCCTGTATGACAGACTCTAGGTCCATCCACCTCATTACAAATAGCTCAATTTCCTTTCTTTTTATGGCTGAGTAACATTCCATTGTATATATGTGCCACATCTTCTTTATCCATTCATCCGATGATGGACACTTAGGTTGTTTCCATCTCCGAGCTATTGTAAATAGGGCTGCTATGAACATTTTGGTACATGACTCTTTTTGAATTATGGTTTTCTCAGGGTATATGCCCAGTAGTGGGATTGCTGGGTCATATGGTAGTTCTATTTGTAGTTTTTTAAGGAACCTCCATACCGTTCTCCATAGTGGCTGTACCAATTCACATTCCCACCAGCAGTGCAAGAGTGTTCCCTTTTTTCCACACCCTCTCCAGCATTTATTGTTTCTAGATTTTTTGATGATGGCCATTCTGACTGGTGTGAGATGATATCTCATTGTAGTTTTGATTTGCATTTCTCTAATGAGTAAAGATGTTGAGCATTTTTTCATGTGTTTGTTGGCAGTCTGTATATCTTCTGTGGAGAAATGTCTATTTAGGTCTTCTGCCCATTTTTGGATTGGGTTGTTTGTTTTTTTGTTATTGAGCTGCATGAGCTGCTTATAAATTTTGGAGATTAATCCTTTCTCAGTTGCTTCATTTGCAAATATTTTCTCCCATTCTGAGGGTTGTCTTTTGGTCTTGTTTATGGTTTCCTTTGCTGTGCAAAAGCTTTTAAGTTTCATTAGGTCCCATGTGTTTATTTTTGTCTTTATTTCCATTTCTCTAGGAGGTGTGGACCCCAATTTTTACAACTTTTTAAAAAAAACAACAGGAAGTAGTCCATGAATACCACAAGATGCACAACTTCACTAACAACCGAGGGATTAAAACCATAAGAAAATTACTGTGCACACACCTACCAGAATGGCAGACATGAAGACACAGTATCAAATATCAGCAGGGTGTGGAGCAATGGAAAGCCTGGTTCGCAGTGGGGGGTGCAATCACTTCTGAAGCAATCGGGCCTCAGAGAGCGAAGTCCGTGCACACAGACCCACAGTGTTCCTCCCAGCTGAACACAAACCCCCCAGCCCTGCACCAGGACACACGGACATAGACTCTGCAGCCACAGGAGCCAAACCTGAAAAAACCTGAAGGCCATCACAAGCGGATGCAGAAAGGAACCATGCACGCTTCTATGAAGGAATATTCCACAGCAATGGAGTATATTTTGTTTAAAGGTAGTAAAACTATAAAAAATATTCATTAAAAAACTATATTCACAAGATGAAAGAATCTATCATTCTGGCACCTAGGGATTGTCGAATGCTCCTAAAAATAGATTGTTGTGGAAACGTTTATTATAAGGAAATTGACATATTCTCTAGGAAGGACGGGGTGAATGGGCCTGCTACATTTTCTACATTGAAGACATATACAGGTTGTGATACTACTTCTGTTAAATCAAGTGGGGCTTCATTGGATTTCTGCTACTGCGGAGATGATCAAATTCTGGGTAGGGGTCAGGAGAAAATTAGTCATAGGTGTTCTCGTGTAATAATTACAGTTGAAAGTGTAAATGATCCATTTATCTGTAAGACTGAGAATACAAAAACTGCTACATTACTTCATAGGAGATTGTGTGTGCTACTGTCCCTAGAGCTCCAGTGAGTGAATATTTTGAATGTGAAGCTCATCCAGATCTGAGGATGGAAAAAATGGCTAGGTGTGATATGGCTAATATAAATAATATGCCTACGTTTATATTAATTAGTGGATAAGATACGGGAAGAGGAATTCATGTTGTGAGAGCCAGGCTTAAGGCTAGCACTGGGGCAATAATATATAAATTGATGATGTTGATGGACATAGTGGTTCTTTAATAAGTAATTTGAATGCCTTAGCAATGGGTTGTAGTCATCCATGGGGGCTGATGATTTTGGGCCCTTTCTGGATTTGTATATAGCCTAGGATTTTCCATTTAGTTAATATGAGGAATGCTATGGTGAATTAAATTGGGTCATTTGTGAAAGAATGTTGATTATAAACATATTCATAGGAAGAGGACTTGAACCAGTGCAGATAAAGGTTTCAGTTTTATATAATTACCGGGCTCTGCCACTGTAACAAACCCGGTTCTACAGTAGGGTATGTATAAATTAATTGAATGTAGATTATATCAACATTTAGTTTGCACACATTTTGTAAAGTAAGCCTTCCAAGGGGGTGGGACAAGGATGGATTGGGAGTTTGGGATTAGCAGATGCAAACTATTCCATATAGGATGGATAAACAACAAGGTCCTGCTGTATAGCACAGGGAACTATATTCAATATCCTGTGATAAACCATAATGGAAAAGAATATATGTTATATGCATAACTGAGTCACTTTGCTATACAGAAGAAGTTAACACAACATTGTAAATCAACTATACGTCAATAAAATAAATTTAAAAAAAACAAAGTTCTATTATTTCCTTCTTTCACTCTAAAGGACTGTTTTACAAACACTGTTCTAGGTGCATCCAACCCAGATCCTCTCCTCCAAGGCTCCATTTTCCCTCCCTTTAAAAGCTGGGGTCATCTCTGATATGCCAATAAACTCCACGCCAGCTGAAATCAGGTGCCAGGACTTTGGAAGCTGGTTTTTTTTTTTTTTTTTTTTTTTTTTGCAGTACGCGGGCCTCTCCTGTTGCGGAGCACAGGCTCCGGACGCGCAGGCTCAGCGGCCATGGCTCACGGGCCCAGCCGCTCCGCACCATGTGGGATCTTCCCGGACCGGGGCACAAACCCGTGTCCCCTGTATCGGCAGGCGGACTCTCAACCACTGCGCCACCAGGGAAGCCCTGGAAGCTGGTTTCTTTTGCCTCCTCTGTCTGGTCCTGTCCTTCCCTCCTCCAAGGACCCCTCCTGGGCCGAGTCCCGCCTCTCAACAAGCAGCCCAAGCAAGGGCCCCTCACTGTTCCCGCAGCCCTGGAGGGATGACTGCAGGCAGCAACATCCTCTGAAGTCAGACCACGTCCTCCCGTTGCCACAGAAACAAGAAAACCAGCAGTTGTTTTCTTCCACTGGCAACCTTGTAAAGAGTAACAGAAAAGCCTTGTCAGTCCTGCAGCCCATCTGTAAAGGACACAGCTTTCCCTTGATGGACAGGCGGTGGGAACCAGGGCCCACTCATTGTTCTCATATCATGTTAGCAATGCCTGGATTAGGTTTGAAAATCCTGATGTCATCACATAGCAGGTGGATTTGCTTATTGAGAGTCCTGTCCTGACCAAGAAGGAATTTGAAACAGAGTAGCTTCCCACTCTTCTGGAGCCTGCGTGAAATATGCCCACCATGAATTGAGGGGCCACCAAATGGCCAGAATGGGACCTCGGCTTCCAGTCCCTTCACCCACTTCTGAGTCATGGAGGATGGAAGGGCACAGCTGTGAGGAAGGCCTGGACCTCCAAGTCCACTGAAGTTTTGTGAGCAGGAATCACCAAGTGACAGACTTGAGTGAGCTTGGGGTTTAAATGCAGATTGGTTTAGGTTGGATTTCTGGCTTGGCCACTTACTAGTTCTACTGGTTTCCTAGGGCTGTCACAACAAAGTCCCACAAACAATAGAAATGGATTCTCTCACAGTTCTGGAGGCTGGAGGTCTGATATTAAGGTGTTGGCTCCCTTTAGAACTCTAGGGGGTGGATCCTTCTATGCCTCTTCAAGCCCCTGATAGCCCAGGGGTTCTTCGACCTGTGGTGGCATAAGTCCAAGCCTCAGACTCAGTCTTCACATGGCCTTCTTCCCTCTGTGTCTGTGTCCAAATCTCTCTCTTCTAATAAGGACAGCTATCATATTGGATTTAGGGCCCACTCTACTTCAGGATAGACTCACCTTAACTAATTATATCTGCAACAATCCTATTTCCAAACTGAATAACATTCTGAGGTACTGGGGGATGTGAGGGAGCAGACCTAGGGCTTCAGCATATGTTTCTGAGGGGATACAGTTCAACCCATAACACTAGCTGAGTGACTTTACTTAACTTGATTAACCTCTCTGAGCCTGTTTCCTCAGCAGAAGGAAACGGTCCTGTGACCTACTTCCCATGGCTGCTGTAATGCTCTGATGGGATTCACGGGGAAGCTTCTTGTGGAGGCTCAGTGAACATTAGTTCCCTCTCTCCTCTCCCTTCATGCCTTCCACCTCCCTCTCCTGACCCATCTCTTTCCCACTCTGGGGAAATATTTGCCTCCTATTCAGGTATCACTTGTCTGCCTGCTGAGCCATGGATTCAGCCATAGGCATGAGGCAATCACAGCCAAAAAACAGAAGAGGCAGGGAAATGACCTGCATGTCAATCTGGTCTGGGAATGGATGGGCTTGGTGTGCACAGCATTGAAAAATCATAAGGTTCAGGAGGCAATTTGGCAATATTTCAATTAAAAGTTAAACTACCTGGGCTTCCCTGGTGGCGCAGTGGTTGGGAGTCCGCCTGCCGATGCAGGGGACGCGGGTTCGTGCCCCGGTCCGGGAAGATCCCACATGCCGCGGAGCGGCTGGTCCCGAGCCATGGCCGCTGAGCCTGCGCGTCCGGAGCCTGTGCTCCGCAACAGGAGAGGCCGCAACAGTGAGAGGCCCGCGTACCGCCAGAAAAAAAAAAGTTAAATTACCTATGCTCTTTGGACAGTAATTGTATTTCTAGATATTCACCCAACATTTGGTCTATGTGAAAAGGGTATTCATGGCAGCGTTGTTTATCAAAGCAACATGCCGGAGTCCAGCTCCAGAGAGTCCAGGGATACCTGAGGGATGGATAGCGTCGGCGAAGGAAATAAATCGATTACACTTCTTAAAGTATCAGCATTGCATGTTTCTCTCTCTCATCCTCTCCTTTATTGTTTACAATCACAGGTTTATATATTATAGTTGATTACATTACCAGGTACGTGGCCAAACAATCTTAGCACAATCAAATCTCAAAATATAAAGATTTTTAAAAAAATATCCCCTAGTTTCTAGATGTCCTATTAAAATATTTCCCCAAGTTCCCATTAATCACAGGTTATTTCTTAGTAACCAAGACAAGCAGTTATATGATTATTTTAATTGTAAAAGTTGGAGCTACTTGTTCTTATTTCTCTTCTTGCATGGGCAAGCTTTTAGAATGGTTCCACGAAAATATTTACAATATACCCTGCATGCTCTTTCTCGTTGTTTCCTTCAACTGAGACTGTTTTTCTCCCTATCCTAGCAACCAATTCTGCTCTAGTCATTTGCTTTTTTGTAATTAATCTTCCTTTATAATAGAACCATACATTTCCTATGTCATCAGGAACTCCGGCCCATGGCCATAACTCCATACTAGAGGGTGTTTTTCATAAAAACATCCCCTTAGTTCCAGGCTCTTAATTCTTTACCTATTTCCCCGGGGCTTTAGTGGGTACTTCCCATTCTGTAGTAGTTTCAGGAGGGGGAGTCCTAGAGGAATTTTTCTTTCACATGGAGCAACATCCCCCCAAAATTGCCCCTGTATGTAAATTTATCATAAAATATAACATCAGAGGTGTAGTCCACCTTCCTGGCACGGCGCTGCCTTGCAGTTTCGCCTTCCATTGCTTTATGAATTTGTCATGGTGCAATGGCTCCAGGATGGCTTCCAACATCTCCCCCTTTTTTATTTTTTAAAAGCGCAGTATGTAGCTCCATGGAAAGCTGTTTGATGCTTTTAATAATTATTCTAACGATGACTGGAAGTAAAAATATCAGAATTAGTACAACTACTGCAATGATTCCTCCATTAATGAGCATTGAGAATAAGGTTTTATGTGACACAAATGACTTAATACTTTCAAAAAAATTCTTAGCAGACTGTGCCAGAGATGTATCTAAATTTGTATTTCCTATGTCATGAATCTCTTGATGTAATTTAGTAAGGTCTAAACTAACATCTGTTTGGTTCCAAACTCCCATAATATGAGTCTGAATTTGTTCCCAAGAATATAATGATTCATTCACTTTTAGAGGAGTAACACAAATCCATCTATATTTTTTATGACACCTCAAAGCTAATCTTACTTTGAGCGCTGTTAATTCCTGCCCTATGTGTAAAATTGCTTCTTCTAAGGCATCCACCTTTGATTCTAACTTTCTGTCTATAACTTCCTGAGTAGCCAGAACTAAAGATATATTTTTTGAAAGCTCATTTACATGTTGAGCTGTATGTACTTGTTGAGCTAAGGAACTTATTGAAAGAGAAAATGATGCTATTACAGCTATAAATGTAAATATTCCTAGAACCAAAGCTGCAACAAATCTCTTTGAACGTAATAAAACTTCAGTTTCATGCAAAACTTGTAAGCCATAATCATCATACCAGGCAGAGGAGAATTTTACAGGCAACATAATGTATGGTGGTCGTTTAAGAATCATTAAAACTTGTACATTCATAGAGGGATTTATACAACTTGTCAAAATACAATCATAGCAATGTGTCCAAAAAGTAGAATCAGAAGTATTATGATAAATATTTAGATCCACATATTTTGGGGCTACCAAGAATACATAAGGTGCTGACACACAAGCCTGCAGAGAATAAATGCCCTAAATATTTTTAGGTCTATAAAGAATAACTGGCGATGGTGCAGCAATAGCTTTCCAAAGCTGGGTCTGTGCATAATACATATTATCTTGAGCCATAGTTAGGATAGGAGGCACCCATCCTCCAGTGTGCCATCTATTAACATGCATAAAAGCAGGAATAAATGAATTATTCCAATCATAATGTGCCTGATGTTGTAAATAAGATCTATAATCCTTAGATGGATCAGGATTACTCCAATCATGCACATTTTTTGTGGTATCCTGTATGGGAATATCTATTCTTGAAGAATATATACAATAATTCCATGTAGGAAATCCTGTATTGGTATCTACAGCATCCCAGTTACTATCCAATTGGTCTTCCGGAGATTGTAATATAGATGATTGTATTCCTGTACGAATACCATAAGGAGGATTACAAGGAGGAAATTTTAAAGAATGAGAGGAAGGTTGATTATAAGTTGGATCTTCTCCGGGTGCTAGATAAATCAAAGACCAAAGAAGTCTCTTATTAGATTGACTCGAAGGAGAAGCAGTAAGCTGTCCTTCAAGAAAAACTGGTATACATCCATCCTTACGAGAGGCTACGGAATTATTAATTGATGGAAATATAAAACATATAGGATGGAACCATGATTTTCCATGAAAAGTAAAATTATTTCTTGTTTTAAATTTATTATATGGATAGTAGCTTATGGCTCCTCCCATTAACCTGGGCATAGTAGTAGATACTGATATATCCTCATTATCCCAGGCTACAGTTTGTAAAATTGGTGGATCAGGGAAATAAATCCAATAAGAATTACCCAAAGCATTTCCCCTAGTTACCTGGCAGGCCAATATAGCAAGCATAGCAACAAAAAAAGATTTCCAGGTGTTAAGGTAGCTCCCTGGTCTATTACCACTTTCTCGGCATCGTCAGCAAGTCGTTTAATCTGACCCCAAGTTGGTGGGTTTGAAGTTCTTGTAGAGATGGCTTGTCTCTTGCGAGGTCTCAGGCACGGACACGGCAGACAAAGAATTGGTCTCTCTCCGATGGTGAGGTTTTGTATCTGCTGCAGCAGCTGTTTCTATATGAGGAAATAGCTTAACCACATACTGTGAGTCTGAATATAAATTGAAAGTCTGGTTCTGCAGCTCAGCAAAAGCATATATTATTGCAATTAATTCCGCTTTTTGAGCAGAAGTTTCCTGAGTTTGAATTACTTTTGGAACATTATTAATAAGTAAAGCAGCTTTTCCATTAGATGATCCATCTGTAAAAACTAAAGCTGCATCTTCTATTGGCTGATCAACATAGCATTTAGGAAATATAACTGGATGTGTAGCAAAAAATTGTAATAGCGGATGTTCTGGCAAATGAAACAGAATTTGTCCAGTATAAGAACTAAGAGCTATTTGCCAGTCTTCATCATTCTGTAATAAAATCTGTAGTTGATCTTTATTATAAGGGATAATTATATGAGTTACATCCTTTCCAAACAATTTCTTACTTCTTTTTCTTCCTTTAGCTATTAAAGTTGCTGTTAACATAGGATAGGAACTATTTTCTTTGAAGTAGCTGGTAAATGGATCCATTCCAAAGGTCCTTCCTGCCAAAGTATACCCGTAGGTGTAACTGGAGTAGGCAAGATTAGCAAACACCATTCTTTTGTGTAATCTATTCTTTGTAAGAAGCAGTTGTTTAAAGCAGATTCAATAGACTGTAAAGGCTTTTCTGCTTCAGGAGTCCTATTTCTAGATGAGGTTGCATCTGAATTTCCTTGTAATATGTTAAATAAAGGCTTCAATTCTGCTGTAGTTATTTTTAAATAAGGTCTAATCCAATTAATACCTCCCAATAGTTTTTGATAGTCATTTAATGTTCGTCAATTATCTTTCCGAAGTTGTAATGGTTGATGTGTCACAGTTTGTGTATGTATTATTCTCCCTAAATAAGTCATAGGTGGTTCAGTTTGAATCTTTTCCGGAGCTATTTGGAGTCCCATTTTTTTGTAATGCCTCTGTTAAATGTTGTAAGACTTCTTGTAAATATCCTCTATCTGAATGGGCCAACAATGTATCATCCATATAGTGTATCATATATACTTCCGGATTATTAATTCTTATTTCTGTTATAGCCTCATCCACAAATCTTTGACATAAGGTTGGACTATTTTTCATTCCCTGAGGTAATACCTTCCATTGATATCTTTGATAAGGTTGTTTAAAGTTAGTAGAGGGTACACTAAAAGCAAATCTTTTTCTATCTTGAGGGTCCAAAGGAATAGTAAAAAAGCAATCTTGTAAATCTATAATAATTATAATTTATTGGAACAGCAACAAGAGAGGGCAATCCAGGCTGTAAAGCTCCCATATCTTCCATAGTAGTATTAATTGCCCACCTGAGAGACAGACTCGAGCCACTTGGACCCAATCATATGGTGTCATCCATCTGTTAGCAAGAGTATCTAGCAAAAAGTGAGTGTATAGGGAGCTAATGGTCCACAATCAGCATATGCAGCCTTTAATTCTTTGAGAATCTTATAAGGCAGAGGTTCCCATGTCACCCCATCATCAAAGGCTCCTTCAAAACCTACAGAGAAACAAGCAGCAAATTCTGGATCATCAAAGACCTGCATTCTTCTGGAATGCATCTTTGGTTTAATATTAAATGTATTTTTAATCATTTTGTTAGTTGCAGGAGGTGGAGGTGGTCTCAAAGGCATCTCTTGTTTATAATCTGGTAATGCAGGATAACTAACTTTTGGCAATGGTGTTTTTCTCTCAGAATTAATAACAGGAAAATCCCAAGGATCTGGCTCTCTATGATAAGCAGCAGCAGCCTCCTCCAGGTCTTTTTGATCCTGAGGGGACAACTCATCATCATCATCATCTATTTCACATTTTTCAAATGTAGCTGCCAATACTTTCTTAGGAGGTGGCTTTGGAGGTATTAAGGGAGTACTTTCATCTGGAGTTCCCATATAAGGTATTCTCTGTCTTTCTTGTACTGGATCTAAGGTATCTCTAATGAGATTCCACAGAGCAAAAGTATCTACAGGAACTTTTTCAGGATCATGAAGTGAATAATATGTTTCTAATTGATCCCCTACCTTAGCCCATGTATCCAAATTAACTGTACCTTCCTCTGGGAAACATGGACATTGTTCTTGAATAAAGTTTAAAAAGTTAGATAATTGACTAGTAGTTACCTTAATACCTCTTCCAGATAACATATGCTTAGGAATATCAATAAATAATTTTCTCTCTTTAGATTCCTTATGACCCATAGTTAACTTACCTTTTATATAACTTATTAGATTATCCACCCTTCACTTACCTTGCCTATACTCTGCAAGGGGGTCTGCAGCACCCTAGGTGGAAGCCTAGCTATCCCGAACTCACTCTATTTACACTTACCCTTCAGGTCCCTGTTCGGGCGCCACTTGCCGGAGTCCAGCTCCAGAGAGTCCAGGGATACCTGAGGGATGGATAGCGTCCAACAGCAACAGATTGAAAACAGCCTATACTTTATGGAACTTCCATGTAAGGAAACACTATGTAGTCATTAAAAACAATGAGGCAGCTCACCTCATGCTGATATGGAATGAGGCCCAAGATACAATTTTAAGTGAAAAAGCATGGTTTAGGGAAGGAGGGATGAATAAGCAGAACACAGAGGATTTTTAAGGCACTGACAATACTCTGTATGATACTATAATGATGGATACGTGTCATTATACATTTGTCCAGACCCACTGAATGCATAACACCCCGAGTGACCCCTGATGTGAACTATGGACTTTGGATGATAATGACATGTCAGTGTAGGTTCATCAGTCGTAACAAATGTGCCCTCTGGTGAGGGCTGTTGATCATGGGGAGGCTATGCATGTGTGGGTACAGGGGGCATATGGGAAATGTCTGTACCTTCCTCCCAATTTTGCTGTGAACCTAAAGCTACTCTAAGGAGTAAAGTCTATTTTTAAATAAATAAATAAGTGAAGAAAGAAAGAAAGTAAGAAACAAAGAAAGAAGGAAGGAAGGAAGGAAAGGAAGGAAGGAAGGAAGGAAGGAAAGAAAGAAAAAAATAAAGGAAGGAAGAAAGAAAGGGGCAAGATCAGAATAGTGTTCTTTTATGGCAGGGAAGAAAGAAAGTTACACACATATGTATATTTGTATGCATACACACACACACATATGCATATAATATGTCCAGAAGATAAATTAAAAAGTAATAATAGTGGTTGCCTCAAAAAAAAGAAATTGGGCAGCTGGGCCAGAAGACATCATTTCACTGCCTATTCTCTGTGCCTTTTGATGTATGTACTATATTAACAAATTACCTATTCAATAAATAAATCAAATCTTTAGAAATAATAGGCTTGTGACCAATTTGACTCCACCTAGACTCCTGAGGAATTGAAGGGAGGGTTCCGATCTGGTGGGGGGGAGGGAAGCGTGTCTGGCCGGGGTCAGGTAGGGGTCTCTTCAGACACTAACCATAGCTGGGAATGCAAAGAGCAGGGGCTGGCCCTCGCAGGAGAGAATGGTGAAAGCTACTTAGGTAGTTGTTGGCGCAGCATGTGAGCTGAGAGCAGAAAGAGGGATGGGGGACAGGTAGGGAAATGGACCTCAGACCCAGCTCACACTGGGGCACAGAGCGCTAGGGGAGCCTAGGGAAAATGGCTACGGCCTCTGGGCATGGAGGCACAGGCAGCCGCCACAAGCACGTACTCCTCTGTGTCTACTGGAGAGGGCAAGGCCAGAGACACAGCATATATCCTCACAAAAGGCCAGGAAGCAAAGAAGGCCAAGGAGCTGACAACCGAAACACCCTGCAGTCCATGCACGTGGAATGTCCCATTCCCTCAGGTTCTTGCTAGGTGACTGGTTACTTTGTTAAATTAATTGAGACACACAATCAGGCATTATTTCATGAACACCTCATGGGGGCACATAGGATGTTTCCTCTTGAATCAGCTTGACATTGCAGTATTAATAGCTGTTAATTGTTTAATTTGCTCATCCTTCCCAGGGGTGACTGCCTTTTAAATGGCACTTCAGACACTCAAAGGAATGTGTGTCTATGGGAAGTTATTTCAGGACTGTGACAGGATGTGAGAGGAGAGCTATTTGGGACAGAAGACCTTCTCCGTACCCTTCAAATCCTATGACAAAGGGGATTACCCATTTCACCCATCTTTCATCCCAGGTCGTCCCTGGAGTAAGACTGAGGACCACTTTCAGGAAACAAAAGTAACTTGGAATGGAGTCTGCCAGTGCCTCCTCTGTACTCCAGGGCTAAACAAAGGGCCAGTGTCACCTGAATGGCTCAACAAAGCACCACTGACTTAGGGTCTGTCAATCAGACATATTCCACTGGCATCATTTAGCTGCCACAATATGTCAGGTCTGTAAAGAAATAGTTGCTGGGTCCCAAGAGAATCAACATTCAACACAAGGCGTTGCAAGGGCCCGGAGCATTCCTTCCCCCCACAACCCCCCAACCCGCCACTATGAAATTGTAAGAACTTCTCCAACCCAAGACACAAAAAGAACTATTAACTGCTTTTCAAGGACAAAGATCCTTCCTTTGTGTTGCCACAGACAATGAAGAACTCAGCCAGTTTAGTGCAATTTACCATGATCGCCCATCATTCAGCAGAGCTTACCGACCCTCCTAGTGACTGGCTTCTTTTAGCTTTCAAGGTACGGAAACTCCGTGCGCCTCTCAATTGCCCTGGTGCAATTATTGTATTGATTTGATGCAGCATTTGCTCCACGTTTAAGGTGGTTTATGTTTTTTAATTTGTAATTAAATTAAATGATCCCTCTTTGCTAAGATGGTTGACACCTGTTTATATTCTGCAGCGAGCAATGAAGGCAACTTTTACTTAGCATCATAAAGCATGCAGCGTGGAGAGCTTAAAATTTTCAAGCAATTCAATTTCTTGCCTAGCTCTTCAGCCTGTAAAAAAAATCAAAATACATATTCGTTGTAAAAATGGTACAAGGGATAATTAGTGCTTTACAGTGATAATCTAATGAAGTCACAAAGCAAGCAACACTGGAAAGATAATGTTATGGGATGAATGTTTGTGCCCCACCCCCAAATTCCTATGTTGAAGCCTTAACCCCCAATGTGGTAGTGTTTGAAGGTGGTGCCTTTGGGAGGTGATCAAGATTAGATGAGGTCATGGGGGTGGGCCCTTCATGATGGGCTTAGTGTCCATATAAGAAGAGGAAGAGAGAGAGAGATCTCTCTGTACATTCACACACAAAGGAAAGGCTGTGTGAATACACAGTGTGAAGGCAGCTGTCTGAAAGCCAGGAAGGCAGCTGTCTGAAAGCCAGGTCTGATCTTGGACTTCCCAGCCTCGAGGACTGTGAGAAAATATATGTCTTTTGTTTAAGCCACCCAGTCTATAGTATTCTGTTATATCAGCCCAAGCTGTCTAAGACAGATTAAAAACTGGAAGAGCCACAAGAATAATTGGTGATTTTGTCACATCTTCCTTTCTGGATGATCTCCAAGTACTTGACCCACTCGATTTCTTTCCAACTTCTTTTTTTTTTTTTTTCTTTTTGCGGTATGCGGGCCTCTCACTGTTGTGGCCTCTCCCGTTGCGGAGCACAGGCTCCGGACGCGCAGGCCCAGCGGCCATGGCTCACGGGCCCAGCCGCTCCGCTGCATATGGGATCCTCCCAGACCGGGGCACGAACCCGTATCCCCTGCATCCGCAGGCGGACTCTCAACCACTGCGCCACCAGGGAGGCCCTCTTTCCAACTTCTGATATGTGTACGGTTAATTATTATTATTATTATTTTGTGTGTGTGTGTGTGTGGTATGCAGGGATCTCACTGTTGTGGCCTCTCCTGTTGGGGAGCACAGGCTCCGGGCGCGCAGGCTCAGCAGCCATGGCTCACGGGCCCAGCCGCTCCGCGGCATGTGGGATCTTCCCGGACTGGGGCACGAACCCGTGTCCCCTGCATCAGCAGGCAGACTCTCAACCACTGTGCCACCAGGGAAGCCCAGTTAATTATTAATTAATGATTCAGGCTATAGGTGACCAGGAAAAGTCACGGCAATTAAACTCCTTTTAATGTTTTAAAATGA
Organism: Mesoplodon bidens; assembly: GCF_964165515.1. Taxonomy (NCBI): domain Eukaryota; kingdom Metazoa; phylum Chordata; class Mammalia; order Artiodactyla; family Ziphiidae; genus Mesoplodon; species Mesoplodon bidens. The sequence continues at coordinate 41,870,409 of NC_138178.1, read as the reverse complement.
CATTGACATTTAACATTCTCTCCCTATCAAGTGACCACTAGGAAAATAGTCAATAAAAGATCAAGGAAAAAATAGAAAGGAAAGGAAGTACTATGCTATGAGTTAAATTGTGCCCCCTCAAAAAGATACATGGAAGTTCTAATTCTGAGTACCTCAGAACCTGACCTAATTTGGAAATTGGGTCTTTACTGCAGTAGTCAAAATGAGGTCATGATGGTGGGTCCTAATCCAAAATGACTGGTGTGCTTATAAAAAGGGGAAAATTGGACTCACACAGAGGGAGACCATTTGAAGACACAGGGAGAAGACAGCCATGTGACCGGAGTGGTATATCTACCAGCCAGAAAAATGCCAAGGATTTCCAGAAAATTCCAGAAGCTAGAAGCCACAAGGAAAGATTCTTCCCAGAGCCATCAGAGTAAATGGCCCTGCCAACACCTTAATTTTGGGCTTCTAACCTCCAGAACCGTGAGACAATAAATTCCCATCTTTTAAGTCACCTAGTTTGGCATACTTTCTTAAGGCAGCCCTAAGAAACAAACACATTATCATATTAAATATATGCATTGATTGCAGGTTCTATCCCAATTTATGAAAAACTAAAGTGTGAAAGCTAGCTCCATTTCATGAGTGAACAAACACAGAATATAGATCAAAAAAACGTATGTTTGGTGAGGCAACTGTGGGGATGTTAAGAAAAAAAGAAAAGCACAGACGGAAAAAGAATCCAGAAGTAAAGTTAGAAACAAAACACATAAGATTTTTTATGGTTTGCTAAAGCACTGTAAGTTTTGTTCTGGGTTTCCTAGTGACCAATTTAAAGAAAGAAACCCAATCAGTTACATAGCACACTTTCCACATGGACAGATGGAAGAATAGTTATCAGGAGAAACAATGTTATTTCTGATAGAAAGCCTAAGGGATAGTTAATTAAAAGACTTGTCTGATTACTGAATTTATATGCTTAGCAATATCCTTCATCCCATAAACACACTGTCTAGTTCTGAATTATATAGGGCTGTATTTTATAACATCTTTGATTTTTAACGAACTTGCACTCTGTTCCATTCTCCTGCCTCCTATTTATTTCTCAACCCACACACTCTTCTCTGGCTTCTGCCCATCACTCTGCATCTGCTCTTTCCAAGGTTACCCTTCACTGCTGAATCCAGTGAAGTCTTTCATTTCATCTTTTCCAGCGTGGATGACTTCCCCATTTAAAACTGTTTCCCGGACTTCCCTGGTGGTGCAGTGGTTAAGAATCCGCCTGCCAATGCAGGGGACATGGGTTCGAGCCCTGGTCCGGGAAGATCCCACATGCCGTGGAGCAACTAAGCCCGTGTGCCACAACTGCTGAGCCTGCGCTCTACAGCCTGCGAGCCACAACTACTGAAGCCTGTGCGCGCCTAGAGCCCGTACTCTGCAACAAGAGAAGCCACCGCAATGAGAAGCCCCCACTAGCCGCAACTAGAGAAAGTCTGCGTACAGCAACAAAGACCCAAGGCAGCCCAAAATGAACGAATGAATGAATGAATAATAAAATAAAATAAAATAAAACTGTTTCCCTCCCTATCCGCCTTTGAGGACACTGCTGGTTCTCTCTTCCTACCACTCTTACTCCAGCACTTTACAGACCAGACCTGCCACCTGCCATGAATGAGTATCTGGGCTCCCCCCACCCCCCAGCCCTGGGCTCCATCCTAAACTCCTTTCTATACTTTACATGCTTTCCTCTCGGGGACCTCAGTCACTCCCATGGCTTCAATTACCTCTTATGTGCTGATAACTCACAAAAGGCACCCCAAATCATACCCACTCTTTGAGCACCAGACCGCTGAGTCCCACTGTCAGGCGGCTCTCTCCACCTAGATGCCTTGTTCTCCGCAGGTCAGAAACCTCTGTTCTCCCTTCTTGCCACCCCTCTTGCCTCCTCCCTGTAGCCTGTGGCCTCTTCCTCAGGCAACAACATTGTCATCCTCCAGCTACCCAGCTGGAAACCTGGGAGCGGTTTTGTCTCCTTACTCTGTCCCCACCCACCACAGTGGTTCCTTATTTCTTACTCACGTCCATCCCCCCTCCAGCCCATTTCTCACCAAACTTATCCCAAGAGTCCCCCAACTGGCTTTTCCACTCTCAGTGGGCTCCCCCAGCCCCACAAGCAATTCTCCCAACTGGTGTCAATACCAATTAAAAAAATTTAAGTTTAAATTTTGCTAAAGAAATTGTATCATTCCCTTTGTTGCCTTTCAAGATGTGGTGGCTTCCTGGCTTAATCTCCCATCACTCAGCCCTGACTCTCCAGACATACCAAACCTTCATTCCTTGGCAGACATGTCAAGTCCTTTTTCACTTTTCACCTAACTATTCTTCATCTGATGAGGTAATTTTTTTAAGATGTAGCTCATGTGTCATCTTCTCTGTGAGACTCACCACAGGCAGGATTTGTGGGTCCTATGCACTTTACATGTGTCTGTGGTCTAAGTGCCCTGTCATTTATGTAGATCTCCCTTGCCAGAGTGGGGGTTTCCCGACGGCAGGGACAGTGTTTCAGGGCTTGTTGTACCCCTAGCACCTAGTGTTATGCCTGGCCAGGTGCTTCATACATGTGAAAAGAAGGCAGTTCTTATCTCTGCCATCCTAATCACAGGCAGAGATTAAAAAATGAGATACTGGCTCCAGTCTAAATCTGTCCATCTCTTTTTTTGTTTTTCTCCCCATTGAAACAGAATGAAGTAATAAGTAAACTCCTTGGGCGCCTATATTTACTTGACTCTGGGCCTTACTTCTACCCAAAGCACAACACGTATTTACTTCAAAACACTCAGCAAGCACTGGCAAAGGGGCACGAGCACTGCGCCCTGCAGTTGAGCAGACAGGGAGCACAGCCCTGGCTCTGCCATGAGCTGTGTGTGTGTGACCCTGGGTTGCTTGGCCTTCATGGGCTTCAGCTTTCTCACCTACACAGTGGGGACTGCAATACAGGGCTTGCAGGGATGCCAACAAGACTACATGAAACAGTAGGGCCTTGACAGAGAGTGGTCAAACATAACCCATAAGCACACTTCTCCCCAAACCACCTCATGACAGATTTGGAACGCAGGGCACAGTGGCGGGGGTAACTGACAAATGGATCAACTAGAAAATTCCTTCCCGCAAGTACCTTTCTCTCCTTGTTTTAATCTTAGATGTGACCATGAATTCTGGCAGATTCTTCTGTGACAAAGTACAAAGACTGTCACCAGGGTCCAAGGACACTGATACCGAGACGAGAGACCCAACATCTCCTCGATCTAGTATCAGACACATTCCTACAGCCATTGTTCACCAGGACCTGTGCCAGCTCAGATTTGGTCTCTCTTTTGTTAGGAGCTAAACCCCTCCTCGGTTGACATGCCTGCCGGGACGCCTCTGGGATGGAGGAGCAGCGGGGACTCCATGGGACTGCAGATGCCCCCAGACAGAGCCTCAGACCGCTTCCACCAGCTTTACCTTTTAACTCCCGAGCTTTCGTGTCCAACATCTTCTTTTCTTCCTCATTCTCACTGGGAATTCCTTCATCTTCATCTCTGTTCCTAATACAACCACAACAAAACAGCACATTCTGAAGATGTTGATTAGTCTGATGGCGGCCCAACCACTATGAAACCACAGAGGTACCAGGAGGCGGGGGTGGGCCAGGGTGTGTGACTCACAGGGTGCTGATCGTATCCTGGATGATCTGAATCCAGCTGTTCCGCTCCTCTTTGGAGCTGGCGTGGACTTCCACCATCTCTGGATCTTTCATCCCCATACTGATTAGGAATAAACCTTTCTCCTCGTGTGCTACCTCTCTTACAATCAGCTTCTTTAGGGAGATCACCGTTGACTTCTGGTCCTGGAAAATGGGGAGAGCGCAGATGTTAAGACATGGATACAACATTCTAGCTCTTAAGACAACCTCCGTCTAAGGTAAGACTAGATGCCTTTTAAAAGCATACGGCTCACTCACATTTTATGCAACAGAAAAAGATTCCCAAAAAGGAAACGAAAATTTAAGGTTATCAAGGTTCGAGTCCTGTTTTCTGCACGATGAGTCCTTTCCAGTTCGTCACAGAATCTGGTTGGCAATGTTATAAATTGGCAAGATTTGTAATACGTAATGTGTGAGACATACTCCAGTGACAGATTTCTTTTTAGATCAAATGCCAAAGGCTCTCAAAAGGATTATGAGGGAACAGAAAAATAATTGGTGGGGAGGGAGGTGGGCAGAAAATTGCAAGGGTATATAAGAAATGACTCGGAGGCATCTGTCCTGAGCCAATTTTAAGAAGGTGGGAGAGCAGTAATACAGTGTTAACACTCACTGCCTACCATCACGAGTTTGAATACTATTAATTACAAACAGCAGAGACAAACAATTCAGCTTACCAATGACGCAAAGACGTATTTCTGGTATTTTTCTTGAAGGAAAACTAAAACATCAGTAAGCAGGACCGCTTGAACCTCTGTAGAGGGGGAAAGGGAAGAGAGAACAATGACCACTGAACAGTGAAGCACCTTCAGGGCACTTCATTAGAGGAAAACTCAGCAACACACCCGCACAGCACATTATTACACTCCCCCAAGGCAAGGGCTTGACATTTCTGCAGGGTCCAGATATGGTCATTAGATTTTTAGAGGCATTTTAAGATGGGACTTGTCACCAAAGCCTTGTCTTGGGAAGGCTTAAGCACTCAGTGCTGGAAAGATATATCCCACAAGGCAAGATTTTTAAGAATAAATACTTTTAAGAGTAAAGCTGGAAAGCAGGACTTTAACAGATGCTAAATAGCAACACATTCTACAGGTCATAATACTCAGGTCATAGTATTTCTCAACTTCTGATCACAGTAATGGGAAAAAGGCGTGGGACAGCAGACAGGAAGGATGCCAGAAGGTGATGTACAAGAATATCTCAGTCTAATGAAAGGCAGGCTTCATCCACACATCCTAGAGGACACGGATGGCTAGACAACACCCGCTGCCGTCACAGGTACACGGAGTACAGTGGCTCCGCTCCCAGCTCCAACACAGCACAGTCAACCTCAACCCCTCTGCACGGTGGAAACAGCCTTCTCTTCTTCTCAATTAAGACAAAACAAAAGCCAAATTAACATCTCTAGCTGGATCCAGGAATCAAAAGAATGCCACAAACTCTTGGTCTAATCTTCTAGGAGTATGAAGTGACATTTCCCATTATTCCCTTAAGGACAAAGTGGGACCTCCCTGGAGGTGAGCCGTCTACTGACACCTAACAGGTCCCTCTGTACCACCTTCACTCTGGAAAGGAGAGCCTACAAATCTCTGGGAAAACAACGGGCTGACTAATGCAGCCGCCTCCTGGGTGGGCAGGACCCTCTTGGCCTTTTCTACCACTATTGCCAAAACTGGGGTGCCCTCTCTGTGTAATTCATTGCAAAGCTATGAGGAAAAACAGAAGCAAGGATGTCTGATTCCTAGGGTGGTCTAGTTTTGCAGCCTAGACGACAGTAATTTTCCATGCACTATCATTAGTATTTTTTTTTTAACTTTTTTTATAACAAATTTAATCAGTTATACATATACATATGTTCCCATGTCCCCTCCCTTTTGCGTCTCCCTCCCACCCTCCCTATCCCACCCCTCCAGGCGGTCACAAAGCACCGAGCTGATCTCCCTGTGCTATGCGGCTGCTTCCCACTAGCTATCTACCTTACGTTTGGTAGTGTATATATGTCCATGCCGCTTTTTCGCTTTGTCACAGCATACCCTTCCCCCTCCCCATCTCCTCAAGTCCATTCTCTAGTAGGTCTGTGTCTTTATTCCTGTCTTACCCCTATGTTCTTCATGACATTTTTTTTCTTAAATTCCATATATATGTGTCAGCATACAATATTTGTCTTTCTCTTTCTGACTTCACCCTGTATGACAGACTCTAGGTCCATCCACCTCATTACAAATAGCTCAATTTCCTTTCTTTTTATGGCTGAGTAACATTCCATTGTATATATGTGCCACATCTTCTTTATCCATTCATCCGATGATGGACACTTAGGTTGTTTCCATCTCCGAGCTATTGTAAATAGGGCTGCTATGAACATTTTGGTACATGACTCTTTTTGAATTATGGTTTTCTCAGGGTATATGCCCAGTAGTGGGATTGCTGGGTCATATGGTAGTTCTATTTGTAGTTTTTTAAGGAACCTCCATACCGTTCTCCATAGTGGCTGTACCAATTCACATTCCCACCAGCAGTGCAAGAGTGTTCCCTTTTTTCCACACCCTCTCCAGCATTTATTGTTTCTAGATTTTTTTTTTTTTTTTTTTTTTTTTTGGGCATCAGCACAAGGCGGGAAGCAGCTGCATCCTTTATTTATCCCTCTGATTTTCCAGAACCTTTCCTTCAAGGAGAAATCTCTGGGCTCTGCGGGAGCTGTGCGTGGTGACCATCAGGTAAATCTGACACTGGATTACTCCGGGATGAACTCATATCACACAGAACTTTCATTGTTGAACAAACCGTGAATACCAGTTACACCATGGGATGTCCTGATCCAATATGAAGTTTGTAAACCTTGTAACAAGCCTGCAGAATCCACAAAATTTGGAAGTTCAAACTGAAATGAAGCCACCTATCCCATGACTTCTCCACAACTAGTTATACAACATCAATTGGAAACCATATACAATCAAATGAATGTAGACAGAAACAACTATAGCCTTCCTTTTTTTCCCTTTCAGATGAAGACGGTATTTAAGGTGATGTCTTGGGCCGTTTCAGGGTGTTACTCCATTTCCTGGGTATCCAGACCACGTTCAACCAAAGTTGTGATACTTATTTCCCTTGGTATTAAGAGGCACCGTGGGAAGAGCATATTAGTAGCTACCATGTCGTGGGTCCTGTGGATCACCTCTGCCCGGGGAGAAATTCCAGCGGCAGGTATGGGTGACACATCCTCTTCCTTAGCAGGTGGCAGCCTGGCAACTCCTGCAGAAAGTCCAGCAGAGCCCCACTCACACCGGGCCACCCACAAAGCCACGGCCCTTCACTCCCTCCCACCTGCCCAGCCCCGCCACTGCTGACGAGGCAGAGAATATGGCGTCAGGCACAGCTGCCTGTTTCTAGATTTTTTGATGATGGCCATTCTGACTGGTGTGAGATGATATCTCATTGTAGTTTTGATTTGCATTTCTCTAATGAGTAAAGATGTTGAGCATCCTTTGTATGTTTGTTGGCAGTCTGTATATCTTCTGTGGAGAAATGTCTATTTAGGTCTTCTGCCCATTTTTGGATTGGGTTGTTTGTTTTTTTTGTTATTGAGCTGCATGAGCTGCTTATAAATTTGGGGGATTAATCCTTTGTCAGTTGCTTCATTTGCAAATATTTTCTCCCATTCTGAGGGTTGTCTTTTGGTCTTGTTTATGGTTTCCTTTGCTGTGCAAAAGGTTTTAAGTTTCATTAGGTCCCATGTGTTTATTTTTGTCTTTATTTCCATTTCTCTAGGAGGTGGGTCAAAAAGGATCTTGCTGTGATTTATGTCATAGTGTTCTGCCTATGTTTTCCTCTAAGAGTTTGAAAGTGTCTGGCCTTACATTTAGGTCTTTAATCCATTTTGAGCTTATTTTTGTGTATGGTGTTAGGGAGTGATCTAATCTCGTACTTTTATATGTCCCTGTCCAGTTTTCCCAGGACCACTTATTGAACAGACTGTCCTTTCTCCACTGTACATTCCTGCCTCCTTTATCAAAGATAAGGTGACCATATGTGTGTGGGTTTAACTCTGGGCTTTCTATCCTGTTCCATTGATCTATCTTTGTTTTTGTGCCAGTACCATACTGACTGGATTACAGTAGCTTTGTAGTATAGTCTGAAGTAAGGGAGCCTGATTCCTCCAGCTCCTTTTTTCGTTCTCAAGATTGCTTTGGCTGTTCGGGGTCTTTTGTGTTTCCATACAAATTTTGAAATTTTTTGTTCTAGTTCTGTGAAAAATGCCAGTGGTAGTTTGATAGGGATTGCATTGAATCTGTAGATTGCTTTGGGTAGTAGAGTCATTTTCACAATGTTGATTCTTCCAATCCAAGAACATGGTATATCTCTCCATCTATTTCTATCATCTTCAATTTCTTTCATCAGTGTCTTATAATTTTCTGCATACAAGTCTTTTGTCTCCTTAGGTAGGTTTATTCCTAGATATTTTATTCTTTTTGTTGCAATGGTAAATGGGATTGTTTTCTTGATTTCACTTTCAGATATTTCATCATTACTGTATAGGAATGCCGGAGATTTCTGTGCATTAATTTTGTATCCTGCTACTTTACCAAATTCATTGATTAGCTCTAGTAGTTTTCTTGTAGCATCTTTAGGATTCTCTGTGTATAGTAACATGTCATCTGCAAACAGTGACAGCTTTACTTCTTCTTTTCCGATTTGGATTCCTTTTTATTTCCTTTTCTTCTCTGATTGCTGTGGCTAAAACTTCCAAAACTAGGTTGAATAAGAGTGGTGAGAGTGGGCAACCTTGTCTTGTTCCTGATCTTAGTGGAAATGGTTTCAGTTTTTCACCACTGAGGACGATGTTGGCTGTGGGTTTGTCATATATGGCCTTTATTATGATGAGGAAAGTTCCCTCTATGCCTACTTTCTGCAGGGTTTTTATCATCAAGGGGTGTTGAATTTTGTCAAAAGCTTTCTCTGCATCTATTGAGATGATCATATGGTTTTTCTCCTTCAATTTGTTAATATGGTGTATCACCTTGATTGATTGCGTATATTGAAGAATCCTTGCATTCCTGGAATAAACCCCAGTTGATCATGGTGTATGATCCTTTTAATGTGCTGTTGGATTCTGTTTGCTAGTATTTTGTTGAGGAGTTTTGCATCTATGTTCATCAGTGATATTGGCTTCTAGTTTTCTTTCTTTGTGACATCCTTGTCTGGTTTTGGTATCAAGGTGATGGTGGCCTCGTAGAATGAGTTTGGGAGTGTTCCTCCCTCTGCTATATTTTGGAAGAGTTTGAGAAGGATACGTGTTAGCTCTTCTCTAAATGCTTGATAGAATTCGCCTGTGAAGCCATCTGGTCCTGGGTTTTTGTTTGCTGGAAGATTTTTTATCACAGTTTCAATTTCAGTGCTTGTGAGTGGTCTGTTCATATTTTCTATTTCTTCCTGGTTCAGTCTTGGCAGGTTGTGCATTTCGAAGAATTTGTCCATTTCTTCCAGGTTGTCCATTTTATTGGCATAGAGTTGCTTGTAGTCATCTCTCAAGATCTTTTGTATTTCTGCAGTGTCAGTTGTTACTTCTCCTTTTTCATTTCTAATTCTATTGATTTGAGTCTTCTCCCTTTTTCTCTTGATGAGTCTGGCTAATGGTTTATCAATTTTGTTTATCTTCTCAAAGAACCAGCTTTTAGTTTTATTGGTCTTTGCTATCGTTTCCTTCATTTCTTTTTCATTTATTTCTGATCTGATTTTTATGATTTCTTTCCTTCTGCTAATTTTGGGATGTTTTTGTTCTTCTTTCTCTAATTGCTTTAGGTGCAAGGTTAGGTTGTTTATTCGAGATGTTTCCTGTTTCTTAAGGTAGGATTGTACTGCTATAAACTTCCCTCTTAGAACTGCTTTTGCTGCATCCCATAGGTTTTGGGTCGTCCTGTCTCCATTGTCATTTGTTTCTAGGTATTTTTTAATTTCCTTTTTGATTTCTTCAGTGATCACTTCATTATTAAGCAGCGTATTGTTTAGCCTCCATGTGTTTGTATTTTTTACAGCTCTTTTCCTGTAATTGATATCTAGTCTCATAGCATTGTGGTCAGAAAAGATACTTGATACAATTTCAATTTTCTTAAATTTACCAAGGCTTGATTTGTGACCCAAGATATGATCTATCCTGGAGAATGTTCCATGAGCACTTGAGAAAAATATGTATTCTGTTGTTTTTGGATGGAATGTCCTATAAATATCAATTAAGTCCATCTTCTTTAATGTATCATTTAAAGCTTGTGTTTCCTTATTTATTTTCATTTTGGATGATCTGTCCATTGGTGGAAGTGGGGTGTTAAAGACCCCTACTATGATTGTGTTACTGTCGATTTCTCCTTTTATGGCTGTTAGTATTTGCCTTACATATTGAGGGGCTCCTATGTTGGGTGCATAAATATTTACAATTGTTCTACTTCTTCTTGGATCGATCCCTTGACCATTATGTAGTGTCCTTCTTTGTCTCTTCTCGTAGTCTTTATTTTAAAGTCTATTGTGTCTGATATGAGAATTGCTACTCCAGCTTTCTTTTGGTTTCCATTTGCATGGAATATCTTTTTCTATCCCCTTACTTTCAGTCTGTATGTGTCTCTAGGTCTGAAGTGGGTCTCTTGTAGACAGCATATATATGGGTCTTGTTTTTGTATCCATTCAGCCACTCTGTGTCTTTTGGTGGGAGCATTTAGTCCATTTACATTTAAGGTAATTATTGATATGTATGTTCCTATTCCCATTTCCTTAATTGCTTTTGGTTCGTTATTGTAGGTATATTCCTTCTGTTGTGTTTCTTGCCTAGAGAAGTTCCTTTAGCATTTGTTGTAAAGCTGGTTTGGTGGTGCTGAACTCTCTCAGCTTTTGCTTGTCTGTAAACATTTTAATTTCTCCATCAAATCTGAATGAGATCCTTGCTGGGTAGAGTAATCTTGGTTGCAGGTTTTTCTCCTTCATCACTTTAATTATGTCCTGCCACTCCCTTCTGGCTTGTAGAGTTTCTGCTGAGAGATCAGCTGTTATCCTGATGGGGATTCCCTTGTGTGTTATTTGTTGTTTTTCCCTTGCTGCTTTTAATATGATTTCTTTGTGTTTAATTTTTGACAGTTTGATTAATATGTGTCTTGGCACATTTCTCCTTGGATTTATTTTGTATGGGACTCTCTGTGCCTCCTGGACTTAACTATTTCCTTTCCCATAATAGGGAAGTTTTCAACTATAATCTCTTCAAATAGTTTCTCAGTCCCTTTCTTTTTCTCTTCTTCTTCTGGAAACCCTATAATTCGAATGTTGGTGTGTTTAATGTTGTCCCAGAGGTCTCTGAGACTGTCCTCTGTTCTTTTCATTCTTTTTTCTTTATTTTGCTCTGCAGCAGTTATTTCCACTATTTTATCTTCCACCTCACTTATCCATTCTTCTGCCTCAGTTATTCTGCTATTGATCCCATCTAGAGTATTTTTCATTTATTGTGTTTTTAATTGATGCTTGATTCATCTTTAGTTCTTCTAGGTCCTTGTTAACTGTTTCTTGCATTTTGTCTATTCTATTTCCAAATTTTGGATCTTGGAAATATAATCTTGGATCATCTTTACTATCATCATTCTGAATTCTTTTTCAGATACACTGCCTAGTACCTCTTCATTTGTTAGGTCTGGTGGGTTTTTATCTTGCTCCTTCAACTGCTGTGTGTTTTTCTGTCTTCTCATTTTGCTTATCTTACTGTGTTTGGGGTCTCCTTTTTGCAGGCTGCAGGTTCGTAGTTCCCGTTGTTTTTGGTGTCTGTCCCCAGTGGCTAAGGTTGGTTTAGTGGGTTGTGTAGGCTTCCTGGTGGAGGGGACTAGTGCTTGTGTTCTGGTGGATGAGGCTGGATCTTGTCTTTCTGGTGGGCAGGTCCACGTCTGGTGGTGTGTTTTGGGGTGTCTGCGGACTTATGATTTTAGGCAGCCTCTCTGCTAATGGGTGGCGCTGTGTTCCTGTCTTGCTAGTTGTTTGGCATAGGGTGTCCAGCACTGTAGCTTGCTGGTCGTTGAGTGAAGCTGGGTGTTGGTGTTGAGATGGAGATCTCTGGAAGATTTTCGCCATTTGATATTATGTGGAGCTGGGAAGTCTCTTGTGGACCAGTGTCCTGAAGTTGGCTCTCCCACCTCAGAGGCACAGCACTGACTCCTGGCTCCTCAATTTGGGATGATTTTTTGTCTATTCATGTATTCCACAGATGCAGGGTACATCAAGTTGATTGTGGAGCTTTAATCCGCTGCTTCTGAGGCTGCAGGGAGAGATTTCCCTTTCTCTTCTTTGTTCTCACAGCTCCCGGGTCTCAGCTTTGGATTTGGCCCCGCCTCTGCGTGTAGGTCGCCAGAGGGCGTCTGTTCTTCGCTCAGACAGGACAGGGTTAAACGAGCAGCCACTTCAGGGACTCTGGCTCACTCAGGCCAGGGGGGAGGGAGGGGCACAGAGTGCGGGGCGAGCCTGCAGCGCCAGAGGCCGGCGTGACGTTGCACCAGCCCAAGGCACGCCGTGCGTTCTCCCAGGGAAGCCGTCTCTGGATCCCGGGACCCCGGCAGTGATGGGCTGCACAGGCTCCCGGAAGGGCGGCGTGGACAGTGACCTGCGCTCGCACACAGGTCTCTTGCCGGCGGCAGCAGCAGCCCCAGCGTCCCACGCCCATCTCTAGGCTCCGCGCTTTCAGCCGTGGCTCACGCCCATCTCTAGGCTCCACGCTTTCAGCCGTGGCTCACGCCCGTCTGTGGGGCTGCTTTAAGCAGCGCTCTTAATCCCCTCTCCTCGTGCACCAGGAAACCAAGAGGGAAGAAAAAGTCTCTTGCCTCTTCAGCAGCTCCAGAGTTTTCCCGGACTCCCTCCCGGCTAGCTGTGGAGCATTAGCCCCCTTCAGGCTGAGTTCTCGCCGCCAGCCCCAGTCCTCTCCCTGCACTCTGACCGAAGCCCAAGCCTCAGCTTCCAGCGCCGCCCACCCCGGCGGGCGAGCAGACAAGCCTCTCGGGCTGGTGAGTGCCGGTCGGCACCGATCCTCTGTGCGGTAATCTCTCCGTTTTGCACCACCCAGGTACGTGGGGGAGTTTCTTGCGTTTTGGGAGGTCTGAGGTCTTCTGCCAGCGTTCAGTAGGTGTTCTGTAGGAGTTGTTCCACGTGTAGCTGTATTTCTGGTGTATCTGTGGGGAAGAAGGTGATCTCTGCGTCTTACTCTTCCGACATCTTCCCCGGAAGTCTACCATTAGTTTTGACAAGTTTTTTTTCTTAAACTTTACTTTTAAATAGTTCAGGTGTCTGCCAAAAATAAAAAAGAGCTCTAAGACATAAGTTTCAACTTCACTGAATCCTGAAGTTTATGTGATCACGGCGTCAGTACATCAGAGAAAAACAATCCTACCCCTTTCAAGGGTTACCCGACACACAGGACTGGCTGTTCTTGGCACAAGTCATTTTCACTTGGGGGTGAAAATGACTAAACACCAAACTCTTATCTCCACTGGAGACATTTTAGGCCAGAAAACCTATCGTTCTGCCATTGATTTGACCACAACATTATTCCAACAGCTGGCATCTATTAGTTTTTATTTCGGGAATGAATAAATAAACTGCCGTGTAAAGAAAATACAGCACTGGCAGCAACTCTAGGAAATCCATCCTTACAAGAGAGGGCAGGTACTTCTCTACCATCAGGCTACCTCCGACACGGCCTCACAGTGGCGGTGAGGCCAGAGCCCTCAACTGTGGTCTCAGGACATCACAGAGCATCAGGGCTGGAAGGAAGGAGCTGCAGGGATCGCACAGTTCAGGTTCATCATGGAGCAGTGAGAGGCACAGCTGGCTGGTGGCAGGAAGGGGTATTTCTTCTCTCTGAGATGACCCTGCCCGGAGGACCCCTTCCCGGATCCCTGCGACGACGACCGCCCTTGTCTCGGTTACTGGTACCTCCGCACCCCTGCTGTCCTCTACCCTGCCCCTAGCAGCTGAACTATACACACTCTAACTCACTCACCCCTTTCCTGCTCAAACCCTCCATTCCGAGCCCATTCTTCGCTCACTCCCATCACCAGCATCCCTGTCAGCTCCCTAGTCTGGAGCACACACCCACCCCAACCTGGCCCCCGGCCGATTCTTCAGCCGTATTTCCTGCCTCACTCTGCTGCCAGAGACCCCGACTGCCCACCCTTCCCAGCGGGCCACACCCTTCAGCTCCACGCTTCCACGCTTCCTCCTCCCTTCTGCCTGGCTCCCTCCTCTTGTCCTCAGTTCACGCCTCTCTATTCTGGCAACCATCATACTGCAGAGCAAGAACCTCTTTACAAGTCTCTTCATTCTCAGCCCAACTTCTAATGCAGGGTGTCCTGTGACATTCACCTTTGAGAGCAGCTGAATGCCTGAGATTTCTTTACTATGTGGTCTGAGCATGGTGAGACCCTAGCTAAGGAGTCCTGGGAATTCTCCCAGAGCAGCTACGTATAGCATTACTTATACCTCGGCGATGAGAGAAGCACACATTTTCACTCACCTGAGTTTTATGTCAGCGGGGCTGACGGCACTCGGCTGCTTTGTGTGCTCAGCTCACCGAGGCCAGAGAGGTGGGCTGGGTATACTCAAGGCTACTGCTGATGTTAGAGTTACCATATAGGCCCAGAGGATACAGGTTTGATGAAAACAATTATTAAAAACAAACAAACAAACAAACCAGATGTAGAGATGAATGAACAAACCTCCTAACTTCTTTCACTTGATGGGGCTGATCATTTAAAAGGTAAAAACTAAAATCAAACAGAAAGTGAGTATCTTTTATGACCTCTTTTGCTTAGACAAAGATAAAAGATGAAAAACAAAGTTTAATAATAAATCTAGTTGCTGTGAGTTAAACTTTTGTTTCTCTACGGTCTCGGGAGCTGAAAATTCCTCTGCCACCTCTTAGGAACGAGTGATGTATTTTTAATCTCAGAGAATCTATGAATTGTGCAACTGATGGTATTTCCCTCCTAGCAGTTGTTTTGCCAGAGACCCTGACCCCAAACGTGCTGCCCCTCTTTCATAGGGAAAATACGTCTTCCTTAACACCTTGCTTTTTTGTATGAATCTTACCCTTTGCTTTGTTCTTTAAAAAAATTTTTTTTTCATTTCCCGACTGCATCATTTCCTCGTTCTCTTACTGTATTCTATATGGTTTTGTAAGCCATCTCAAACCAGTCTTTTCTGATACAAGATTAAGATCAACTAAATGCCTGCTGCTCCTGTGTGACGTCTGGACATGGGTCCCCGGGAACAACCTGGTGACATCTGGATTCTGCCTGCTGCCCTCTGGCACACGCTTAGACTCTGACGAGAGTGAGCCTCACCTTTCCGCCTCCCTGTTGTGCTCTTCAGAAACATGCTCCCATCCCGCACGAGCTTCTTCTGCTTCAGATCCTCCTTGGCAAACATCTGACCACTCTTCATTCTCATGATCGACTTGCTATCTGTCTTTGTATAAATTTCATTGAGACGGACCTTCTTTTCATAACTTGCCACTTTGCTGTCCACAGCTCCAATCACATCCTTCACCAGGCCCAGGGACTGAGCTAGATCTTCCTGTTCCACTTCACTGTCTGAGAAGGAAAGAATAACTGTCTCTACTGGGCAGAAGGAGGGGCATGCTGCCTTCTTTTTTTTTCTTTTTTTTTTTTTTTGCGGTATGCGGGCCTCTCCCTGTTGTGGCCTCTCCCGTTGGGGAGCACAGGCTCTGGACGTGCAGGCTCAGCGGCCATGGCTCACGGGCCCAGCCGCTCCGCAGCATGTGGGATCTTCCAGGACCGGGGCACGAACCTGCGTCCCCTGCATTGGCAGGCGGACTCCCAACCACTGCGCCACCAGGGGAGCCCCAGGACCCTGCCTTCTTGCTCCACATCACTGTCTTCCCTCTGTGGGCACGCTGGCAGAGCGAAGCCAACACGTCGAAGGGCACGTGCCTACCCCTCGCTGTCAGAGTTTAAATCAAGTTAGATGTTTCAAAGATACAGATGACATGCAATTATGTGCCACGTTCTAAAGTGGAAGGAACCCAACATTTTTAGGGAGGGAGAGGAGCAACCAGTTTTTTATTTACGTCTTTGTTTTATCTAATCCTTAATGTAACTGTCCAGGAGCAGCATTAGCTGAGAGAGAAACTACTAAGTAGTGGTTAAACGAGAAACAGCGGTGATTGTAGCACTTGTAGGTGGAATCACCTCCCAGTCTAGGGACAAGTGACAAGTTGCTTAGGTCACTGAACTCTCATTGGGATCACTAAGTGGTTCCGTCCCTTCTTGCTCTCATTCACCCTAAGTCTGCTGATATAACACCTTATGGTTTCACTCAAGAAAACTGTCTTTAAGATAAAACACAGGCTCTCTTTTAGAACTTCTCGACGTAAAAGAGGTCTTCTACGGGGTCTCCAGTGCTGTTGGACAGACCGGAACAGTCCACTGGCAAACAAGACTGAGTCCAGAGAGAGACACACCTTTGGTACACTGCAATATTCTTTGGAACAAAACCGGGTATTTGGTGATCCGTTGGGTTACAAGCAATATACACTCTGGGATTCCAAGCCTCCGTACGACTGAACTGCTCATCTTCTTCTGCAAGGAAGCAAGTCAAGTGTCAGGATCTACCCAAGGGAGAAGGCTCGAGCCAAAACTGACAGTGACACAAGGCTCTGGACAACAGGGAAATCCCCACCGTTTCACATCGATACCTTCACAAAGGCCTGAAAACGCTTATCCTTGGCATAGAGGTCTTTGAAGTAGTTTACAGACTGGTTGTGCTGCCCACAAAACTTGCCGTATGTCTTCTTTAAGCGTTCTGCATTCTCTCCTGAAAACTGCAGAGGAAAGAGAACAGAGGTTATGCCATAACTCAGGGTGCTAAACTCCTATTACCATTTTGTCCAAAGTTTCCAGTCTACTTGTGAAACCCAAGAGAGCTCCCTCCAAAGACTGAAAGATTAAAATGGTACAGGAGCTTTGGAAAACAGTTTAGCAGTTCCTCAAAAAGTTAAATATAGAGTTACCATATGACTCAGCAATTCCACTCCTGGACATAAAAACATATGTCCACACAAAAACCTGTATATGAATGTTCACAGCAGCATTATTCACAACAGCCCCAGAGTGGAAATAACCCAAGTGTTCATCAGAGGATAAATGGATAACATATGAATGAAAAAAGCCAATCACAAAGGACAACATATTGCTTTATTCCATTTATATAAAATGTGCAGAATAGGCAACCCCACAGAGAAAGTAGATCAGTGGTTGCCTAGGGCTGGGGAAGTTGGTGGGGGTGACGATGATAAAAATGCTCTACAACGGACTGTGGCGACGGCTGCACAAGAGTCACGGATATACTGAAAACCACTGAACTGTGCACTTTAAATGGGATCACATGGCATATGAATTACACTTCAATAAAGCTGTTACATATATTTAAAAAATAATAAACACAGAAATATGTACCGTGCACATAAGAAATGCAAGATGTGTTTTAACTCCCATTTGTCATAACACAGTAATAAAACAGAGAGACTCACTAGAAGTCTTTCATGAGGTAGCAGTCTCAAAGAAGTCATCCTGATAAGTCAGAAAGACATCAGAAACGGCCGTCATTACCTAGGGATCTGTTTATCCTACTTACCTCAGGCCAGCAGGCCTAACAATTCTGCATGGCACTTACCTCATTCCCAAGCGTGTGCAATCTCAACCATTCATCTGAAGCTACGTTCACTGTGGGGTAACCGCTGAGTTTCTGTATGTAGTCCACAAGACACATGCTAAGCATCAATTCCCGCTGGACAAACAATCTCTGGAGGCAACACAACTTGATCCCTACCCCAAAACTTGAAAAAACGTTCAGCGTAGCCTTTCCTTTCCCCCTTTACCAACAGAAGAGCTGAGGCAGAGAGATTTTTAAGTGATCGGCTCCCATCACAAAGCAAGTGCCCTAAAAGGGTGACTCTGGCACTGGCGCTCAGAACCAACAAATGGACACCATGGGGCTAACATCTTACTAGAGAACATGCACAAATACAAGGAGCTACAAGGTCAGAGGAAGTACCAGTGCAGGTCTGAGGGTGGAGAGGAGGGGCAGAGGGAGAAACATGGAAAAGGACAGGAGGGGGATGTTTGGGGAGGAAGGGTCCTCACTTGCAGAGCTGACCATGCCCGCTTTGAGGCCCTGACCACCAGTGTGAACGCATTCACTACACTGAATCTGCATTTACTTCACAACATGCCTATCCTTCACTCCTAGAACATGAGTTCCATGAAGCAGAGGTCTACACTATACTTACCTTTGTGGTTCCACATGGTATTGAGTAAATCCCCAGTGAATACATGAAAAATGAATGAATGAAGGCACCAATGAATTAACAGGGCAAGGGGTACAGACTCAAGAATACAACGAAAGGACAATATTTCCAATTCTCAGGCAGATGTTCCAGCAAGTAAGCCTCTGCTTCCACAAGGAGGCAGAGACTTGCCGGTGAGAAAGAGCTAGTCAGATGTGATGCGATCCCCTCTGCCCTTAAAGGTTATACTAGCATTATTCATCTTTCAAAAAGAATGTTTTAAAAAAGAAACATTTAGAAACTGCCTATGACATATACATCTGAAAGTATCAAAACAACTTTTAGCTAAATTGCTTTTGACGTAGGATTGAAACCATACCATACCCTGATGAAAATATTAGCAAGAAATATTTTATGAATTATTTTACAGTTTCTTAGTTTCTTAGTCAAGTTTTTAGTCTCAGGTGGTTTTTAGATAAATGAGCCTTTTGATTTGAGGCACAAGTTGAAGTTGAGACTTCCAAAAAATATTTTTTGATCTCTTAAACTATAGTATCTCTGATGTTGGTACAGACTCTGAGGAAGAAAAACTGGCTTTTACTGCGCATCTACCATGTATGCTGGGTACTTTATATATACATTACCTCTTAAATTTTAAAATAGCATTAAAAGAGAAAATCTACTGTCCTCAATTACAGAAGAAGAAACTGAGGGTCGGAGAGATGCAGTCACTTGCCTAAGCTCACAGAGATCGTGAGCAGTCCAGCCAGGATGTGAACGCATGGCTACGGGGCCCCCAGTGCGTGTGAGAGGCACCAGGCGCCCACCTGCTGCTCACCTGGTGCACAAGCACATCCCCAATCCTCTTGATGAGAAAGTCCTTTTCACTTTCATCCACCAGAGTCCTTCCTCCGCTCCAGGATCCTCTGAAAGAACTGGCTGTGGATACTGATCAGCTCATCCAAACAGGGGAAGAGCTTCTCCACCATCTGCTGCTCAAAGAGCAGGTCGGTCCTCATGCCACGGCTGTACACGTCGCTCATGATCTTGAGTATGCGGAGGTGGTGGAACTCCGTCTGCATCAGCTCTGGGGGAGGGACAAGGCTCAGTGGTCAGGAATGCTCTCCTGGAGGATTCTCCTGCAAAGTGTGTCTGCTGCTACTAACAGCCCAATTTTGTCTTAAGGCTATTTACCGCCCAATTTAAACTTTAAAACTGAGTCAACAGCTGTCTTTTCCCTAAGGTGTTTTCATCCTATTCCTCGATTTTTCACGGGACCTCACACTATTTTCTGACAGGTGTACTGGATTCCATCACTCTTAAGTGGTGGTTTCCAATGTGGTCTTCATTGGGATTCAAGACCTTTCATAATTTACTACGTTCCTATTTCCCAGAAATGACTTGTGTTTAGTCTAGTTTCTACTGTAGCTGAGGAATTAAACTGTACTGTCACAAGAGATCTCTTTTTAGGACTATCACATAAATAAGCACTCATATTAAATAAAATGTCCAATAAAATTAAAGAATATAATTTTACAGAGAGTAAAGGATAGGAATAAGATGTCTCTATACCTCAAAGTTTTCAAAAGAAAATCTTTGAGATGCTACATACTTGAAAATTGACTTGACATAGCCCAATAAATCCCCTAATAAACAATGCCAGACAATGCACATCAAATATTAGCAGAGCACATGAAGAGTCTCACCATAAATCACTTCTTGCCGTATGACCACATCTTTCTTTTGCTGTTTCAGAAACTTGCTGTCCACTATCTGACTCCAGGACTCTGCTTCCAGCTGTTTGGACTCAATCTCAAAGTCTCCCATTAGCTGCCCTTCATTCATGTCAGTGCCTACTCCTCAGAATACAAAAAGAAATCAATATCAGAATCCTGCATCTGTGACCTCTAAAAAAAACCCTCTGCTGGACATTCCTCATGGTGATAATTTCATGAGACATAAACACTCTACACTAATACAGGGATGTTCATAGAATATATATTCTATTAGAAAAGATCATTTTCTGTTCCAGAGTGACATACTCTATATTCAAGACTTCGGTTAAAGGTGATAACCGTCACATAAATCAAAGGTGATTAAGACATGATCAGGGTCCTGGTGACTTGACCTGTTTAAGAGAGTAGGCTTACAGCTGTGCCAAGAGAGCTAGAACTGAACGTGTACGAAAGTCTAGGGGAAGGAGAAGCGTTTGTACCAGAATCTGACCACATTAAAATCAATGATATCCTTCAGTGGACAACCATCTAACAACAGGGTAAGTGGGTTTACCAACTCATTATAAAGCATGTGATGCTTTACAGACAGTTCAGAGAAGTTTCACAGGAGTAAGGAAGAGGCAGGAGATGTGTTAGTGCTTGCATTCTAGGAGATGGCACAAAGTCTCTGCAGACACACACAATACATGCCGTGATTTCTGCTTACCCTCATCAGTAAGGGACTCTGTTGACTTATTGACCTTGCTGATTTTATTTCGTGAGTCTGTTGAATGAGACAGGAATTTCCAGGTGTTTGATATGTTCTCATCATTGCCAACTCTGGGGGCAAAAGGAAACACATACCGTCAGATACATTCTGAGAAGCCATAGTTTCTGGTCTTAAGTGAAGATCTGAAAAACTATAAAGTGACAGCTGGCTGCAAGTACTACAATGATGGAAGACAAATTACTTAGGTCAGGTACCCAGCAATATGCAACACAAACTATTAAGGAAGGCTGGAGGCATTTAACATCACTGCAAGCATGAACTTTTTGAGCCTTGGATTTTTTTTAACGATAGGCAGCTAGGAGAATGCTCTTCCTTCAAACTGCATACACATTATATAAGAAATTTTTCTGTTTGAAACTCATGTCTAACCACTAGACTTTTTCCCTGTGTTCCCTAAATAACTATAGACCAAGCACTTATATTAAACCATATTCTTCCAACTTTTCTTGAGCCCAACTCACCAGCTAGCACGTTAGGCACCCAGTAGATGTTTGTGGTACAACACAAAAGTAAGCCAGAGTCATTTAAAACTAAATTTTATTTAAAGGCCAACTTTTAAAAGTCATAATATAAACTCATTTGGGTAACATCAGAACTTGGAAAAGAAAGCCTTTGGTTAATTCCAACAGAAAGACAAAACGATATAAAAATCCCTGAAACTTTGTTTTTAATGAGGAGGAAACATTAGCCAGCACAGAGGTTAGGAAGCACAGACAAAAGGAGATTTGCATCCTTCAGTTGGGAATTTTCCTCCAGCCTAGGTTAAGAGAGCTGCAAGAGATGTTTTGAGTCCTACATTTGAGATGACTTCTTTACTGGATGGGAAGGCAGGCATCTTACCCCAAACAGCCAGCAACATCAAAATTGGCCCCGTGCTAATCACAGACAGCCAAGGCCTGAACAATCAGGGGCCACAGCAACTTCTGGAGGGACCATAAAAGGAACTCAGTGCAGATGAGGGATGGGGAACCTACTGTAGTACCCGGCCCATTATTCACTCCCATGACTTAAGAGTCAAGAGGCAAGTTTAAAAAAAAAAAAAAGCGAAACAAAACACAGTTACCCCCTCCCCCCAGGTTCATCTGACCAACAGAAAAGTGTGACATATGAAAATACAAGTGATTGAAACCAAACATTCAGAATTAAATCTTTTTTCCTATTCCCACTTCTTATTTTGATCTGAAAATCATCCTTTTAGAAGGCAGGTTCTTTAAAAGCAGGGCTGGGGCTTCCCTGGTGGCGCAGTGGTTGAGAGTCTGCCTGCCGATGCAGGGAACACGGGTTCGTGTCCCGGTCCGGGAAGATCCCACATGCCGCAGAGCGGCTGGGCCCGTGAGCCATGGCCGCTGAGCCTGCGTGTCCGGAGCCTGTGCTCCACAATGGGAGAGGCCGCAACAGTGAGAGGCCCGTGTACCACAAAAAAAATATATAAAATAAAAAAAATAAAAGCAGGGCTGATCATGTATAAAAGCAGAGGACAACTGGCCTAAAAATGGTGTTTAAAGGGGATCGTTGCTACAAAATGGAGATCATGATGGTGCATCAAAGTGTAATCCTCACCCCACTCAGCTGTAGCCCTAACCCATTACGTTATATATTTCTTTCTAAAACAATCTTTTTGTCAAATGGTATAAATTATTATGCTCTGTCACCTAGATGTCAACTGTGTTAGCTTTACATCCCCACTCACCCAGCAATGTTCTGAATGGAGACACTTTTGGAGAGCGACACACTCTGCTGGGACCGTCTGTTAGCAAACACGGGGGCAGCAGTGGTTTCATCGGCCAAGAGGACTGCGGACCGAGGGCACTCCTTGGGCTGGGAGGCTGTAAAGAACGAAAGGACACCAAATGAAGTATCACCGACACATGCCCACCAGCACTGACTCACCTGATGAATGCCAAATAGAAGCAAACTGCTTTAAAAGAGATTCACCCTGGGAGTGTAAATAGGTACAAAAACTCTATGGAAGACAACTTGGCAATAGCTGTTGAAACTGTAAATGCCTATCTTTGATCCAGTAATTCCATTTAGGATATGTTTATTCTACAAGATTTACTTGTTTATATTTGAAATGACTTATGTCCAAAGTTATTCAATGCAAAGTTTGGTAGAAGCAAAATGAGAATCAAAAGAAGATCAGTTAATAAATCATGGTACAGCCTACATGTGAATCCTAAGAAGCTTTAAAAAAAAATGAGGACACTCTCCATGAACTGACACAGATCTGCAGATAACATATTAAGGGGGAAAAAATCAAGGTGCAGGGCTTCCCTGGTGGCTCAGTGGTTGAGAGTCCGCCTGCCGATGCAGGGGACGTGGGTTCATGCCCCGGTCAGGGAAGATCCCACATGCCGCGAAGCGGCTGGGCCCGTGAGCCATGGACGCTGAGCCTGTGCGTCCAGAGCCTGTGCTCCGCAACGGGAGAGGCCACAACAGGGAGAGGCCCGTGTACCGCAAAAAAAAGTGCACAACAGACCACCTTTTATGTTTTAAAAACATAATTAATAATCCAAACTGGTATTTGCTTTATTTTGATAAAGAAACTTAAGGAAGATAAATATAAAACTAAGAAAAGCGGTTTACCTGTGGGCTGTGATGGCAGTGAGGATAAAGAATCATATATTTAAAAATGTAAACTAATTCAAAGTAAGAGAAAAGGAGACTGAGAGAATTTTAAGGATAAAAGGAGCCTCAGAGATAACTGAGGCTGGTGTTCTTTGGGAGGACCTACCAAGAAACGTGTCAGGGGCTGGTTAGATATGCAAATTCCCAGCCCTCCTTGTTCTGTGCAGGTGGGACCTGGGAGCCTACACGTTTACCAGCTCCCCAAGCGATTCTCCTGTACAATGTCTGAGAACACAGGTTTTGACCAATTCCTTTAGTTTACAGATGAGGAAAATGCAACACGTGTTTGAGGTCACATAGCTAATTTGTCCTCACACTGCATATTTCTCTTGAACTTGACCAAAGAGGAAACTGGAGCTCCGATTTCATGCTAAAGTAGTCACACTGCCATCTGGGTAGCAAATTATTTTTCCTTGGTGGCTAACTAAACTGCTGCATTACCTGTCCATCCCCAGGAGCATCAGGAGCTGAAGGAAATAAGACTGGAGCAGCTGTTATGGCTTCACAGTATTACAGGATGTTTCTGACTTAATAAAATTAATAAAACCATTAATTTCCAATTCAAATTCTATTTAGAAGAAGGTGATATAATAAACACCAGAAACATGCTACCCTATAACACGACCAGACCCTTCCTGCAGAAAGCACACAGGAAACTAGGAGATGTGGGTCCCACACCAACAGGGAAGAAGGGCAACTGGCGGGGAAGAGAACATGCTCAAGTGTTCAAGAGCCTGGAGCACATCCTCAGTGTCTCAGAAGGGAAGCTGCTGAGCAGATAAAATCTGATGGAGGAAGAAACACCGGTTCTTGAAGAACAGTAGGATGTGGGTAAGTCAACAGAAAAAGAGGACATTTTGATGAGGAGAACTACATGAAGGAAGGCAGAAACACTCTATTAATGTGAAAGGGAGAAAACAAGCAAAAGAGGAAGTACGTAGAGGGGCGTATATAAGGGATCAGTGAAACGGCTGGAGAAGCAGAACGAAGTCATGTCTTGCAGAGCCCTGAACCTTATAAAGAACAACCTGCATGTAAAAGGCAGCATGGGGGGTGAAAACAACAACTTTCCCTTGTTGAAACCAATCCACTCCACTCAGGGAAGTTGCTAACTACTCTCTGAGCCTCAGCATCCTTATTTGTGATGGTGATGGTAGTGCTGAAAGCAAACACTGAAGGAGGCCTCTCACCAAGTACTTCACTGGTGTGATCTCACTTAAACCCGATGACCACCTGCTGATACTTATTACCATCTTTTCACAGAGGAGGAAAACAAGGTACAGGGGATTTAGTAAACGTCCGAGGTTATGCGGCTGTTAAGTGGGATGCTGGGACTCAGACCCATCCAACTTGAATCCACAATCTGTACTCTTACCACTACGTTACCTCAGGAATAAAACAGGAATAAGAATACATGCGGGGGTCAGACATAATAGGTATTTTTTTGGAAAAATGCTATTTTATCTGATTTGAAAGAAAAAAAAGGTTTCTGAAATAAGGGATAATGTCACAGAACAAAAGTTTAAGGAAGATTAGACTTGTAAAAGGTGTTGGAATGGGTTGGATCATTGGTTAAAGTGGGTGACAGTCTGGCACAACCTTTCTTCTAGGAATCCACATGCAAAGATGGGCAATAATTGGACTTCTGTCTAAGGGGACTCCATACCCTCCTGGTGGCACAGCCATTCCGGGTCCATCTGGAAGCACTCAGAGCAGTCGGGCACAGAGCAGTGGTCCTCAAGCTCGAGTGTGTGCATCACCGTCACCTGGAGCATCTACTAAAACACAGATCACTGGGCTCTGGCTCTGGAATCTCTGACGTAGTAGGTCTGGGTAGGGCCCAAGAATTGGCACTTCTAATTGATCCAGGGTCTACCCTTTGAAAAACACGGCCTGAGGGTAAGTTTCACATGGGCTCCCATAGAGCAAATTTAGGTGATATTCATTACTGCATCTTTATGACAGGGGTTGGAAACAACTCAGACAACCGCTTTGGGGGAACTGATAATTATAATGTGGTGTATATTTATGAAAGAACACCATGCAGCGATCTGAGACAATAGCTTACCTATAGTAACACGCATAGATCTCAAAACCATATTGAGTGGGAAAAAACCCAGCAGAATGGCTAAGCAAGTCCTATCATCTAATTTACATTTAACGCACAAAACCATAAGAGATATTTCCAGAGGTACACATATGTCTAAAGATACGGCAGATTAGAGAGGTTTACATTAAGTATACTGCAGTGCGTGCTGAGGAGGGGAAAGGAATGAGATAGGGAATGAAGAATGAAAAGGGGAAAATATTAAGTAAAACCAAAGTGAAGCTTTGCACAGACTGGAGAAGACAGGTTGATGTGAATGGGAGAGGTGTGATTTACCCAATTTGTGTACCACTGAAGTCCTTGGGGAAAAAAAGATTTTCATAACTCCACAGTTTGTCAAGAAGTTTATAAGCAAGATCTCATCTGATGCAACTGTAACGCTGCTAAAAGCAAGTTTCACTGTCGACTCACGCAAGAGAAATTTCAAGACACACAGGGCTAAGGTGCTGGCTTTTAAGCGAAGACACACACTATTCTAGAACCTTCCAGAGAGTTTGATGGTAGAATGGTAAGCTTTTGGTCAATGAAACTGCAGCCTTCTCTAAGTATTCAAAATAGGTATTCAAATCTTGCTTAAGAATAACAAATAAATACTACAGAAATATGGGCAAGTCCTGAACCAGAGAGGCGAAAAGGAATCATGAGACGTGGGCTGAGCTACTTACACTTGTTTCTCATAATGACCATGGGCAGCGAAGATGTGTCATGTGCTTGAAGGCTCCCTTTGGGCTGCTGAAAGGAAAAGAAAGCCTGAGTGAACCCTGCCTTTACAATTTATCTTCTGTCAAGTTTCAAGAGGCCTAGAGCAGGAAGCCAGCTGTTCCTACTTCCCTGCTCTATTCCTGCCAATGGTCCTCAGCACCCTAGTCCTAGATAAGCCACCCACTCTGGCTCCCCTCTGAACCCGCCAAGCACTCTGATCCTGCAAATGCCGTCTCTTCTGCCTGGAATGCTCTCTTCACCTTCACAGGCATGACATTCTTCTATTTCAAGATAATCCCTCCTTGGTAGAGCCATCTGTTAGCTTCTTTCTTCTCCTCACCCGAGGCAGTGACTGGCACCCCTTAGAATCCTGCATGTGCCCCCGCCTAGTTTTTTCCTTACTTATGGTCATCGTCTGCTTGTCCGTCTTCCCCACCAGAATGCTGATTGCTTAAGAGCGGCATCTGTGCCCTTTTTGTTTCTATTTCTCCAGTGACTCGCATTTATACGGTGTTAAATAATTCTTAGGTAAAGTGCTAGTTTTAAGACTTTTGTTGTAGCATGGAACAGAGACACTGTGTGAGAAATTACAGACTGAAGCAATTAGTCTGAGATAAATCATTAGTGAAAAAGGGTCCATTTAAAATGGAACTCCCCCTTTCAGGTTACATTCTTTCTATGGGATAGGCTGTATCCCTATCATTCTCCTTCTCTATAGCACATTCACAGTAACAGCAGTCTTACCAGAGATCACAAACTCAAATGCCTGTGGAGTCAGGCAGGTAACAAAGGACAGAGGCGAGTTGGAGGAGGGGGGGAGTGGCAGGCTGGGGCTTGTATATCTTGTCTAGAGGAGGCAGCAGTCACTCAGCCCCAGTGGATTATCACCTACCACCCACCTCTCCAACATTTAAGGAACTACAGGCCAGATACTGTTCTACGTGCTTAGGAGCTATTGATGGATCACTTGGCAAGTTGAGTGCTTACATTCTAGTGGGGGGAAGGTACAGATCATTAAAAGTAAATGTAATATAATAAATACAGTTGTTAAGTAGACCCTAAGAAGGTGATAAGTAGTACTATGGAAAAAAAGAAAAAGAGCAAGGTGGGAATTGGGAATGCTGGGTAAGGGGAAATAGCAGGGCTGTGAGATCTTCCATTTCTTCAGGAGAAACTGGAAATCCAAACTGGTGTGAAATACGATTTTTCAATAAATACACTAACTCAAATAAAAAAAAAATTACTCCATGAGCCAAACAAAATTTATGTCCATGGACTGAATAAGATCTGGGGTACAGAGGTCTGTCATCTTTACACTAGAGTTCAGTGCTTCTCAAAGTGTGGTCCTTGGACTAGCAGCATTAGCATCATCTGGGAACTTATTAGAAAGGCAAGTTCCTGCCCCCTCCCCACCCGCCAAACTGGAAGCTCTGGGAGTGGGGCCCACTGTCATCTTATAACAAGCCCCCAAGGTGATTCTAATGCACACTCCAGTTTGAGGCCACTGCACTAGATAAATGCGTTTGGTTACTGGAAGCACACAGCATGCTGAGCATCTGTGTAGATGGAGCTGGAGAGCACTCTTCTGACAAGGAACAAAGACACTTATGAGTGACTACAACACTGAAAACCACACAGGCCACCTAAACACCCATCTGCCCCCAGCCCCGTACTCTTTCTTTAAGGGCTCTGATATGCAGTGCCTGTTATCACACAGCTGCATACTCAGAGCACGTACCATCATACACTTCCTGCTCCTGTCATGTGATCCACACGAGCCTGTGGAGAAAAATGCTGCCAGACAGGCCCGTTTAACCCTGGCACTCCCCAGCCCATCAGTGTGTCAGAGCCCCTGATTTCCACCTGCTGCCCTCATGGTCCTGAAGAAGGAAGCCAGGCGTGTGAAAGGGAGAGGAGGTCTGCAGACACAGTTAAGAAGAAAACCACTTCAACAGCGACACAGATTAAAATCACAGAGAAATGTGCATTTAACATGGAGAAGCTCTGAAAGCATTTTACCTTCCAAAAGCCACAAATTCCAGAGTGTGTTAAGAAGAGAAAAATCATTTTTGGTTATTTTAGTCTCAAAGTAGGTACCAAATGATGAAAATAAACAAAAACTACAACCCCAAATCTCCCATCTCTGAAGATCTTATTGGTTTAGCCAGAAATGTCTTACCTTCATTTTGACCTTTGCACAGGAGGCCAGACTTTCTCTACAGCCTTTGTGGACAAAAGCACTGCAACCTGAAAAGAGAGCAAAACCCCAGGTGACATTAATACACAGCAAACAGATCCCCCAGACTGATTTTTCCACTGCCACAGCAACCGACAGACTGCCAGGTGAAGTCGCTCACAGGTCAGAATGTGACTAGCCGAAATTACAGACTGCAGCCCTCTTCTAGGAAGCAGGCATGCGATGTCATTTGGAGGAGGAGAAACAAGAGCAGATGTGATTTCTGATTAATAAAAACTAGAAATCTGAATCTTCTCGGGCAGGAAGCAGAGAGGCTACAAAACTAAAGTGAAAGCGTCTGCTGTCAATATGTAAGTCTAAGTCACAAATAATACATAAATGATATGTATTTACATATATAGACATTTACATATACGTTTAATAACACCCACAAATAATACATAAATACAGCCCCTTAACAGGGGCTATGAAATCTGTATGGCTGTGTCAAAGGTGGAATGTGAATCTGAAAATCTACCTATTTATGTCCTTTGACTTGGAAACCTAACTACCCTGAACTTTTTGCAACACCCCGAGCGAGTCAAGAGCCGCAGAAGAAAGGTCATCAGAACCACCCTAATACAGTACCTCTGGGAGCCCTCACTTGAGAGGAGGTAGGAGACTTCCTGAAGATGAACAGACATTTCCAGAAAGATGGAGCACAGCCCATAATCCTCCAAGGACACGAACTTATTTCAACTCTTATTTCTCACTCCTTGACCCACAAGGGCCACTTATGTAAAACCCTCCACTCTGTGCCTCACAAAGGTCATCATCAGCTGCTACTGCTGCTACGAAGTCATAAAGCAGAACTGTGCCAGGAGGTCAGAGGTCAAGCATCTCTCCAGGAAAGGACTGCCTGAGAAAATCAACAGATACCACCCATCAGGCAACACTTCACACCCTGATTCAGGAAGCACCATAGGTCCTGCCTATGGTAACCCACGAATCATGGGCCAGGATGCTCTCCTGGTTCCTACGTACAGATTACGAGGATACTAGAATGGAGACTGCCAGAACCCCAGACCCCAGAGGCTTTTCCCCATTCCTTCCTCAATGCCTACTCGGTTCACAGGTCTCTTCCCTAACACCACCAGTCACAATACGTTGGATAATCTTATGGTTTTCTCCTCCACTGAGTGCTCCTCTAGGGCAGGGTCCCTTCATCTACTGCCGAATCCTTAATTAGGTCTCCCTAGCATAATGCCTGGCTCATGCCACCTACTCAAACATCTGTTTGAGATCTTACGTCTATTTTATCCAAAAGCCAAGTGCCCTGACACAACCTACGTTACAGTATGTCAAATATCTTATCAACACTAAAAGGAGTACTAGAAGAACAACCATCACACTAAACGTGATTTAGGTCCTGGCTCTCCTAATTAGTTAATGTTACTCTATGCAAGTTCCTTCTCTACAGGCCTCAGTTTCCTCAGACCTATAAAATGAAAGGAAGTACCACATCTTTCCCCAAGTTCCTTTTCTCTGTGATCCTATAAGACTCCTTAGGCTACATCTCTTGAAGAAAGAGATAATTTTCCAAGTAAATCCACTAGATTGTTCTATAAGGTTCATGTTGCAGAAGAGTTTTCAACTTAGTCATCTGAATTATCACTAGGACAGACCCATCCTTCAGGGCATGGTTAGGGAAAGTTCCAACTGGAGAAATCTTGGCTGAAGCTATTTCCATAAAAGAGGCGATAGGGAACAACTCTACTTTTGTTGACAGGATGGCCCAGAGCGGGAACTTGTCCGGAAGTGGGGTGGGGTGAAGTATTCTGGGCCTTTTACTCTCAGGCCTACCAAGCCTTCTATCTAGCTAAGCTCTTCTAGCTCCACCCCAAGTGAAATTCACTGTCTGGTCATTTTTCTGATGTTAAACCATCAGAAGAGACATCCATTTACCAACGGCAGCATGAGAGACTCTCCGGGGAAATCAAAAACAGGGTAAATAATATCTCCTCTTACCACTTCTATTCAATATTATATTAAGAGTTCCTGGGTAGTATTATAAGGCAAAAAAAAAGAAAAAGATACAAAATGTAAAACAAACAAGCAAAAATTCCTGTCTTTATCCACAGACAACTTGCATAAGTTATTTGCTAAAATTAAGAAAGAAAAAGAAAGAAACACGAGAAAAGCTACTAGAAGTAAAAATTACAGCAAAGCCATGGGACTCAAAGTTGATAACACAAAAATCAACTGTATTTTCACATACTAGCAATAAAAAAATGAAATTTAAAAATTATCATTTACCATAGCATCAGAAAGTGAAATACATGGGGGACTTCCCTGGTGGCACAATGGTTAAGACCCCGTGCTCCCCCCAGTGCTCATTGCAGCACTATTTACAAATAGCCAGGTCATGGACGCAATCTAAATGCCCATCGACAGATGAATGGATAAAGAAGATGTGGTACATATATACAATGGAATATCACTCAGCCATAAAAAGGAACGAAACTGGATCATTTGTAGAGAGGTGGATGAATCTAGAGACTGTCATAAGAGTGAAGTAAGTCAGAAAGAGAAAAACAAACATCGTATATTAATGCATATATGTGGAACCTAGAAAAATGGTACAGACGAACCAGTCTGCAGGGCAGAAAGAGAGATACACATGTAGAGAACAAACGCATGGACACCAAGGGGGGAAAGTGGCGGGGAGGTGGTGGTGGTGTGATGAATTGGGAGATTGGGACTGACATGTATACACTAATATGTATAAAATGGATAACTAATAAGAACCTGCTGTATAAAAAATAAATAAAATAAAATTCAAAAGAAAAAAAGACCCCTTGCTCCCAATGCAGGGGGCCTGGGTTCGATCCCTGGTCTGGGAACTAGATCCCACATGTATGCTGCAACTAAGAGTTTGCGTGCCATAACTAAGGAGCCGGTGACCTACAACTAAGGAGCCCATGAACCGCAACTAAGGAGCCTGCCTGCTGCAACTAAGGAGGCCACGTGTTGCAACTAAGACCCCACACAACCAAATAAATAAATAAATAAAAAGTGAAATACATGGGATACATCTAAAGATTAGCTATTAGAAGTTTACACTAAACACTGCGTAACACTAAAGGGAAAAATTAAATAAGGCCTAAATAAATGGAGAGGTATATCATGTTCATGGGTAGGAAGACTCATGAATTACGAATATAGTTGGAGACACTCAAAAAATAATAGGACAGACTCAGGTACCTACCCATCCAGATTTAAACGTTGTTAACTTTTGGTTGTATTTTCCCTAGAACTCTTTTTCTTTAAGAAATACAAACTCCCCAAAAGATTTAAAACCCATTTCCCTTTCTGCTCCTCCATCTTCAGACAGAATCACTACTTTGAATCTGGTGTTATCTTTTTTCAGCACGGTTTTATACTTTTTCTATACACGTTAAGTATCCATAAACAAGAAAATGTATTGTCCTGTTATATTAAAATGACAGGTAATTTTAATAACAAATTCATGGTCATGTTGTGAGGCTTCCATGAAATATATGAATCAGAGTACAATCTGGTTAGCGCAGCCTGGTAATCTGAGTTTGACTATTTTGGGAACTGGCAGGTTGGTGGTGACCCACACTTGAGAGCATGTGCTGGTAGGTAGAGAAGCCTTTGCATCTGAGGCTAGAAGACAAGTGAGGAGTTTGGGTTAGGTTTTCATGTCTTAGTTGCAGGGACTCTGAGAGAGAAAAACATCGGAACAACGGAGACATGGGTTGTCATCTGGTCCCTGCCCAGGCTGTGAAGAAGGAGCTTCTTTCATCGGAAACTTAGGGAGCTTTGGTGCCAAGCAACACTGAGGTGTGGTACAGGGTTTTGGAGAATGCTAATCCATCGCCTCCCCCACCCCGTCTTTACATGAAATCTAGCAACTCTCTGAAAACCCAGCAATGGCAGTAGCAAGAGTCCTTTTAGTAGCTGCAAGGACAGCAGACAACCACCAAAAGAAGCCTAAGCATCAGGGAAGGATGGACTGGCCCATAAGGGTGACTGTAACCAATGGCTACTTTATGAGTACAATTGAGGCTACGCGTGGGTAACCCAAGAGATACCTAGGAAAGAAGTAACTTTTCAAGAGAGGTTTAAAGGCCCTGATTGTGAGTAGAAGCAAGAATAGATGCAAAGTTTTCATTTATTTGCTCAATAAATATTGAGTGTGCACCAGTTTTGCACAGGAACTGTTCGTTCCCAGAGATACAAGAGTGAAAAAATACAGCATATAATCTGTGCCCTCATGGAGCCCAGTAATAGGGGCTATGAAGAAAACAGAACAAGGTATGTGATAATGAGGTTCTGAGTGAGGGAACATTACATATGGTACCCGGGAAGGCTTCCTCAATCTGAGCTAGGATAATATACGACAAGAAGAAATCAACCATGCCAAGTTATGGAAGACAAGTATTCCACTCGAGGGAACAGCAAATGCAGAGGCCCAGGAGATATAATAAAGTTGCTATGTTCAAGGAATAGAAAGAAGATTAGTGTGGTTGAGGGTACAAAGTGGTAAAGGGGTAAGATACAAAACAGAGGGGCATGCAGGGTCTTGCAGAGGCAGTAAGATTTAGATTTTACTAAAATTACAAGGGTTATTAATACTAACATGACCACATGTGTACTCACACATTGGAGAAGCCTAGAACGTATTACTTGTAGTATAAAGAAATATTTTTACATATAGGGAATTGCATCTCGAAGATAAAGGATTTTCTCTCATTACTACACAGCTGAAAGAGGTCATAGAATTTGGGGGTTAGGATTATGAGGCTTAAGATTCAGAGAGTTTGGGGATAAATCTGAGCTTTACTCTTACTAACCATAGGAATTTTTAGGGCCTCAATTTTATCATCGAAAATTGAAGACCATAAACGCAATTCTTTTTTTTTCTTTACCTCAGAGTTGTTGTGTGGAACAGTTAATCACATGTAAACACTCTGTAAACAGTTAATTCCCTTAAAAAGATATAAATTGTTATATCTCATGAACATATTTATAGGACAGAAGGTTTGGCATTGATTCTGATGCAATATATTACATGTTTCTGCTACAGTAACCACTTATAGTCAATTTTTAGTATCCTTGTTAATTGAGAAAATTATTCAGGTAATGCAAACTTTGTTTTATTTCCCTCTGAAATAGATTATATTTTATAGGATGTTGGCTTTATAATTATGTTTAGCCTGAGTTCTTATATAATTTGCAGGCCTCTGGAAATGAACATTCCGGAAACTGAACTCAGTATCCGTCCACCACAGTCTCACTCTCTCATATATTCTTCTGTTGGCATGAAACCGTGCACCCATCACCCAAAGGAGAAATACTTCAACTCCTTCCCCTTTATCCATACACCCAATCAATCGCCAAGACCTCTCACTTGTAACTTAGACATGTCACCTATATTTAGACCCTTCCCTCCCATTTCCATAGACTTATCTTCCTTGGGAACCTCATCGTCCAGATAGAGGACTAACAGTTGTTATCATTTTTTTCTTTTTTTTAACACCTTTATTGGAGTATAATTGCTTTACAGTGTTGTGTTAGTTTCTGCTGTGTAACAAAGTGAATCAGCTATGTGCCAGGCACTGTTCTAAGTCCTCTACAAGCTTCAGATTGCCCCATGAAGAAGGTACTACTGTTATCTGCAATTTATAAATGGGGAAACCTAGGTGTGGAGTATTGAAGCATCTTTTCCAAGGTCATGAAGCTGCCAAATGGCAGAGTGAAGATTAGAACCCCAGTGAGTCTGAATCTAGGGGCTAAGCACTTAAGAACTCCTCTGTGCTGGGCAACATGTCACCGTGTTCTCACTCCAGACTTCCCCCACATTACTGCCATAAAATCTTCCTCCAAAACAAATCTGATCTTGTCATTTCTCTCCTTTTAATAACATCCTGTTAGCTCACCACTGCCTTCAGGAGAAAATAACATGAAAAATAAGGTTCTTCACCACTCAGCCCAAATTACCTTTCCCACCTTATGGTCTGACCCTATAATCAATCTACCATCCTGTAGTCCTGGCACCCTGAGATGTTCACAGCATCATTTCCAGGTCTCCCTCTCTCTGCAAAAGCTATTTTCCTACTTGAAAAGACACTCCTCCATTTCTCTGCACATAGCAGTCTGACTTCAAGAAGAAGATCATATGGCATTGGCACTGAATCTGTTTCATCATTATAAAATGGGCGTCATAATTACACTCTTCCTCAACTCACAAGGGAACTATAAGGACAAAATGATATATTATGTAAAAAACTTTGTAAGAGTAAACTACGTGATTGGGTATAAGCAAAACTATTCAACTGTAAGGTTTTACAGTTTTACCCATCCCCTCCAACCAGCCTTGGAGGAGAAAGAATTCTTAACCTTCCTTTTCTTGGAGTGACTGGGCCAAAATGGGAAGTAAAAAAGAGGTACTCAACTGGTCTAAATGTCATAGCTCTGAGGGGTTGTACTGAAAAAAGGTGGGATTACTGTGAACCACTATTTGTGTGTGCAGATGGATAACAGTAAGATAGAGGAGGAGGAAACATGAATTTACAATGGTTTCAATGGGTTTTACATACTCCCTCTTTCATGTTTTCTGAAGAAAGATTCAAATAGTTCTTTAAATGGTTTTGGGATTCTCCACTGAGGTTTCTCTGAAAGCAAAGCTGTCAATATAGGATCATTGTGCACATGGGATTTACACAGCTTCCCCTCCTGGTTACCAGTTCCCCTTTGATTCTACCATGAAGACAAATGCTCTCTTTTCTGTGCTACCACTGAACTTTGTTCTGGTATAACTTGCTGTACCATAATGACCCGTTAACATGACTGTCACACACAAATACACGCACACACGCAGTGTCAATCATGGGTGTCTCAATGACTAGGATCACATACTATTCACCTCTGTATTCCTAATATCTACCATGGTTCCTAGCCCTGGTTGCCTGAAGAGATGGAAATCTCAAAACAAGAAAAGGGTACAATTCAGTTTTTCTAATTCTAAATCCTTTTATTAAAAATTTCCATAGAGAGGTCTTTTCATACTCTTGTAGTTTGTTTTTTTTGTTTTTTTTGTTTTTTTTAGTTCTAACATTTCTCAGAAGCAGTGCTTTACAAAAAAAAAAGGGAAGCACATGATTTAACCAGGAGACGAGAGGTCTGAGGTCTAGAACCCCATCTGCCATCAATCAGCAAGGTGACCGAGACAGGTCAGTTCATGCTCCTGACCTTCAATCCCTCACTAGCAATTGAGGAATCTGGACTCCATAGTCTTTACGGATGTTTAAGCTCTAGAATTCAATGATCCCTTAATAATACTTGGCTCCACGTGCCTCTGGGGGTGGGGGCATAAAAGAAACAGGAATTCCCAGGAGTGAGCGGTTTCCACTTTGGCTTTCTGTTCTCCTTGGATCACTACTGTCCCTTCACCCTCTCGCCACGGGAAAGCTCTGTTCTTCATACCTGATCAGGTGTCTCAGAAACAGACAAAGGCCAGAGAGGATAGAAAATGATTCGCAAAGAAGCCAAAAGGGGAATTCTGTAACTGTGTATTTTTCCATTCCGTTTTAATCTAAAACCACTTACAAGTGACAACTCCCAACCCGAGGCAGATGCCGTGGGGTAGCTCATTACACCCTCGGGACTCCGTGTAAATCTTTTTTTCTGAGAACAGCTACTGTCTTCCAAGGAAAAGCTTTTAGCATAATGTCAAGCTGAATAGAACACTGCTTTCCTAAGAATATTTTTAAGAAAAAGAACAAGAGAAAGGTATTCTTTCACAACTGCAAACACAGCCTCTTGCTTCCTCCACCTCAGGCCCCCTGGAAAGAACAGCATGTGAGCCATAGCAGGCTGAGGCAGTGCCATGAGATCACCTCACCTCCTGAGACACAGGAAGGTTACACTCTGCTCCTTCAGGTTACAATAAATGCAGGGTGGAGGTGTCTATGAGGGCAAAAACAGCAGACGCAGCCCCCTTCCATCCACCTTTGTTGTTTCTTGGCTTCTCACCAGTCAGTGAGTCGGTCAGCCACTCTTCACCTGGAGAATGAGAGTTTCTAACAAGAGAATGACATTTGCCGTCAGAAAATTCCCACAAATTAGCTCCCCTCTCAGGCCGTTCTTGAGGATGGTCAAGACAATACTGCTACAGGGTCTGTATGGATAGATATCCAAAGGGGAAAAGAATGAGCAAAAAATGCTCCTGAGAAAAAAAATGAAGCATCCATCACAGAGATGTAGTTCCCCAGACTAAAAAGGAACTCAACTTTCCCTGGACTGAAATGGTTACTGAAAATGTGAAGGACCTCGCTGGTGGTCCAGGGGTTAAGACTCCATGCTTCCACTGCAGGGGGCACAGGTTTGATCCCTGTTCAGGGAACTAAAATCCTGCATGCCGCAGAGCGTGGCCAAAAAAACAAACCAAAATTTTTTAAAGATTAAAAAAAACAAACCAGAAAATGTGAGGTGATGGGGGAAATGTGGAGAAAATAGAAAATTTAACAAAATGATGATGGTCTTTAATAAGCTGTGTGTTTGCACTGTGTGCATTTCTGGGGAATTTCCCAGTGAGAGCAGACCCTAAGGAGGGGGACATTCTGGAACTGTGGGGTGGAGACCTGGGGTCTCCTCCTTGAGTAATCACTTACCATGGGGCCTCAGGCTGGTTATTTACCCTTAGTGAAGCTTACCTTGGCCACGTGCAAACTGGAGATAATGACAAGTACATGGAGGCCCATGACAGCAAAGGCAGCACTTGTGCCAAAAGCAGGAAGCAGGCCTGAGTTGGAGAATGGCTGAGCCTTGGTAAAGGTAGAACTACTCTCCCTTCTAGGGTTTTCATCCACCTCCACTAGGGTTTAAGGAAACAATACTCCCCACTCCAAGGCTTTTTTTTTCTTTCTGAATTGTTCTCTAGTTCTGTGTAAATTCAGTATCTTTTCTCAGTTCAAATCCAAAAAGCACACACGTGCATACACACACACAAACATACACCATTCCTGAAGAGTACACAAACTAAAGAAAATATGACTTCTCAACTCTTTACTTGGAAGTTGCATATTCAAAGGCTCTGCTAATCAAAGTACCTCTTGACATACAACGTGTGAAAGGATTTAACTAGGCTAAGTGCAATTATGCCAGAACACCATTAACCAATGGAGAGTAGTCTAGTAGTAGCACTAGAATCCACATCCTGGATGGATCTTGCCCACCAAACCTACCCCCAGACCTGCTCATCCGTTGCCTTCTATTCCAACCTGTTGGAGCCTGTATCCCATCTTCCTGGATTCTATTCACTCCTCACTTACTCTCTGCTCTGCAAACTTCAAAAGTCCAGGGTTCCTTTGACCTCTGGAATCCTACCGGTTAAGAAGGGCCTGGACTTTCTAATTCCTCAACGCCTCATCCACTGGGAGTCTCTGAGGCTAGGATGAGCCGTTTATCCTTTGGTAACAGCTCCCTTTTATCATGTTTCTTCCATTATGGCATCAATGACGATCTCTCAGAGAAATTCCCTTTTCACTGTCCCACTGAAAAGGGCAGAAAGTCACTCTGCTCTTGGTGACCTGCCAGCATTTTGGCGCTGAGGGCTCAGATCTCCAAGTGTAAAGTGCGCCTTCTCTCTTGGGACCATTGTGAGAAGGTACCCGCCCTCAATTCTCGGGAGAACGATAAAGCATACGCCAGGCAAATCTGGGTACTACTGAACCGGAAATATATTTATCAAGAAGGTAAGGCTAAATGTTTCCAGGAAAATATCTTTTTTTAAAAATGCTTTTGAAAAATAAATCAAACCAAATGAATCCTTCCAGGAGACTCTCTGGAGCCCAGACCCTAGGAAGGACTAAAAGTAATTAATAAACTGTTCTGAACAATCCCCTGGTCAGACTTTAGGCCAGACCACTAGGGAATCAGTCTCCAGCAGGGGCTTTCTCCCAGGGCCCCGTAGCCATGCTCTTATCTCCTGGAGTTCTAAAATAAAACGGAAGTGATAATCCTGCACAGTGGAAAGAAAGTCCTTCAGTGAACAAAACCTCCTTATGAGGGGTGAGTGGCAGCCACTGAGTCGGAAACTAGCCAAATCACGGCTAAATACAACTGCAAACTGAAGCTGGCCTGGTCCCTAGGAGGGAGGAAGTGGGTAAGACAATTGAAGTTCACCTGCAGGGAAGCTTGGAGGCAGGAGAGTCTTGAGCTGCTGACTCATTTGCTATTTTCTTGTCCTAAAACAATGCATCATATTTTGCGGTTCGAAGAAACTTAAGTGGTTTCATTTCTGATTTATAGGCATGTATAATTGCATTTTGGAGGGTAGGTGATGTTCAGGTTGTGTGTTTTTTTATTTTTATTTATCTATCTATTTATTTATTTAAAAGAAACACAGCATACCTGGGTTCAGGTATGTATTGAAACCTGCTAAACAAATTTTTGATTCTGCAGCCCGTCTGGGACTATGTTCCCAGCACTGAGGGCCAAGACATGCAATCTCAGCTCTGTGCTGGGATCTGAGAGGCCTGGAGGTTCTGAACCTTCCCTCCCTCTTTCCTTCCTGCCACAGTGTCTGAAACATCCACCATGAAAATGCCTCCTTTGGGTTAGGAGAGGAAAATAAAATTCACTGTGAGCAAGAAGAGGGTAATACATTCATTTGTGGTCAATTTAGTGTGAGTTGCTTTAACAACTAAACTAGCTTGCAATAGTGTGAGGACACAGAACAGGGAGGAGAGGAAGTTCTGGATCACAGAGGAACCTGAATAGTGATGCTGAATACTTGTTCTGATGATTGCGTTAGCACATTTCTTGTGTGTATGGACCCAGGAATCAGAAAAAGAAAATCAGAAATCAGGCACCACCACTGACTGTGGTATTTAACCTCCCTGAGCCCCACTTACCTCATTTGTAAAAACGGAGAGTCCTGAATTCAGCCCCATTATGAAAGATACCAATCAGCTACATAACCGATAACACATAAGACTTTCAGAGTATGTGCAAAATAGGTTGGAACTCTTCTTGTATACTTAGCAGTAAAGGATAGTAGCATGGGAAGGACACTAGCCTTTTCACTTTTTAGCTAAATGACCTTAGATTAGTCCCAGGACTGGCTACTCAATGTGAGGGCCCAATGCAAAATGAAAATGCAAAGCCTCCTTCAAAACTTTTAAGATTTTCAAGTTGGTGACAGAAGAAC
Organism: Mesoplodon bidens; assembly: GCF_964165515.1. Taxonomy (NCBI): domain Eukaryota; kingdom Metazoa; phylum Chordata; class Mammalia; order Artiodactyla; family Ziphiidae; genus Mesoplodon; species Mesoplodon bidens. The sequence continues at coordinate 41,831,002 of NC_138178.1, read as the reverse complement.
ATTAAACGAAGTTCAAGGCCCTTCTAAGCATGGGACCTGTGCGACTGTACAGTTGAAACACCTATAATGACATCCCTCATTAGTCTTTTCTCCTCAGGATTCAGCTCAACGATTGTCACTTGCAAGTCAATTATGCCCAAAAGAAAATGAACAGCATTCATTTCACCACTTTCTGGGTCCTCTCCATGCCTGCCCATCTTGAGATGAACAACTGCTGACATGTTGGCACACGTTTAAGACAGAACACTGTAATGATGCATGAGAAGGAGGTAGAAGATAGGTGGGCCCCAGGCTGAGCAGCTGCAACCGGTCCCCTGTTGACACTTTGAGATAAGATACTAGCAGGAGCATCAGGTCTTGATTGGGTGAAAGACAAATCGACCACATTTTTTTCATTCTTGTGGTCAAGGGGATTTCCCAGCTTGCACATGCACAGAGAAGGTCCTCAGTCTAGCGAAGGGGTCAAAGGGAGAAAGAAACACCAGTCCACAACATCTCCTGTCAAACCCCCCAGAAACCTTCATGCTGGAATCCATCTTGGCTGAGAGATGTGTATGCCACCAGGAAGGACCCCGAGTCAGGCCAAATATGGGCACAAGCAAGATGGTTGGCCAGAGACAAACCCAGAAGACTGCCCCCATATAAGCTATCTAAGCCACCATTATTGGGAGCAACTCACTCCTCGAGTTTGCCCGTGTGGTTTGCTTCTAATAAGTGTTTTATCTGTTTCACAATCTTGGTCTCTTTACTGAATTATTTCTTCAAAGATGACAAGAACCAAGGTCCTGCTTCCAGCCACCTCACCACCACCACCCAGAATCACCACACCAGAATCAAGAGTATACATTTATTATTACCAATCTTAGACCATAAGCAGAAAACAGCCTCCTTTGATTCATATGAAGGTGTGCTAAGAGATATTTTTTCTCTTTTTTTTAAGTGAATTATTTTGGAGTGCCAAATTATTTAGGGGCTTTTACTATGTTTCAAGTCCTCTCCTTATAGTAAGAATGATCTCTGTGGTTATAATATCAACAAAAGCACCATTGTCAGCATAAATAAAAATGCAAAAGCAGAGGCAGCTCCATGTCATAATTACACACTGGGTACCACTCAGCTCCTATTCAGAAACTGAGCCTGCACAATGAAGACATACATAGATCTACTTTCTTAAATAAATTACTGTTCTATGAAGGTTGCCCTGGAAGGATTACTGTCTCTAACTTCCAAGAACTTCTCATTTGCAAGGGAAGGACTTGGCAACGATTACAGAAATTGCTCTCAAAAGCATAAAACACATAAGAGAATTTTTAGAAAATCCCATATCATTCATTAAAGCATTTTAAGCCTTATTAATTCAGATGGGATAATCGGTTGTTGATTAGCCGGATAGTTAAGCATTCATTGTCATATGCTGATGAACTGTGAGAAATTACATTTCCTATCCACCAAAGACTCACCTAATGCAGTTAGCACTTCATCAGGTAAGGCTGCATCTGGAAAAATTAGCTAGATTTTTATTCCCCAGTCTTTTCTTTCATCTCCCAAACTTTTCCTTAATGAAAAGTATTCCTTATTCTGCTTGGTCGAAAACTACATCAGGAGCCAACTTTAAAAGCTGGCTACCAGGGGGACCTTCAACATGGAGGAGTAAGATGCAGAGATCACCACCCTCCCCACAAATACATCAGAAATACATCTACATGTGGAACAACTCCTACAGAACACCTACTGAACGCTGGCAGAAGACCTCAGACGTCACAAAAGGCAAGAAAATCCCCACGTACCTCGGTAGGAAAAGAGAAAAAACAGAGACAAAAGAATAGGGATGGGACCTGCACCTCTGGGAGAGAGCTAGAAGGAGGAAAAGTTTCCACACAGTAGGAAGCCCCTTCACTGGCGGAGACAGGGGGTGGCGGTGGGGGGAAGCTTTGGAGCCATGGAGGAGAGTGCAGCAACAGGGGTGCAGAGAGCAAAGCGGAGAGATTCCCGCACAGAGGATCGGGGCTGACCAGCACTCACCAGTCCGAGAGGCTTGTCTGCTCACCTGCTGGGGTGGGTGGGGGCTGAGAGCTGAGGCTCAGTCTTCGGAGGTCAGATCCCAGGGACAGGACTGGGGTTGGCTGGGTGAACACAGCCTGAAGGGGGCTAGTGCGCCACAGCTAGCCAGGAGGGAGTCTGGGAAAAAGCCTGGAACTGCCTAAGAGGCAAGAGACCATTGTTTCGGGGTGCACAAGGACAGGGGATTCCTTCCCTGTCTGCCCGCAGAAGGCAGAGCACCACCTAAATGAGATCCAGAGGTGGGCGCAAGCCGTGGCTATCAGCTTGGACCCCAGAGACGGGCATGAAATGCTAACACTGCTGCTGCAGCCACCAAGAATCCTGTGTGCAAGCACAGGTCACTATCCACACACCCCCACCCCCACCCCAGGAGCCTGTGCAGCCCGCCACTGCCAAGGTCCCATGAACAAGGGACAACTTCCCCAGCAGAACACACACTGCGCCTCAGGCTGTTGCCACGTCACGCTGGCCTTTGTTGCCGCAGGCTCACCCCACATAACAAGTATAAATACCATACCCCTCCTTCACCCTGGCATAAGTGAGCCAGAGCCCCATAGTCAGCCGCTGTTTTAATCCCATCCTGTATGGGTGGGAATAGATGCCTGAGGGTGACCTACATGCAGAGGTTGGGGCAAACCAAAGCTGAACCCCAGGAGCTGTGTGAACAAAGAAGAAAAAGGGAAATTTCTCTGTGCAGCCTTAGAAGCAGCAGATTAAATCCCCACAATCAACTTGATATACCCTGCATCTGTGGAAGATGTGAATGGACAACAAATCATCCCAAAATTGAGGCGGTAGACTTTGGGAGCAACTGCAGACTTGGGGTCTGCTGTCTATGACTGATTTGTTCCTGATTTTTATGTTTATCTTACTATAGTTTTTAGCGCTTGTTATCACTGGTGGATTTGTTTATTGGTTTGGTTGCTCTCTCCTTTTTTAAATTTTTATTATTATTTTTTTAAATAATTTTTTTTCTTTTTTTCTCCCTTTCCTTCTGAGCCGTGTGTCTGACAGGGTCTTGGTGCTCCAGTTTGATGTCAGGCCTGAGCCTCTAAGGCAGGAGAGCGGAGTACAGTACATTGGACTACCAGAGACATCCCAGCCCCATGTAATATCAATCTGTGAAAGCTCTCCCAGAGATCTCCATCTCAACGCTAAGACCCAGCTCCACCCAAAGGCCAGCAAATTACAGTGCTGGACACCCCATGACACTCAACTAGCAAGAAAGGAACACAAGCCCAGCCATTAGCAAAGATGCAGCCTAAAATCATACTAAGTTCACAGATACCCCAAAACACATCACAAGATGTGGCCCTGCCCACCAGAAAAACAAGATCCAGCCCCACCCATCAGAACACAGGCATCAGTCCCCTCCACCAGGAAGCCTACACAAGCCACTGAACCAACCTCACCCACTGGGGTCAGACACAGAAAACAATGGAAACTAAGACCCTGCAACCTGTAAAAAGGAGACCCCAAACACAGTAAATTAAACAAAATGACAAGACAAGGAAATATGCAGCAGATGAAGGACCAAGGTAAAAACCCACCAGAACAAACAAATGAAGAGGAAATAGGCAGCCTACCTGAAAAAGAATTCAGAGTAATGATAGTAAAGAGGATACAAAATCTTGGAAATAGAGTGCGGAAAATACAAGAAATGTTTAACAAGGACCTAGAAGAACTAAAGAGCAAATAAACAATGATGAACAACACAATAAATGAAATAAAAAATTCTCTAGAAGGAATTAATAGCAGAATAACTGAGGCAGAAGAACTGATAAGTGACGTAGAAGAGAAAATAGTGGAAATAATCACTACAGAGCAGAATAAAGAAAAAAGAATGAGAAGAATTGAGGACAGTCTCAGAGACCTCTGGGACAACATTAAACACACCAACTGGGCTTCCCTGGTGGCACAGTGGTTGGGAGTCCGCCTGCCGATGCAGGGGACACAGGTTCGTGCCCCGGTCTGGGAAGATCCCACATGCCGCAGGGCGGCTGGGCCCATGGGCCATGGCCACTGAGCCTGTGCATCCAGAGCCTGTGCTCCGCAACGGGGGAGGCCACAACAGTGAGAGGCCTGCGTACCGAAAAAAAAAAGCAAACAAACAAAAAAAACCAACATTCAAATTATAGGGGTCCCAGAAAAGGAACACAAAAAGAGTCTGAGAAAATATTTGAAGAGATTATAGTTGAAAACTTCCCTAACATGGGAAAGGAAATAGTCAATCAAGTCCAAGAAGCGCAGAGAGTCCCATAGAGGATAAATCCAAGAAGAAACATGTCAAGACACATATTAATCAGGCTATCAAAAATTAAATACAAAGAAAAAATATTAAAAGCAGCAAGGGAACAGCAACAAATAACATACAAGGGAACCCCCACAAGGTTAACAGCTGATCTTTCACCAGTAACTCTGCAAGCCAGAAGGGAGTGGCAGGACATATTTAAAGTGATGAAAAGGAAAAATCTACAACCAAGATTACCCTTCCCAGCAAGGATGTCATTCAGACTCAACAGAGAAATTAAAACCTTTACAGACAAGCAAAAGTTAGGAGAATTCAGCACCACCAAACCAGGTTTACAACAAATACTAAGGAACTTCTCTAGGCAGGAAACACAAGAGAAGGAAAAGACCTACAATAACAAACACAAAACAATTAACAAAATCATAATAGTAACATACATGTTGATAATTACCTTAAATGTAAAAGGATTAAATGCTCCAATCCAAAGACAGACTGGTTGAATGAATACAAAAACAAGACCCATATATATGCTGCCTACAAGAGACCCACTTCACGCCTAGGGACACATACAGACTGAAAGTGAGGGGATGGAAAAAGATATTCCATGAAAATGGAAATCAAAAGAAACCTGGAGTAGTTAAGTCCCATATCAGACTAAATAGACTTTAAAATAAAGACTATTACAAGAGACAAAGAAGGACACTACATAATGATCAAGGGATCAACCTACGAAGAAGATGTAACAATTGTAAATATTTATGCACCCAACATAGGAGCACCTCAGCACGTAAAGCAAATGCTAACAGCCATAAAAGGGAACACTGACAGTAACACAATCATAGTAGGGGACTTTAACACCCCACTTTTACCAATGGACAGATCATCCAAAATGAAAATAAATAAGGAAAAACAAGCTTTAAATGATACATTAAACATGATGGACTTAATTGATATTTATAGGACATTCCATCCAAAAACAACAGAATACACATTCTTCTCAAGTGCTCATGGAACATTCTCCAGGATAGATCATATCTTGGGTCACAAATCAAGCCATGGTAAATTTAAGAACACTGAAATCATAGCAAGTATCTTTTCCAAACACAATGCTATAAGACTAGATATCAATTCCAGGAAAACATCTGTAAAAAATACAGACACATGGAGGCTAAACAATATGCTACTTATTAACCAAGAGATTATTGAAGAAATCAAAGGGGAAATCAAAAAATACCAAGAAACAAATGACAATGAAAACATGACAACCCAAAACCTATGGGATGCAGCAAAAGCAGTTCTAAGAGGGAAGTTTATAGCAATACAATTCTACCTCAGGAAACAAGAAACACCTGAAATAAACAATCTAACCTTACACCTAAAGCAATTAGAGAAAGAACAAAACAACCCCAAAGTTAGCAGAAGGAAAGAAATCATAAAGATCAGATCAGAAATAAATGAGAAAGAAATGAAGGAAACAACAGCAAAGTTCCATAAATCCAAAAGCTGGTTCTTTGAGAATATAAACAAAATTGATAAACCAATAGCCAGACTCATCAAGAAAAAAAGGGAGAAGACTCAAATCAACAGAATTAGAAATGAAAAAGGAGAAGTAACAACTGACACTGCAGAAATACAAAGGATCATGAGAGATTACTACAAGCAACTATATGCCAATAAAATGGACAACCTGGAAGAAATGGACACATTCTTAGAAAAGCACAACCTTCGGACTGAACCAGGAAGAAACAGAAAATATAAATAGATCAATCACAAGCAGTGAAATGGAAACTGGGATTTTAAATTTTCCAACAAACAAAAGAACAGGTCCAGAGGCTTCACAGGCAAATTCTATCAAACACTGAGAGAAGAGTTAACACCTATGCTTCTCAAGCTCTTCCAAAATATAGCAGAGGGAGGAACACTCCCAAACTCATTCTACGAGGCTACCATCACCCTGATACCAAAACCAGACAAAGATGTCACAAAGAAATAAAACTACAGGCCAATATCACTGATGAACACAGATGCAAAAATCCTCAACAAAATATTAGCCAACAGAACCAAACAGCACATTAAAAGGATCATACACCATGATCAAGTGGGGTTTATCCCACTAATGCAAGGATTCTTCAATATACACAAATAAATCAATGTGATACACCATATTAATAAATTGGAGAATAAAAACCACATGATCATCTCTATACATGCAGAAAAAGCTTTTGACAAAATTCAACATCCATTTATGATAAAAACCCTGCAGAAAGTAGGCATAGAGGGAACTTTCCTCAACATAATAAAGGCCATATATGACAAACCCACAGCCAACATCGTCCTCAATGGTGAAAAGCTGAAACCATTTCCTCTAAGATCAGAAACAAGACAAGGTTACCCACTCTCACCACTCTTATTCAGCATAGTTTTGGAAGTGTTAGCCACAGCAATCAGAGAAGAAAAGCAAAGAAAAGGAATCCAAATCGGAAAAGAAGAAGTAAAGCTGTCACTGTTTGCAGATGACATGATACTCTACATAGAGAGTCCTAAAGATGCTACCAGAAAACTACTAAGGCTAATCAATGAATGTGGTAAAGTAGCAGGATACAAAATTAATGCACAGAAATCTCTTGCATTCCTATACACTAATGATGAAAAATCTGAAGAAAACACTCCCATTTACCATTGCAACAAAAAGAATAAAACACCTAGGAATAAACCTACCTAAGGAGACAAAAGACCTGTATGCAGAAAGCTATAAGACACTGATGAAAGAAATTAAAGATGATACAAACAGATGGAGAGATATACCATATTCTTGGACTGGAAGAATCAACATTGTGAAAATGACTATACTATCCAAAGCAATCTACAGATTCAGTGCAATCCCTATCAAACTACCACTGGCAGTTTTCACAGAACTAGAACAAAAAATTTCACAATTTGTATGGAAACACAAAAAACCCCAAATAGCCAAAGTAATCTTGGGAAAGAAAAACGGATCTGGAAGAATCTGGCTCCGTGACTTCACACTATACTACAAAGCTACAGGTATCAAGACAGTATGGTACTGGCAGAAAAACAGAAATATAAATCAATGGAACAGGATGAAAGCTCAGAGATAAACCCATGTACATATGGTCACCTTATTTTTGATAAAGGAGGCCAGAATATACAATGGAGAAAAGACAGCCTCTGCAATAAGTAATGCTAGGAAAACAGGACATCTATGTGTGAAAGAATGAAATTAGAACACTCCCTAACACCATACACAAAAATAAACTCAAAATGGATTAAAGACCTCAATGTAAGGCCAGAAACTGTCAAACTCTTAGAGGAAAACATAGGCAGAACACTCTATGACATAAATCACAGCAAGATCCTTTTTGACCCAGCTCCTAGAGAAATGGAAATAAAAGCAAAAATAAACAAATGGGACCTAATGAAACTTCAAAGCTTTTGCACACCAAAGGAAACCAAAAGCAAGATGAAAGGACAGCCCTCAGAATGGGAGAAAATATTTGCAAATGAAGCAACTGACAAATGATCAATCTCCAAAATTGACAAGCAGCTCATGAAGCTCAATATCAAAAAAACAAACAACCCATCCAAAAATGGGCAGGAGACCTAAGTAGACGTTTTTCCAAAGAAGATATACAGATTGCCAACAAACACATGAAAGAATGCTCAACGTCATTAATCATTAGAGAAATGCAAATCAAAACTACAATGAGATATCACCTCACTCCTGTCAGAACGGCCATCATCAAAAAATCTACAAACGGGGCTACCCTGGTGGCGCAGTGGTTGAGAGTCCGCCTGCCAATGCAGGGGACATGGGTTCGTGCCCCGGTCTGGGAGGATTCTGCATGCCGCAGAGCGGCTGGGCCCGTGGGCCATGGCCGCTGAGCCTGCGTGTCCGGAGCCTGTGCTCCGCGGCAGGAGAGGCTGCAGTGGTGACGGGTCTGCGTACCACAAAAAAAAAAAAAAAAAAAAAAAAAATCCACCAAAAACTAAAAATAGAACTACCATACGACCCAGCAATCCCACTCCTGGGCATATACCCTAATAAAACCATAATTCAAAGAGAATCATGTATCACAATGTTCATTGCAGCTTTATTTACAATAGCCAGGACATGGAAGCAACCTAAGTGTCCACCAACCGATGAATGGCTAAAGAAGATGTGGCTCATATATACAATGGAATATTAATCAGCCATAAAAAGAAACGAAACTGAGTTATTTGTAGTGAGGTGGATGCACCTAGAATCTGTCATACAGAGTGAAGTAAGTGAGAAAGAGAAAAACAAATACCGTATGCTAACACATATATATGGAATCTAAAAAAAAAAAAAGAACGGTCATGAAGAACCTAGGGGCAGGATGGGAATAAAGACGCAGACCTACTAAGAATGGACTTGAGGATATGGGGAGGGGGAAGGGTAAGCTGGGACAAAGTAAGAGAGTGTCATGTACATATATACACTACCAAATGTAAAACCGATAGCTAGTGGGAAGAAGCCAAATAGCACAGGGAGATCAGCTCAGTGTTTTGTGACCACCTAGAGGGGTGGGATAGGGAGGGTGGGAGGGAGGGAGACGGAAGAGGGAAGAGATATGGGCATAGATGTATATGTATTCACTTTGTTATAAAGCAGAAACTAACACCATCGTAAAGCAATTATAGTCCAATAAAGATGTTAAAAATAAATAAATGTTATTATTAAAAGAGGAAAATAAATATGTTACTTAGCCCCCTCGTCCCCCCAGAAAAGAATGTTATTTCTCCTTCCATGTACTCAAATAATACCAATCAGGTATCCTGAACCAACGGCAGGAAACACTCTCCAAGGAAAATAAATTCCTTGAGGCTATTTTATCGCTGGGACTGGTCAAATAGTTTTAAGTGCTTACTGAAAAGTATGAGTATTGGAAAAAGAGAGAACTGAGCATGGAGGATGAAGAATGGTAAGGTAGATGACTGATCAGAGATAATGCTCTAAGCTTCAACCTTAGGAGGTAGTGAGCCAAGTCCAAGCCAGGGAACTCAGTCAAAACTGCCAGCATTTTGGAAGCCAGGTCTGTCTATGATTGCCATTGGTACTATTGCTGATGATGGTAACAGTGTAATGTTTTACTTGGCGTGGGATTATTATGCATTATAGACAATCTGATCCTCTGAATGTTTAAAGGATGCTCAGAGGATCTGTGCAAGGCTGTGGGACCCAGGAAACAAAGAGGTGGGGTTACTGAGAGAGAATCATGGCAAGCAGTGGCCTCAGCAGGAAGGCAAAGAACAATATGATGGGCGAAGTCTGTGGGAAGGACTCAAAAACAGTTCTTTCTCAGTCACTCTCATGCCCAGGAGGCTTGCAATTACACCACAAGCACCGATAAAAACAGTAAAGGACAGTGGTTTTCAAAGTGTGATCCAGACCAGCAGTATCAACATCACTTAGGAATTTGTTAGAAACACAACTTCTCAGGGTCATCCCAGACCTTCTGAATCAGAAGCTCTGAGGATGGGGCCCTTGCAGCCATGTAGGTGGCTTTGATCACAGTTAACTTAGAGAACCTCTGGTCCAGTGGACAGAAATACGGACTGTTGAGTAAGACCATCAGTTTCAAATCCTTTGAAATGTTGAAATCAGAAAGTCTGCATAAACTGCTATGCCAGCCCTAAGCCATAGTAAGCATTCAAGACAAATCTCATTCCCTTGTCCTCTTCCTCCTCCTCCTCTATTTTCTTCTTCTTCCTCCTCTTCTCCTTCATTTTCATTGTCATCTCCATCAGTTGCAGCAGCAGCAGCAGCAGCAGTAGAAGCAGCATAATTTGCAGGAGCTACTGAAATGACATCACTAGATCCAAGGTTCCCCATTTGGCCATCCTGTGACTTACGCATCTTCTCTGGCAGGAGAGGGGAGAGAATGGATGGGCAGCTCTAACTCCAGCACAGCTGCAAGGGCATCTGTGCTCAGAGCACTCAGCCCAGGTGCTGGGAAGCTTTTCAGGCAGGAGAAACCTGGCCACCAAGTGCAGATTCTGCCTCTGCTCACATCCTGCTTCCATTCCCGACAGTAATTGGAGGCTGGGAGCTCATTGTAAATTTGCTTAATTGAGCAGTTGAGGTCTTTATTGTCCTGCTGAGGAACTGCTTCTAAAAGCCTGCTTCTGGGCTCACAGCCCCTTTCATGCCTGTGTTTCACTTGGTATTTTCTCCACTCTCTTCTTGTCATAGACCTGTACCTCTGGGATCACCATCTTTTCCCTGTATTACTCTTTTAATTGTTTTTTTTTTTTTTTTTAACGCAGATCAGAAAAATAGTCAATAATGCAGAGGGCAGGGGGCGGAGGAGCTGGCTAAAGCACACGAGCCAGAGTTGGGGGATTCTAGGCATCAGCAATACGGGGGGAGTTTCACCAAGGCTGGGAGAGATTCAAGATTTGGGGGACACAGGCTTACAAAGGATGGTGAAGCTTGGAAACAGTCAAAGCACTTCCTCATCCAGAGGAATAGAATGGAAAATGTAGCTATTTCATGACCGAGAAGCTCTGAAAGCTGTAATGATGGAGAGAAGCCCAGAGGCGACAGCAGACAGGAAAGTAGATATTGGTTTGCAGTGCAGTGTTGTTATTGTTTAGAGGAGGGGAAAAGCTTTTTAAAACAGTGGTTAGTCTACAGATGCCGTGGTTGGAAAACGGCACTCTCGCTGACCGCTTCATTACCTCAGATGTACTCAGGTACAGAGAAACTGGAGAGTGTCCAGAGAGAAGCAACGAGACCAATGAAAGTAGTGCAGAGACTGACTAATACGAAGACAGCAAGGAACATGATGTGTGTGAAACACGGCTGCCTCGGCCCCAGGAGAGGTTTGGTGAGCAGATGATGGGTATTTGGGAGATACCCACATCATCCATGGAGAACGTATAGGTAGCCTCGCATGATGGTGTTTAAATTAGCCCTCATCAAGTGAAATTAAGGAATTTATTATTTGGTTGAAATCCAGGAAACCCTAGACACTTATTCCACTGGGGTGCAGGTAAGTGACAGCCCTTATAGGTGCTACTCCTTTTGCCTGGGATGCTCTTCCTCTTAAACTTGGCATGACAGACTCCTTCAATAATTCAGGTCTCAGCTTAGGTGTCACCTGCTCAGAGAAGACTTGACCTCTCTAAGAGAAGGTCAAGTCTCCCTGCATATGTAAAAGTCACTGTAGACCTGTGCCCTTCCTCTGTTGATTTCACAGAGCAATATGAAATTATCTTCCAGATTGAATTCTTTGCTTCCTTAGTGTCCAACTCTCTGGTGGAATGCTTGCCCCAAAAGATCAGGGGTCTCGTCTATCATATTCACCACTAGGTCCCCAAAACTAATCATTATTCCAATAACCACTCACACTCATAAAGCAGTTAAGTCATGGCAAGAACCCTGCTAACACAGACATGTCTATGTTAACTTATTCAGGCCACGCAAAAACCTAGATTTTATCATTTCTATTTTTTTTAAGAAGAAGAAACTTGAGTCCCAGAGAAGGTGGGTGACTTCTCTAAAGTTGCACAGCTATAGGTGCTAGGGCTGGGATCTGAAGCCAGGTTCTCTAGCTTGAAAATCAACACTCTTAATCACTGCACTACCCAGTGTGTACCCAACTAATACGTATTGAATAAATGAGTCAATCAGTACATGAGTGAGTGAAGGAATGAGGATTTGAGTCCAAAACATCTGCCCAGAGCAGGAAGCAAGAAACGTATTGAGGTTTCCCAACTTTAGTGAAGGTGAGTCCTAAATGACGGCCTTCAGGAATCACCCAGATGTCATCCAACTGCAGATAATCCCCATGCTGATTACCTGTGTGGTGCTGAAAAGGATCTCCATGCCCTGAGCTGCCAGGAAGGCCTCCCTGCCAGACCGGAGGTTGGCAATATGCCTGAGGCAAAGCAGAAGCGCCCTGTGGATCAGCACGTAGGAATTGGTCGTGTCATGGCTGTGCCAGTCCTGATGCAGCCTGAACAAGATGGTGACATAGCCTCTGTTCACTGCCCTGCGGCTGTAGACTCTGAAACCAATGGGAAAAGACAATGTCAATCACAGGCTGGCCATACCTGCCTGAGGATGTCCCAGTGTACCTCCCACAAGATACTAATGCATCATAAAGAGAATGAAAATAACTTTCTATTGGAGAAAACTGGCAGATATCACCTTCATCAAGTGACCAAAGTCAACATCAGCAGATAAGATGCCCTGAGAAAGACACACCATCACTTTAGCATCACTTAAGCACCACTTTAGCATCACTTTAGCATCCCTTCAGCATCGCTTCTATGATTTTCCTGCCCCAAAATGCATAACCTAAATGTTACTATGAGGAAAATCAGCAAACCCAAAATGAGGGACATGATGCAAAATATCCAATCTATAATTTTCAAGAATGTCAAGGTCATGAAAAGCAAAAAAACCAAAAAAAAAAAAAAAAACAGGAATTGAGCTAACAGAGACTAAAAAGACATGGCATGTCAGTATGATATATAATTATAATTTAGATCCTGGACCACAAAACAATTTTTTTCTTTTGCTACATAAGGCATTAGTGATGCAATTGGTAAAATATGAATAGTGTTTAGATTAACCCATAGTATTGTATAAATGTTTATTGTCAGATTTTGATAAACTATTATATGTTTATATAAGTGAATATTCTTGTTTTTATGAAATTCACCATTGTGAAAGTCTGTAACATTCTCAAATAGTTCAGAAAAAGGATAATAGTGTGTGGGGAGAGAGAAGAAAGGAGGTGGGGGGAATCCACAGGATTTCCATTCCTCTTTCCTAAGTCTCAGTAGACTTGGGATATTGTCATTTGGGTTGAGCAAACTATAAGGCTTAGGTTGAAAAGGAGAGGACCCTGAGTGACAGACATAATGTCAGGAAGGCTGCCATGTGTAACAGATGCATTGGGTGTTTTCCGTAAAGAGAACAGAAGCCAGATCAGCAAGGGGTTGGCTCCGTCCAGGAAAGGAACTCCTCAGGCTCAAGGCTACCCAATAGGGAGCTGGTCTCTATGTGGTAATGAGCAACGTGGCACCAAAAATATCCAGAAAGAGGTTGGAAGTCCACCCAGCAGGGATGTGAGGACAGGGCTTCCTTACATCTGACAGGGAGCTGTAATATTCTCTTCCCCTCTTTCACACCATGACTACCCTTTGTTAGTTGAATGACCCTGCGTGAGACCTCCCATGAGACCCCTCTGATGGGTGAATGATTTCTCCCTTTTTCCATTATGAAGAAAGAAAGGGGGAAGAATGGTCCAAGATACCTCTCTCAACAGTCCACATACACCACTTTTCATGTTAAGCTCCTCCGCCTACAGCGTTGGGGGACAGACCAGTTCAGGTCTACCCAGTAGATGGGGAGATAGATACTCTCTGGATCCTGGTCCTCTCTACCCCTGTGGACTAGGTACCCCGAAGAACTCTAACGGGCTGACTCTCAGGAACAAACGCCCACATCTTGCAGCTCTGCCCTCTCACGACTGCATTTCTCCATTATCCATACCGTTCATGCTGGTTTATGAGACAATCTATGTTTCTGGCTGAGCATGTGAGAGAGAGATCCCCTGAACTGTAACTGGATAAGCAAAATTTCAGCTCCAAGTCAGATTTTTTCCTAAGACCATATAAGTGCACATGAGTGAAACGATAACATGAAAATTCAGTGCTTTATTCCAGAAGGGTTTTCTCATAATATTAATGGAATTCTCCTTTTCTTCTACTTGTTTGTCAAATTCTAAATTGCCAGGCTTGACTGAGCCCCACTGAGATTTCTGACCCATTTGTGCAGTTGGTTTTATATTTTTTTTCACTTTTTACAACATTTCATTCAGCCATGACCCTAAATTGAGAGCCATGAGCTTTTTTCACTCCATGATGTGTTTGTGGAAGGTTTAAATCACCTTCATTACCTCCTTTAATGAATTATTCTTTTGTATCAAAAATATTTCTCTCCTCGGCTGGTCCCAGCCACAAAGCACTGGACTTCTTTACCGCCTAAATGAGGTTCCAGCCTATCCAATATCTGATGTTTAAAAGAAAATTGAGGATTAGGTAGGAAGTATTAAAGGAAACTATCACCTGCTGAAAAGAAGACAGAATGGCAAAAAAAGTGCATGGAGGCCGCGTGGGCAGTGGGAGGTTAAGAACTTTTGTCTTTTATCTATGTTAAGGGTATGAGACTAATACTGTGTTATCCTCATGACATTCATCTCCCACTTCTGGGGGAGGGGGAGGGAGATAACGAGAAAAAAGTCTTTAATTGTCTGAGAGAAAAATCCCTTATCAGATCCCAATGATTTTATTCACGATTTCCTGTTAATCTTCAACAACCTGTCGTGTTTACTAACATAGAAAATAGCTACACCTCCTCCCCCAACCCCTACCCTAAATCAGTCAATCTTTCTCCGTGAACGGCTTGGGAGTTTTGCAAAAGTCAATATGCACCTGAAACCCGACAAGAGATCCATCAAGCTGAACAAATGGAGAGGGGAGCTGAAGAATGAAATGAGGGTCACTGGGATCTGCAACTTGCAGAAGTTTGAGAAGATTTGAGGGGAGGACAGTGCTTCTCCCAGGGAGGCCAAATAGGAAGGAGAAGATGTGGGGTTTCATACATTCCTTTGGGTGAGCTCAGGGTTGGGAGGCCAGAGAAGATCCCCAGACCAGCTGTACTTTAGTCTGTTTATGTAAACGGCTTCTTCCTAAGATTTCCTTGGAAAAAGAGTTCCTGTTCCTTAATTTTTTTTTTTAAATTTCCGAAACAGATTGGTTTATGTTAAACTGGTTGGAGGATGGGGTGGAACGGACAGAGAGGACTTCTGAGGACCTTTAATTTAACAGCTCACCTCCACCCCCTTCCCCATCCAAAGGCGCTCTCCATGCCCCCTTGTCTCCATCAGCCCCTCCCTGGCAGCCTCCTGCTGAAGTTCTTATCTGGCCAGTTTTCCGGTGGCAAATCTGCATCCTTGTCCTCACCTCCAATTTATCCTCTTAAGTTCTACTCTTTCTACCTACCTTTCCAGATTTTATCCTCCTGAAGTCTTATTTGTAGCTAATTCTCGGTCTAAAATGTGACCTCGCGCTCTCCTTATTTTTACCCCACGTATTTCTTCACAGAGGTTCGAATGTTTTCTTTAGTGCAGACCCCACTGATGCAGCAGATTTTTACATTCAGGAAGAAAGAATAAAAAAAGGAAGGGAATATGCCAAGATATCAATAGTACTTATGAGGGAGGAAAAGATTGACGATTCTATTTGCTTTGGGTTTTTTTAGACTAGACTTAGACTTTTCTGTAGTTTTTATTCTCCTCATCCTCTGCAATGAACTTTGACAATCAAGTAGAAAAAAGACAGGTTACCCTTTGACAGGAAGTCCGTAGTCTATAGGCCATGCCATGTTGTAAATGCCTGTGGGCAGGGCAAGAAGTCCCCGGGTTGCCATAGCAACCAATTCACCTTACCCCATCCCTTTCGAAAGTGAATTACCTACCTTGCCCCTGAAGGTATTTGACAGCATGATCATCTCTATAAAGATGTTTGTCTTTTATCAGGAAAGCCCAGACACCTTCAAGACTCAAAGATTGGATTTCTCATGGGGAATTTCCAGCTCCATGACAGGTTGGTGGAGAAGTGCTTGGTGACCCAGATTATAATACCTGCAAGCAACCCAACGCTCTGCCACTTTTATTGGGCAAAACCAGAGGAAATTTCCATGACTGCTCTTTGTTTCCCATATCTGAGAATTTCATCACCCCTTTTAGAGTAAAGAGATAGCTTAAAGTGGAGGAAAAGTGGGAACCTGCAGCAGAGGAATGAGCTGGATGCTTTCACAACCACAGCTCTAGGAATGAGACATACAAATTAGTGCAGACCTCCAAACTCATCTTTACTATCCTTGTGTACCCTTCACTGCCTTGCTGGGCAGAGCCTTCAGCTGTCAGCTTTCTTTCTGGAGTCCTTGCACATGGCTGTGACCTCCACTGCTTTCTAGCTGTGTGACCTTAAGCATGTTACTTCACAGCTCTTGTCACTAAGTCTTTATCTAAAAAACAAACAAACAAACAAACAAAACTGATAACAGTCTCTTCCTTGTGGAACTGTTGAGAAAATTAAATGAGATAATATATATAAAGTAGATAGCTCGATGCCTGGAACATAATAAGCACTCAATACCTGTTGCCTATAATTGTCATCATCAACATGATAAGCATCATCTATTTACTATTCCAACTCCCCCTCTGTAATTTTGGACAACAAACTGCCAAATGCTCAGGACATGAACAGATTCCTTTGGACAGCCTCACACAAGAATAGGAGCACTAGGATCACATAGTTGCTGATCTGCATTCTGGCTCTATCATTTATCAGTTGTGTAACCTTGTTTAAGTTACTAAGCCATCCTGGACTACATTTCCATCATCTGCAAATATTAAAGCAAGATCAAAGAGAGATAACTAAAGCATCACCCTTACAAGTCCATTATAAGGAATGATTGCATAGTGTAGCAGCTGGCATCAAGTATGTGCTCAATAAATGATAATCCCTTCCCCATAAGGATGACATTCAAACTTCAAATTCACTTCACTAGTGAGAATAGCCCAAGGAAAAGTTTCAAAATAAGTAAAATTTATAACCACAGTCCTTCAATCCCCATGTAATGGAATCGACTTCTCACCCCAAATGCCCACACACCTTACACAGCTGCCTATCTGTCCTTAGACACCCCAAACATATATACCAGGACCATTCCCCCACGTTATCCCAGGAGCCCTTAGAGACGATGTCCATAATGTAGAACTTTTCAGTTCCCCTCTCTGACCAACTTTACCCGAGTTGGGTCCCATTACACTAAAGCTGTTTTAGAAGACTGGGTAGTGCTCTAAGATCCCCTTGATTGATAACGGTTAAGTGTTTAATAACTCACCCTTGCTTTTGATAAGCACATACACGAGTAAGAATAAATACAAGGATTCGAGGCTCTCATCATTCTTAAGGACAGAAATCATCTTCAGCCACATAGCATAGTGGGCCATTACTATCTGAAGAAATTCTTGCCCAGGAAGATTAAATAGTTTTATTAAACAGATTTGTTTCCTTCTGTTTCAGGAACTTCATGAGAATTCATTCATATGAACTACTGACAATTCAGCTAGCCCTTTTTCAGGACTGTGGCCCCCTTCTCATAAGAGAAGACCACTCAGCGGGGCTTATCAAACACCCCTCCCCAAGGCTTGCCTCCAAACCCTCTCCTCACTGGATCCCCCAACTGAGCAATTATATCACAAACACTGCCTGATCTTCATCAGGACTCCACATGCAAATACCCACCTGGAGCCACAGCACTCGCACTGTATAATATCCCACCCTAGAAATCTCCCTTTGGAGACATTACTACAACCCAAGATAATGGTGACCTAAACTACAGCAAACAATCCACTGGCCTCTGCAACAGTGCTCTTTTCAGGGATTCAATTTAGAAGATGTTTCTGGACAAAGCAGGCTTTTACCAAGACTTCTAAATCATATTACATGAACAGTAAGCTGCCTGTTTTGCCACTGTAACACCAGTTACAATTACTGAGTATTTATTTACTGAATGTTTCCTATGTGCTCAGCATTGGGCTAATCATTTTACATGATCATCTCATTTATCTCATGGAAATGCTTGAAGATAAGCATTATTTGCCTCCTCTTACAAATGAGGACACAGAGGCTGAGAGAAGTTAAATAATTTATTCAAGTCCTGAGAGCTTATAAATGGCACGTGGAGAATTCAAATGGAATCCCCCATCTGCCTCCAAAGCTGACATCCCACATCATTATCCCCAGTGCCGGTTTGTACAGATTACACTGTTTTGCATTCAGATAAAGACCTTTAACGGTTACCAGGAGAACCAGCTTCTTGAGGAGGGTTTCCGAAAGGCTGAAGGAGATGAAGTCCGCGGCACAACTGAGGTGCTTGAGGGGCGCGGCTTTCAGCCAAGTGGAACCTGGCACCGTCCCTCCGGCCAGTCGCCCTCCGTCGCCCTCCTCCGTCTTCTCTGCTCCCTCCCAGGCCCCTAAATTGTGGCGAAAGTTGATTTTTAATAGGAGACTCAAGAAGGTTTAAAGAGTCAAGGGCTTCCCTGGTGGCGCAGTGGTTGAGAATCCGCCTGCCAATGCAGGGGACACGGGTTCAAGCCCTGGTCTGGGAAGATCCCACATGCCGCAGAGCAACTAAGCCCGTGCGCCACAACTACTGAGTCTGCGCGTCTGGAGCCTGCGAGCCACAACTACTGAGCCTGCGCGTCTGGAGCCTGTGCTCCGCAACAAGAGAGGCCGTGATAGTGAGAGGCCCGTGCACCATGATGGAGAGTGGCCCCCACTTGCCGCAACTAGAGAAAGCCCTCGCACAGAAACGAAGACCCAACGCAGCCAAAAATAAATAAATTAATTAATTTAAAAATAAATAAATAAAGAGCCAAATTAACAGCCGATGGTGCCTCGGCTCCCTGGAGGAGATGTTCAGGACCTCTCCTGACGCCCGGCAGGGACCCCTGAGGCCAGCCGGGAAGTCAGGCCCAGTACGTGGGTGCAGGGCTGCTGAGGCGGAGTCACTCTCAGCCTCCCCAGCAGCTGCTTCGACGCTCCTCACAAAGGAGAGGCCGCGCTCTATGTACCGAAACATAACTAATCTTAATGTCAGCAGTAATGGAAATTACACTCCATTATCATTAGCTCAAATAAGAATAATGATATGGAATTAGCTTGCAGGTATTTTTTTCTCTTTGTAAAATAGATACTTTTCAGTAAACTTCGCTCTAAAGGAAATTTGGGTTTCAAGCAAATCTTGTTTTCCCATTGACTGCCTTTTGGAAATGAAAGATGCTTTTCCTAAGCTTCAGAAAGAGTGGCTAAGAAGGCTGAGAAACCATCCTTCACAGCATTGTTTTAAATCTAGACTCGCCTACTGCTGGTTGGGTTTTTTTGAATCACCAACTGCTTCTAATACCTTTCCACAGATACATTCCCAAGCCATAGAAGTTTCTCCACTCTT
Source organism: Mesoplodon bidens (assembly GCF_964165515.1). NCBI lineage: Eukaryota > Metazoa > Chordata > Mammalia > Artiodactyla > Ziphiidae > Mesoplodon > Mesoplodon bidens. Next base: position 41,811,608 of record NC_138178.1, on the reverse strand, counting down.
GAGAAAGCCTCAGAAGCCATATCTGCCTCTTCCTCTACACACCCAGCTCTTCCTCTGGTCCTTGGAGAGTACCATGTCCCAGGTATTAGGCTGCAGTGCTACAGGGGAAGGGACCACTAACAAATAGGGACATACTCCAGACCAGAACCCCCTGCCACTTCCCTGCATCCCATATGATGAATCAACCTCACCTTGTACTTTATCAATTCTAAGGCATATATTTTTTCACATTTTAGCATTTCCAGAATTAAGATGCTTCTTACCAATGATGATGTTTCAATGACAACTGGCAGCATTTTTTCGCTCTTCATGGCACATAAAAATTGGAGCATCTTATACTCAATGACATCCTAGATTTGAGGAAGTAGGATTAATTTTTCAATATTTAGTTTGAAAATTCTCTAAAAGGAGCTTGTTCCCAGCAAGAAATGATCGCTTGAGAGGTTTGCTCAGCATATGGGAATAAGCAGAGACAGTTTTCCCTGAAAGCCAGATTTTGCTGTGTCTAGGTATGTGGTGAATTATCAGCTAAAACCATACTCATACCCCCTAAACTCCAGGAACCACCATTCACTCATTCAACAAACACGCTTAACAACTACTACGTGCTAGTATGTGCCAGGCAGTATTGTAGGCACTGGGGATATTAGAGCAGGAAATGAGATGCACAAAGTCTCTACTCTTAGGGGCTTGCATTCCCATGGGGGAGCTGGGGAGACTCTCAGATCCAAATAGGTGCACACACACACACACACAAATTAGGTAACTTCAGACAATGACGAGTGCTACAGTGAAAATCAAATAATGATTCTAGAGGGACTGGTGGGGCTGCTACTTTAGACTGGGTGGCTGGGGCAACTCTTTGAGGAGGGGGCATTAGCACTGAAACCGGAATGTAGGGAAGAATCAGGCTGCAGAGATCCGGGGACAGAAAATTCTAGAAATCTGGAGAGCGGAGCAAGTAGAAAAGCCCAAATTTGGTGAGTGCGAATAACAAAAAGTCTGGAAGCTAAAGCCAGGTGAAGAAAGTGAGGGGAGAGCAGTAGGGCAGAGATCAGAATGCGGGACCCCCACCGCTTTGACATTCATCACAGCGGGTTGTGCAAAATCAAGTAGGGGGGGCAGATATGTCGGTCAGATTTTCTCACTCTCCTTTTTGTTATTTGTTTTTGACATCTCTGCAAGAAAGCCCTTAGGAATGATCATCTTTGCCTGGACCTAAAATTTCCCAGGAGTTTTCCTATCCATCCAGAGTTTTCTTTTGAGTCTAGATTCTTCGTAGGGAAAGAAGCACCTGCTAAGCCCTAAGACGAGCCCCAGTCCCTTCTGGGTTATTGTAGATAACCTTCCTCCTAGTTTCATTTTGCCATTTCCCCTGTCTACTCATCAGAAGGCAACACTTAAAGAAGAAAGCCAGGATTTATACCTGGAAGAAGAAAAACAGAGCACTTCCCCGCCTGCCTTTCTCTGTCAATGGATGAGGGAGACACCTGTCCGTCAGCGGCGTTGCCTGCTTCTGGCCAGAGTACAGACAAGCAGTGTGGACTACAGGAAAACAAATCTGCACGTGCAAACATCACGTGCACATTGGTTCACACTGCATTATGCTTCCAGGCCTTGAGCATGCGCAGAGCAAGGTAAAGAGCTCAGCCTCTGTGCTCCTGGCCTGCTGTCCTTTGGCCTGATGTCATACGGTAGCACAGCACTGAAAAGTCCCGAAGCAAGCGTGAGCCTTGCGCTTCCTTGTTTGAACTCCACTCCTATCCCCCGTGGTCCTCCGAGTGCCCCTTCCCTACCGCCTGGAATGTGCCCGCAGCAGCCTCCTACTTGACCCGCATGCCTCCCCTCCACTGCCCAACACATCTCACTAAAACACACACTCAGATGCTGTCATCCTCTACTCAGAAAAATGGAACAGCTCAGGGAAATCCAGAAGATCTGTGGATGCCAACAGGGGCCTAATGTTCTCTGGGTCTCCTTGTATGGGCGTAGCAGTTGCCAGGCAGCCTGGGTGTCCCTGGGATTAGGGGGAGGGGCTGAGGAAGAGGCTGAGCAGGGTCTCTGACCCCTGCTGCCACCAGAACAGCTCCACCATCAGCTGTTTACATGCAATGGCTCTGCCAAGGTTTTCATTTCAAGTTTAATGCCTACAATTTATTTCTTTAAAATAAAAATAAAAGATTTGAAACCCTCTGGTAGTGAAATGAAGTGGGATTTCAGTCCCACTGTGCCAAGTACACATCATGCAATCTTGGGCAAGTCAGCCAACCTCTCTGAACCTCAATGTTTTGTATAGAACAGTTTCCCAGCCTGGAACTATGGACATCTGAGGCCGAATATTATGTCGTAGGGTCGGGGGCAGCTGCCCTGTGCATTGTAGGATATTTAGCAGCATCCTGCCCTCTACCCACATGATGCCAGGACCGCCCACACCCCCTGCAGATGTAGCAATGAAAAATGTCTCCAGACCTTGTTAAATGTTCCCTTGGGACAAAATCACTCACGCTGAGAACTGCTGCTCTAGAAGAGTTAAATATTTACCTGTCTTGCAGGACTACGGTGAGCATTAAATGAGATAATAGATGAAAAAGTGCTCTGCAAACTGCTATTATTAGAAGTCTGTTGGAAGCATCTGACTTACATCCTGACATAAACAAATAATTTTACAGTCGATCCTGAATGGGATGAGGAAGCTACTGGGCACTTTCAGAGCTCTGAGATGTTTATCTTTTTGTCTATCTCTTTCAATCTTTGTGATACCTTATCTTTGTCAATCCATAGCCAGTCATTCATTATGCCAGGGTGACACAAATTCTGAAATCCACAACATTTAGAGCTCAGCAATCCTGGATGTTTACCCCTGGTTCCCCAGAATGAAAACAAAGTACGTGTGTGTGTGTGGATCAACCTTCTAGAGTAAGAGGTTTGAGCTTTTAGCAAACACACACGACCTTCACACACGAGCCTGAGCTTCCTTGAACACATTCACACTGTTGTCAAAGCAACATCATGGCCCAAACCTACAGGCAGATAGATAATCAGGCCAGAGGGAAAGCCCTAGAGATAGAACCAGGTCTTTAGTGCCAGAAAACAGGATAGTCTGGTTGAAACACAGCAGCCTGCTTAGTTGTGAGAACCAGGATTGGCTGCAACCTTATTACAACAGTGTTTTTTGCAGACAACAGTTTATGTCAGGCAAGGAAAACACACCACCGCCATCCACAGTTCTGTTAGACCCCGTGTGGGTGCCTGGGAACATCCTGGCCATCTTGGGAAGGTAGTTCACCATCTTGCCTATACTAACAACCGTTGTCATTTCCACCGGAAGCTGACCCTTCTCATTTAATTAGGTCCTGTTTAATTCAGCATCTTAATCCCAAGAGACTCAAAAGTTACTTGACTAAGGCTCAAGGATGAAGATAACAATTTTACATCTCTCTCTGAGTCAAACTTGACTAGCTCTTCCTTGGGACCACCACACAGTAAAAACGAGCACGTGTTCCAAACCTCCTAAAGGATGCATCAGCCCGTCTTTAAATTATAATCTCTGACAATTTACTGAGCTCTGAAAGTGTCCCATGAGAATATTTATTTCAGAGGTTTTCAAACTTGATTCTTTCGAGCCCTGAGGAACGTCCATGGAAGTTTCTCAGCATCAATCACGAGCCAGGGAAAGAAGAGGTGAAAAGGGAAAGGCCAGGCTGTGATTCACTGGGATCTCCCACTTCTGCTCCCGTTTTATCTGCTTTAGATGTGTCATCTCCTCAGAGGATTTCTTTAAAAAAAAAAAAAGTTTCTTCTACTAAAGCACCCTCAAACCACTCAACTTGTACAGCCCTCCCATTTTTGGAAAACCAAACTGAAGTCAAGTACAATGACAAAGAACTAATTTCAGGTCCCATGCCCATCAGCCAAGTCCAGGTTTCCTGACTCCATGTGGAAGGTGAGACTCATCCTTGAAATAGGAAGATTTTCTGCTTTGAAGACAGTCACAACGGAGTTTGAATTTCAGCTCTCCACTTACCATTCATGGGATCTTGGGGAAAAAATGATTAACCTCTCCTAACTACAACTTCCTTGTATGTAAAATGGGAATATAACGTGCCTGGCAAGTGCCACTGCTCTGTAATTAATAGTTAGGATCATTATTCCCTGAAGGTACTCTCATAAACAATAATTCTCTTATCACTCCCCACCTTCCTGCCCTCTTCCTTGAGGGATCGCAGAGAACAGTTCATGAAACATATTATCAAATGGGATGTGGGATGCCTGTGAACCATGGGAAGGCAGATGGGCATCTTCCTTAAGTCGTGCCTTTGGCCTTGGCAGCAAAGGTGAAGAAGGTAACAGGTTATCACAAGGGTTCAGGGGAGATGGGGAAAAGTAACTGCAGGATTCTCTGCTCTCTATCAGAGGCAGCCCTCAAAAAAGCTGCGCGAGATGCGAGATGCTCCCTACCCTCGGTAAGTCCCTCTCAACCCCGCTAACCTCACTGGGAGTGCAACAAATTCCAGCAACTTTTCCAACACCGGGCTTGGGCTCCGCTCACCCTGCCTCCTCCCAGCTCCCTTAAATAATGGCTGAGCGAATGCCTCCGGGACCATCTTCAGCTAATTTCCTTCAAGACATGCAAGCTGCTAACGCTGGGAAGCACAGATAGTGTGGAATAGCACATATGGCCAAAATTAGATTAAAATAACCTCCTGATAAACAAATTACTCACCGAAAATAAATATTGGACTAGCGCGGCCAAGATAACTAGAAGAACAGCACCACCACATGGCAGGAAGAGGAAGTACATGAGCTGCGGTCTGTGGCCAGGGACGATCAGCACCCACCCCCAACTCGGGGGCCTGACAAAGCCAGCAGGGAAAGGGAACTAGCAGCTGTAATCCTTCCCGGCCCTGTTCCCTTCTCCTCTCACTCACCCCGTCATTCATCAGCCTCGCCTGATGCTCAGCCTCACAGCAGAGACTCTGGCCCTTTGCACAGCCATGTTGGTGTGTTGGCACCTCTCACTGGGTCCCCTTCAGATGCTTGTATGGGATGGACCGTGTGATGCTCTTTCCTAAACTAAATGACAGATGCTCCCACCACACACACACACACACACACACAAATCCTTCTAATACTTAGAAAGTATTCATTTAGCTTCCTTTCAGATTTTGATCTTATCTTCTTTGGGCTAAATAAACCTACCCTTGTTCAATCTCTCCTTGGTGTGCACAGAGCTCAGGTCCCAGGGTCTACAGCAGGTAAGGTCTGTAGCCCAACCTCTCCAGGCCTCAGTTCCTACACCTGTGAAATGGTGATGATGATACCCCCTTACTAGGCATGTACATGCAGTGGTATATACAGTGGCTGACACGCTAAGCAGTCGGTAAATGGTACACGTGTGCGTTGTCATTTCAATCCCACCATGTGACGGATGTAGTTTGCTAGTCTGCATTCATACAAAGTCGATCACAGCAGTCCATCCCAGTGTGACAAATGCAAAAATCTAGCAATATTACTTGAAGCAGAATTGTGGATCATCACAGAAATATAGGGCCTGCTTCTCCAGGAGTTATGATGGCAGAACGGACGTCGGGTCTATAATCACACCACAGTTTGATTCTTTCTGGGGACAGGAATTGGGCTGGCCTCTTCATTAAGGCATATTGGAAGCAAATGTATGAGGCTTAAGTCACGAAACTGGAATCCTTCTTTAGTTAACATTAGTGTGTTAGAGGTTCTCTGGGTACAGCTCAATGTGAGGTGTGCGCGCTATGACAGGGACCCCAGTGCCCATGGAGGTAGACCCTGCAGGGAAACTACGTGCATACGTACACAAAAATGCATACACACAAACACATATGCAAAAGTATAGGACTCACTGATTACAGTATAGTTACTTCTTAGTTATAGGTAGTATATTGATAGTTAGTATAAATATAGTGAGAAGGCTTAATTGGAAACCTAACCCTGGGCAGAGATGGGGGGTTGTCAATACCCTTGAGAGAGACATTTGTGCTGAGACAAAAGAAAGAACCAGTGTTAGCTGGACAGGAAACCTTCTAAGTCTCAGCGATCTGGGTGGGTCACTCCCTCTCTCTGGTCCTCAGTCTCGCTGTGTGCAAATGCGGAGAGGGGTGGATAAGACCAACCGTTTTCCGGGATCTGGACGACACTGTGTACTGTAGCCACCCAACTCACTGAGAGACTAGGTCTTGATTATTCCAACCACTGAACAGAAACGACACTCATGTGATGTGACAGGTGCACACGACCGCTCTGGTAGCAAAACAGCCAAGTATAGATGTAGCAGGTCCAGAACGTAAATCCATACCGTGAGTGTCTCCGTGTGCACACGTGCAGTGTCAAATACACTTCACTTTTCAGAAAGATTAGTACTTTTCCGGGTTCTCAGGGGGCCCTATACTTCTGTGAACGTGTCTCAGAGGCCACCTCAGGGGAGAATCATTGGGAAACGGACAGACAGGGCTCTGAGTTCTCCAAGACAAAAACGTTTGAACACCACTGCACTAAACAACCTCGAAGGTCTTTTCCAGCTCTGATGGTCTGACTCCATGGCCCTCCTCTGGAAACTGAAGGGGAGACACTCCGGGGGCAGAACCCTGGGGCACCAGGCTTGTCCAGGCAGCCTGGCAAGCCAGGAGGACAGATTCCAGGCCCCGTGGGAACACAGATTGTACATGTGAGCCCTGTGAAGTCTGTGCCACCCTACGGCTACTGGTGTTATGTCAGAAGTTCAAAGGAATCACACTGCCAACCATCCTAAAACACTGATGCCATTCTGAGAACTCCTCAGAGCTCCTAGAATTCCTACAAAAGCCTCAGTTGGGGCTTTTCAAACATGGCCCCTTCTCTGACATTTTGCTGTAGAGCAACTATCTGGCCACCAAGTCCTCCAGTCCCTACACTGCTGATTGCCAGGCCATAGTAGAGGACCGTTGAGAGCTTGAGGTGTCTGTCCATGATCAGGACTCTAGGCGCCAGAAGTCCCCTCCTTCCTATACCCCCGACAGCAACAGGCTGCGCTGACCCCGTGAGCCAGCCAGGCAGAGCTCACCGAGGAAGACACTAGAGAACCTCCTCTTCCTGCCAAACTTCCCACGAGCTCCCTTGCATCTCTCCCTCCCTTCTTTCTTCTCTGTCTCCCTCCCTTTACTAACTCACTTTCCCATTCCCTGCACCCTCCCCATTGCCCCAACTTATGCAAACTCCCAGACTCCTCTGAATGCTAATGCTGAAGTTGGAGAGTGGTCTGAAGTAGACCCATCATCCTCTTACTAAGATGTAGGGCCTGAACCAGAAAGTGTTTCAGGTCTTTCCTTGTTGCGAGAATGTGACCTTTAAAGCTGGGCAGCAACGTTACTACCAAGGCATTACGTGAAGATTCATCCCTGGAGCCAGTACAGATCAGGCAGAATCCCACGGTGCACACTCATTCCAAGCACCACTGCCAAGCCACCACTTCTCCAAACTGCATTTATACCTAATGCTCACAAAAGGGTGTTAGGGAGCAGAAAGAAAAAGGGAGAGGTGGGGAGGCCAATGAGAAAGGAGAAGAAGATGAGGGAAAAAAAAGGAAAAAGAGACACAGAAGTCCAGGTAGAGACACAGATGAAAGAGAGAAAGGCAGAGTGGATGCAGATAGAAAAAGGGACAAGGGCACATGGATGGACCTAGAGATTATCATACTAAGTGAAATGAGTCAGAAAGAGAAAGACAGATACCATATGAGATCACTTATATGTGGAACCTAAAATATGACACAAATGCCGTATAGCACAGGGAACTCGACTCGATACTCTGTAATGACCTATATGGGAAAAGAATCTAAAAGAGAATGGATATATGTGTACGTGTAACTGATTCACTTTGCTGTACAGCAGAAACTAACACAACATTGTAAATCAACGACAGTCCAATAAAAATTTTAAAAGTAAATAAATAAACTAGACATAACTTGGTTTAAAAATAAAATAAAATGAAATATGAAACAAAAACAGACTCACAGATATAGAGAACAGACTTGTGGTTACCAAGGAGGAGGGGGCATTGGGGGAGGGATGGACTGGGAGTTTGGGGTTAGTAGATGCAGATTATTACATATAGGATGGATAAACAATAAGGTCCTACTATATTACACAGGGAACTATATTCAATATCCTGGGATAAACGATAATGGAAAGGAATAAATAAAAGAATGTATATATGTGTATAACTGAGTCACTTTGCTGTACACCAGAAATTAACACATTGTAAATCAACTATACTTCAATAAAGAAATTAATTTTTTTAAAAAAAGGGACAGGGGCAAAGGACCATGTCTTATTTTTATTAATTAGAGAAAAAACTGCCTGCAATGGAAGCATTATTTATTACTCAAAGCCTTATTAAGTTTTGGTAATAAAAAGCTAAATGTTTTTGTGCAGGGTAAAGCATAAAAGGGCAAAGCTTTCAATACAGGAAAATTTAGTGTTTGCACATGCGTAGGTAGAGAGGGGGAACTGATACAATAAAAGTATGGAATCTGGATTAGACCGTTCTAGCCCACATACATACAAAAAGGACCCTTGAATGAGCAATGACTTTAATTTTTAGGATCCTAAATTTTGGAAATAATTGGAAAAGAGGCCTAGTACTTCCAAGGCTGTATTTTGCATGTTGTTCCTCGGAAAAGGAAAGAGATGAGAGCTGTCTTTTGGTTCGTTTCTCTCTGTCCGCCACCTACCTTTCCTACATTGGCTTCTCGTGCAATAGCTACTTGATGGAAGAAAGGGCTGAGACAAAATAACAAAATTGTTCTTATGCAACCTGGTGCTCTTTCCCTTTCTTTCTGTTATGGTGGGCAGCTCCAAGGCTCCCAGATCCCTCAGCCCTGCTCTCCCCGTTACTGGTGAGGGTTGCCTCCCACCACCCACTACGTCATAAGGCCTTGTTGACCTAAGATTCACAAGCCCACCCATGTTTACTGCCCCCAAGGTAGTAGATATGTCCTTCTGGCTCTATTTTAACTGGGGAATGTTCTCCTTTTATTATAGAGATATACTAAAATGGCCAACTTTTATACTGATAAGTATCAAGGCCAAAATCATCACCAGCTAAAAAGAGTTTGCTTTCAGGAGATAAAGGTTCACATAAATATTCCCAGATATCAGTGCCAGATGGTGAGGGTTTGAATTTTAGACAGAAACTGACTTCCTGCATTTAGGTTCAGTGGACACAAACTCATCTGGGATGTAAATTGACAGACATTCAATGTCAAGTCTTACTTATGCATGAAGGCATTTGAAGCAACTAGAGAATTCCATGACACTCATCCCCCCCACAGCAACCGCAGCCTAAGTGCAGTGGTACCATCCATACCCAGACCTTACATGCCACACAATACTTTGGTTAGGCTGGTAGAACAAAGATGGCAACTGCTCCTCCCCAAATCCATGGAAGACTTTGCTATTTAAACACAGCACTCTTGAACCTTCCTACATTGTTTGTGGAAACTGGTGCAGCCACTGTGGAAAACAGTATGGAGGTTTCTCAAAAAGCTAAAAATACAACTACCATATGACCCAGCCATTCCACTCCTGGTGTATATCCAAAAAGAAAACAAAACACTAATTCAAAAAGATACATGCATCCCAATGTTCATAGCAGCATTATTTATGATTGCCAAGATATGGAAGCAACCTAAGTGTCCATCAACAGATGAATGGATAAAGAAGATGTGGTATACACATATACAATGGAATACTATGCAGCCATAAAAAAGAATGAAAATTTGCCATTTGCAGCAACTTGTATGGACTTGGAGGGCATCATGCTAAATGAATAAGTCAGACAGAGAAAGACAAATACTGTATCCTATCACTTATATGTGGAATCTAAAAAATATGTATAACGAACTACTGAATATAAAAACAAAGAAGCAGACTCACAGATATAGAGAACAAATTAGTGGTTACCAGTAGGGAGAGGGAAGTGGGGAGGGGCAGTATAGGGGTAGGAGATTAAGAGGTACAAACTTTTAGGTATAAAATAATCTACAAAGATATATTGTACAACACAGGGAATATAGCCAATATTTCATAATAACTATAAATGGAGTATAACCTTTAAAAATTGTGAATCACTATATTGTATACCTGTGACTTGTATAATACTGTACATCAACTATACTTCAATAAAAAATAAACTTAAAAAAGAAAAAACAGCCCTCTTGCCTGCTGAGCTCAAATATGATCTCAGAATCCTACCCACACATGGGAGTTGGCACTTGCAATGGAACTTTCTTTTTTTTTCTTTCTTTTTTTTTTTTGCGGTTCGCAGGCCTCTCCTGTTGAGGAGCACAGGCTCTGGACGCGCAGGCTTAGCGGCCATGGCTCACAGGCCCAGCCGCTCCGCGGCATGTGGGATCTTCCCGGACCGAGGCACGAACCCGTGTCCCCTGCATTGGCAGGTGGACTCTCAACCACTGCGCCACCAGGGAAGCCCTGCAATGGAAATTTCTGCTGTCCTTGTTCTAAGATCCTCTAGATCTCTAGAACCTCCTCCCTCCCAAGTAACTTCTGCATGTTCATAAAGACTTTCTGCCATCGTATTCTTACTTCATGTGAACCCACAGGAATGACACCAGTGCTGGGGAATTTAAGATCAATTATGCAAGAAGAGCATTTCTATGAAATACCAATAAAATTATTTGGGAGGGATCATCTGAAACCCTGAATGAGCTTCAGCTAATGTGTGATCAAATATGCAACAGTGATTCTCAGAAGGAGGCAATTTTCACATCCCAGGGGACAATTAGCAGTGTCTAGAGACAAATCTTAGTCATTATAACTGGCAATGTCACCTGGTGAGAAAAGGCCAGGGATGCTGCTAAACATTCCAAAATGCACAGGACAGGCCTCAACAACTAAGAATTATCCAGTTCAAAATGCAAGGGTGTTAAGGTTGAGAAACCCTGATAGACATGAAGGCTGAGTATTTAGTGGTAGAAAGACCATAAGAGAAGCTCTCATCCAGCTCTCTCGTGTTAGGATGAGCCTGAGACTCAGACAAAAGTCTATGTGGACAGCTCAGCAGAATTAGCAAATAAGCCTATACATCCTTCTAATGTGACAATAAAACTTGGTTTATATGTGGAGGATGGCAAGCTATCATTTCCCTGACAGTCCATTTGTATAGTTAAACAGAGATTAGAACTAATATCATTGGTTCTATGCATGGGTCGTTGGATTCAGTAGTACAGGGTAGTAGGGGGCGGTATTGCCTTTTTTTATACATGTAGATATTATAACTCATTCATTCACTTAAACATTTAGTACACAAATATTTATTTTAGGCTTTTTATTGTGCTGATGCAAGTAATACAACAATCAGCAAAGATGACCCTTGCCCTCAAAAGTTTGCAATCTGCTGGGAGAGATGGGCAACAGCAAATTCAATGCAGCATAATCAATGTTGTGTTGGGAGAGCCTATGGGAGCATAGAGGAGGGGCATCCAGCCTGGTCTTGGTAGCCAGGGAAAGTGTTTTCAGAGGGAATGAGGTCTGAGCTGAGCTCTGGAGGGAGAGTAGAAGTTAGAAACTCTAAAACTGAGCCCCTAGTGCAGTGTACTCCATTTGCTAAGCACAACTAGCACGTTGGAAACCCACTTAAGGCTCTAAGCCTGAATCAGACGGTATTTGCACTGGCTATTGGTTTCTCCTGGGCCCATGCATCATGTTTTACACAGAAATAGTTAATAACTGTCATGTGACTACATTCAGATTTTTACACATGGTGTATCAGGACACTCAACTCTGAGCTTCAGGGGTGTGTGTGTATGGGTAGAAAAATAAGTCAGCCTTTCTCAGCTAGTGTAAACAGCTCTTTGCAGGAAACTGCTCTCAGCAGGAAGCCACTTTCTCCTCACTTTAGCAAAGCTAGATTGTAACTAACTTTTTTTTTTTGTATTTTTATTGGAATACAGTTGATTTACAATGTTGTTAGTTTCAGGTGTACAGCAAAGTGAATCAGTTATATATATACATATATCCACACTTTTTTAGATTCTTTTCCCATATAGGTCATTACAGATTACTGAGTTCCCTGTGCTATACAGTATGTCCTTATTAGTTATCTATTTTATATATAGTAGTTTGTATATGTCAGTCCCAATCTCCCAATTTATCCCTCCCCAACCCTTTCGCTGCTGGTAACCATAAGTTTGTCTTCTACATCCGTGACTCTATATCACTTTTGTAAATAAGTTCGTTTACACCATTTAACTAATTTTAAATCAGGCACCCCAATTCTCTACAATCTCCGGCCCAAGTACACCTTTCAAATCTTTTAATCACACAATACCTTGCCTAACTCATCGGTTCTTTCCACAGATCAAAGAAGTAGAAATGAAGAATAAATAATTAACAGATGACCAGATCTCTTCCCTAGCTTACCCGTCAGTAATCTCCCGAACGGACTGTGTGACCAAACTGCATGAACAAGGTAACATCTTAGAGGAAGATCACCAGAAGTCTACAAGCCTGCACACAGTGAGGGATGGTGATGATTCTAACCCCCTATCTCAATGACTAACTGAGATTACTTCCCTCCTTCCCTTTAAAAGTATCATGGACGAATCTTCAGAAGTGGTTTTGGGGGGAGGCTGAGTCTACCATCTCCCCAGATTGCCAGCATTCTGATTAAAGGCATCTTTCCTTTCTACCAACATTTGCGAGTATGTAATTGATTTTGTAAGCAGCAAGCAGTGGGACCCCCACCCCCTGCATTTGATAACACTAGCAGGGCTCTGTCCCCATGAAACATCAGGCCTCTACTGCCAAAGCTGGGCAGGAAGGATCCAGGAGAAAGCTACTTTCCTAAGGCACAGCACTCGCCGGCTGGCTTACCCAGCCGTTCTCAGCATCTTTACTTCCTGCAATCCAAGAACTTCCTCACCTTGCTTCCTCGAACACCTGGTGTTATAATCAGGTGAGCAGACAGAGTGAGCAGGTAAATAATGAAAACCCAGATGCCAAACCTGAGTCAAGTTCAGTATGGAGAATGAACCGTTCTCTCCCCATAACCCGCAGGTAACACTTTCTCCCCCACTCCTATCTCGAGGGCTTCCTAACCCCTCACTCTTCATTCCCCAACCTGCTCTAACCACCTTCACTCTCCCTGCAGGTCAGGCAGCTGTGGATAGACTTGTGTACTGTATCAAGTTCCAACAAACCGAATGAATTCAAGCTTCAATTATTTTTTCAGTCTACAAAGGGAAGCACTATGTGATGTGACTCTTTCTCTGCACTTAGAGTTGACAGAGATACATGGTTGGGGGAGAAGGTGTTTTGATTTTCATTTATTTATTTGTAAGTTTTATTAAAGTTCACCTATTACCCACATGCCTCGGGCTCCCTATAGAGAAACAAATATCACATTTGAAGCAGCTGGTTTCCAAGATGCCAAATTAAAATAGATGAAGAGGTAAGGAGGGGAAAAAAATAAAAACATTAAGCTGAAACTTCTTCACTCCCAAGTGCATGGTGCCTTCTACTATATTGCACACATGAAATTGACTCTCAATGTAATTAGACCAGAGCTACAAGGCAAACAAACAAAAACAATTCTCAAATTATTCAGACTCCCAGAGCTATTCTTTTGCAATCACTCAAGTAACTGAGGAAAGAGCCAATTTTTTAATATAAATTTGTTATCAGCATCTACACTGTCCAAGCGATTCCAACACCCCATCTGCCCAAGAATATAGTCACTAGCTGAGTTGTGAATCAAAGGCAAGAATCATGCTTCCCACCCACTGTCATAAACCTTTCTTCCATAGGACAATCCCAATGGAAACTGCAGTTTATTCCAACAGTCCTTAAAAGCTGCTGGTCCAATTAGAAGGAGAGTTCCTCGGGTCTGCAGTAGACAACATACTCCAGTTAGAGTCAGTTGTCTTGGCAGCATTATGAATGGCACCTCCACAGAGAGAGAGATTAACTCTCTCTTTGCAGCCCCGAGTTAGAACTGCCGTAATATCCTCCATCTCACCCCAAAGATCCAGGAATGGTTCTACTGCGGTCCAGGTTGAAAATGAGCCATGGAGACAGAAGAGCATCTTTCACTGAACTCAGAGGGGAAAGAAATAACCACGTTTCAAAAGAGGCACTTACTGGATTTCAGCAATGCTGCCAGAACTTCAGTGGCTGCCCTGGGGAAAGAGAAAGAAAAGTGGAAAGGTCAATGTTCAATGGTCTTCTTGTCAGCCCATGGATCCCATAGCTGGCCAGCTCATTGCTGCCACCTAACTGCCCCAATATTAATCAGGTAGCAGGCACTCCATTGATTCTACTGCTGACCATTAAAGGGGCACAAATGTAGAAATCACGCTGAGTGAAGTGTTTGTCTTGCAAATGGGTCTCAAGAGTCCCTTTCTCTGCTGAAAGTCTCTTCCCCTCCCCCTCTTGCCTCCCACATCCATTGTTCTCCAGAATCTCTCTCGGTACTTTCTTTGCCCTGGTCTCTGCCCAGTTGATAACGGACAATTCTCTTTGCAATACATTATTTACTACTGAGCAATAGAGCTGACAGTAAAAATAATAATAATAATAACAAAGGAATGAATAAAAATAAACTAAAACAGAAAGTAGGCACTTGAAACCTTACTGCTTCCCATAACCCACGAGGGAATCCTGCAAAGCAGTGGCCTGAAACTCACTGATGCAAACCCATGTCTGGGATGACCCCCAGCTCCGTGAGACCAAACAACTGCAGGGCAGTCATAGAGAAGGCAAGGCTAGTTTTCACCGATACACTACATCATTCCTCCTTCCCAACCATGATTTCCTCTAATCAACTTTCAGCTTCCTCAGCTACGCTCTTTTGTAACACGACATAGTGCTGTTGCAGGAAGGAGAACCTCTTCCAAGGCCCCGAGAAGGGGACCCCTTCTTGTCTAACACTTGGAAATAAATGTCCAGGGAGACAAAGTTGTCTCTTGCTGGGAGACAATCCATGCAAGTGGTTACCATCATGCCTGGCTAAGGCACGCAGTTTTGGCCAATGGTTCCCTAACAGCGGGGCAACAGTGGATTTAAGAAAGGGCACGTTGAAGGTGTTGCTGGCAGCCCAAGCCACTGTGGAAAATCTGTGAGCCACAGTGCAGAGCTCCTGGCTTGGGTTGGGAGAAAATGAATATCAGTACTTTGGGGAAAAGCAGAGTAGCCATACTGAGTTCATCAGAGGAGGTTAGCAGAGAAGGAAACCACAGAAGCAGGAAAAGGAAGAATGGGGATGTCCCAAGCAAAATACCTAGCCAGGTCCTTAGATCACAGGTCAGGTCTTAGGGCAACTCTGCATTTACGATTTGCATGGCACATTTGTTTGGGCGAGTTCACCATGGAGGTAGGGCTCTGGTAGATAATAGTTTTATAAGGGATACACTGGTGGTGGGGAAGAACAGGCTTCAGGCAGGTCAGTTAGGAGGATCTGAGGTAACAGGGTCCCCAGCCAAAAGAGTGACATAGAGGAAGAAGGAAGAGAGAGGGGTTAACGGGAAGTTTAGAGTCTTGCTACTCAAAGCATGGGTCTCCCACCTGCACCTTCATATTTCCTGAGAGCCAAATAGAAATGCAGACTCTCAAGCCCCATCTCTGGCCTGCTGAATCAGTACATTTATTCTAGCAGATAATTCATATGCATATTAACCTTTGAGAATAACTGGTTTAGAGGACAGTATCAATCTGGCTCAGTTACTCATTGATGTTGCAAGGAAGATTCAAGGGGACTCCCAGATCTCAACCCTCTAGAAGGTAGCTAATAGTATGATAACATAATAAATAAACATGAATCCAAACAGTGACATGATACAGCAGAAAATACATGGTAAGTGTCACATTAGCCAAAGATGGGAGAGAAGCAAGAAGAACTACAATCCGGCAGTCTGTGGAACAAAAACCACATTCACTGAAAGACAGACAAGAAGAAAAGGCAGAGGGCTATGTATCAGATGAAGGAACAAGATAAAACCCCAGAAAAACAACTAAATGAAGTGGAGATACGCAACCTTCCAGAAAAAGAATTCAGAATCGTGATAGTGAAGATGATCCAGGACCTTGGAAAAAGAATGGAGGCAAAGACTGAGAAGATACAAGAAATGTTTAACAAAGATCTGGACGAATTAAAGAACAAACAAACAGAGATGAACAATACAATAACTGAAATGAAAACTACAGTAGAAGGAATCAATAGCAGAATAACTGAGGTGGAAGAACGGATAAGTGACCTGGAAGACAGAATGGTGGAATTCAATGCTGTGAAACAGAATAAAGAAAAAAGAATGAAAAGAAATGAAGACAGCCTAAGAGACCTCTGGCTGTTAACGTAACAACATTCACATTATAGGGGGTCCCAGAAGGAGAAGAGAGAGAAAAAGGACCCAAGAAAGTATTTGAAGAGATTAGAGTTGAAAACTTCCCTAACATTGGAAAGGAAAGAGCCACCCAAGTCCAGAAAGCACAGACAGTCCCATACAGGATAAACCCGAGGAGAAACACGCTGAGACACATAGTAATCAAATTGGCAAAATTAAAGACAAAGACAAATTATTGAAAGCAGCAAGGGAAAAACAACAAATAATATACAAAGAACTCCCATAAGATTAACAGCTGATTTCTCAGCAGAAACTCCACAAGCCAGAAGGGAGTGGCATGATATACTTAAAGTGATGAAAGGGAAGAAACTACAACCAAGATTACTCTACCCAGCAAGGGTCACATTCAGATTCGATGAAGAAATCAAAAGCGTTACACACAAGCAAAAGCTAAGAGAAGTCAGCACCACCAAACCAGCTCTACAACAAATGCTAAAGGAACTTCTCTAAGTGGGAAACACAAGAGAAGAAAGGACCTACAAAAACAAACCCAAAACAATTAAGAAAATGGTCATAGGAACATACATATCTATAATTACCTGAAACATGAATGGATTAAATGCTCCAACCAAAAGACACAGGCTTGCTGAATGGATACAAAAACAAGACACATATATGTGGTGTCTAGAAGAGACCCACTTCAGACCTAGGGACACATATAGACTGAAAGTGAGGGGATGGAAAAGATAGTCCATGAAAATGGAAATCAAAAGAAAGCAATACTCATATCAGGTAAAAGAGACTTTAAAATAAAGAATGTTACAAGAGACAAGGAAGGACACTACGTAATGATCAAGGGATCAATCCAAGGAGAAGATATAACAATTATAAACATATATGCACCCAACATAGGAACACCTCAATACATAGGAAACTGCTAACAGCTATAAAAGAGGAAATTGACAGTAACACAATAATAGTGGGGGACTTTAAGACCTCACTTACACCAATGCACAGATCATCCAAACAGAAAATTAATAAGGAAACAAAAGCTTTAAATGACACAATAGCCAGATAGATTTAATTGATATTTATAGGACATTCCATCCAAAACCAGCAGACTACACTTTCTTCTCAAGTGCACATGGAACATTCTCCAGGATAGATCACATCTTGGAGCACGAATCAAGCCTCAGTAAACTTAAGAAAATTTAAATCATATCAAGCATCTTTTCTGACCACAACACTGTGAGATTAGAAATGAATTACAGGGGGAAAATGTAAAAAACACAAACACATGGAGGCTAAACAATACGTTACTAAATAACCAAGAGATCACTGAAGAAATCAGAGGAAAACAAACAATACGTAGAGACAAATGACAATGAAAACACGACGATCCAAAACCTATGGGATACATCAAAAGTGGTTCTAAGAGGGAAGTTTATAGCTATACAAGCCTACCTCAAGAAACAAGAAAAATCTCAAATAAGCAATCTAACCTTACACCAAAAGGAACTAGAGAAAGAAGAACAAACAAAACCCAAAGTTATCAGAAGGAAAGAAATCATAAAGATCAGAGCAGAAATAAATGAAATAGAAACAAAGAAAACAATAGCAAACATCAGTAAAACTAAAAGCTGGTTCTTTGAGAAGATAAAAAAAAGTTGATAAACAACTAGCCAAACTCATCAAGAAAAAGAGGGAGAGGACTCAATTCAATAAAATTAGAAATGAAAAAGGAGAACTTACAACAGACACTGCAGAAATACAAAGCATCCTAAGAGACTACTATAAGCAACTCTATGCCAATAAAATGGACAACCTGGAAGACATGGACAAATTCTTAGAAGGGTAAAACCTTTCAAGACTGAACCAGGAAGAAACAGAAAATATGAACCGACCAATCACAAGTAATGAAATTGAAGCTGTGATTAAAAATCTTCCAACAAAAGTCCAGGACCAGATGGCTTCACAGGTGAATTCTATCAAATATTTAGAGAAGAGCTAACACCCATCCTTCCCAAACTCTGCCACAAAATTGCAGAGGAAGGAACGCTCCCAAACTTATTATATGAGGCCACCATCACCCTGATACCAAAACCAGACAAAGATACTACAAAAAAAGAAAATTACAGACCAATATCACTGATGAATATACATGCAAAAATCCTCAACAAAATACCAGCAAACAGAATCTAACAACACATTAAAAGGATCACACACCATGATCAAGTGGGATTTATCCCAGAGATGCAAGGAGTCTTCAATATATGCAAATCAATCAATGTGATATACCAGATTAACAAACTGAAGAATAAAAACCATATGATCATCTCAATAGATGCAGAAAAAGCTTTTGACAAAATTCAACACCCATTTATGATAAAAACTCTCCAGAAAGTGGGCATGGAGGGAACCTACCTCAACATAATAAAGACCATATATGACAAACCCACAGCAAACATCATTCTCAATGGTGAAAAACTGAAAGCATTTCTTGTAAGATCAGGAACAAGACAAGGATGTTCACTCTCACCACTATTATTCAACGTAGTTTTGGAAGTCCTAGCCACGGCAATCATAGAAGAAAAACAAATAAAAAGAATACAAATTGGAAAAGAAGAAGTAAAACTGTCACCGTTTGCATATGACCTGAAACTATACATAGAGAATCCTAAAGATGCCACCAGAAAACTACTAGAGCTGATCAATGAATTTGGTAAAGTTGCATGATACAAAATTAATGCACAGAAATCTCGTTTTCCTATACACTAATGATGAAAAATCTGAAAGAGAAATTAAGGGAAAACTCCCACTTACCATTGCAACAAAAAGAATAAAAGACCTAGGAATAAACCTACTAGGAGACAAAAGACCTGTATGCAGAAAACTATTAAACAATGATGAAAGAAATTAAAGATGATACCAACAGATGGAGAGATATACCATGTTCTTGGATTGGAAGAATCAATATTGTGAAAATGACTATACTACCGAAAGCAATCTACAGATTCAATGCAATCCCTATCAAATCACCAATGGCAATTTTTAGAGAACTAGAACAAAAGATCTTAAAATTTGTATGGAGACACAAAAGACCCAGAATAGCCAAAGCAGTCTTGAGGGAAAAAAACGCAGCTGGAGGAATCAGACTCCCTGACTTCAGACTGTACTACAGAGCTACAGTAATCAAGACAATATGGTACTGGCACAAAAACAGAAACATAGATCAACGGAACAAGATAGAAAGCCCAGAGGTAAACCCACGCACCTATGGTCAACTAATCTATGACAAAGGAGGCAAGGATATACAATGGAGAAAAGACAGCCTCTTCAATAAGTGGTGCTGGGAAAACTGGACAGCTACATGTAAAAGAATGAAATTAGAACACTCCCTAACACCATACGCAAAAATAAATTCAAAATGGATTAGGGACCTAAATGTAAGACCGGACACTATAAAGCTCTCAGAGGAAAACACAGGAAGAACACTCTTTGACATAAATCACAGCAAGATCTTTTCTGATCCACCTCCTAGAGTAATGGAAATAAAAACAAAAATAAACAAATGGGACCTAATGAAACTTAAAAGCTTTTGCACAGCAAAGGAAAACATAAGCAAGACGAAAAGACAACCCTCAGAATGGGAGAAAATATTTGCAAAGGAATCAATAGACAAAGGATTAATCTCCAAAATATATAAACAGCTCATGCAGCTCAATATTAAAAAAACAAACAACCCAATCCAAAAATGGACAGAAGACCTAAATAGACATTTCTCCAAAGAAGACATACAGATGGGCAAGAAGCACATGAAAAGCTGCTCAACATCACTAATTATTAGAGAAATGCAAATCAAAACTACAATGAGGTATCACCTCACAACAGTTAGAATGGGCATCATCAGGAAATCTACAAACAACAAATGCTGGAGAGGGTATGGAGAAAAGGGAACCCTCTTGCACTGTTGGTGGGAATTTAAATTGATACAGCCACTATGGAGAACAGTATGGAGGTTCCTTAAAAAAGTAAAAATAGAATTACCATATGATCCAGCAATCCCACTACTGGGCATATACCAAGAGAAAACCGTAATTCCAAAATACACATGCACTCCAATGTTCATTGCAGCACTATTTACAATAGTCGGGTCATGGAAGCAACCTAAATGCCCATCAACAGACGAATGGATAAAGAAGATGTGGTACATATATACAATGGAATAATGCTCAGCCATAAAAAGGAACGAAATTGGGTCATTATTGAGACATGGATGGATCTAGAGGCTGTCATACACAGTGAAGTAAGTCAGAAAAACAAATATCATATATTAACGCATATATGTGGAACCTAGAAAAATGGTACAGATGAACCGGTTTGCAGGGCAGAAATTGAGACACAGACGTAGAGAACAAACGAATGGACACTAAGTGGGGAAAGCGGCAGGGGGGTGGGGGTGGGGGTGGGATGAATTGGGAGATTGGGATTGACATGTATACACTGATGTGTATAAAATTGATGACTAATAAGAACCTGCTATATAAAAAAATAAAATAAAATTCAAACATTAAAAGGAAAAAGAAAATATAGTTGAGCATAAGTTAATGGAATAAATTAAAATCACCCAAATGTCTCTCACCTAACTACTGTGAAACTCCAGAATGAATCTGTTCATATCAACTCTAGGACTCCTTCAAACTGTTCTTTCAGCTGCAACTAGAGTGATCTTCCCAAGAACATCTGATTAAGGAAACCTCACATTGCCACTCCCATGCCCCCTTTCACTCTTGGATAAAAATCCAAATCCTAAAACATGGTCTAGGAGACCCTACAAAGTCTGGCTCCTGTCACCTGCTCCAGCCTAGTTTCATACCACCCTCTTACTCTCTGTGGTTCTGCCCCTCTGGCCTTTTTCCAAGCTTTGCAACATGTTCCCATAACTTGTCCTTTGTCCTTGCTAATGACACAGCCTAAAATGCTCTAGACCTTCCCCTCCTCCTTCACATCCTAACTCAGGTGTCACTTCCTTAGGAAAGACTTCTGTGACCCCTAGCCTAGGTCCAGGCCCTCTAATTGGTGTGTTCATCCTTTGCAACCCACCCTTTTTAATTGCTCAATTTAGTTTGTAATTCTTCACTCATTTCATGATTATTTTATTAATGTCTGTCTCCTCTTTCAGTCTGCAAACTCCAGAAAAGAGAAAACATTTTGCTTTGCCTTATTCTACCCCCACCATTTAATAGTATTTGAAAACAGAACACCATCGAATATTTGTTGAACCTTTTCCAAATATCAGGCCCTAGGAGCTTTATATACACTGTCTATTCATTCAACAAATATTTACTGAGCACTTACTATGTGCTGGGATAAACTGATAAACCAAAGGTTCTTGCACTCAAAAGGGTTAGGGTGAAAGAAATAGTTAATAGGTAATCAGTATTTTTGAGGAATACATTAAATTAGCATTCTAAAATGTGGTCAGTGCTATGAGGGGAAAAAAAAGAAAAGTAAGAACAAGGTAAAGAGATAAGATGCACAGGGCTGGCTTGCAAGTTTGGCTACAGTAGGCTTCATGGAGAAGGGAAACTCTGAGCAAAGGCATGAAGGAGGGAAGAAAGCTGCTATATGAATATCAGAAGGAAGCATGTTCAGACCCTCTAAAATGACAATAGGCCTGACCTGTTCAAGGAAGAGCAAGTTGGCCAGGGCTGCTGGAGCCAAAACAGATGAGAGGAGAGGAGCAGGAGCTGGGGTGAGCAGTAACAGGGAACTATTCATGTAGAGCCTGGTAAGCACTCTAAAGGCCTTCCTTTCACTCCAAGTGAGGGATTCACTACAGGATTTTCAGCAATGATCTAACATGTTTTAAGAAGATTTCTCTGACTGCTCTATTTTTCAAAAGAGAAAAGGACTCTAAGGAAGCAAGAGTAGAAACCAGACACAGACCAGAGTAGAAAGCAGCAGAGAGCTTTGTGGAGCAAACCAAATACAGCAATGAGTAAAAAATGTTATAGACAATGGTCAAGTGGGATTTCTCCCAGGAATGCAGGGTTGGTTGAACATCTGAAAATCAACCAATGTAATAACCCACCGTAATAATAAAATAAAGAATAAAAAACATATTATCATTTTAATAGACACAGAAAAAGCATTTGATAAAATCCATTATGCTTTCATGATAAAAATACTCAACAAACTAGGGATAGAAGATAACTTCCTCCACCTAATAAAGGGATCTACTTAAAACCAATAGTTAACATGAAACTTAATGGAGAAAGATGATTGAATGCTTTCCTTCTATGAACAGGAACAAAATAAGGATGTCCATTTTCACCACCTCTGTTCAACATTGTACTGGAGGTTCTAACCAGGGCATTTAGGAAGGAGGGAACAAAGGAACGAAGGAAGGAAAGAAGGAAGGAAAGAAAGAAGGGAGGAAGGAAAGGCGTGCAGATTGGAAAAGAGGGAGTAAAACTATCTTATTTACAGACGGTTGGGTCTTGTATATAGAAAGTAAATGAATCCACTAAAGAACTATCAGAAATAATAAGTTCTGCAATCAATATTCAAAGATCAATTATATTCCTGTAAACTAGCAATGAATAGCTCAAAAATGAGATTTAAAATGGCAATCTCACTTACAATGGCAGCAAAAGAATAAAATTCCTCGTAATAAATTTAATAAAAGAAACTCAAGCCTTTTACACTGAAAGCTAGAAAACTCTGTTTTTAAAAAATTAAAGAAAATCTAAATGAATAGAAATCACCTAAATATCAGCAGTCACCTAACTACTGCTATAGCCCCAAAACTGATGCATCCATATTCACTCTAGGTCCCTTCAAACTGTTCTTCAGGGTACAACTAGAGGGATCTTCTCAAGAAGAACATGGATATGTCTTGAATTTGGAGATAACAGGATTTCTTGGCAACTTGCTATGGAGAAGTAACATAAGCTAACTTATTTCCCATAACAATTCCCATTTTATAGATGAAGGGACTATTCAAGGTAAATTAACCCACCTGAAGTAACATTAGAAAGCAGCAGAGCTGGAACTTCACCTCAACTCTGTCTGACCCCAACATCTGGCAATTACGCCAGCCACCCAGCAGAACCTGGAGCACTGGGCTCAGCGATCTTTCCCATTCGTTGCTAGTTTACAGAAATACAATTGATTTTTGAATATTGATCTTTTACCATGGTCACATTGCAGAACATGTTTATTAGTTCTGATAGATTTTTAGTGGATTCATTGAGACTTTCTATATACAAGATGAAACCATCTATAAATAAGACAGTTTCCAGAAAAAAAGAAGTAGGTAGCCCTAGAATTTAACCCTAGATCCTCTCTAGAATTGGCCATGGGATGTGGAGTTGTAGCAGCAGAAACAGAAAGTGGAGGGAAAAGGAGTTATTTAAATAACAGGCGGATAAAGCAGGAGGACCTTTAAAAGGGATAGAACACATTGCCTGCAGATCAGAGGTGCCCAGAATGCCATCTGGTACCGTCCCAGCCTCCTGCCTGGCTGGAGAGGGAATAGGAGGATGGGTAAAAGCAGACACACACACACACACACACACACACACACACACACACACACACACACACACGGCCAATTACCAAGGAAAATGGATGACAAATGGATCTTACTAATCACTATTTTTCAGAGACAGAGGAGAAAACAGAAATGGAAACTGAGATGGCCCCTACACAGTGAAAGAAAAGAAAAACTGTGGACATATGGTACAAACTGAACCAGATCCTGTGCCCAGCATGGAACTTGTCCATTTTATCCTGGGAAAAAAAGAAAAGAAAAAGTACCCCTCCCCCCAACTCTATCCAGATGCTGTCAAAGACATCTTGTGGGAATCATCATCAATCGTGGGAAGTTTTTACTAAAGAAATGGAAACCCAGACCTCAGACTGCTTTGGTTAGTAAAAACTCAGCAGAGAGTGTGACAGGGGGGTGGCTACTGCCTGAGCCAGCGAACCAGGAGCACAGCACTGCAGTCAAGGCTGGGAGGACCCCACCCACCTGACTTTTCGTAAGCAGAAACTATGCAAAGGGGAGCTGGTTTTGAAGCACTTCCAAATACATGGGCAATATCATCAAGACCAAGGACTCAGACAAAAGAATTTCAATAATAGTAGAGGAATTTAACACCCCACTTATACCAATGGACCGATCATCCAAACAGAAAATAAATAAGGAAACACAAACTTTAAATGACACAATAGACCAAATGGACTTAATTGATATTTATAGGACATTCCATTGAAAAACAACAAAATACAATTTCTTCTCAAGTGCACATGGAACATTCTCCAGGACAGATCACATCTTGGGTCAAATCAAGCCTCAGTAAATTTAAGAGAATTGAAATGATATCAAGCATCTTTTCTGACCATAATGCTATGAGACTAGATATCAATTACAGGGAAAAAAAAAGGCAAAAATTACAAACACATGGAGGCTAAACAGTATGCTACTGAACAACTAACAGATCACTGAAGAAATCAAAGAGGAAAGCAAAAAATACCTAGAAACAAATGACAATGAAAACATGATGACCCAAAACCTATGGGATGCAGCAAAAGCAGTTCAAAGAGGGAGGTCTATAGCAATACCATCCTACCTTAAGAAACAAGAAACATCTCAAATAAACAACCTAACCTTACACCTAAAGCAATTAGAGAAAGAATAAGAAAAAAAAACCCAATGTTCGCAGAAGGAAAGAAATCATAAAAATCAGATCAGAAATAAATGAAAAAGAAATGAAGGAAACAATAGAAAAAATCAATAAAACTAAAAGCTGGTTCTTTGAGAAGATAAGCAAAATTGATAAACCATTAGCCAGACTCATCAAGAAAAAAAGGAAGAAGACTCATATCAACAGAATTAGAAGCAAAAAAGGAAAAGACACTGCAGAAATACAAAGGATCATTTGAGACTACTACAAGCAACTACATGCCAATAAAATGGACAACCTGGAACAAATGGACAAATTCTTAGAAAAGTACAACCTTCCAAGACTAAACCAGGAAGAAACAGAAAATATGAACAGACCAATCACAAACACTGAAATTGAAACTGTGGTTAAAAATCTTCCAACAAACAAAAGCCCAGGGCCAGATGGTTTCACAGGAGAATTCTACCAAACATTTAGAGAAGAGCTAATGCCTGTCCTTCGCAAACTCTTCCAAAATGTAGCAGAGGGAGGAACGCTCCCGAAATCTTTCTACAAGGACACCATCACCCTGATACCAACACCAGACAAAGATGTCACAAAAAAAGAAAATTACAGGCCAATATCACTGATGAATATACATGCAAAAATCCTCAACAAAATACTAGCAAACAGAATCGAACAGAACATTAAAAGGATCATACACCATGATCAAGAGGGTTTATCCCAGGAATGCAAGGATTCTTCAATATACACAGATCAATCAATGTGATATACTATATTAACAAACTGAAGGATAAAAACCATGTGATAATCTCAATAGATGCAGAGAAAGCTTTTGACAAAATTCAACACCGATTTATGATAAAAACTCTGCAGAAAGTGGGCATAGAGGGAATCTACCTCAACATAATAAAAGCCATGTATGATAAACCCACAGCCAACTGAGAATGATTTCTCAATGGTGAAAAACTGAAAGCATTTCTTCTAAGACCAGGAACAAGACAAGGGTGCCCAATTCACTACTATTATTCAACATAGTTTTGGAAGTTTAAGCCATGGCAAACAGAGAAGAAAAAGAAATCAAAGGAATCCAAACTGGAAAAGAAGAAGTAACACTGTCACTGTTTGCAGATGACATGATATTATACATAGAAAATCCTAAAGATGCCACCAGAAAACTACTAGAGCTAATCAATGAATTTGGTAAAGTAGCAGGATACAAAATTAATGCACAGAAATCTCTTGCATTCCTATAATAACAATTAAAACTCAGAAAGAGAAATTAAGGAAACACTCCCATTTACCACTGAAACAAAAAGGATAAAGTACCTAGGAATAAACCTACTTAAGGAGGAAAAAAACCTGTATGCAGAAAACTATAAGACACTGATGAAAGAAATCAAAGATGATAAAAACATATGGAATTCCTGTCTTGAATTGGAAGAATCAACGTTGTGAAAATGACTCTACTACCCAAAGCAATCTACAGATTCAATGCAATCCCTATCAAACTACCAACGGCAAGAGAGATGTTGGTAAGATGACGGAGGAGTAAGACGTGGACATCACCTTCCTCCCCACAAATGCATCAGAAATATATCTACATGTCGAACAGCTCCTACAGAACACCTACTGAACGCTGGCAGAAGACCTCAGACTTCCCAAAAGGCAAGAAACTCCCCCACGTACCTGGGTAGGGCAAAAGAAAACAGAAAAACCAGAGACAAAAGAATAGGGACGGGACCTGCACCAGTGGGAGGGAGCTGTGAAGGAGGAAAGGTTTCCACACACTAGAAGCCCCGTCACTGGTGGAGACTGGGTGGGGGGTAGTTTCGGAGCCACAGAGGAGAACCCAGCAATAGGAGTGCAGAGGGCAAAGCAGAGAGATTCCCGCACAGAGGAGACCTGACGACCAGCACTCACCAGCATGAGAGGCTTCTCTCCTCAACTGCCGGGGTGGGTGGGGGCTGGGAGTTGAGACTCAGGGTTGGGAGGTCAGACCCCAGGGAGAGGACTGGGGTTGGCAGCTTGAACACAGCCTAAAGGGGGCTAAGCACCACAGCTAGCCTGGAGGGAGTCCAGGAAAAAGTCTGGAACTGCCTAATTGGCAAGAGACCATTGTTTCAGGGTGTGCGAGGAGAGGGGATTCAGAGCACTGCCTAAGCCAGCTTCAGAGATGGGCACGAGCTGCAGCTATCAGCTCAGACACCAGAGATGGGCATGAGATGCTAAGGCTGCTGCTGCAGCCACCATAAAGCCTCTGTACAAGCACAGGTCACTCTTCACACCTCCCCTGCCGGGAGCCTGTGCAGCCCGCCACTGCCAGGGTCCCGTGATCCAGGGACAACTTCCCCCGGAGAATACAAGGTGCCTCAGGCTGGTGAAACGTCATGCTTGCCTCTGCAGCCGCAGGCTCGCCCCACATTCCATACCCCTCCCTCCCACCAACCTGAGGGAGCCAGATCCCCTAATCAGCTGCTACTTTAACCCCGTCCTGTCTGAGCAAAAAAAGAGACGCCCTCAGGTGACCTACACGCAGAGGCTGGGCCAAATCCAAAGCTGAACCCCAGGAACTGTGTGAACAAAGAAGAGAAAGGGAAATTTCACCCAGCAGCTTAAGGAGCAGCAGATTAAATCTCCACAATCAACTTGATGTACCATGCATCTCTGGAATACATAAATAGAAAATGAATCATCCCAAAATTGAGGCGGTGGACTTTGTGTGATTTTGCTGTACAGCTTTGCTTTTACCATTTGTCCGAGGGTTCTGTCGGTCCTTTTTTTTTTTTAGTATAGTTTTTAGCGCTTGTTATCATTGGTGGATTTGTTTTTTGCTTCGGTTGCTCTCTTCTTTCTTTCTTTCTTTTTAAATTACTCTTTAATTTTTTTTATTTTTAATAATAACTTTATTTTATTTATTCTTTCTTTCTTTCTTTCTTTCTTTCTCCCTTTTCTTCTGAGCCGCGTGGTTGACAGGGTCTTGGTGCTCCAGCCAGGTGTCAGGCCTGTGCCTCTGAGGTGGGAGAGCTCAGTTGAGGACATTGGTCCACCAGAGACCTCCAGGCTCCACGTAATATCAAATGGCGAAAGCTCTCCCAGAGATCTCCATCTCAACGCTAAGACCCAGCTCCACTCAATGACCAGCAAGCTACAGTGTGGGACACCCTATGCCAAATAAAAAGCAAGACAGGAACACAACCCCACACATTAGCAGAGAGACGGTCTAAAATCATAATAAGGTCACAGACACCCCAAAACACACCACTGGATGCAGTCCTGCCCACCAGAAAGACAAGATGCAGCCTCATCCACCAGACATAGGCACCAGTCCCCTCCACCAGGAAGCCTACCAAACCCACTAAACCAACCTTAGCCCCTGGAGGCAGAAACCAGAAACAACGGGAACTACGAACCTGCAGCCTGCAAAAAGGAGAGCCCAAACATAGTAAGTTAAGCAAAAGAGAAGACAGAGAAATACACAGCAGATGAAGGAGCAAGGTAAAATCCCACCAGACCAAACAAATGAAGAGGAAATAGGCAGTCTACCTGAAAAAAATTCAGAGTAATGATAGTAAAGATGATCCAAAATTTTGGAAATAATGGAGAAATGGAGAAAATACAAGAAATGTTTAACAAAGACCTAGAAGAACTAAAGAGCAAACAAACAATCATGAACAACACAGGAAATGAAATAAAAAATTATCTAGAAGGAATCAATAGCAGAATAACTAAGGCAGAAGAATGGATAAGTGACCTGGAAGATAAAATAGGGGAAATAACTATCTCAGAGCAGAATAAAGAAAAAAGAATGAAAAGAATCGAGGATAGTCTCAGAGACCTCTGGGACAACAATAAATGCACCAAAAAATCGAATTATAGGAGTCCCAGAAGAAGAAGAGAAAAAGAAAGGGACAGGACTGAGAAAATATTGGAAGAGATCATAGTTGAAAACTTCCCTAATATGGGAAAGGAAATAATCAAGTCCAGTAACCACAGAGAGTCCCATAGAGGATAAATCCAAAGAGAAACACACCCAAACACATATTAATCAACCTATCAAAAATTAAATACAAAGAAAAAATATTAAAAGCAGCAAGGGAAAAACAACAAATAACATACAAGAGAATCCCATAGGGTTAACAGCTGATTTTTCAGCAGAAAACTCTGCAAGCCAGAAGGGAGTGCCAGGACATATTTAAAGTGAAGAAAGAGAAAAACCTACAACTAAGGTTACTCGACCCAGCAAGGATCTCATTCAGATTCAATGGAGAAATTAAAACTTTTACAGACAAGCAAAAGCTAAGAGAATTCAGCGCCACCAAACCAGCTTTAGAACAAATGCTAAAGGAACTTCTCTAGGCAGGAAACACAAGCGAAGGAAAAGACCTACAATAATAAACCCAAGACAATTAAGAAAATGGTAATAGGAACATACATATCAATAACTACCTTAAATGAAAATGGATTAAATGCTCCAACCAAAAGACACAGGCTTGCTGAATGGATACAAAAACAAGATCCATATATGTGGTGTCTAGAAGAGACCCACTTCAGTCCTAGGGACACATAGAGACTGAAAGTGAGGGGATGGAACAAGATATTCCATGCAAATGAAAATCAAAAGAAAGCTGGAGTAACAATTCTCATATCAAACAAAATACACTTTAAAATAAAGACTATTAAAAGAGACAAAGAAGGACACTACATAATGATCAAGGGATCAGTCCAAGAAGAAGATATAACAATTGTAAATATTTATGCACCCAACATAGGAGCACCTCAATACATAAGGCAAATGCTAACAGCCATAAGAGGGGAAATGGACAGTAACACAATCACAGTAGGGGACTTCAACACCCCATTTTCACCAATGGACAGATCATCCAAAATGAAAATAAATAAGGGAACACAAGCTTAAAATAATACATTAAACAAGATGGACTTAATTAATATTGATAGGACATTCCATCCAAAAACAACAGAATACACTTTCTTCTCAAGTGCTCATGGAAGATTCTGCAGGATAGATCATATCTTGTGTCACAAATGAAGCCTTGGTAAATTTAAGAAAACTGAAATCGTATCAACTACCTTTTCTGACCACAGCACTGAGACTAGATATAAATTACAGGAAAATAACTGTAGAAACTACAAACACATGGAGGCTACACAGTACACTATTAAATAACCAAGAGATCACTGTAGAAATCAAAAAGGGAATCAAAAAATACCTAGAAACAAATGACAATTAAAACACAATGACCCAAAACCTATGGGATGCAGCAAAAGCAGTTCTAAGAGGGAAGTTTATAGCAATAAAATCCTGCCTCAAGAAATAAGAAACACCTCAAATAAACAACCTAACCTCACACCTAAAGCAATTAATGAAAGAAGAACAACCCCCCCCACCACCCGGCAAAGTTAGCAGAAGGAAAGAAATCATAAAGAACAGACCAGAAATAAATGAAAAAGAAATGAAGGAAACAATAGCAGAGATCAATAAAACTAAAAGCTGGCTGTTTGAGAAGATAAACAAAATTGATAAACCGTTAGCAAGACTCTTCAGGAAAAAAAAGGGAGAAGACTCAAATCAATAAAATTAGAAATGAAAAAGGAGAAGGAACAACGGACACTGCAGTAATACAAAGGATTATGAGAGATTACTACAAGCACCTAGATGCCAATAAAATAGACACCCTGGAAGAAATGGACAAATTCTTAGAAATGCACAACCTTCCAAGACTGAACAAGGAGGAAATAGAAAATATAAACAGACCAATGACAAGCACTGAAATTGAAACTGTGATTAAACAAACAAAAGCCCAGGACCAGATGGCTTCACAGGCAAATTCTATCCAACATTTAGAGAAGAGTTAACACCTATGCTTCTCAAGCTCTTCCAAAATATAGCAGAGGGAGGAACACTCCCAAACTCATTCTACGAGGCTACCATCACCCTGATACCAAAACCAGACAAAGATGTCACAAAGAAATAAAACTACAGGCCAATATCACTGATGAACACAGATGCAAAAATCCTCAACAAAATACTAGGAAACAGAATCCAACAGCACATTAAAAGGATTATACACCATGATCAAGTGGGGTTTATCCCAGCAATGCAAGGTTTCTTCAGTATACACAAATCAATCAATGTGATAAACCATTTAACAAATTGAAGGAGAAAAAACATATGATCATCTCAGTAGATGCATAAAAGCTTTCAACAAAATTCAAAACCAATTTAAGATAAAAACCCTCCAGAAAGTAGGCATAGAGGAAACTTTCCTCAACATAATAAAAGCCATATATGACAAACTCACAGCCAACGTCATTCTCAATGGTGAAAATCTGAAACCATTTCCTCTAAGATCAGGAACAAAACAAGGTTGTCCATTCTCACCACTATTATTCAACATACTTTTGGAAGTTTTAGCCAGAGCAATCAGAGAAGAAAAAGAAATAAAAGGAATCCAAATCAGAAAAGAAGAAGTAAAGCTGTCACTGTTTGCAGATGACATGACACTATATAGAGAGAATCCTAAAGATGCTACCAGAAAACTACTAAGGCTAATCAATAAATCTGGTAAAGTAGCAGGATACAAAATTCATGCACAGAAATCTTTTGCATTCCTATACACTAATGATGAAAAATCTGAAACAGAAATTAAGGAAACACTCCCATTTACCATTGCAATAAAAAGAATAAAATACCTAGGAATAAACCTACCTAAGGAGACAAAAGACCTGTATGCAGAAAGCTATAAGACACTGATGAAAGAAATTAAAGATGATACAAACAGATGGAGAGATATACCATATTCATGGATCGGAAGAAGCAGCACTGTGAAAATGAGTATACTCTCCAAAGCAATCTACAGATCTATGCAATCCCTATTAAACTACCATGATATTTTTCACAGAACTAGAACAAAAAATCTCACAATTTGTATGGAAACACAAAAGATCCCAAATAGCCAAAGCAATCTTGAGAAAGAAAAACGGATCTGGAGGAATCAGGCTCCCTGACTTCACACTATACTACAAAGCTACAGGTATCAAGACAGTATGGTACTGGCAGAAAAACAGAAATATAAATCAATGGAACAGGATGAAACCCCAGCGACAAACCCACGCACATATGGTCACCTTATTTTTGATAAAGGAGGCCAGAATATACAATGGAGAAAAGAAACCCTCTTCATTAAGTGGTGCTGGGAAAACTGGACAGCTACATGTAAAAGAATGAAATTAGAACACTCCCTAACACCATACAAAAAATAAACTCAAAATGGATTAAAGACCTACATGTAAGGCCAGACACTATCAAACTCTTAGAGGAAAACAGGCAGAACACTCTATGACATAAATCACAGCAAGATCCTTTTTGACCCACCTCCTAGAGAAATGGAAATAAAAACAAAAATAAACAAATGGGACCTAATGAAACTTCAAAGCTTTTGCACAGCAAAGGAAACCATAAACAAGACCAAAAGACAGCCCTCAGGATGGGAGAAAATATTTGCAAATGAAGCAACTGACAAAGGATTAATCCCCAAAATTTATAAGCAGCTCATGCAGCTCAATAACAAAAAAACAAACAACCCAATCCAAAAATGGGCAGAAGACCTAAATGGACATTTCTCCAAAGAAGATACACAGACTGCCAACAAACACATGAAAGAATGCTCAACATCATTAATCATTAGAGAAATGCAAATCAAAACTACAATGAGATATCATCTCACATCGGTCAGAATGGCCATCATCAAAAAATCTAGAAACAATAAATGCTGGAGAGGGTGTGGAGAAAAGGGAACCCTCTTGCACTGTTGGTGGGCATGTGAATTGGTACAGCCACTATGGAGAACAGTATGGAGGTTCCTTAAAAAACTACAAATAGAACTATCATATGACCCAGCAATCCCACTACTGGGCATATACCCTGAGAAAACCATATTTCAAAAAGAGTCATGTACCAAAATGTTCACTGCAGCTCTATTTACAATATCCAGGAGATGGAAGCAACCTAAGTGTCCATCAACGGATGAATGGATAAAGAAGATGTGGCACATATATACAATGGAATATTACTCAGCCATAAAAAGAAACAAAATTGAGTTATTTGTAGTGAGGTGGATGCACCTAGAGTCTGTCATACAGAGTGAAGTAAGTCAGAAAGAGAAAGACAAATACCGTATGCTAACACATATATATGGAATCTAAGGGAAAAAATGTCATGAAAAACCTAGGCATAGGACAGGAATAAAGACACAGACCTACTAGAGAATGGACTTGAGGATATGGGGAGGGGGAAGGGTAAGCTGTGACAAAGTGAGAGAGTGACATGGATATATATATACACTACCAAACGTAAAAGAGATAGCTAGTGGGAAGCAGCCACATAGCACAGGCAGATCAGCTCGGTGCTTTGTGACCACCTAGAGGGGTGGGATAGGGAGGGTGGGAGGGAGACGCAAGAGGGAAGAGATATGGGAACATACGTATATGTATAACTGATTCACTTTGTTATAAAGCAGAAACTAACACACCATTGTAAAGCAATTATACTCCAATAAAGATGTAAAAAAATAAAATAATTTAAACAATTTAAAAAAAAAGGATCATACACCATGATCAAATGGGATTTATCCCTGCGATGCAAGGATTCTTCGATATCCACAAATTAATCAGTATGATATACCACATTAACAAAGTGAAGAATAAAAACCATGTGATCATCTCAATAGATGCAGAAAAAGCTTCTGACAAAATTCAACACCCATTCATGATGAATAGTCTCCAGAAAGTGGGCATAGAGGGAACTTACCTCAACATAATAAAGGACATATATGGCAAACCCACAGCTAACATCGTTCTCAATGGTGAAGAGCTGAAAGCATTCCCTCTACGATCAGGAACTAGACAAGGATGTCCACTCTCGCCACTTTTATTCAATGTAGTTTTGGAAGTCCTAACCACAGCAATCAGAGAAGAAAAAGAAAAGGAATCCAAATTGGAAAAGAAGAAGTAAAACTGTCACTCTTTGCAGATGACATGAACTATACATAGAAAATCCTAAAGATGCTATCAGAAAACTACTAGAGTTCATCAATGAATTCGGTAAAGTTGCAGAATAGAAAATTAATACAGGACTTCCCTGGTGGTGCAGTGGTTGAGAATCTACCTGCCAATGCAGGGAACACGAGTCCGATCCCTGGTCCAGGAAAATCCCACATGCCATGGAGCAACTAAGCCCGTGGGCCACAACTACTGAGCCTGCACTCTAGAGCCTGCGAGCCACAACTACTGAGCCCTCATGCCACAATTACTGAAGCCCACACGCCTAGAGCCCATGCTCCACAACAAGAGAAGCCATCGCAATGAGAAGCATGTGCACTGCAACGAAGAGTAGCCCCCAATCGCCGCAACTAGAAAGCCCACGTGCAGCAACAAAGACCCAATAATAAATAAATAAAATAAATAAATTTATTTTAAAAAAAGAAAGAAAATTAATACACAGAAATCTGTTGCATTTCTATACGCTAACGACAAAAGATCCATAAAGAGAAATTTAGGAAACAATCCCATTTACCATCACATCAAAAAGAATAAAACACCTAGGAATAAACCTACCTAAGGAGACAAGAGACCTGCCTGTACTCTGAAAACAATAAGACACTAATGAAAGAAATCGAAGATGACACAAACACATGGAGAGATACACCATGTTCTTGCATTGGAAGAATCAATATTGTCAAAATGACTATACTACCCAAGGCAATCTATAGATTCAATGCAATCCCTATCAAATTACCAATGGCATTTTTCACAGAACTAGAACAAAAATTTTTTTAATTTGTATGGAGATACAAAAGACCCCCAATAGCCAAAGCAATCCTGAGAAAGAAAAATGGAGCTGGAGGAATCAGGCTCCCTGACTTCAGACTATACTACAAAGTTACAGTCATCAAAACAGTATGGTACTGGCACAAAAAACAGAAATATAGCTCAATGGCACGGGATAGAAAGCCCAGAAATAAACCCATGCACCTATGGTCAACTAATCTATGACCAAGGAGGCAAGAATATACAATGGAGAGAAGACAGCCTCTTCAATAAGTGATGCTGGGAACACTGGACAGCTACATGTAAAAGAATGAAATTAGAACATTCTCCAATACCATACACAAAAATAAACTCAAAATGGACCAAAGACCTAAATGTAAGGCTGGACACTATAAAACTCTTAGAGGAAAACATAGGCAGAACACTCTTTGACATAACTCACAGCAATACCTTTCTGGATCCACCTCCTAATGAAAATAAAAACAAAAATAAACAAATGGGATCTAATTAAACGTAAAAGCTTCTGCACGGCAAAGGAAACCATAAACAAAATGAAAAGACAACCCACAGAATGGGAGAAAATACTTGCAAACTATGCAACCGACAGGGATCAATCTCCAAAATATACAAACAGCATATGCTGCTCTGTATCCAAAAAACAAACAACCCAACAAAAAAGATGGGCAGAAGATCTAAATGGACATTTCTCCAAAGAAGACATATGGATGGCCAAAAAGCACATGGAAAGATGCCCAACATCGCTAATTATTAGAGAAATGCAAATCAAAACTGCAATGATGTATTACCTCACACCAGTCAGGATGGCCATCCTCAAAAAGTCTACAAACAATAAATGCTGGAGAGGGTGTGGAGAAAAGGGAACCCTCCTACATGTTAGTGGGAGTGTAAATTGATATAGCCACTATGGAGAACAGTATGGGGGTTCCTTAAAAAACTAAAAATAGAACTACCAAATGATCCTGCAATCCCACTACTTGGCATATATAAGGAGGAAACCATAATTCCAAAAGATACATGCACCCCAATGTTCACTGCAGCACTATTTACAACAGCCAAGATACAGAAGCAAACTAACTGTCCATCGACAGAGGAATAGATCAAGAAGATGTGGTACATACCTACAATGGAATATTACTCAGCCATAAAAAAGAAGGAAATAATGCCAATTGCAGCAACATGGATGGACCTAGTGATTATCATACTAAGTGAAGTCAGACAAAGACAAATATATGATATCACTTATATCACTTTGATATCACTTATCAAAAAATGATACAAATGAACTTATTTACAAAACAGAAACAGACTTACAGATATCGAAAACAAACTCATGGCTATCAAAAGGGAAACGTGGGGGTGGGGGTGGGGAATGGTAAATTAGGAGCTCGGGATGAACATATACACACCACTACATATAAGACAGATAACCAATGAGGACCTACTGTACAGCACAGGGAAGTCTACTCAATATTCTGTGATAACCTATATAAGAAAAGAATCTGAAAAAGAATGAATATATGTGTACATCTAATTGAATCACTTTGCTGTACACCTGAAACTAATACAACATTGTAAATCAACTATACTCCAATATAATACATATATAGGTTGTTTTTTTTTTTTTCGGTATGCGGGCCTCTCACTGTTGTGGCCTCTCCCGTTGCGGAGTACAGGCTCCGGATGCGCAGGCTCAGCGGCCATGGCTCACGGGCCCAGCCACTCCACGGCATGTGGGATCTTCCCGGACCGGGGCACGAACCTGTGTCCCCTGCATCGGCAGGCAGACTCTCAACCACTGCGCCACCAGGGAAGCCCGATATATATAGTTTTAAAATTGCAAAAAGGGACTTCCCTGGTGGCGCAGTGGTTAAGAATCTGCCTGCCAATGAAGGGGACACGGGTTCGAGCCCCGGTCCGGGAAGATCCCACACGCTGCGGAGCAACCAAGCCCATGCGCCACAAGTACTGAAGCCCACGCTCCTAGAGCCTGTGTTCCACAAGAGAAGCCACCGCAATGAGAAGCCCGCGCACTGCAACGAAGACTCAACGCAGCCAAAAATAATTTATTTAAAAACATAATAATAAAATAAAATTGCAAAAAAAGAGCACCAAATAGCAAGGTGCCCAGCTCACCTTTCATCCTCCTTGGAAAGTTAGCCAAATACATAAGTAAACAAACTAGCCAAGAGGCAAGACCTTCAGAAGAAAACTTGCCAAGCTCTCTGTAGATTCCAGTGACTAAGATCTAAAGACCTCCACTCTCAGAGAAGAAGGCACCAGAGGCAATCAAAACTGCATTTTGGGGGTCACTCTCTGGGAGGTCCAGCTCTGTCCTGCAGTGCTAATGCCCTCTCCCCCTTCCACCCCCAGCCAGGAGTTAGCAATTTTCTAAATGAGGGTGTCAACTCCATCACTCTTCGCTGGTGGCCAGAGGGAGCCAGAAAATCCCAGGGCCCAGCTGAGGGGTTGCAGGTAATGTGGTTCTGACTCGATCATCCACCAGAAGCTTCCCGAACAATTCCCACGTGCCAGGCAGGGAGACAGTGATGCACAGAGACAGAGTTCCTGCCCCCATGGGGCTGCACTCTGTGGTTGGCGGTATAGAAGGGGGCAGACAGACCAGCGATAAGGAACCAAACCAGTGAACAGGACACTTTCACTTCCTGGGAGTTCTATGAAGAAAATAAAATAGCAATGGGCCACAGAGGGACAAGACGACGGTGGGCTCATTTAGGCCCCTGTGAAGAGGAGACACGTGGGATGAAACTTAGGTGATGAGCGGAGCCCAGATGTGATGGCGGGGAAAGGAGGGTTCAGGCAGAGAGGCAGCAGGTGCAAAGGCTGGGTGCAAACCATCGGCCCTTCGGGGAAGAGAAAGGCCAGGGACAGGCAGGGGCGCTATCACACAGGGCCAGTGGCATGTGAACCCTGGGGCCAGCCGTGTAAGCGAAGAATTCGCCTTGGACATTGCAGCTGCAGCAGGTGAACCCCAGCCCACAGAGGGGAGGGGCAGCAAGTATTTTGAAGCTGTATCTCCCAGGGGGTTCTGCCCCAGCTCCACTGACACACCTGTGACAAAGCAGACCCGGGGAAACTCACAGCTCCTCAAAGCCAGTGCACAGGAACAGGGTCCCTGAAGACAGCTCAGCCCTTACTGGTGACCCTGAGAAAGTTAATTCACCTCTCTGGGCTATTTTTCTCAATCATAAAGTGATGGTGAAAACAGCTGCTACTTTATAGGTTTGTTTGAGACTGAAATGAGACCGTCGATGACAAGCATTTGGGATGGCCTGGCCCTCTCCTGCTTACTCGGTCAGCTGTTTTATTATTGTTGCTGTTGTCATTACCACCATCACTGAATAAAGAACACAGCAGACATTACCCCAACCTCCACTTCGAAAAAAAAAAGGGGGATTTTTCACTGTCTACTCTATTCATTTTTAAATTGATTTTTTTAATGAGTATGTAATATTTTTATAGTCAGGAAAAACACTAAAGGTTTTCTTCAAGCCTGCTGGATCTGGGTTACTCCAGAACTGTGATAATGAAGGATTCCAACACTATCAGATATCAGGGCTATGCAGGGCGGCGTGCTACAACAAGGTTCCCAGGAGCGGGGTTCCGAGAGGACGCCCCGTGATACTGCAGCTCAAATCCCCACCCTGCCCAAGTCTGGGGGACACACACACCTCGGGGAGCCCACGGGGTGCAGGGGCAGCCATCCGTCCAATTTTCAAGTGGAAAACAAACTAAGCACCGTATGAAGCAGACAAATCTAACCGTTAAGTGAAAGTAAAATCAGTATGACTGCTGTAACTGAATCAGAGCCACAGATCATTCTAGATACAAGTGAATTATCAGACAATGGGTCCTTTCCCTAGATGTTTCTACCTTCCAATGGCCCTTTCTTTTAAAAAGAAAACAAAAAACAACTTTATATATATTTATTCAGAAGTCGTATTACCTGAATTTTTATTGAAAATCCAACGGTTAAAACTGTTTATATTTTTTGCTGTGTATTTATTTATTTTGATCTTGTTTTTCAGCTTTTGATTTTGAAAGACTTCAAATCCGCAGTGAAGTCACGGGAATTGTGTAACGCACGCCTCCTGCTCTCCCATGGTTAGCCTGCTGGATGCTACTCCGCCCTACCCCAGCCCCCAGCCTTACCCCATCCTTGCCTCGCTGCAAGCCCGGGCCCTCTGGCAGGCGAATGCACTGGCCATGCGGGTGGTGGTTCTAGAATGGAGTGAGGTTCAGGAAGGGGTGACGGTGTCTGCTTCATACCCTGCTTGGTACTAAATGGGGTTCTCTTCAGGCAGTGCCAGAATGTCCCACGAAGGGTGGAGCCCGCCCCTGAGCTCGCCCCCTCTGGACAGAAGCCCAAGCCTTCCACACCCTCTGACAAGGCACAGTGTGAGACAGCCCGGTTCCCACCTGCTGTCCTGAGGCCGTGAGCAACAGTGCAACTGTACCCTCTCAAAAGGGTCACACACACTCACACACACAGTCCCAGGTGGGCACTGAATCCTACACATGGCCCAACTTCCTGCACCCAAAGCCAGGAAGGGGAACGTGGTCCCAGCAGACCCAGAGGGGCAGGCAAATGCCTCAGCGCCTTCTCCACGCGCTCCAGCCTTTTTACTCAATGCACACGAATGTTAGGCACACTTGAGGAAGGGCGGCCACTTTAGCTCCTGTGATTGACAGCCAGGTCTCAGGCTGCCAGCAGCCTCTGGTCAACGGGGAGCCAGAGCTGTTATTCCGAGTTGATAGATGCTATGGGGATGGATGCCAGCTCTGCCGAAGTGGGCGGGCCACTTCTGGAGGAAGGGTCTGGGTGGTGCGCTGCCCTGGCCTTTCCCAGGCAACAGGTTCTGCCTTCCCAGAAAAGGCAGAGGACAGGGGTAAGGGCTCAAGGTCTGTGAAACTCTGCTGTAGGAAGAAGCAACACCTGCTGCAAAGAATCAACAGGGAATTCTGGCCGGGAAGGGAGCCGCGTGGAGCACATGACTACCATGTATCCAAACTGTGCTGGGCATCTTACATGGAAGATTTCATCCTCACAACCAAGCCTGACAAGGCTATGACTCTGTTTTAATCA
Organism: Mesoplodon bidens; assembly: GCF_964165515.1. Classification (NCBI taxonomy): domain Eukaryota; kingdom Metazoa; phylum Chordata; class Mammalia; order Artiodactyla; family Ziphiidae; genus Mesoplodon; species Mesoplodon bidens. The sequence continues at coordinate 41,771,575 of NC_138178.1, read as the reverse complement.
AGATGGGCTAGGTTGTGCTGCAGCAACAAACACCCCGAATCTCGGTGGCTTTGGGGACAGAGACATTTCGTGCTTACGCTACATGCACTGGGGGTTAGTTGGTGGTTGGGGTGGGGAGGGGAGGAGAGAGTACTCTTCTCATCACTGTCACTCCCAGGGACCCAGATGACAGAGTAGTCGCCACGTCACCAGTCACCATGCCAACAGAAAATAGAGAATGCTCTGGAAAGCGGCACTGCCAATTCGGTGCTTGGCCTTAGAAAGACGCACATCACTTCTGTCCCCATCTCATTAGCTAAAACGAGTCACGTGGCTTCGTTCACCAGGACAGCACCAGAGGTGCGATCCTGCCATATGCCCTATTAGTTTTGTAATTTACAGACAAGAAAACAGCAGCTCAGAGATGAATGGTAATGACAACAGTACTACTACCAATAAGTCATAGTGACTGAGCACTTACTATGTACTAGGCACTGGTCTGAGTGCTTTGTTTAGATTGGGACACCGGGCAGGGAGATGTGGGAATGACTCCCTGTAATGACTGCCCAGCCATACGCCCAGCCCAGCAGACGCAGCCACAGATGGTTGGCGCCCCCTTTTCTGCCCAGGACCCCCTCTTCTGAGTGTGAGCTCCACAAACCAAGTGAGATAGGCCAACAGGCACACCCAGGAGCTCAGTCATTTTTACTGAGAAGACAACACAAAAGTGAAGGCAAGACACAAAAGATGACAATCCCCAGGAATCACAGCCCCGACACAGACGTTCTCATGGGGGGTCAAGGGGGTCAGGAGGTGGTGGGCAGGAACACTGTCCTAAGGAGGCAAAAACTGGTTCTTGGAAGACAGAAAAAAATCTTCCTTGTTGTAGGTACAAAGCACAGACATACATACAGAACACAGACTTATAGCGTATCTAGTATTAAAATTTATGGCGGGGAGGGGGGTTGAGTGCAATTAGGAATAAAAGGTCCAAAAAGGTTTGTGGGGGGAAGTGATAAGGTTGAGAGGCACTGCAAACACAATGACTACTTTCACTTTGGCTTATTATTTTCAGCTTTAATCCCATAACAAACATTTTACATTGTTGCAACTATAGAACACAATTTCAGATTGTTTTTACCATTCACAGAGTTTGCATGCTCCTATCCTTCATTCACCACTGAACACAGATTGATCAGGGGTCTCCTGCATGCAGACACTGGGATGAACCGGTTGGTTTATCCCAGCGTCTCTGGGGTTGTCAGCTGTAATTTTTAATGTCTGTGAAGTATATAAGCACCATGACTTACTAATTCATTCATCCATAGTTTTGCGTTTGTATCCAACGAACAAATAACGTCTTTGCTGTGGTGTATTATGAATCACTGTATTCTCTTGAGATAAAAATCTTTGGAGAAGAATTACAGATGTGTGACATCATACTGTCATAGAAGCTCTGGTTACCATGCTTAATGAAACCACCGCTGCAACAAAGAGGCTTCTTTCAGCTAAGGGAGGAGTGGCTCAGATGCCTCCAAATTCGGCAGGGAAGGGCCAAGAGAAGCTGTCACCTGGCTTCCACTGCCGCATCCTGCTGCCCCTCAACTCAGTGGGGCCGCCTGGACTGTCTCTGGCCCCCGAGGCTGGGGGTCTGCAAGCCCAGCTATTGCTGCAGACGGGAGCGGGGCCAATGAAATGGACATCCCTGGTCTAACCACAGAGGGGACAAAGAACTTGGTGCTCAGGTTCGCCCATCTGTTGAAATCACTTGTTTCCTTTCATTTATCCAGAGCGAGACAGAGAGGAACAAGCAGGGGCAGAGAACAGCCCCCGTACAAAGCAAACATCGCCTCCTGGTCCTGGGTTCCTCCCTCCTCAGCAGGACTGGCCGGGCCCTTGGCAAACAGAGGGAGGCTGGGGGCCTGGAGGGAGGCTGTCTCTCTTCCTGTCTGGTCCCCTGAAAGAGTCACAGAGGCCCACAGATGGAGTCATTAAAAGCACTGTGGCCTAGATATCACTTTCAGTGAGCCACCTGGAGTGACAGCCTGGGAGGAAAATGCACACGCACAACAGGACAGAAGGGAAAAAAAAAAAAAAAAAAAAGTCAAGCACCGGCTACTTCTTCATGGATTTCTTTCTCCCTGTGCTCTAGAAGCTTCGTTCTACTCCAGGCTGCCAGGGCTGCTGTCGAACCAGAATGGGTATGTGCCTCAATTGCTAAAGCCCAAGACACAGCTCTGTTTCTCCCCTCCCACGGAGAGGGAGGAGGGCAGGAGAGAGCTGGAGAGCACTTTGCTAAGATCTTTCAAAATGACAAAAGCCCTCTGCCCCAGCCTCTCCATGCCCAGGAATCCTGCCCTCCATCACACTTGCATGTTCCCTCTTGGCTGCAAGCAAAAGGCTGGAAACAGGCTCAATGTTCACAGGCAAGAGGCCCAGTTAAAGAAATAGTGGTTCATTCATACAATGGAGTACTACAGAACTATATATATAAAAAAATAAGCAACTGGCCTTCTCTGCTAAAACGAGAAGTGCTATGAATAGGATGCCATCTCTTACATCTGTTAAAAACTGACTACCTAGTCATACACATAGACACGTAATACACACACACACACCTGCTGGGGTTGCAGACTGTCTCTAGTAGGCTGGGTGAGAAATGGGTTGATAGCTACCGCTGGGGAGGAGGGCGGGGAGGCTGTCCCCACCGCACACACCCCTGAACCTGCCAGACACTGTGCCGGATGCAGGGTCACTTTTTTTTGGGGGGGGGGGTCATGCCACGCAGCATGTGGGATCTTAGTTCCCCGGCCAGGGGTCGAACCTGTGCCCCGTGCAGTGCTGAGTCCTAACCACTGGACCGCCAGGGAAGTCCCGGGGTCACTTTTTTTCACACCTGGCTGTGAGCGAGCTTTTGCACCAGGCCCTGTACATGCCTTCTTTCGTTTCATCCTTACGGCACCTCTTTGAGGCATCACGGTCCCTACTGTACAGGTGGGCAAACTGAGGCTCAGAGAAGGTAAGAAACGCGCACACATCCTCAGTATTCAAAGCTGTTTTGCTCCAAAGTCCCTGCTTGAAAGGCATAACGTGGGCTGTTTAGAAAGAACCACCTTCCTGGCTGTAAACGCCGTGTGTGCCTGAACAGGAGATGCTGTTTTTAATGAAAAACACTGGATTTCCCAAGTGCCTCGCTGCCACTTAGCAAACCTGAGTCTGCCTTCCTGGGCCTCAGGAAAGGAGGAAGGGTGTGGAAGTGTGCCTCCCCACCTGCCAGGCCCCGTGCCACCCTGAAGAGCTCGCACTACATCCAACAGCACGTAACCTGAGGACACAGACCAGGTCTGCATTACAAGCTCTCTCTCAGGTGCCTGCCTTCCTCCCTGCCTGGGGAACAGGGACATCGGTCTGGCACCTCCCTGCTTGCTGGCACTGCCACCTCTATACTGCGAGGCTTGTGCTGGGTATTCAAATGCTCAGTGCCTCGGTTTCCACATTTGTAAAATGGACGTGAAAATAATCACACCAACCTCGCAGGATTGCCAAGGGACTAAAAGGGGAAAACAGATGAACAGAGCTGGGTTCAGGGCCCACACCCAGGCCCCAGCTTGCAAGGGCTTTGCCTAGCACACCTGTTCTCAAATGGTTTGGTCTCAGGACCTTTTTACAATGTGAAAACGATTGAGGACCCTAAAGGGCTTCTGTTACGTGGTTTAACCTATTGAGAGTTATCACAGACAAAATCAAAACTGAGACAAAATTTAAATGTATACTAGGTACCTGAAGAACAATAATAAACTCATTATATGTTAGCACAAATAACAGTTGGTTTTCATAAATCTAGTTTCCAAAAAAAAATTTATTTTATTGAGAACAGTGGCCAGACTCTCTAACTGCTTCTGCATTCAACTTGTTGTAAAATGTCGTGTTGTTTTTAAATTGAAGTATAGTTGATTTACAATATTGTGTTAGTTTCAGGTGTACAGCAAAGTGATTGTTATATATATATTTTTAGATGACTTTCCATTATAGGTTATTACAAGATCCTGAATATAGTTCCCAGTGCTATACAGTAAATCCTTATTGCTTACCTATTTTATATAGAGTAGTGTGTAAGTGTTAATCCCATACTCCTAAACATTGTAAAATGTTTTCATTGTGAAGACTAGAAGAAAATCCAGCCTCATACAGACAGGGAGTTGGAAAAGGGAACAGATTTTAAGAGCCTTTACAGATCATTTTGGATATTCCTCTTTGACAAAACACTAAGACTTGTCAAGCACTAGTTTCTTAAAGATTAGCTGCAGTGTGGGACCTGAGCCCGTGCGGTGCTTGTGTACTCCATGACCTTCCCGTCTCCTGGGTCTGTCTTGCACTCTGGCTCACTTACATGAGCATGATTTAGTAACTTCATGCAATGGTCATCTGGAAAACATTGGGTCACGGGGTTATGCACTTGGAGGGAATGGGTGAAAAAGGCAAATAATATCTGGGTGTTACTATGAAAACAGTTTTGACCCCGTGGATCCCGAAAAAGTCCCAGGGACCGTCCGGGACCACACTGTGAGAACAGTGGGTTAGCAAAACTTCCTCATCCTCCACACATTAACCATGTTTTTTTTTTAAAGGACTTGAAAAAGAAACTGCCATGGAAAGTGAAGGGCAGTGAGAGTGGAATACATTAGATCGATAATACTGCTGAATGGGAAGTAGATTAACCACAAATACCCACTGGAATAAGAATCAAAAAGATCCACGTGAGAGGTCCTCAGTGTCTGCTGTGTTAACCTGCAATATGATTGGTATGTTTCCTATTTAAGTATTTTAAATGCTGGATGGGAAAGAGCAACCCTCATCCCTGTCCTATACGGTGTTCTGCAAATCACAGTAATCAAACTGGAGATGCTGGCCTTGAGCACCCTGAGGGGGTGGTTAGGTGCTAAGGTCCTGGTCTCAAATCCCAGCACTGCTGTTTCAACCTGTATGACTGGCCCAAGGTACTTATATTCTCTGAGCCGCAGTTTTACTCATCTGGAAAATGGGGCGGGTGGAATAAGTGTCAATGTGCTATCCTGAGAATTAAATGAGAAGGTCCATGTAAAGAGCCCAGTATGGTGGGACACACAAAATTCACTCTATTCATGAGACCTGCTGTTATCAATACTGTTGCTGTTATCAATACTGTTGCTGTTGTAGCCCCTGTTGGCACAAGCCCTTGGCAGGAAAATTCAAGGATGGCACCCTGATCTCCACCCCTGGTCTTACTCCTGTGACCATGTTACCTACATAGCAAAGGGATTTGCAGATATAATTAATGATGTTACTAACTAATCAGGTGGCCTTAAAATAGGGAGATGCTCTGAGTGGGCCTGACTTAATCACATGAGCTCTTTAAAGCAGAGTTTTCTTTAGCTGATTGCAGAACTTGATGTCAGAGATCTGAAGCAGGAAAGGATCTGACGCTCCACTGCTGCTTAGAGATGGGGTGGGGTAGCGGGTATCTGGCATGGAATGCAGCAGCCTGTAGGAGCCAAGATCAGCACCTAGCTGACAGCCAGGGAGGAGAGAGGGACCTCAGTCCTACAACCACCAACAACTTGATTCTCCCAACAACCTGAATGAGTCTGGAAGCAGATTCTCCCCCCAGAGCCTCAGGATAAGAGCCCAGTCCAGCTGGTACTTGACCTTGGACTTGTGACAGCCTAAGCAGAGAACCCGGTTGAGCCAGCCCAGGTTTCTGACCTACAGAACTGTGAGCTAATAAATAGGTATTGTTTAAGCCACTAAGTTAGTGGTGATCCGTTAGGCCACAACAGAAGCTAACGTAAGCCCTGCTTGGCCTCTGGCCATAAGGCATATAAATTAAAACATACCAGGTGCTTGTCCAAAGGGTTCAGAGATGGCACTTTCTGCATCCTTAATGCTGCATGGGTGATGCTCTAGGGTGGGGTCTGTCTGATCCACCTCTACCTCTAGCACTTAGCAGTGTGGCTATCACACCGTAGGGTCTCAATAATTTCATTTAACAAAATTTCAACTTCCTGAGCAGTCCGGAACAGAATGGCTTACAGCTCCCCAGATTGGCTTCATAATCTCATGACCAGCCAATCATAACGTGTCCAGGTGCACTAACTTGGACAAGTCCCGGCAAAGTCCTCTTTTCTGCCTTGAGGAAAACTATATAGACGCTGCAAGCAGTTCACAGGAAGCCACCCAGCACCCAGGGTAGGGGTGTGTCCACGTGCAAATGAGTCTCGCTTTACACACCCACCGACACCACCATTGTCCCTGCCTTGGCCTGTGGCAGCCTCCCAGGGATCAGCTGGCCAGCCAAATCCTGACATTTTGCTTGTAACTGTACCTTCCTGTAAAAAGTCCTAGTTGGAGCAGTAAAAATAGCAGCTGCAACTTCCTGCAACATGGACAGACCAGTCAATCCTGGTGCCTGAAACAAAACCTGGCGACTCGACCTCACTCTGACTCCACAAACCCCTGCAAGCTAGGCTGGGGGTGGCAGTGGGGTGGGGCCCAGAAAGGGCAGCCCACTCTGCCCCTGCCCTCACGGACTGCCCTCGAGCCAGCTCCTGAGTGAGATGCTCCCCTCACTCCCTTCATGAAAAACCCAACCCTCAGAACCATGGGATGCCTAGCAAATGCAAAGATGTGCCGCATCCAAGGTCTCAGCCTTCTCTCCTCCTGCCCACCGGCTGCAGAGGTTCAAAGGCAGGATGCCTCCCGACCAAAGCCCTCTGTCCACCTGCTTGTTCGTCCGCTGCTATCACCGCCCCCCCATGTCTGTCCACCTTCCTGTCTGTGGCCTAGTCCCCCCACCAGCTCCCCACATCTGTCCCAACCAGGTCGGGCTGGTGGGGATAACAGAAGCCTCCACCAGGGCTTAGGTACCAGGCGGCAGCAGGGCAATCGCAGCCAAGCCTGGATGCTGCTCCCCAAGGTGTGGACCCGCTGTGTTAGAGCCCACTTGGGGAAGTACAGGAGAGCCTAGCTATATACACCCCAGGCACCTGAATCCCAGCAGTGATGAATTCCTCCAGGGGCCCAGCCAGCTCCCTGGCTCCTGCATCATGGGGCCTGAGGCCGCCCAGGGACCACATGGGCCTGGTTTTCCTTGGCCCTGATCCCACCTTTCCTTTATCAATCCCCACAGCTTCCCCTCCTTCTGTCTCCAAATCAAGTACAAGGGCCCTTCTGTCAATCTTTTGCTTATTTTAAAGCCTCCTGTTACAAGAAAACACACAAGGACCCCCAAAGTAACAAACATGGAGATACACAAAGTTCTAGGAGCCCCAGCCTTTGGTCTCTACCAACAGATAAATGGGGAATCAAGTCTGTGGTGACCAATGCCCCTTTCTGAGCCTGTCCCTAGACCAGCTAGAGGACCAGCTAGAGAACTTTCTCTGCCCTCCTGGCTCATTTCTTGGACTTGGCTGGGTGAGGCCCTCCCCATCTCAGGGATGCAAGGCAGACGTCCCACCTAAAGCCAGCCCAGTCCCTCCCCTGGACACACTGGCTTTTTAGAAACACTCACATCCATTCAAATGTTCCAGGCTCCAGACATCTGCCTTTCACTAGTAAAACCCATGATGTCTGCAGAGCTTTTCAGCATAAAATGAACTTTCAGGAATGTTCTCCCATGCCCAAAACGCAGCAGCCTGGCAGGGGGCAGGGCGGGGATTAAAAGGACCTCATTTCACAGATGAGTACACAGGGCAAAGGCTTCGCTGAGTCCCCAGCCGCGGTCAGACCAGCGAGAGGCAGCGCTCACTAAACCTTGATCCCCTGGAAAAAACAACGATGGATTACAATAAAAAGAGAAAGCCTGAATAAACTGGATCACTTTTTTTTTTTTGAAGGAATAATGAGATCCTTTTCCCCCATCACATTAGCTAAAAGGGAAAATGTGGATAATAACAAGTGTGGTGAGGACGTGGGGAAGTGGGCTCCCAGACACCATCAATGGGAGAGAAAACTGGCTTATTAGTCTTCGCAGACGGCACTCGGTTTTGACAATGAAAATTTAAAGACCAGAAAGACGTACGATCAAGGATGTGCATGACTTCATGGATTGTATAGGGGGGAAGAAAGATCAGACACAACCGAAACATCTCCTGTTAGGAGACTATGAACTGAAAGATGGTGGTCTGGCCGCACCGTGGAATACTACACTGCTGTGAAAAGAGAAAGAGATCCACCACACAGTAAATGATAGACACTGTGGAGTACTGAGTGTGATCCAAAATACATAAGCACAAAATCTCTATATGAAAAGGGGCATGAGAACAGTATGCCCCAAACTGCTGACAGATACCAAGGATGGGGCCACTTTCATACCATGCTCCATTTCTTCTTATATTGTTTGTTTATAAAGGGAACCTGCTGATGTATGATTGAAATTAAAGACAATAAAACAACTTAAAAGGAACATGTTTTCCGTAGGCTCCCTATGCATCAGAAGATTCCAGAATGGAATGGCTGCAGCCTCTCTCTGGGTCTCGTCTCAATCCCCTCCCCAGTCCATGATGTTCCCAGCCTGTGCACTTGCTGGGCACCCCCTTCCTCAGATCTTCCCACGGCTGCCTCTCGCCATCTTGGAGGTCTCGGCTCAAATGTCACCAGCCCAGAGCCCCCTCGTCTAAGCAGATGCCCCACCTTGATCCTTTTCCTCACACCTCCCCGTCTGCTTTCTGTAGCCCAACCGCAGCTCTATTTATTTTATCCAGCTGTGGTCTGCCTCCCCCAGTTGAATGGGGGCCCCAGGAGGGTGGGGACCTTGTCTTGTTCTCTGCTGTATCGCAGATCCTGGCAGAAAAACAGACGGCAGAAAACATTCGTTGGCCACATTAGGAATCGAGACACAAACGACAGTGCATTTCCTCACGTGTCCAATGGCTCTGGCCACGCCACGCACAGCCTAGCGCTGACCCATAACCACCTGACTACTTGTCTGTCTCCCAGGCCAGAGGCCGAGCTTGCAAGTACAGACCCTCTTTGAATCTGACTTTCCCTTCCCAGTTTCTTGTCCAGGGTGAGCCATTCAGAAGGTGCTGAATAAATGTCTGTTGCCTGAATGGAGCTGTATATCTCGCTCCCTCGGATTTCCAAAGCCGCAAACAATACAGGTGCTCACGGGTTAAGGGACTTGCTGCCCAGGGTCTCGCAAGCCCAGCTGGGATGCAGCAGAACTTGAACTCTGGATGCAGGATGCAATCGCCATGGCTTTCTAGAAAAAGAGCTCCTCCATCTCTTGGCCCTCACGCCTGCCCAGAAAGATCTGACCTGGCCAACTGCAAATCCGGCAGGCAGCTCATCCTGGGGTTTGAATGAGCCAAGCCTTTCTTATCTTAATTAGGAAAGTAATTCCTTTCAGCCTAGATTGATCTGTGGTCAGCCTCTCCCTGGGGGCCCAACAGGAGCAGGCAGAAAGTAAGCAAGTCTTGAGTTTGAGTTTCCATCCTATCCCCGAATCCTACTCTGACAGTCCAAGGTGACTTCCTGGCAGACAGAGGTGGGTGGGGAGCGACAAAGGGGTCCTCCCTTTGGCAGCCGCTGACACAGTTCTGCCACGGCCCTGCTCAGCCCCTGCCTACCGCCTCCTCGCAGGAGGAGCCATCAGACTGGTCCTGCAGGCGCCTCCTTGGCAAAGTGCTGCGTGCAGGAGGCAAGGAGCCTGGCGTCCTCCTCTGTCCCCCTGGGCTCCCTCAAGATCCCTCTTGCCCCCTAGGCAGTCTTTGTCCATCTCTCCTTTCAGAGGTGGCCCTAGGCTCTATGCCCAGGGGACACTCCGCAGGCGAGGTCTCACCCCATCTGTTCCGGGCTGGGGGGGGGTCAATTTAAGCGCTCCCACACCTGCTGCCCTTCACACCTGGGCCCCAAACTCCAAGGCAGTGGACAGAGGCAGGGGACCGAGGGAGGAGAGAGCCCTGCCCCTCTGGAGTTACTGGGAAAGTCTGACTCAGTTTCCACTCACCAGGAAAGGAAAGGAAATGGGGCTCCTGCCTACTACACCACTTTCATTCTACAGGTGGAAAAATGAGGGCCCAGAGATGGAAGGCGACCTGCCCAAAGGCCCACGGCACCCATCAGAGGCGAAGCTGGAGCTAGGACACCAGATTCCTGCCTTCTAATTCAGCCCCTCTGCACTCTACCGGCCACCACTCCCTCTTCCTGCCCAAGAGAGCTATGCAAGCAACTCAAGCCTTATAAAACTACTTAATACCAGAGGACACAAGACCTTTTGAGATTTTACAGCAAGACATTTAGTAGAAGCATTGTACCGAAGAACATCCACCCGTTTTACAGAAGAGCAAATCGAGGCCCATAGAGGTAAGGGGACCTACAGGAAGTCGTACAGCCAGGTAGGGGCAGAGCAGGACTCCCAGACCCCCACTTAAGTGCTCTTTCTGCTGACACGGTCCAGGTGTGAGGGTTCCATCTGTGGGATAGCTGGTGAAGAGGTGCAGCTGGCCTTGGGCCTCAGTCACACTGAAACAAGGTGGGGCCCAGAGAGCCTCATCTAAACTCTGTCCCAGAGGTGCAGGAGACCATCATTGGGGGAGGGAATGGCTTGGGAGACTTTTGTGTATTTGCAGAAAATACAGTGAAATTTCCCAACTAAGCTGGATTTCTGAGACCACAGAGCTGGCACTTTTAAAAACACGTTAGTGAGCCACACACGCCTACCATTTTTCATCCAAAAGGCCACTGACAGGGCTGGGAAGGAAAGGTTTAGCAGTAAGAAAGAACAGCGTCTACTGGCACCAGAGGGAGGGGGCAGGGTGGGTGCAGGTGGCTGGGACCCCAGGAGAGGGCTGCCCACAGACACATAAGCAACATCTGAACCCGAGTCCAGTTCAAAGAGCCCATGCTCCTCCCCCCAACCCCCAACCTGGTGCTGAAGAGACTTAATAACAGGGAACCCTCCCATCCCTGAGCCCTCTCTCTGCCCTCCATCCCACAATCCCCCCTCCATGCTTCTAACAGCTAAGGGAACTGGAGTAAGTCTGGCAAGGTGAGTGCCTGAAGGTGACAGGTATCAGCTTTAGCTACATATTATTAGACTGGAGTGGGAGCAGTGCTGCTCAGGGGCCAGATGGTCTAGGAAAGGGAGTGGAACCTAGAGGGGAGGCTGGGCTGACTTCCATCACCTGGGGACAGACCCAGATTCCTAAGGGAAAAGGCCTGCTGGGATGCTGTGAGGAAAAGCTGTGGATGCATACACTCTCCCCACCCCCGCCCCTAGCTGTCCCAACTAAGTGTTTTCTGGCTGGGAAAACGCTTCAACAGCCCTGGTTGCCTAAGGCAATTCAATTATGAAATTTACCACATCAGATGAAAAGGAGCATCTCAATCAGCCAATTCATTTGTGTCTGGCCACTCTGTGTTCTTGTGCCAGCTCTGCTAGCCCCCTCCGTTTTCAGGCCACACCCACACTGAGGGCTGGTACCCTGGGACTAAGGGCTCAGGCAATGGACTGGTCTTTGGGGCTGCTGGGGTGGGGTCTCCCATGATCCCCTGAGCAGATCGGCTGTATCCAGAAGCCACCCATCTTCCTGGGGGACTCCTGGGCCAGACCACCATAGTCTCAGGTGAACCTTTCCATCACCTCCCACCTGCATGCTCTCTGCCCTCAACCTGCACCTGCCTGGAGGCTGGCAATGAAGTGGCCTCTGGGAGAAGTGTGAGTGGGTGGGGGGAGGTGGTAGCCCACCACATGCCTTTCTCATCTTTACTTAATCAAGGCATCATCTCTCCAGGAAGCCTTCACCACCCGCGCACCTCCTGTGTCCCCTCAGCTCCCCTTGCTGCCTTTGTCACTGGGGTACTGTGCACACCTCGATGTGTCAGGGCCTCTAACCCACATGCATGCCAGCACACCTGGTCCAGGAGCTCCCCGAAGGCAGGGTCCCAATCAAGCCCCTTCAAACCATGAATCAATTAATCGATTAACGAATGAATGAACAAACCACCACTCCCTTTGACGCCCCCCTCCCCCCGCCACATCGTGCATCACGGTAACAGACGGGAAGAACCAAGCCTGCTTTCGCTGCAGACCAGGAAGTCCAAGGCCCTCTTTCTTCCTGCTCTCCTCTCGCACACTGAGCGCCCGCAGGTTTAAGATGCTATTAAGGGGCATCAGGCTGCAGAAGCCGCCTCTGAGGTGCAGTGTGCCACTCGCCCGCAGCTCCTCTCTCTGCACCGCATACATAAATCCGGCTGCAGCCTGAGCCCCGGGAGGAAGGTCTCTACCATTTCTCTCTACCTTCCTTTGAGTAACCTGCATGGAGTCACTTCCTGACAAAGGGAATGGCTCAAAACGGAGATAGCTGCCGGGCACGGAAGACTGATTCCCTCATCCTCCAAAGGCACGGCTTGGGGACTCAAGGACCCCATGTTAGAAGGACACCAAACCTGCCCCCGGTGGGGTGGACCTTGGGTCCTACTCCTCCCCAGTCCCCAAATGCAAGCCTTCACCAACAGCCCCTTAGCAATCCTAACAGCACACCTGGGCTCAAAGAGCATCGGTCCCACCTGTGAACGGGCAGACTGAGGCCCAGGGTCCCAAAGGGCCTGAACCAAGTCAGAGTCACCAGAGTCTGGCCTGTGATCAGACTGTGGGGTTCCTGCCTCCTCTCCCTCTGGCAACTTCCCTCCCTCAGTCACGCCCCAGAACCAGAGTGAAACCAAAAGGCCCAGACACCTGGCCTTCTCTGCCCTGACTAACCAGGGAGGGCCAAAGCTCAGGGAGCCTTCCCCCTGCCCAAAAGCAACCCAGCAGGACCAAGAGTGGCTGCGTTAAACCTGCGGGGAACCTGGTCGGCCCCCACCCCACTCCCTTTGTTAAGATCTCTATAAAGATTTCTCTGCTCAGAGGTAGTGGAAATGAACTTTGGGTTCTTTGAAGCACCAGCACAAAAATATATGGTGCCCCTGGGGGCACAGAGTCCCAACCAGAAAGCTTCTCAAGCAACCACGTGGGGGAAAAGGAGTGGGGGGCGTGCCCAAGTGCTGCGGGGTCCCGGAGCCAGGGCAAGATGGGGTGAACAGGACAGCCAGGGCCAGAGAAGGCTTGCTCTGGACCTGCTAGGGTGGCGGCCACCCTGGGGGGCAGGTGGGCGAGGCTTAGGACGGGTGACCATTCCTCTGCTGCTCCACAGCTCTCCAAACAGAGACGAGGGGCCCTGTCAGGTGGGACGTAAACGGCCGGGGCACAGGAGACTCCGGGCCGGGCTCGCGTGGACGACCTTTCCCTTGGTTAAACCCTCGGCCCTCGCTCTGCACGAGGCAGGCAGCCATCTGGCCCTCGGCGTCAAGGGCGCGGGGACTTCGCCCGGCCCGCGGCGCAAAGCCGGGCTGCTCACATCCTCAAAGACAGGCAGCCTCCTCTTTCCAGGATCAATGGTCATTTTTTAAAAAGACAGTCTGCGGACTCAATGAATCAAGCACTCCCAGGGGAAAGAGTTGCAGCTCCCGCGCGCAACATCCATTTGCAAAACAATTCATTCTCTCGCTCAGAGCTTTCAGCAAATACCCTCGCCGGGTCCCCCGGCACTCGCGAGGAGGGAGGAGCTGGGTTGGGGAGGGGACGGCTCTCTACAGACCTCCACTCCCCACCATTGTCCCCGACTCCAGCCCTCCGAGACCCCGAGGTGGCCGAGGCGGTTCCAGGGACTCGAGCCCCGCTGTGCTGCTCGCGGGGCACGCGGTCCCGCGAGGCTCACTCTGCTGGGGGCTCCCACGGCGGGGCGCGCAGGACCCGGCGCTCCCGGTCCCGGCCCGGGGTGAGGGGTGGTGACAAGTGCCAAAGCCGGCGGCCGGGCGCGCGGCTAGACCGGCCTGAGGACGGCCCCAGCCCAGCCCGGGTACTCACCGCTCGTGGCGTCGCCACCCGCCGCGCTCAGAGGCCCCTAGCCGCCCGCGCGAGGCTCCGCAGCCCTCGCCGCCGCTGCTCCCCTCCCCAAGCTCGCAAAAGCCGCTGAGCGCGCGGCTACTGAGGTACAGCTGGGGCGCCGCCAACAAACTAGTTTCTCCGGCCTTCCCGCCCCGCCTCCCAGCCCGAAGCCAATCAGAGGCGGTGTCTCTGTGACGGATCGGCATCCGAACCCGTAGTTAAGCCAGCAAGAGGAGAAAGGGGGCGGGCGCTGGGCTTCCCCGGCACCGCGAATGGGGGGGGCGGGCAGGGAGAGAAAAAGGACTTCGACCAGATTCTTAAAGCGGCAGGCCCCTGCCCGCCCCCGCGGCCGAAGTTTGCGAACAAAACCCGACTGTGTTCCAGAGCTTTCTGAAGGAGGGAGCTCTGTAGATTGCAAGTGCGTCTTCTGTACCTGGTCTGCGGAGACACACCTTTAGTTGTGAAAGTGTTAAGGAAACCGTTTCTTTTTATTTTGAGCTCGTTTCAGTGTTGGGGATTTTCTTCAGCCACTGAACCCCATCTGTGCTTGGAATATGTAGTTTTCAGGGTACTTCAGCTCTCCTACCAGTGTCATTTCTCACTAAGTTCCTTTGTAAACCGACCTTCAAATATTCATTCATTCATTCATCCATTCATTCATTCACTCCACAAACATTTGCTGGATGCCTGAGCGATGGGCTAGGCTCAAGAGTGGGGAAAATCATCTATAATTTCTCCTTCTTGCTTTCTGGGTTTGCATCTCATTCCACCACTTCAGGTTGCTGTGTATCCAACTTCATCTGTAACATGGCAGGTAAAAAGTCCTCATCGGATTATCTGAGGGATTAAAGAAGACAAACTCCTATGACAAAGTAAGTGTGCAACAAATGTCCTTTCTTTCCTCCCTCCCGCTGATAATGGATAATTCAGGTAGGATACAAAAAGGATGCAAAAAGCCCTGGTAAAGTACAGAGAATGATAAGTGTTGTAAGAGCCAAGCATGGGGCGGGGAGAATTCCCAGGAAGCACAGTTCACACTGATGGGAGGTGCCAGGAAGTTTATTGGGGAGGTGATACGACTGCACGAAAGATTTGGATGAGGTGTAGGATTTTGACCCGTGGAAACTGGGAAGGAGAGCCCATGGGTAGGAAGCTGTTTAGATGGGACAGAAGAGATTCCAGGCTTAAAAGTCTGTAAGGTGACAGGGAAGACACTAGGCATTTTGGGCAGAAACAGCATGGTGTAGAGGAAAGGGTTTGAATCCCAGCTCTACCCTCAAGAGCTGTTTAGGACTGGAGGCAGAGTGCTCAGGCTCTCTGGGTGTTGGATTCTTACTGGTGAAAGGAAGATTCTAGAACCTATTTTGCAGGGTTATTGTAAAGATTAGATAAGAGCACGCATGTAATGGGCCTGGTACCTAATAAGTGTTCAATATAGATTTGTGTCTCCATTTGGCCTAGATCTGGAGATGGGTAAGACACGAAGGTTCTATTAGTCAAGAGCAGTCTTGGCCAGAAGTAAGAAGCTAGCCAAGTGTGCTGCTAAGGTGCCTTCCAAGGGGAAAAGGAGGCATCAAAATAATTGGTCCATTAAAGAAATGACACAGATCACATTTGTAATTCTAGACTCCTGCCAATTTTCTAGAGCTTGAGTACTTATAGAATTGTTAGTTGGACGAAGCTCCACATACCAAACTGATTCTTAGCAAGTTCATAACCATTGCTTATTATTCCATTGAGACTCTCTGTGAAATTATAAGTGCCAACCATCTAAAATCTGGTCCACATTATCATTTTTTCCCCTCCTCAACTCCAAGCTTAAATTAGGTACTGGAATAAATTAAAATTAAATGTAGGCAAGGGAACAAAATCAGACCAAGAACACTTGTTGAGTCATTGAATTTAGATATGATTTGAAAGGAATGGAGAGGACGGAGCTTGCATTGCCATCTGTCTCAGTTCTTGTTGTAGACCCTGGAGCACAACCACCATCATAGCCCCTACCAGCCGATGCTGTAATGACCCATGTACCTGTTAGTCCTTCCCACCACACAGGGAGTCCTGGGAGGGCACAGACCATGACAAGCTGTGTAGGCAACTTGGTTCCTCACACAAGTTGTGCACACAGTTTTGAAAAACTATGAATAAATCTCAGCTCAGTTAGAATCAGATTTTGCAACATTACGATGGAGAACCTAAAATAACTGTGAATTTTAAAAAGACAGAAGTTTGTTTCTTGCTCAGGAAAAATAAATCTAAAGTAATCTATGACTAGTTGGCAACTCCACAGTTTTAAAGAACATGGGCTCCTGTACTTCCATTCTGCCATCCTTAATGCTTGGTTTCATTTTGCTGATGCCTCATGATTCCAGATGGCTGCTGGAGCTCCAACTATAACATCTACCTTTCATACAGCAGGAAGGAATAAAAGTAGAAGAGCAGATGTGTGCCTCCCAACCCTATTAGCTCCATTGAAGCAAGCTTCAAAAGTCTCACATGATACTTCCATTTATATCTTATGTGGATGTTTATGTGAGTACATTGCCTCTCCCAACAGTCAGGTTTCTGTTATCAAGAAAGAGGGAAGAAATTCCGGGTGTCAACGAACAGTCTTGGCCCACACCTTTTTTTCCCCTCCTGGCATTGCCATCTGTCCAGTATTTCAGTAGTTCAGAATCTAAGGTCTTAGAAATTCTGAGATGACATTCAGAATTCAATACATATTTGTCAATAGATGATTGAATTCTTGGTTCTTCTACCTCTCTGGATGTTCCTTTCCAGTCTCCTCTGTTGATTTCCCCTCACTTCCCAGATTTCCAAATATTGGAGTGCCTGGGAAGTGAGTGCAGATAAACAAAACCTCTCCCCTCTGTACACTCAGATCTAGGTGATTTCATCCAGGCCCAGGCCTTATGTTCAGATAAACATAAGACAGCTCCCATATCTGTACTCCCACCAAACTTCTCCAGGAACTTCAGGCCCACAGGTGCATCTGCTTACTCGACACCTTGGCTTGGATATCTAGGGACACCTCCTCACCTTAGCACGCCTCCACTGAGCTCCCGCTGCACTACTTTGCAAAAGACATCCTGCTCCTTCAGTGGGCTTCCCTATCTCAGGAAAGGACAACTCAATCTTTTGCTCAAATAAAAACTCTTGGCACCATTCTGTTTTACCCTACCTCCAATCCGTGTCCAGTCCGAGCACTGCATACCACTTTATCTGCCACCACCAAGCTGGTCCAAACCGGCATCATCTCTCCTCCCCTGGGCCATCTCAGCAGCCTCCTGAAGCATTTCCCATCTCTGCTGCCTAGAGCCCAGTCTCAAAAGCAGCCAGAGGAGGCTTTTTATAATATAATCTGACTATGTCCATTGTCCCTGCAAAATCCTCCAATGGCTCCCACCTCACTCAGAATGAAGGCCAAATTCTTCACATTGGCCAACAGGCTTGACCCCATCTGGCCTGGACCACCCCTCACACTTCATCTTCCACTGCCCTGCCCCTCACTCACTCTGCTCCAGGCCCACTGACCCCCTTTTATTCTTTATAAATTTATTTACTTTATTTACTTTTGGCTGTGTTGGGTTTTGTTGCTGCATGCGGGCTTCCCTGGTGGCACAGTGGTTAAGAATCCGCCTGCCAATGCAGGAGACACAGGTTCGAGCCCTGGCCCAGGAAGATCCCACATACCACAGAGCAACTAAGCCCGTGTGCCACAACTACTGAGCCTGCACACCTAGAGCCCATGCTCCGCAACAAGAGAAGCCCCCCTTCAATCAAGCCAAGCCCACTCCCACTGCGGAGGCCTCTGCTGACTCTAGCCAGGAAGCTCTTCTCCGGATGTCCACGTGGCTGTCTCCTGGCTTCCTCAAGTTTCTGCTCAGATGGTACCTTCCCTAAGGCCTCACTGACCACCTGCTTCAAAGTAACCACATTCCCCATGCTGGCAACTCCTAGCCCTCTCTATCTCCAAAGCACTTACTTCCACCTGAAGTTACGTATATATTATATACAGAGTGAGAGAGAGCTTGACAGAGAAGCAGCCTTGACATCTGGGAGCTGGCCCTGCACACACAGCTAGGCTTTGCTGTTTTCTCCCGTTGAATGGAAACACCATCAGACAAGGTCCCTCTGTGACCACGATGTGTCAAGACAAAAACAAGATCACTCCATTATCATGTCTGAATGCAGCAAAACATGAGCATTGTCCAAGCCACAAAATACCCAAATCTGTGTCTCCTGGGTAATAGGAGTGACTGCTGTTTCTTTATTAACTACAGCTTTGACCTCCATCTGGTCTCCCTCCTTTTAGATGAGATTTACTAAGATACCCTATCATAGACTCATCACTGCTTTCTGGCAGCACCCAATCCAGGTCAAAGCCTCACTTTCTTAGGCCCTCTCCCACACGACCCAGCCAAAGCCCAAATCCTGTTCTAGGTTCTTCCTAAAACCCTTGTGCTGAGGTGCCCTTAGTTCCCCTATGATGTGTGGGCTCCTTTGTTGCAACAAGTAATAAACCCAACTTGTTCATCTATAGGTATTCCTGGTTGACAGTACAAATACACAAATATTGGCAGTACAAACACACACACACACACATACACACACACACACTTTATTTGGTGTGGGAGGATGTGATTGGCTGCCTGCTCTCCCAGGATGTAAGTTCCACGAGAACAAGGGTTTGTATTCACTGCTCCATTTCCAGACGTAGAGCAGTGCCTGGCTCATAGGAGGCTCTCCATACATATGTATTCAATGAATTCAGAATGAATTGCAGGTAGTTTTAGGGGCAGTATTAGCCACCATTAAGTCAGTAGTTTCTGATCTCAGTGTTGGATAAACTCAATCAAATCTTCCATTTTTGGTCAAGCTCCCCCAAAATGGCGGGTCAGGTGGGGCCCGCCCAGGGCAAGGCTGTGGCAGGAGATGGCTTTGTCAGCTTTGGTTCCCAAGGGAGAGGCTGGGAGGTGACGACTGCCCCTCTGAGGGAGCAGCTGGGATCAAGGTCACTGGTGAGTCATCACTTCAGCTCTGGGTGCACAAAGGAGCAGGGCAGGGCTGGGGCGGGCAGGGACAGAAGCTGTGGGAGGCGGGACGGTGTCCTGCCCTCGCCTGGTGGCAGTGTGGGCACTGCCTGAGGAAGAAGCTTTCCGGATTTGCTGCTCCTTCTATCCCAAGATGCTGCAGCCACTTGCCGAGCTCCATTCGGCAGTACCCATGAAGCCCCTTCCCCAAAGGCACTCTCCCCACACTGCCAGAAACGCCACCATTAGCTCTTTACTCGATACAGGGGGACACTCATGCTACCGTACCAAGCAGTGCATCCTGGCAGTGTGGGAAGGGCAAAGAGGGTAACAGCTTTGGTCGGGCATGTGCAGAGCCATCAGGGAGGACGTTCAGACGTCCAGGGCCCAGCAGGGATGGAGCTGGACCAAGAGGGGTGGGAATGAGCTGCAGGAAGGAAGCTAAGAGAACATCACAGAACAAATGCCTCCTTTGAGAAATGTTGCCCGAGGCCTGCCCTACTCCCTTCCTTCCCACAAACCAGAGGCAAAACACAGTATGGAGCAATGGTTCATAAACAACTGTTGAAGATGCAAAACAGTGTGGAGAGTGTGCTACCTTTGGGGCCCGAATTGGGAGAAATCAGAAAGGACACTTGTCCATGAGTGGATGTAAATGAAGATGCCCTGGGAGGACATGGGGAAAATGAGCCCAGTGGTCCCCTGTGGGTGAGGAAGGAAGGTGGGATGAGGCGGGGCAGAGATGGAGACAGTGATGGATAGTTAGAGAGTTTGATTTCTGAGCCGTGGGAATCTATCGCTTACCCCAAAAAAGAAAAAAATCATTTAAAAAACAATCAGACCCCATCGGGTGAGCAGGAATCCACATTTGTCTCTCACTGTCTCCGGACCAACTTCCACAATGCAAGTGGTATAGGAAAAGCTAGCACCCTTCATCACTAGGCTGTAGTCACCAGCCCAGCATCTGGAGCAGCTGAAGGAAGAGCTGTTTCACGCTGGAGCAGGTGCTGCAGGAGCTGCAGGCTGGGCTGCTGCCCCGCATCAGCATGAGAGCCGGCAGATCGGTGACTTCACATTGGAGTTGCGACAGTCCCAGAGCCCTGCACCAAACTTCCTAGCGTTAAAAAAAAAAAAAGGCAGCTGCTTTACTTCGGTTTTCCAAATCTTATGCAAAATGTCTCTATGGCTCACCCGAACAAGAACTAAGCAAGGAAGAAAATTCTGGAAAATAGAGACCTAAGTAGACACAGTTCAAATCCACCACAAGGTTTTAGCATCTCCTCAAAAAGCTCTTCTCCACCATCTAGTCCCTGGTTAAGCTCCCTGTATCATCCTTATTCCTACATCATCTCCCCCAGTCCTCTGTTTGTTTCTTCCACTACATTTATTAAAACTTTTAATTATTGTTCTGCATGTTGATTGGCTTAATGGTTTATCATGTGTTTCCGTACTACTTGTCTATCAGCTCCCTAAAAGCAAGGACTGTGGGTTATTTACTTCTGAATTCTCAGGATCTAATGATGATGATGATAAACATAATAAAGGCAGTTACTTATACAGCTCAAAAAAAAAAAAACAGTCAGAGGGGACTTCCCTGGTGGTGCAGTGGTTAAGAATCCGCCTGCCAATGCAGGGGACACAGGTTCCATCCCTGGCCCAGGAAGACCCCACATGCTGCAGAGCAACGAAGCCCGTGCTCCGCCACAGGAGAAGCCACCACAGTGAGAACCCTGAGCACCACAACAAAGAGTAGCCCCTACTTGCCGCAGCTAGAGAAAGCCAGAGTGCAGCAACGAAGACCCAACACAGCCAAAACACAAAAAGAAAACCAGTCAGAAGCTTCAAAATGAAATAAAGCCCTGTATTTCTATGCACAGATTAGGATGGGAGAAAAGGGAGGATCATAAAGATTTGTACTCTAGGTATATGGTCTGGAAGTTTAGAAAAATATATTCAGGTTTTCTTTGTATAATAAAAAATCATGTTTAACAGAAAGGGAGGAAGAAAAGAAGGGAGGGAGGGACAGAGGGAAGAAAAAAGGGCATTTGGAGACAGCACAGCCACCTGGGTTTGTATCCTGGCTCTGCCACCTACTGTGTGATCATGAGCGGGATGTTTTGCCTCATCTGAGCCTCAGTTTCTTTATCAGTAAAGTGGGGATACTGCTACTGCTACTGCTACTACTGGTACTGCTACTACGACTGCTACTACTACTGCTGCTGCTACTACTACTGCTACTAGTACTGCTGCTGCTGCTGCTACTACTACTGCTACTACTACTGCTGCTACTACTACTGCTGCTGCTACTACTGCTACTACTACTGCTGCTGCTACTACTGCTGCTGCTGCTACTATTACTACTGCTACTACTACTGCTACTACTACTGCTGCTACTACTACTACTGCTACTACTGCTGCTGCTGCTACTACTGGTACTGCTACTACTGCTGCTACTACTAGTTCCTACTACATAGGGTTTTGAAAAGGTGAAATTAAGAAAAAAAATCTGTGAGGAGCACTTAACCCAGAGCCTTGGACCTAATAAACCCTAAAATATTAGCAGCTGCAAGTGCGACCAGGTGTTTGTCAAGTGCCAAGGAATGTCCCTGGGTTACTTACCCTAAGAGTTCAATTAATCGTAATTATTATTGGGGAATTCTATAACTTTACAGGCGGTCTCTGGTGACTCCCCAGCTAGAGGGGCAGGAGCCCTGTACCTCTTGCTTGCCACCCCTGAAAATCTGTCCCAATTAGGGGTCTGATCCCGTTGGGTTTTGGGGGGCAGGGGCCTTCACCTCTCAGGCCCTCACCCGAGCATCCCTGAAAGCAGTGGGGGCCATGGCCAGGGCAGGACTGGAGGATTCCTGAGCCTGGCCCCTGAACAGCTTCTCCAGGAAAATAGACAGTGTGCCCTGTGGGATTTTATTCCACGCTCAGATGAGTCCATGCCTAGCCGAGTGGGAGTGGTCTCTATAAGTTGTTTAAAGGCTACAGGCTTTGTTCATTGATGTGCTGATTTAAAAAACTGTTGATTGAATGCCCAGCGGATTCTAGAACAATGCTGGGAGCTGAGTAGATCTGGAGGGAGATGGGGCACAGAGGTGAGTAAATCATAGTCCTTGGGGTGAGGAAAATTCAACACGGGTAGAGAAAGCTTCCCAAGGTATAAATAAAGAGCTGGCATGGAAAAACTGCAGAGACAGATTTCAGAAAAGAAGAGGAGCCCCGGGAGGAGTATGGTGTTTAGTGGGGAGGACGGGGAGAAGGGAGATGGGTGGTGTGGGGAGAGGAGAAAAGACCAGAAGGTAGGGAAGAGAGTGACTAACACTCGATTAGCTGTCCTGCCAACTGTTCGGCTACAGAGCCTACCCAGGCCCACAGAATAATGAAAACTTAAGACAGGAAAAACCAGGCATGGGAGTGGATAAATCGTTAATGTGTATTTACACAAAAGGTTACTGCACAGCAGTTAAAAGCAATGAGGTATCTTTATGTGTCAACAGGTATACATCTGGAGAACATGATGTTGAGTGAGGAAAGCAATTTGCTAATGGATACATAGGGTACAATCACGTTTATGTATATTATAAAATCTTCCAAAGCAATACTATAAAGTATATATAGTTGTTTATATTATGTAAATATAAAAATACCTTGTATGCATAGACACACACAATATGCTTTGGGATAACAAAATATTTTGAGAACTTCAATGCTATTGAAGATTTTCTGGGAAAATATAGGTTATTAAAACTACCTCGATGAGGTGTAGGAACCATGAAGGGCTCAATGACAATAAAAGGAGTTTAAAAAGTTATTAAAAAGGATCAATCCACCAGAAAGATAGAATGACTTTAAATGCACATAGGCCAAACAACAGACCCTCAAAATAGGTGAAGTAAAAACTGATAGAGCTGAAAGGAGAAACAGACAAATGCACAGTTATAGTTGGGGACTTCAGCACTCCCCTCTCAGCAACTTACAGAACTACTAGAGTTCTAATCAGCCTCTAAAATCAGAGATATAGGAGACCTGAACAGGATAATCAATCATCAGGCTCTAATTCATATTTATAAAACATCCCACCCAACAACAAAATATAAATTATTTTTCAAGTGCCCATGAAACATTCACCAAGATAGATTATCTCTTAGGCCATAAAATAAACCTCAACAAATTTTTTAAAAAATGAAATCAATTAAAATAGATAAATAAAATGAAATCATACAATGTTCTCTGACCATAATGGAATCAAACGAGGAATCAATAACAGAAAGACAATTAGAAAATTTCTAAACATATAGGAATTAAACAACTCAGTTCCAAAAAACAATGGGTCAAAAAAGAAGTCTCAAAGAAAATAGAATACACACACACACACACACACACACACAATCGATTTCAATAAGACATCTTTTAAGACATCTTTTCAATGTTAAAAGCCACAGAAGTCTAATTCCCTGTAAAAGTGTTGTAAGCAGAGAACCCAAGGTCTTGCTAAGAAGCTTTTGGGCATAATGAAAAGAGGATTGATTGGATGTGCACCAGTTAGTAAATGCCCCATATTTTCTCCCTCACAGGAGCAGAGCAGATCCTCAGGAAATGCACACGTGGCCGGACTGACAGCGTCTGCTACACCCCCTTCTTCCCACATAAATTCTTACTGACTTTCCTCCAAGGTTATCACCGTATCTTTGAATTGTTTCCAGATGCACACTTGACTTTGAGAGCGTTTCTAACTTTTGTTTGTTTGTTTTTCCTTTTTTACACCGGACATGGCTGAGAACTGTTTGTAAACTGAAGTTCTTCATGGCATCATTTGTATAAGAGTGAATTATAGACAATGAATAAAGTACACTTCTGACAATTACTTGTTATAGAACTGAATGAAAAGAAAAAGTACAACGTATCAAAATATGTCGGGGTGACGCAAAAGTGGTGCTGAGAGGGACATTGATAGTGCTGAATGCTTATATTAGAAATGAGGAAAAGTCTCAAGTTAAAAACCTGAGTTCCTACCTCAAGAGATTAGAAAAAGAAAAGCAAAATAAACCCAAAGCAAGAAGAAGGAAGGAAGGAATAAAGACAAAAGCAGAAATCAATGAAATGGAAAATAGGAAAACAATAGAGGAAATCAATGAAAAAAAATCTGGTTCTTGGGGAAAAAAAATCAATAAAATTGATAAGCCTGTAGGAAGACTGATGAAGCAGAAAGAGAGAAGACATAAATTACCAATAATAAGAATGAAATAGGGGACATCACTACAGGTTCTGTCAATCTTTTAACATTCAACAGAGTAACAAACTTTTTCCCCCCTTTTTGTTAAAAAAATAAGGGATGAGTTTCCAAAACTCAGTGTGGAGTGTTACAGAAATAATTAAAGGAAAGAAATGATCATCACAGAAGTTATAATTCTTGTTTGAGGCTCCAGAATAATAATAACTTTTAAAAAATCACTGATACCATGCTTACAGGGTACACACCTTGGTGTGCCTGTGAGCAGAACTTTTAATTTTTAATACCAAACAATTCCAAGATAAAAACAATTTTGAATTATGACAGTGCCATATAATACAAGGTGCTTCTTGGCATATGTCATCTTTAAACTGCATTCCACAATCTATAATTCTTTTGTAACACACAATAGAGTAGCAAACTCTTTCTCTTTTTTTAAAAACAAGGGGCACTGTAGATCTTTTACTATGAGGATAATAAGGTTATACTATGAACAACTTTATAGTGATAAATTTGACAACTTAGAAGAAATGGATCATTTCCTCAAAAAAACCACAAACTACTCAACCAAGATGAAATAGACAATTTGACTAGTCTTGTAGCCACTAGAGTAGCCACTACAGTAATGGAATTAGAAATTTAAAAACTCCTGAAAAAGAAATCTCCAGCCTCAGATAGATTCACTGGAGAATTCGACCAAACATTTAAAGAAGAATTAGTACCAATTCTACATAATTTCTTCAGAAAACAGACAAGAAGGAAGCACTTCCCTATTTGTTTTATGAAGTTAGTATTACCCTGATACCAAAAACAGTACCAAAAATGAAAACTATAGACCAGTATCTCTCATGAACTCAGACATAAAACTCTTCAACAAAATACTAGCAAGCAGAATTTAGCAAAATGTAAAAAGAATTATGTACCAGGACCAAATGGGATTCATTCCTGGTATGCAAGGCTGGTTCAACATTCAAAATCAATCAATGAAATCCACCATATCAACAAGCTAAAAAACAAAAATCATATGATTATAGCAATTGACATAAAAAGCATTTGACCAAATCCAACACCCATCTTGTGATCAAAACTTTCAGCAAGTTCAGGATAGAGGGGAAATAATACAACTTGATAAACAGCATCTATGAAAATCCTACAGCTAACTTTAAACTTAATTGTGAAAGACTGGCTGCTTTCCCTCTAAGATCAGAAACTAGGCACGGATGTCCACTTTCACCACTCTTACTCAGCATGGTACTGGAAGTGCTAGCCACACCACAAATCTAAGAAAAAATAGATAAAAGTCATACAGATTAGGAAGGAAGAAATAAAGCTACCTTTATTTGTAGATGTCATGATTGTCTGCATAGAAAATTCCACACCCCCTCCTCCATTACAGACCCTCTGAGAACTAATAAGGATGTTCTCCGAGGATAAGAGAGCATTCATAATAATCAATTTCTATATAATAACAATGAACATGCAAAATGGAATGGAACATGATACCATTCACAGTCACTCTAATGAAAATGAAATACTTAGATTATACACTTAACCAAACATGTACAGGATCTGAATGCTGACAATTGCAAAATGCTGATGAAAAACATCAAAGAAGAATTACATAAATGGGGAGACATACTGTGTTGTCATTGATTGGAAGACTCTATACAGTAAAGATGCCAACTCTCCCCAAACTGATTGATAGGTTTAATACAACACTTATCAATATCTCACAAGGTTTTTGGTAGGCAAAGGCAAGCCTTTTCTAAAATTCATATGGAAAGCCAAAGAAAGTAGATAGCCAAAATAATTTTTTAAAAGAAGAACAAAGTGGGAAAAATCAGTTTACCTGATTTCAAGACATTATGTGGCTACAGTATTCAAGACTGTGTGTTAATGGCAGGGGGATATACTTAAGATCATAGGGAACCCAGAAATAGACCCACACAAATATGCCCAACTGTTTTTTGACAAACGTACAAAAGCCATTCAATGGAGGAAGGACAGCCTTTTTAACAGATGGTGCTAAAACTGTTGGACATCCAAAAAGAAACTCTTTCGACCTAAATCTCACACTTTATACAAAAATTAACTCAAAACGGATCATAGACTTTAAATGTGAACATAAAGCTATCAACTTTTAGGAAAAAATAGGCAAAAATCTTTAGGATTTAGAACTAGACATAGAGTTCTTAGACTTGACACAAAAAGCATGATCCATAAAAGGAAAATTTGCTAAATTGGACTTAATTGAAATTACAACTTTTGTTCTGAGAAAGTTCATGTGAAGAGGAAACATTACATACTGGGAGAAAATACTTGCAAACCATATCCAACAAAGGACAAATTTCTAGAATGTATAAAGAACTCAAAACTCAACAGTAAAAACAACAAACAATCTAATTAGAAAATGGGTAAAAGACATGAATAGACATTTCATTGAAAAGGGTATAAGATGACAAATAAGCATATGAAAACGTGTTCAACATCATCAGTCATTAGGGAAATGCAAATTAAAATGACAATGAACACCTGAAACTAATATATTATTTTATCTCAATTATATTTCAAAGGAAAATAAAAATGACATGACCTCTTATTACCTATCTATCATAATGACCAAAATAAAATATAGTGACAACACCAAATGCTGGCAGGGAAACAAAGAAACTGGATCACTCCTGCATTTGCTGGAGGGAACATAAAATGGTACCGTCACCCTGGGTAACAGTTTGGCAGTTTCTTATAATTGAATACGCACTTACCATACAGCCCATCAATTGAGCATTTATCCCAGAGAAATGAGAACTTACATTCTTACAAAAACCTGTATGCAAATGTTCATAGCAGCTTTATTTGTAATAGTCAAAAACTGGAAAAAACTCAGATATCCTTCAACAGATGGATGGTTAAACAAACTGTGGAACATCCATACCATAGAATACTACCAGAAATGAAAAAGGAACCAGCTGTTGCTACACACAATGACGTGAATGAATAGCCAGGAAATTATGCTAAGTGAGAAAAGCCAATCCCGAAAGGTTACACACTGTATGGTTCCATTCATGTAACATTTTTTAAGTGGAAAAAAAAAAGATATGGAGGACGTATTAGAGATTTCCAGGGATTAGAAAAGGGGAGAGGGAAGGGGTATCAGGAGTGTTGTGGGTCTGATTATAAAAGGGCAACATGAGGGATCTTTGTGGTGTTGGGACTGCTGAGTAGCCTGATTGTGCTGCTGGATACACGAACACACACAGATGATAAAATTGTATAGCGCACGCACACATGCGCATGCACAGACACACACACAAACACACACACATACATACACAGAGTACAAGTAAAACTCAGGAAACCTGAATAAGACCATGGATTACATCAATGACAATATTTTGGTTCTGGTATTATACTATAATTTTGAAAATGTTACCTGGGGTGAATTGGCCAAAGTGCACAGAGAACCTCTCTGGACTATCTCTTACAACTGCATATGAATCTACAATCACCTCAACAGAAATTTCAATTTAAAGGGTTTTCAAAAAGTTACTGACCCTTTCACTCTTCCGCCTGTTAAAAAGATCTGATTTCATATGATTTTACAGAACAGATAATTTCCCATGCTATTTAAAGTGTCTCAGCAAATATGAACAGATTGAAAACCACCCAATTCATTTCACTCAAATAATGTCAACTCTAAAACCACACATGAACCCTAGTGTATAAAAAAGATTTTAAAAACGAAGCATCTCTGGTTGAGGAAGTGAGGAGAGCTTGTACTCACCTACTTGCTTTCCCCTCTTCCCCCCACCCCAATTCCTATTCCTCACCCTCAAATACATTTGGGGCCTCCGTGGAAACTAAGGGCCATACAACTCACTGTTTGAAAATCACTACTATTGTAATGCCCTAATTATTGAGAATCATAGCTGTGAAAATTCCAAACAAAACACTAACAAACTGAATTCAATTTAAAACAATTATCTGCTATGACAAGGAAGTAGGGTTTATCTCAGGAGGGTGAAAATGGCATAAAAATAGAAAATATATTAATATGATATGGCATATCAGTAGATCCAATAAGAATTCCACATGCTAAGTTAAGAGATACTGAAAAATTTTAGTAAACTTAATGCTTATTGCTGATTTTTTAAATTATTTATTTATTATGTAATTGAGGTATAGTTGATTTACAATATTGTGTTAGTTTCAGGTGTACAGCAAAGTGATGCAGTATATATACTTTCAGTATATATATATTTATATATGTATATACACATATATTACCTATACATATATACGTGTATATATATGTATACTTGTTCAGATACTTTTATAGGATATTACAAGATATTGAACATAGTTCCCGGTGCTATACAATAAATCCTTATTTCTGATTTTTAAAAATTGCTAATAGAAGAAAATTTCCTTAACCCGACAGACGATCAGGTAAGGAACTATTTCTGGCTCTTAATGACATGAACTTTGGCTTGGGAAGCATCATCTTTTGGAGTGTCTGGTAAGGACTTGTATGGATAGGGCTGCAGGTGGGGGGACCAATCACAGGGTGAGGATTCACAGTAGTGCTTGCCGGGGAAAGGTAGTTCACTGGAGTGGTACCTGACATTGGCTTGAGCCACGAAGGTAGAAGAGATATTGAAAGTGACTGCAAGGTCAGAGGGTGAATTGAGGAGCAATTTCAGACTCAGAAATGGAGCCGAGGAGGAAGAGGAGGTTTGGTGGGTAGGGAAGAAAATTCCTGTTTTTGTCCATACTTCCACAACTCCACAGGTGATGTGAAGTGTGGAGAAATACTACTTCCTCAAAGAACACCCATTGCTTTAGACTCAAGGTCTTCTAATACCCCAGGGAAATTTTTTTTAATCATGAGCAAAACTTGGATTAATCACATGTCCTCTAATAAATGCTAGAGTTTGAGAATATGGATTCTAAATTCCAAGTGGCTGCTGGAGAAATCTCAGATACAAAGTGCGGTCTTGCATCCCTGAAAAACAACTCTACTACACGAGGCTGCACAATCAGAACAGTGAGAAAGTTAGGACAATAATTACTAGTATCACAATTACCATTATCATCCTGTGCCCATGAACTAACGATAAGGAGAGAATATACTGCTTTTGCTGAAAAGCAAAAGTCAAAAGATAGGGAGGAAAAGGGAGAGAAACACACTTTTTCTTCAATCATGGAGGAAATTGGGAGCTAAGTATGCCGGGAACAGTTTAGGGGTAAAGGGAAGGGTTCCAGTAGGACAGATGACAATGGGCTAAGGGCACTGAGGAGACCCACTTGTCCCAAATTTGCCCCTATTAATCCTGGTTCCCAAATCTTCCTAAATCAATTGTTAATACTTTGGGCAAGGGTGGCATAATAACATTTGTGAGCCTTAGAAAAATCAAGTTTCTATGGGGCACAAGAAATGACAGAGAAAATTTCCCTTACTTGGATTTTGTCTAGGCTCCAGTGGCAGATTTAGAGTGGGATTGGATTAGCGGGGGAAACAGGAGTAGGAGTTGGGGATGGAAGTGGCTCTGGGGAATCGTGACTCATTCTCTGATATTGGAAAAGGAGAGGATAAAAGAATGACAGAAGAGATCCTCAAAGAACCTAAAAAAAATCTACTTTCAAAGTAGTTTATTTTCTGTGTCTCATTTAATCTTCAACTTGTGAAGTTCCCTGCAAGTCCACCTTGGAAATCCTGGAGGGCCATAGTATAAGACTTCACAAGTCCACTGAGCACTCCTAATTTTAGAGACAACACCTCCCCACAAAGCACATTAAAATCTATCCATGAGCCAAACAAAATGTAATTCATATAAAGCCCAGAAAGGGCTGAGGGGAGTTGAAACTGACTAGCTGCCTAGGTTCCATCTTATAGACATTTAAACACATATTCATATTGATGTTTGAGTTGCCTTTTTCTATTTTAGAGCCCATGCATTTCCCCTGCTTTCTAACATGTCAGTAGGTCCTTTAAAGCTCATCAACCTTAGTTAAGGAAACCAAAGTGCCTTGTGGATAAAATGACCAGGAGCTCTAATGTGCCAGCACAGGCTCCTGAATTCCCAGAGAATGTCCTGGCAGAATGCGACAAAAATGTGGGACCAACGGTGGCAACACCAAACTTAGAAGACTTATCTTAGGCAAACAAAAAAACGGGGCTGTTGGCAAAATGAGTGGAGGGTGAGAGGCAAGGGATTTGGGGGGTAAGTGGGTGATGGTCCTCAAATAGCTTGCAACCAACCCCAGGGAAACTTCACCCAAATTCCTCAAAAAAATAGACAGTTTTCTTTTGCTGTGGGTGAGAAAAGCTCTTCTCCATTTTGACTGACACAGCTGTAGAGCAGATTCTCCCAACACCAGTCTGATTGGAAGGAAAGGAGGGTCAGAAGCTCCACCACTCAATTTGTAAAGTTTCTCACCTGTTCTTTCAGATTCTGGCCTCCAGGTGCACTTCCAGAGTCCAATCCCACCCAGGGAGTATCTTTGGCTTTTCCCAGGAGGCCTTCAGCGTGGTAAAGCTACAGCTTTAGCTACAGCTACTAACTTTGGGTTCTGTTTGCTCTTCTTTCTCTAGTTGCTTTAGGTGTAAGTTTAGATTGTTTATTTGAGATTTTTCTTGTTTCTTAAGGTAGGCTTGTATTGCTATAAACCTCCCTCTTAGAACTGCTTTTGCTGCATCCCATAGGTTTTGGATTGTTGTGTTTTCATTGTCATTTGTCTCTAGGTATTTTTTGATTTCCTCTTTGATTTCTTCAGTGATCTCTTGGTTATTTAGTAACGTATTGTTTAGCCTCCATGTGTTTGTGTTTTTACGTTTTTTTCCCCTGTAATTGATTTCTAATCTCATAGCGTTGTGTTCAGAAAAGATGCTTGAAATGATTTCAATTTTCTTAATTTACTGAGGCTTGATTTGTGACCCAAGATGTGATCTATCCTGGAGAATGTTCCATGTGCACTTGAGAAGAAAGTGTAATCTGCTGTTTTCGGATGGAATGTCCTATAAATATCAATTAAATCTCTCTGGTCTATTATGTTATTTAAAGTTTGTGTTTCCTTATTAATATTCTGTCTGGGTGACGTGTCCATTGGTGTAAGTGAGGTGTTAACGTCCCCCACTACTATTGTGTTACTGTCAATTTCCTCTTTTATAGCTGTTAGTGATTGCCTTATGTATTGAGGTGCTCCTATGTTGGATGCATACATATTTATAATTGTTATATCTTCTTCTTGGATTGATCCCTTGATCATTATGTAGTGTCCTTCCTTGTCTCTTGTAATATTGTTTATTTTAAAGTCTAATTTATCTGATATGAGTACTGCTACTCCAGCTTTCCTTTGATTTCCATTTGCACGGAATATCTTTCTCCATCCCCTCACTTTCAGTCTGTATATTTCCCTAGGTCTGAAGTGGGTCTCTTCTAGACGCCATATATATGGGTCTTGTTTTTGTATCCATTCAGTGAGCCTGTGTCTTTTGGTTGGAGCATTTAATCCATTCACGTTTAAGGTAATTATCGATATGTATGTTCCTATTACCATTTTCTTAATTGTTATGGGTTTGTTTTTGTAGGTCCTTTTCTTCTCTTGTGTTTCCCACTTAGAGAAGTTCCTTTAGCATTTGTTGTAGAGCTTGTTTGGTGGTGCTGAATTCTCTTAGCTTTTGCTTCTCTGTAAAGCTTTTGATTTCTCCATTGAATCTGAATGAGATCCTTGCTGGGTAGAGTAATCTTGATTGTAGGTTCTTCCCTTTCATCAGTTTAAATATGTCATGCCACTCCATTCTGGCTTGTAGAGTTTCTGCTGAGAAATCAGCTGTTAACCTTATGGGAGTTCCCTTGTATGTTATTTGTCATTTTTCCCTTGCTGCTTTCAGTAATTTTTCTCTGTGTTTAATTTTTGCCAATTTGATTACTATGTATCTTGGCGTGTTTCTCTTTGGGTTTATCCTTCCTGGGACTCTCTGCACTTCCCGGACTTGGGTGGCTATTTCCTTTCCCATGTTAGGGAAGTTTTCGACTATAATCTCTTCAAATATTTTTTCGAGTCCTTTCTCTCTCTCTTCTCCTTCTGGGACCCCTAGAATGTGAATGTTGTTGTGTTTAATGTTGTCCCAGAGATATCATAGGCTGTCCTCATTTCTTTTCATTCTTTTTTCTTTTTCTGCTCCACGGCAGTGAATTCCGCCAATCTGTCTTCCAGGTCACTTATCTGGTCTTCTGCCTCAGTTATTCTGCTATTGATTCCTTCTAGTGTATTTTTCATTTCAGTTATTATATTGTTCATCTCTCTTTGTTCTTTAATTCTTCTAGATCTTTGTCAACCATTTCTTGCATCTTCTCGATCTTTGCCTCCATTCTTTTCCCAAGGTCCTGGATCATCTTCACTATCATTATTCTGAATTCTTTTTCTGGAAGGTTGCCTATCTCCACTTCATTTAGTTGTTTTTCTGGGGTTTTATCTTGTTCCTTCATCTGGTACATAGCTCTCTGCCTTTTCATCTTGTCTATCTTTCTGTGAATGTGGTTTTTCACAAGAAATGTTTAACAAAGATCTAGAAGAACTGAAGAACAAAAATACAGAGATGAACAACACAATAACTGAAATGAAATATACACTAGAAGGAATAAATAACAGAATAACTGAGGCAGAAGAACAGACAAGTGACCTGGAGAATAAAATAGTGGAAATAACTACTGCAGCGCAGAATAAAGATGAATGAAAAGAATTGAAGACAATCGCAGAGACCTCTGGGACAACTATAAATGCACCAACATTTGAATTATAGGAGTCCCAGAAGAAGAGAAAAAGAAAGGGACTGAGAAAATATTTGAAGAGATTATACTTGAAAACTTCTCTAACATGGGAAAGGAAATAGTCCCAAGTCCAGGAAGCACAGAGAGTCCTATAGAGGATAAACCCTAGGAAAAACACATCAAGACACATATTAATCAAACTAACAAAAATTAAATTCAAAGAAAAAATATTAAAAACAGCAAGGGAAAAACAAAAACTAACATACAAAGGAATCCCCATAAGGTTATCAGCTGATTTTTCAGTGGAAACTCTTCAAGTGAGAAGGGAGTGACAGGATATACTTAAAGTGATGAGAGAGAAAAACCTACAAGCAAGATTACTCTACCCAGCAAGGATTTCATTCAGATTCGATGGAGAGGTCAAAAGCTTTTCAGACAAGCAAAAGCTAAGAGAATTCAGCACCAGCAAACCAGCTTTACAACAAATGCTAAAGATACTTCTCTAAGCAGGAAACACAAGAGAAGAAAAAGACCCACATAAAACAAACCCAAAACAAGAAAATGGTAATAGAAACATACATATTGATAATAACCTTGAATGTAAATGGATTAAATGACCCAACCAAAAGACACAGACTGGCTGAATGGATACAAAAACAAGACCCATATATAAGCTGTCTACAAGAGACCCACTTCAGACCTAGGGACACATACAGACTGAAAGTGAGGGGATGGAAAAAGATATTCCATGCAAGTGGAAATCAAAAGAAATCTGGAATAGCAATACACGTATCAGGTAAAATAGACTTTAAAATAAAGACTGCTACAAGAGATAAGGAGAGACACTACATAATGATCAAAGGATCAATCCAAGAGGAAGATATAAGAATTATAAATGTTTATGCACCCAACATAGGAGCACCTCAATACGTAAGGTAAATGATAACAACCATGAAAGGAGAAATAGACAATAATAATAACACAATAATAGTAGGGGACTTTAACACCCACTTACACCAATGGACAGATCATCCAAACAGAAAATAAATAAGGAAACACAAGCTTTAAATGACACAATAGACCAGATGCATCTAATTGATATTTATAGAACATTCCACCCAAAAGTGGCAGAATACACTTTCTTCTCAAGTGCACACGGAACATTCTCTAGGATAGATCACATCTTGGGTCACAAATCAAGTCTCGGAAAATTCAAGACAAGTGACATCATATCAAACATCTTTTCTGACCACAATGTCATGAGATTGGAAATCAATTACAGGAAAAAAAACTGTGAAAAACACAAATACATGGAGGCTAAACTGTGTGCTACTAAATAACCAAGATATCACTGAAGAAATCAAACAAGATATAAAAAAAATACATAGAAAGAAATGACAATGAAAACACAACGACCCAAGACCTATGGGACACAGCAAAAGCAGTTCTAAGAGGGAAGTTTACAGCAATTCAATCTCACCTCAAGAAACAAGAAAAATCTCAAATAAACAATCTAACCCTACACTTAAAACAACTAGGGAAAGAAGAACAAAGAAAACCCGAAGTCAGTAGAAGGAAAGAAATCATAAATCAGAGCAGAAGTAAATGAAGTAGAAATGAAGAAAACAATAGCAAAGATCAATAAAACTAAAAGATGGTTCTTTGAGAAGATAAACAAAATTGGTAAACCTTTAGTCAGACTCATCAAGAAAAGAAGGGAGAGGATGCAAATCAATAAAATTGGAAATGAAAAAGGAGAAATCACAACTGACACCTCAGAAATACTAATGATTATAAGAGACTACTACAAACAACTATATACCAATAAAATGGACAACCACAAAGGAATGGACAAATTATCGGAAAGGTACAATTTTCCGAGACTGAACCAGGAAGAATTAGAAAATATAAACAGACCTATCACAAGTAATGAAATTGAAACTGTAATTTAAAATCTTCCAACAAACAAAAGCCCAGGACCAGATGGCTTCACAGGCAAATTCTATCAAACATTTAGAGAAAAGCTAACACCGATCCTTCGCAAACTCTTTCAAAAAATTGCAGAAGGAGAAACACTCCCAAGTTCATTCTACAAAGCCACCCATCACCCTGATACCAAAACCAGAAAAAGGTATCACAGAAAAAGAAAATTATTCATATTTCCTCCCTTCTTACACAAAAGGTAACATACTCTAAACATTGCTCTGTACTTTGCTTTTCCCTCCCGTTAGCAATGTATCATGGAGATAAACTCATAGCAGTTTTTTTTTAAACTAGTTTATTTATTTATTTATTTTTGGCTGTGTTGGGTCTTCATTGTTGCGTGCAGGCTTTCTCTAGTTGCAGCGAGCAGGGGGCTGCTCTTCGTTGTGGTGTGTGGGCTTCTCATTGCAGTGGCTTCTCTTGTTGTGGAACATGGGCTATAGGTGCCTGGCTTCAGTAGTTGTGTCACACAGGCTCAGTAGTTGTGGCTCACAGGCTCTAGAGCGCAGGCTCAGTAGTTGTGGCACGTGGGCTTAGTAGCTTTGCGGCATGTGGCATCTTCTTGGACCAGGGCTCACACCCATGTCCCCTGTATTGGCAGGTGGATTCTTAACCACTGCTCCACCAGGGAAGTCCCTCATAGCAGTTTATAGGCAGTTTCCTCATTTCTCTTTATGGTTGTAAAGCTCCCCATTGTTCTGATGTACCGGTGTTTCTTCAACCCATTCCTATGGATGATATGTGGGTCCAGTCTTTTGCTATTAACAATACAGTTGCAGTGAACATCCTTGTGCATGTGTCTTCTTCATATTGTTTGGATAAATTCATGGAAGTGGACTTGCTGGTCAGAGAACAAATGCATGTGTCATTTTGCTTGGTGTTGCTAAATTCCCCTTCCTAAGGATTATACCCTTTTGCATTTCCTAGGTGAGGCTTCTCTAGGAAGATGATCAAGAGAGCTGTTGTCCATTATCCTGGGCCCTTAAATACCAGAACACAGAGTTTTTCCCCCCTGGAACATTCCATTTCTTTAAGGAGAAGTTGTCTGATTGTTTGCATGGAGGGAATATGTATTGCTTCCAGGGGTCTGTGTTTCCACATAGGTGTGTGTGAGGCGGGGTGGTCAGGGGATAGTGGCAGTGAGTCCACTGGCTCTCTATGTAATTCTTCGATAATACTCTATTTCAGCCTAACATTTCACTTGCACCAAGCATTTCTGAATCCCAAGCCTCTCTAAGTGTCTGCAAGACAGGCTGAGATCCTCTCAGAGTGTAATGCTGTCTAGGTTGCTCTTGGTTGGGACTTCTGCTCACCCAGTAGTTACTCTGGTGTCTCAGTGGGCTCACCATCTTGCAGGACTTTGCTGAAATCTCTTGTCTCTTTGTGTGCCACCTCTTAATCTCTTTTCTATTGAGTGTTTGCGTCTTCTAAATTAATTTAGTACCATCTTATTGGCTTGAGGATGGAAAGGAGATGCAGTTGTGGTATTATTTCACCACTGTGATCCAGAAGTGCAC
Organism: Mesoplodon bidens; assembly: GCF_964165515.1. NCBI lineage: Eukaryota > Metazoa > Chordata > Mammalia > Artiodactyla > Ziphiidae > Mesoplodon > Mesoplodon bidens. Next base: position 41,735,147 of record NC_138178.1, on the reverse strand, counting down.
CAAAAATGTGTAGAGGGTGATGCTGAAACATTTGCAGGTTATGAGGGATAGGGTTAGGAAAAGAGAGGATTTTCTAATAAGGGCTTCTCTGGACCATACATCAAGCTGTACTTTATGGTTTCTGAGAAACACAAGTGAAGGATTTGACTTATTTTGAAATTGCTTTTGGTTGCCAGATGGGTGTATCATTGGCTGGGCCACCCGGGATCTCAACACATAAAGGATTAATGAACAACTGAGTTAATTCTGAAAACAGAGCAGATGGTATGCTTAAAATTTGGGACCTGCTGAAATGTTTGATGCAACCATCCTGTCACCTGACATACACAGGAGGCTTGAATTTTATTATAAAGCAATAAAACAACCCCCCAAACAAAAAACCGCAAGGCATCTGCAGAATTCTGTTACACTTCTGACAATTTGCTTGGGCCCCTGCATATGCCATACATTTTCTCAGACAACTTGCTTCTTCTAAGACTAAGATATGAAATGAACATTTGTCATTATGGACAATGCACGCCTCATTTGCACAGTCAATGATCTAACTACTGTCTATCCAGGGTCATAGTTGTGTCAGCTTCTGTGCTAGGTACTGGGAACAAGACAGTCCTTGTTGTCGGGGAATTTACAGTCTGGTGGGGGAGGAACGGGAGACAGGCCACAAAGAGATAATTATAAAATGTTGTGATATATGCTATTATAGTGGAATGTACAGAGGAATCCAGGATTTCATTAACACAGTTAACAATGTACATTTTTATACATGCTCACTTTGACAGTGCATCCATTAAAACTGGAGAAGTACAGAGAAAATTGGCTAGGTTCCTGAGCACAGATGACTTGGAAACTCATGAGGCACATATATTTTTGGGAAGCAGCCTGTTGTGGTGGAAACTTGTCTGTACTTAGTCTCCAAAGGTCTGGGTTTGATCCCCATTTCTACCTTTAGTTTCTATTAAACAAGTCCCTTAACTGTCTCTGGGTGTCAGTTTCCCCATTTTTAAAAACAAGGAGGAAGGTTAAATGATGACTGAGACCCTTCCACGTTGAACATCCCGAGGGATGAATTCCAACTCTTCCCTGATGTGAACCCAAAAGCCTGGTGAGGACATCACTGATTGCATTGCAGAGCTGGGCTAGATGTATCCAAATGACCAACCAGGGTCTTCGTTAGGTGTCAGTGTTAGATACACAAAGTACCTTTCTGGAGGATAAACTTGACAAGTTTAATGGCAGTGGGGTTATGTTGCTCTTCATTTCTGAAGCCAGAGTTGCAAGGCTGTCTGGACCATACACGCAGAGCAGAGAAAGTGCACACTCCCCAATATTCATTGGCCAGGACAGGTTACCAACTCCAGCTTAGGCTGGGGAATCAGTTGGTTGTTAAAACATCCTGATCACTCTAAATTTGTGGATGGAAGCGCAAAGAATGGTTGGGAACCTGGTACTGAATATGATTTAGCCATTTGAAAGACAAAATGTATATTTTGGTTTAAAAAATATTTTTGAAGATTGAGCATCTACCTTGCCCACATCCATGCTCAGGTTTATGGGAAACTCAGAGGTGAACCCAGGTCTATCTCATTTCAAAGTATATGCTCTTAACCATGCCTTAGTAGTCTAGTTGGGGCAGGAATTGGATGATGTTCTCAGTGGAGACTTATTTATTATTTTAAATTGTAGTAAAATACATGTGACATGAAATTTTCCATTTTAATCACTTTTAAATGTACAGTTCAGTAGTGTTTAGTGCATTCACACTGTTGTGCAAACTGTCTTCAAAACTCTTTTTATCTTGCAAAACTGAAACTCTATATCCATTAAACAATAAATGTCCATTTCTCCCTTCCTCCCAGCCCCTGGCAACCACATTCTACATTCTGTCTCTGTGAATTTAACTACTCTGGTTACCTCCTGTAAGTGGCATCATGCAGTATTTGTCTTTTTGTGACTGGCCCAGTTTCCACACTGCAAAAGAGAAGAGAAAAATCTGCAGAGAAAAAGATTGAAGCAAGCACAGTTTTATTTGGCCACTTCTCGAGATCCCTTTTCTACGGGGCTGAATGCCGTCAATTCATCATTCCAGGCAGACAGCATGGGGTAAGGACCATCAAATTATTTACTTTATAAGATGTGCCATTATTCCTTCCAGGAACACTGGGGTCCATCTTCTCTTTGACATTGCACATTGCCAAAGTTTTCCATTGGTCAGCCTAGATTTCTGGCTTTTTAAGATTCAGTGTTCTTTCTCCATTTTTACCCCATTGACAGATATGCATGAAAATACTAAAGGACAGATGAACATGGTCCAGAGAAGCCAGTATTTCTGGAATAATGATTTAAGGGTATCTGCAGTGGACACTTGATACTCTAGAAATTCTCCTTTATCCCTCTTTCCCATGGCTACTTTGGGAGCTGCCATCCTGGTGCAATGTCACTTTCCCTGTGGCCACAGTGGATTGGTCTAGATTTATCTCCCAAGTTAAGCTGGGCCAGTTTGAGTTCTTTCCCAGAGAATTTCATTGGAGAGGCAGAAAGGACTGACTCTCTCTCTCTCTCTCTCTCTCTCTCTCTCTCTCTCTCTCTCTCTCTCTCTTTTTTTTCCATGTGGACCATTTTTAAAGTCTTTATTGAACTTGTTACAGTATTGCTTCTGTTTTATGTTTTGGTTTTTTGGCCCTGAGGCATGTGGGATCTTAGCTCCCCGACCTACACCCCCACCCACATTGGAAGGGAGATTGAACCCACACGCCCTGGGTTGGAAGGTGAAGTCTCAACCACTGGACCACCAGGGAAGCCCCTGACTCTCTTATTTGAGGCTTGATTGACAAGTGTCCAATCTGCAAGCTATTGGCAGCTTGGTGGATTAAGGGGTAGAGGGGTTGATCTGTAGTGGCCAGAGGGAAAAGAGAAGCCAACATAAGCAAGAAGAGTAGAGGGTATATTTGTCTCCAAGGGCTGCTGTAACAAATTACTACAAACTGTAGAGCTTAAAACAATTGAAATTTATTTTTTCACAGTTGGAGGTTAGAAGTCCAAAACTGAGACGTTGACAGGGCCATACTTCATCCAAAGTTTCTAGAAGAGGATCCTTCCCTTCCTCTCTTCTAGCTTCTGTTGGCAATCCTTGGTGTGTCTTGGCTTGTAGACACATCACTCCAGTATTTCAATCTCTGTCTTCACATGGCATTCTCCACTGTGCGTCTTCACAACGTCTTCTTTCTGTGTCTGTTCTCCAAGTCGTCTTATAAGGACACCAGTTATTGGATTAAGGCTCACCCTAACCCAGTGTGACCTCACCTTAATTTTAATTAATCACATCTCAAAGATCTTATTTCCAAATAAGATCACATTCTGAGGTTCCAGGTAGACATGAGCTTTTGGGGACACTACTCAACCCAGTACAGAGTGGGTGGCCTGAGGGCATCTGGAACCTTGATTCCAATGTGTTCACAAGATCAAAACCACACTCCATGCTTTGGGTGTTGTCAGACAGGCCCATATTCTGACAATAAGTTCTCATTTGTGTTTAAACCTTGTTCAATTTGGGTGACTGTTACATGCAACCAAAAGAATTTTTAACATGCATAAAATAATACAGACCCCCATTGTTACAATTCTATTAGCTGCCACTATAAATAAAGTAATAAGATCTTTTTCTATGGGCCCCAGTAGGGGTGGGCGCCATATTAATCAACTTGAACAAGCACACATAGTGTATCACACAGATGCCTGCACACCCAACCTCAACTCAACCAGCGTAATAGGAAGGTCATAGGCAGGACAAACCCAGGGTGACACCGGGCTCCCGTTCTGCTTCTCTGTGAGTCTCTTGGCTTTGCACCTCTCCATGTGTCTGAACAACTCCTGGGCTGGAGTCCCTACGTGGTCACAGGGCGGCTGAAGTAGGTCCAGGCATCATATTCAGGTACAAAGTTGTGAGGCAGGAAGTGGCCATCTCTCCCTTAGGTCTCTTTATAAGGCCAAGGAGAACTGTCCCAGGAGTCCCCAGCAGGGACAAGTTTCCCACCCCTGGCCTTCCCCTCCCCCAAGTGACTTCCCCCACCCCAGTCCAGAGGCCCTTGACCCAGCCCTGCAAATCACAGGAAAACTGGGCTGAGGCTCCCCCTGTAAGGACTGGGTCCAAAGGAGATTCTCTTCCTGCTGCCGGGACTCAATGGCTTCCCACAAATTGACATAACAAGGCCTGAGGTATCATTGTGGTGGCTCATTTAGAGCCTCATTTAGATGGAGACTGACCACAAAGAACAGACAGGTTTGGTGGACCTTTGCATGTAACAGCTGCTTACCACCTGATTTTATGGCGTAAAACCAACTGGCCTGATTGGAATCATCCTTTCAGGCCCTTTTGCCCAGCTGAAAAGGCAGTGAATGGGGCTTCCCTGGTGGCACAGTGGTTAAGAATCTGCCTGCCAATGCAGGAGACACGGGTTCGAGCCCTGGTCCGGTAGGATCCCACATGCCGCAGAGCAACTAAGCCCGTGCGCCACAACTACTGAGCCTGCGCTCTAGAGCCTGTGAGCCACAACTACTGAACCCGTGCGCCCTAGAGCCCATGCTCTGCAACAAGAGAAGCCACTGCAGTGAGAAGCCCGTGCACCACAACAAAGAGTATCCCCCGCTCGCTGCAACTAGAGAAAGCCCGCATGCAGCAACGAAGACCCAACGCAGCCAAAAATAAAGAAATAAATAAATTAATTAATTTTTAAAAGAGGCAGTGAATGGGATTTTTCTGCTGAGGGGCCTACATGGAGGGCATCTGAGAGGATCTGGCCAAGGAAAGCAGCTGTTGAGTCCTTCTGGAGGTTAGGGGGTGCATTGTCTGGGTCCTGGTCCCTGGACTTATGGCCGGAAAGTGTGCCCCTTCTTTCATAGGTCTCCTAAAACCGTCTTTCACAAAGCCACTTCCAAAGTTATGCCACCATCAGGAAAGCTGACTGGGCTGTGTTTCATCCTTTATGCGACTGACATCAGAGGCACAGAGCAGAACACTCGTGGGACGCTACATTCTGGCACTTCCTGCCAAACCTTGCCTATGACACATGGATGGGTGTTTAGGTGTGATCTAAAAAATCTGGTGGAAAGAGCCCTGCGGCCATACGGTATTTGGGGACCATAAGCTTGCCAGGTGTAGCTGATACTGCTCACTGCCCACTTGACATGCATTTCTCGCCCACCCCCCTCCCCTCTGGATTCAGAACACGCACCTGTCCTCCTTCACTCAGCTTTGGGTTTCAAGGGGTGTTCATCTGAGCCCCAGCCCAAGGGGAAAATCCTGATAGGTCCAAGTCAATCATGGGTTTCCAAACCCTTTGTTGGTGATGAGTGTGGATACGGGCATATGGCATATTTGGGGCCAAAAAGACTTGAGAGAACATCTGCTGGGGACTCCTGGGACAGTTATAAAGATGTAAAGGAGAGATGACCCCTTCCTGCCTCACACTCCATCCTAGAGATTTCCTGCCACTCAGGAAAAGAGAAAGAGACTTTTCTATTGATCTCATGGAATCATCCTAACTGCCAATGATATGACCGTCCCGCCCTCAACCCCGCCCCACCAGTTTACATTTAAGGAGCCTGAGGTTCAGACAGGATGAGAGGTATACCCAGTTCACACTGCCACTGAATGAATTCAGAGCCCATGCGAGTCCTGAGGGAACGGGACATGAGAGACAATCACGTGATGGAAGAGGAAGGTCAAGGGAGACCTGGATGGCTACTTGGGAGGGCAGGCTGAGTGGTCCCCGAAGGAGAGGATAGCCTGGGGGCACAAGAGTTAGCAGGAGGCATTGCACTGGGAAGACAGAGGGACAAGGAGGTAAATGGCGCCCTCCGATGTTGGTTTCTGGGAAAACATGGCACCACCAAGGCTGAGCTCTCTCACGAGAGCAGCAGAGCTAGCTGGCTGGGATGGCAGACAGGAGGGGAATGGTTCTCGGGAAGCAGGAAAACACTAGGGGATGCTGGGGAGTGGGCGGAGTCTGGGTTGCAGTTACCTGCGGATGGGGGATGCAGTACTGGGAGGGAGAGGGGAGTCATGGCCGGGAGGAAGCCAGGCATGGTCAGGAACATAAAAGCATGCATCAGATTTAAGGAGTGAGACAAGGACGGACTGGGAAAAGGAACAGTGAATTGGAGGCCCAGTTGAGGAAGCGTTGGGCCAGCCAAGAGGTGAAGGCTGGTCACGGGGGGCGTGGAGGCTGCTTGAAATCCCCTCAGTACCCTGAGCAGCTGGGCCTGAGGATGCTGCATGAATCAGTGAGGACCTGGGCAGCTCACAGAGGAGGGTCCCCCTTGCATGTTTAATTTGAAGAGGTCTCATGATCTAGGGATCCAATTCTCCATTTTATAGCCAACTCTGGGGGTGTGGGGGTGGGCAATGGGGCAGGATCCCAGGGGCTCCCCCACATGGAGATTCCACATATGTACAGACGTGAGCCTGTGCTGACCTCATCCCTTCCCCCACGTGGGAACTCTAGGGAAACCTGGTGGGGTCTTTGGGCCTAAGAAGGTAGGCTTCCCTTATGACTGAAGCGAAACAAAGAACCTCTGGGCCAGATGGAAACTCAGTTCCTTTTTTGGCATGGCCAAGGGACACCTTTAATTGCAAATTTCAAGACCAGCCCTTGATGGAAATTGCAACGAGGCCAAGGCCGTATGGGAACATTTCTTGATGGAAATGAGCATCTGTTCTCTATAAGAAATGCAAATGATGCTTAATTGTGCCTTCAGAGGGATGTGTTCCGCCCCCAGCACGCTGCCCACAGGCAGGGTAATCTGGCTACCCTTCAAAGTCCTCAGCTCCTACCCACGAGACTGAGGCAGCACAAACCACACTGGACCAGGCAGCGCCCTCTGTTGATGGTCCATCCAAATACTCAGGGTACAGAAGGGGACCAATGCCTGCCGGGTTCCTACCACGTTCCAGGTTCTGGGCAAGGCGCTATTGTTTCATTTAATGTGGGCAACCCCCCGCTGTGGGATCTGCTGCTTTACAGACAAGGAATCCAAAACTCAGAAAATTTATGTAGTTTGCCTGATGTCATATACTATGTGGTGGGACAGACGCACAGGAAGGACTGACGGTGTGAAAAGCCCCACAGTGTGCTCTAATATTTACTGAGTGCCTAGGTCATGTCTTTAGCAAACGTTCTCTTAGTCTGTCTCTCTCCCTTCTCACTTTCCTGTGAATGGCTGAATAAAGGGGGTCTGCAGAGGCAAGCGGTATTCCTTCATAATGAACACCTCATTTCCTTCCCAAAACATTAGAGATGTCTTACACAAAGAGCACGTACAATAGGACAGGCAAAATGAAATAGAAAAGGGTTAAGACAAAGCAGCCATTCCCTGCAGGAAGATGAGGGATAAGAATTTCTGCATTATCATCACCATCATTAGATTTGATGGCACTGGAGTCAAGAATACTAACCTGTACTTAGCCTGTACTTCACAGGCTCCAAGGAGCTCATGGGACAGCTCAGCACAAGTCCTGGCTCCGGAGTCAGCTCATCTGTAAAATGGGATGATAAGTCCTATCTCAGGGGTTTGCTGCCAGAATTAATGTGCTCATGTTTTTAGAAGAGCATCTGGCCCATGGTAAGTGCTTAATAAACACTAGCTGTTATTACTTTTCAAGATCTTACAGTTAGCCCTGCTCAGGGTTTGAAAACTCCCTGGAGGTCCTGGGGTGCGGTGTGGTTACTGCTCTTGCTTCTGCAACCAGAGACACCAGAGTTTTATCTTTTATACACAGCAAGATAGGCTGCCTACAAGATATTTGAAAACTACCTTGGATTATAGGGGTCATATAACCTCTTTGAGCGCCCAGAAACAGTAGGGAATTTTCCTTACTTAGGCAGTGTTATGAGCTGAATTGTATCCCCGCCCCCCGCAAATTCATATGTTGAAGCTTTAACCCCCAGCATCTCAGAATGTGACTGTATTTGAAGATGAGGTTTTTAAAGAGGTGATTAAGTTAAAATGAAGCTATTAGGGTGGACCCCAATCCAATAGGACTGGTGTCCTGGAAGAGACACCAGCGTCGATTGTGCACGGGGGTGACTATGTGCAGAAGCAACCAGAAGGAGGCCGTCTGCAAGCCAAGGAGGGAGAACTCAAGAGGAAACCAAACTGCCAATGCCTTGATCTTGGACTTGTAGCCTCCAGAACTGTGAGAAATGAATGTCTGTTGCTTCAGCCACCCAGTCTGTGGTATTTTTTCTGTGACAGCCTTAGCACACTAAGACATAGTACATCTTCAATACCTAGAAGATGTCTGGCATGAAGTAGATGCTCAATTAATCCACGCCGAATTGGATGCAACTCATTTTCCTTTTCTATGAAATGCAAAAGGACTCCTGTGTTCCAGGACTCGTGACCCCTATAAGAGAGACATCCTCCAGGAAAGTGTCTCATGCACATTCAGAGTCTCTGTGCAGATGCTCTGGAAAGTGGGCGTGAGACCCTCAATTGCTCCACTGTCCTGGGTTCTTCTCTACCCGCTATCCTCCCACCTTGGGCATGTTGCCTGGCTGAGGAGAGGAAACCAAGTCTTTCAGGAAAAGTAGACCCTGGTTGTGGCAAGGAAGCCAGAGGGAGTGGCAGGTGGGGCAGGAGGAGAGAGGAAGGGGCCAGTGTGCTCAGAGCAGGTAAATGGGAGCAGAACCTCCAGCTGGCTCTCAGGAGGACAGGCAGATGTCCCTGGCTGGTGCAAAATGCGATCACGCTAAAAGAAGGGACTTTGTAGCAGCGGCTACCCACCTCCCCAGCTTCATCTCACTGGCCGCAGTTTGCGGGAGAAGAAATCATGATGTTGAGGTTACTGCTCGTGATGCTACTCAGGGGTTTTCCTGGAGCTTTGAAGACTCTGTACTCAGAATGTCATTCCCCAGG